>NC_141688.1:194628652-195268235 GCF_964263255.1 Lissotriton vulgaris | reverse complement strand
GTGCTGGAGAATGGGAAGATCTGGAACAAGTGTGCTGTCTCGGTGGTGCCGGACTCGAAAGCTGAGTATGTAAAAGGAAAATTTGGAGTTCACACTCCTTGCATGGTTTTGACTCCTGTGGGGGGTAGTCCAAAGGTTTCCATTCCTGTCAAGGTGATTATTCCCTGGGCATCATTTCCAGAACAAGAGTAGCTCCCACAAGATTCCGGGACTATGTTAGGTATTGAATTTTCTAGCCTGTTATCCTTGCAATTTTTCTGGGTTTCTGTTTCTATTCTTTTTTGTTTAGTATGTTAAGTATGTTTTCATAATCTCGTCCCGGCATTTGTCTTTTTTTCAATTCTATTCTGCTAGAGCGGCTGAGGAGAACTGGGGTACAGGTCTGTGCCCCTATCTTGAATAAAGCCTTTCTGAGTGGACAGATCTCAGGTTGCACATTTACCATCCTTTACCTCAGGCTCCAAGCCATTAAGACACAGGCGACCTCAGGGTTCGCCTCTGAGTCCCACGCTACTTAACATCTATAAGCAGCCCATAGCAGGATCTCAAGATGATTTACTAAACAGATGATACCCAGCTAATGCTGTCCTTTCAAGAGATTGACAAAGAGATCCTGGATACTTTTACAGGTCCCCTGGTATCAGGATCAGACCAGATGAAAAAAAGCTACCTCAAGCTTAATTCAGATACATGTAAATGTACAGGAATTTATATAGCACAAATCACCGAGCGGTTTCTAAGCGCTTGCTTAGGGAACCCGTCCTGGTATTCCCCTGTGAGATAACCCCGGCAGTGTATCCGCAAGGTGAAAGCCAGGCATCCCGCCACGAGGGGCCATTGTGGAGATTAAGCAAGCTATTGCCCAGAGTCGCAGAGTGTGACCCCGTGAATCGAGTAGGAACCGGAGCGAGAATTGTCCAGTCCATGGACATTTTAGGACTCAAGGCCCCGCTGGGCCGGGAATTGAACCCTGGTCCCGGGCTGACCTCTGCTTCCAGGTCTGCCTCCTCTAACCAGTGAGCCACACTTCTCCAGATAAGTCTGAGATTGTATTGTTTGGTGGCAAAATCTCACCTTTTTTGAGCAGCTGGTAGCTAAAGGAATTGGGCCTGTCTCTCAACTCTACTTCGAGTGCCAAAAACTTGGGATTTAAGTTAAATACACTTCTGACTTTCAACCTCTAAATTTTGATGGTGACTTCCACATGTTTTATCACACTTCGATCGCTGAAAAAAATGCATCATCTCGTACCAGACCAAACAATGAGGACGACTGTTCACTCGCTGGTGGCGTCAAGGTTGGACTACGCTAATGCACTCTATCTGGGTCTTTCGGAATATTTGTCCTGGAAGTCACAGCTGGTCCTGAAAGCAGTTGCCAGGCTCTTTCTAAAAAATCCCTGATCATCAGTCCATCGTGCCTTCCTTGAAAAGGATGCACCGGTTGCCAGTGGATGAACTGATCCATTTCCCAGCTCTTGTTCTCACCCATAGGGCCTTATGGTTGATAGGGCTCATGTCTCTTAGACGTAGGCTCACGCCTTATCTGCTGGCAAGACCACTTAGATCAGCCAAACACTACCTTCTGCAAGGTCCAAGAGTGCCCAAACCTAAAAGAGGACGTTCCACTAGTTTTTTTTGCAGCTAAACTGGAACAAACTCCCAATTGAGTTAAGGAAAATCTCCTCTAAATGTGATTTTTAAAAAACGTTCTTCTATCAATTAAATGCGCTATTTTAAGAAGTGTGCTCTTAACCTAGTCTTGTATTTCACTATAGCATGGGCACGCCTTTTCTGAGGCAGCTGTGAGCTATATAAATGGCATATCCATTCATTCAAAAAGACATAGGCAGGAGCTTACACATGCTGGTGCAATGAGTCGGAGATTACATATTGGGATGGTATAACCCGTTCAAGGGAGTCTTTGAGGTTCCGTGACAGTTGTAAGTGATGTTTTTTGACTCGCACGAATATGGTCGAGTCTGGTATCTATGAACCGCAAATGACGAGTTTAGTGGGTGTATGCAGTTTTCGCTGTGCTAACCTAAACCGTTCGTCTGTTACGTGGGTTATTCTATCTGTACCCACGGGTTCCATCTTAGATATGGCATCCATTTTGTCTCTTGCCCTCAAGTAGCCAGCGGACGGACACTGTCCGCTTTGCGACCCTGGGATTCCCAAGATATCTACGGAAGACACATGTCCTGTGAGAGTGTCTTTATGACGAGAGGGATGATACTGTAAGGCAAATGGCCCCGCTCGAGGCTCATCTTGCCGTGCCGGTCTATTGTCTCAGCCGTGCATCTCATTAGGCACGTTCCTTTGATGCCTGTAGCTCGTGTTTCCCGATGCCTCCTTTTACACCCTTTCCAATTCCCCACTGTTTCCATCTTCCTTTGCACCTGTCCTTGTTCTTCCTTCGATCTGTTTTATTGCTGATTAGAATGTACTAATGGTGGGAAGATGGGTTTTTTACAGTTGGGAACCGCCAAATGCATCCGCACTTATGTTTCGGACTCTGAATATATCAAAGCGACCAAAGCGACCCCTCTCGGGGATAATTATGGGAACCAAGCCATAAACCTTTGTGTACCATGTAAACCTATGGGTGAATTATGTATAAAAGGAGCGATCCACAGAACCAATTTGAAGCAGTCTCCACAAGTTGCACGTGTTGTACTTGCCGTGACTTCTGTGTTCCCTGCAGTAAATAAAGCTCGAATCTTTGACGCCGAAGGAAGTGTCCCGTGTCTCTGTCATTTGTACGCCGGAGCAGGTTACCCACGAAGGTTTCAGGTGTTGTTCCCTGGCACCGCTGGGTCTTAAATAGCCCAGTCCTTCAGTTGGCGCCCAACGTGGGGCTGCATCAGTGGTACCGGTCTAAGCCCGACGATCGTGAGGAACTTCGTGTGAAATCTCCGAGGGAAGGTGCACTCCGCTTCATCGATCCTGTTGTCGAAATAAGTGGCCCGAAGACTTTTCCCGCGAAGATTCCCGCCTCCTGACGGCTGCGACGGCCTGCTGCCCTGACTGTAGACCTGTTTTGGCGCCTGGCGTAGACCTTGGTATAGCGAGACGATTGACGGGCCTTCCTGGTGACGCCATCGATCTTTGAGTTAAGTATTTGTGGGTCGCTCCCAGAGTTCTTGGTTGTGGTTACTTAGTTGTTGCATGGTTCCATTGCATTTGTGGTTCTTGGTACTTTGTTGTGATATTTGACGACTGCAGACGCCAAAAACCGAGGGTTTTTGCTCTTTGCTGGGACTTAGTAAATCCCGTAACCCTTGAAGTTTGTGAAACACGGCTAGTGTGCAAGATGCCTGGTCGTTGTACTTTGTTTAGTTGTTTCAGACGTTTTGGTACGGATTCCCGACTGGAGGACTCGTGTCCGATACCTCCGGTTGGAACTCCCACTTATGAGCTCTACAGTAAACACGGGCTAGGCCCGATTACTTTTAATGATTATTGGATTCGGTATACTAAGAAGGATGGTGTCCTTAGTTGGCCACCTCATGGTAGCTTTGAGACTCCAATCTTAGATAATCTAGAGGCTAAATTATTTGCGAAAAAGTCAAGGCCGGCCATGTTTGATGCCTTTCGGTTGTGGCGTAAAGAAGCCCGACAGAAAGAAATCAGACAGACTAAACGAAATCAGAGAGATGGTGTTGCTGCCATTGTAAAGAAAGCAGAGCAGTTTCAGCGTGATAAGGAGGATAAGGAAAAGGAAGTGTTTGATAGGCTACAGCGTATGACTATAGATAAATGCTATCCTGCTTTGCCTACGGAGTCGGATAAGAAGGAAGAACCAGTTGAGGATCCTCTAATGTCTTATCTGCTGAAATCACCACCTCCGTATGTACAGGGTACCGCCGCTCCAGTGGTTCCCCCTGTACCTGTTCCTCCACCTGTTCTTCAGCCTGTTCCTCAACCTGCACCCGTTCTTCCGACTGTTCCTGCTCCTTTGCCAATTGCTATTCCCACTGCTCCTCCACTTCCGCATACTCCTGCTCCCGCTACTGTTCCTGCTCTACTAACTCCTGCTGTTGCTTCTGTCTCTACTCCTTCTCTTGTCAGTCCCTTGTGCTATACTTCTCCAGCTACTCGTAGTCGTACTTCTCCTGTTGCGGCTAACTTCTTTCATTCTCTTGGACCTGTCCTTGGGTCCGCTGGTTCAGATGGTCCTCAGAGACGTAGTCAGCTTCCCGGTGGTAGGGAACGCGCTTCGCTATATAACATGGCGATGGGTTGGATGACGCATCCTCTTA
The DNA here is from genome assembly GCF_964263255.1 of Lissotriton vulgaris. Taxonomy (NCBI): domain Eukaryota; kingdom Metazoa; phylum Chordata; class Amphibia; order Caudata; family Salamandridae; genus Lissotriton; species Lissotriton vulgaris. The sequence continues at coordinate 195,263,971 of NC_141688.1, read as the reverse complement.
GAAATCCTCCACGTATTGTACTTGACACGTTCTGTCAATTTAATGTACCAACACAAAGATTTGTTTTCAAAGAAATGTGTAAAGTTTTGCGCGATCAGATATCGGCCGATGCACCTGACGAGGTGTTGACCGCTTTGTCTGATATTCAACTTCAGTTCTCGAACGGACTGATAGTGGATACCAACGTTCGACGTGCTGTTGAGCGGTTGTTATCTTTCCGTCCCACTCCTATACCTCAAGCCTTGTTTGTTGAGGACGTTGAGAGGCAGTTAGATGCGTCTGGTCAGTTTCCCATGCGGGAAGTTCCACCAGTGTGGATGCCAGGCGATCCTAATGCTAACCCCATTGTTCCACCCTACTTCCAGAGAGTGTGGATACATCTCCCATGGAAACGATCAGAAGTGTTGCAGGTGAAGCAATCTTTGCCTGACCCTCGCAAAAATCCTGCAGGGTATTATAAAGAGTTATCGCAGCTCGTAGATGCTACGATAATGAATCTTGCCGATATTGATATGCTGTTTGGCAATGTAGTACCGCAACCGGTCTGGGCTAAGATTCGTCAGGAAAACCATCCTAACGAATTGGGCGGCGATTGGGCTGCCCTTATAGCGGCTGATGGGTTGCAAACTGGTGGTGCTAAACCCGAGCAGTTGATTGCTGCTCTTCCTCAGAGAATAATTACACTAATGAAAACTCTTATGCCGGCTATGAGGGTGAATTGGGACAAATTGTCAGCTTGTAAGCAGAAGAAGGACGAGAGTGTCTCCGACTTCTTTACGAGATTTGAGGAGGCATTCATCGACCATAGTGGGCAGGATATGGGCACTGAGGGTGGTCAACGGTTGTTCATGGATAAATTTGTCTCTAACTTATTGCCTGATTTGGGCAGTAAGTTGAAAAATTCTGAAAGTGCGTGGGCCGTTTCTACCTCGGCTCAAATATTGGCTACAGCACAGTATTATGAGAATAGAGAGAAAGAAGAGAACGACCGCGCTGATAAAAAGACGAAAGAACTTAAAACGAAAGTGTTACAGCAAGCGTATCCTCCGCGTTTGAATCAGAATGCTTCACAGCAAATTAGATCACAGTCGCAGTCTAATCGATCACAATCTCAAAATGACTCCTCTTCTCAAAGATCTTCGTTAGGGTACAATCAGTGTGCCTATTGTAGACAGGAGGGTCATTTAAAATTCAATTGTCCTGTCCTAAACGATCGTAATAGTGGTAACTCATCTAGAGGAGGTCGTGGTGGTTCTCAGCAGGCATCACGTGGTAGAGGTCGTGGTGCTCAAAACGATCGATCAGATAACCAATCAAATTCTGATAATTGTTTCGATCAACGTGGTTCATCGCGAGGACGATCTGCGCAGTACAATGTAGATGATTATTACGTCGATCAGGGAACGGACGACAGTAATTACTAGGACAGCCATAGACAAGGAGAGGGAGTGGTATCAGTTCCGGTTGATCAGAGAGGGCCTTACGTCGCAGTTGCTACATCGGGCGTCGTTGAGCCTTTTCTGTTGGACACTGGTGCAGCGAAAAGTTCTATTATGCATTCGAAACTCCCTGGCGCACCTTTGTCTGGCTTAACAAATGTTTCCGATGGATTCTCTGGCGCCCCCGTTAGCAATCCAGTTTCACGCCCTTTGCCTCTTACAATTGGACCACGTGAGCTTGAAGCTCCGTTGATTTTGACTACTGGTTGTGGTGAAAATCTCTTGGGTCTGGATTTACTAAAACGTTTGTACGCAACTCTGTATTGTTCTCCTGCGGGTGTAAAGCTTACGTTAGGAGAGTGGGTTGTCTCTCCTATGTACTTGTCTCTCGGTAAGCTTCCACCGGAATTGAGTTCACTTCCTGCATCTCTATGGGCAACAGGTCCCAATGATGTGGGCCTGCTTGACATCTCCCCTTATGTTGTTCAGTTGAAATCTAAGGTGCGATTGCCACGTATTCCCCAGTATCGTATCTCTCTTGATGGTGAACGAGCACTGTTAGCGATCATCTATGATTTGATCGACAAAGACGTTATTGAAGAGACTCGGGGAAACGTGTGCAACAGCCCTGTACTGCCTATTTTAAAACGTACCGATCCTTCGAAACCACCTGTTTATCGTTTTGTTATCGATTTACGGGAGGTAAATAAAATTGTGATTCCTCAGTTCCCCGTTGTGCCTGACATCACGGCACTACTGACTCTGATTCCAGCATCTGCGTCTTGGTTTTCGGTGATTGATCTAAAGAATGCGTTCTTCAGTATTCCGATTGCTGAAGAGAGTAGAGACCTTTTCGGTTTCTCTCTTGGTGGACGCAGCTTCCGGTTTAAACGCGCTCCTCAAGGCTACTGTGAGAGTCCATCGATTTACAGTCAAGCCTTGAAGGGTCAACTGGATGCGTTTACGTTGCCGGCTGGTGCGGCCTTAATCCAATATGTCGATGACTTATTGGTAGCTGCGGATACCCAGGACATTTGCAAAATTGCTACGGTGTCGTTGCTGCAACATCTCTGTGACTTACATCACAAGGTGTCACCTTCTAAACTCCAATATTGTTGTCAAGAAGTAACCTATCTAGGTCACTGATTGTCAAAGGAGGGAAGGCGGTTGACCCCAGAGAGAATTGCAGCAATTGCGCGAATGACTGTGCCAACAACACAAAGAGATGTGCGTGCCTTTCTAGGTATCACGTCGTATTGCAGACAGTGGATTCCAAATTTTTCATTGCTAGCAAAACCATTGGTGGCTCTTACGTGCAAGGATGTTTCAACTCCTTTACCATGGACGGAGGAATGTCAGAAGAGTTTTTCTGAATTACGTGATTCACTGTGTTCTGCTCCTGTGTTAGGTACCCCTGACTACAGTAAGCCGTTCACATTGTATGTTCACGAGAGGGAAGGTTGTGCTTTGAGCGTCTTAACGCAACCTTTTGGTGATAAGCAACATCCATGTGCATATTTTTCCTCGACCTTGGACCCGGTAGCTAGAGCATTGCCGAGTTGTTTGAGAGCAACAGCGGCAGCTGCGGTGTCCATCCGACAATCAGCAGGATTGGTCATGGATAATATGCTTACGGTGATGGTTCCGCATGCAGTCGATACTCTTTTGAATCGTACGAAAACTCAGCACTTGACGAGTGCGAGGTTGTCTGGGTACGTGTTGACGCTGCTGGCAAGTCATATTCAAATAAAACGTTGCAATGTTCTAAATCCGGCAACTTTGTTACCCATTAGTACAGAGTCAGATGAAATAGCAGCCCATGACTGCTATTTGCGAACAGAAGAGGAAACAAAAGGTCGAGTGAACCATCAGTGAAGGTTGACAAGATTGCTAGTAAGAGAGGATTTTGATCTTTCCTTACAATAGTTGTTGTTGTGCATGAAAGGTGCTAGAACTATGACTTTTTTGTAGAAGAAGTTTATTCTGGCTTGGTACACCTTTTTGATCAGAGATTGTGAATAGGTGTTTAGGGTTTGAGAAATGGGCGGCCTTAGGCATGTGCAAGCTGTGCACCTGCACAGGCCGCCAAACCCCAGGGGCCACCACGCCAATATATATCCTTAATATAACAATCCTCTGAGGATGGATATATATCTGCGTGGTGGCCCCTGGCAGGGATTTGGTGACGTCCGGCTCTGTTCCACTTCCAAACACCCTGACCCCCTCCTCTTCACTGGCATCCTGCGCTCCGCCCTGCCCGGACCCCCTCTTCCGGGGCCCCCTACCTACGCTCCCTGCCCAGGGCCGCCATAAGCCTAGAGCCGCCCCTGTTTGAGGGTCTGTTGTGGTGTAGGGCCCACAGTTTGTATTGTGCATTAAGAGAATGACGGAGATGTTGTCCAACATTTTCAATCAAGATAATGACAGCAAAGTGATGTCTTCAAACACACTGATGACGCGTTCATGCTCTCTGATTAGTGACTCCCTCAGCAGTGTTCCAGAGGGAGATGGGTGGAGTGTTTGGGTGGATGTAGAGGGCACTTAGTGTCAGACCTCCATCGTGATTTATGCAGCTACACATTTATGTTAGGCATAACAAACATAAGTAGAGGTAGGGTCAAGCTCAAAAGCAAGCTGATGGAAACCAAGACAAGAGTTGTACCGCTAACAGATAAGAAACTATCCCAGGTTCACCAGTCTTGGTAAATCTGGTAATGCGCCAAAATCCATGGGAACACCCATGCTCCACCTATGGAACGACCCCCAGAGACAGAGTAATCCAGGCAGTAACTCTCACTGCCCTGAGTGACCCCAGAGTCACCAAGCCAGGCAGGGCTACATGTGGTAAAAGGAAGTACAAGAGTCCACTGTAGATATAGGTTCCTTTAATGTTAGTTCCTTCCAAGATTACAGGTACAGAAGTAAGATAGATAAAACAGGAGAACCCCACCAGGAGCCAGCTCTCATCAGCTCAGCCTGAGTAGATCAACTGACGTTAAGAGCCAGAGAGTCACCCCAGGCATTCTATGATGTCTTCAACATTCCAATCAGTAGAGCACCACAGAGAAGTAGTTTACTACACATCCTCTGTCCTTAGTGAATGAGGAAAGAAAGAAGAAAATACAGACAAAGATACCTCAAGTGTAACATTTGCATAAAAGTACAAAAGTGAAGTACGCAAATAAATAAAGTACAACAAGTACTGCAAGAGGTATGATTAGCATGAACAGAAATACTATAATCATAAGTATGAGCAAAAGTAGAACAACATGCTAAATTCTAGATAAAAAGAAACTACTAAATGCTACTATATGCCACATCCCCTTCCCTTAGAGTAAAAACATGGCATGGATGAATAAAAAGCAGAGTAGCAAAGAAAAAATGGTCACGCTGCCAACTGGGTACACGAGAGAGAACACACCCTGAAAAAAAAAAACAAAGGCAAGCGTAGACACAGACCCTATACAAGCTCCCCTAACAAAACAATCTGACAGAGAAAAATAAAAACTCCTCACCCAAAGTCCCACCAACATGAAACCCTGGCCACGAATCTCAGGCAGGTAGACTTTGACAGAAGCAGAGTGTCAAAAAGAAACGATGTTAAACAATCTCCACCAAAAATAGGGAACACAGGGTACTAATACTTAAAAATCACAACCTCCCCAAAGTAGGGTACAACACAGGAAAGACAACCTGGAACTGAAATAGGGAATTGACTACCCACAAAACAACAACCTCCCCTCAAAAGGGTACACCGCAGGGTAGTGAACCTGGGACATGGGGCATGGGCTACACGCACACACCACTGCCACAAAAAGCTAAAAGAAATGGGCTTTGACTACCCACAGACACAACCTCCCCTATGTAGGGTACACCGCAGGACAATACCTGGGAACCAAAATGGGGCATGGACTACCCACAGACTCACAACCTCCCCTGTGTAGGGTACACCACAGGACAATACCTGGGAACCAAAATGGGGCAAGGACTACCCACACAGACAATTTCCCCATGTAGGGTACACCACAGGACAATACCTGGGAACCAAAATGGGGCATGGACTACCCACACAGACCACTACCACAGGAAACTAATAGGAATGGCATTGACAACCCACTCAAACACACAACCTCCCCTATGTAGGGTACACCGTAGGACTACATTCCTGGGAACAAATGGGGCATGGACTACCACCAAGCATATGACGCAGACTCAAAGAACCAACCCTGACAACATGGATGGGCATTGACTACCCAAAAAAAACAGCAAACTACATCCCCAACACAGAATACACACTGTCAGATGAGCACAACAGATTCGCTATATTAAAAACACACACCACATTCCCTAAAAAGACAGCAAACTACATCCCCAACACAGAATACACACTGTCAGATGAGCACAACAGATTCGCTATATTAAAAACACACACCACATTCCCTAAAAAGACAGCGTTAACTAAAATGGGGAGATGAAATAACTGCAACACAACTAAATAAATAAATGACATTAGCTCCGGTGAGCGATCTCTCACCCGGGGTCTTCATAATCAGCTCTCCGCAGTCGCCGCTGAACTTGGCCACAAGAATGAAACGTCAAAGAGACTATGGAATGCCACAGGCTCCACTCGCTTTCAAGCCGATGCATCACAGGTTTCACACGTTGCTCAGACTGTCCACAAGCACAACAGGAAAGAGAACTGACATCGATGACAGTAACTGAGCTCAAACGTAGGCAGACAGTAGCTCCGGAAACTTCTCTGCCAAAACTGCTCAGCTTCAAATTAACGTGTGAAACGTGAAAGAAACCATGGTTCACGCTCGAAGAAGAAAAATCACAGAACATCAGTAATGACGAGCGTATCGTCGTAGAAGTAAACATTACGCTTCTGGAGGTGAATCTGGTGTAGGCATAACAACCAAAAATGGCTTGCAGACGTTATGGTCAAAGGACGTGCTGACGTGGGTCACTCTGTGGAGCGGTACGCAAGAAAAACAGAAACGACACAGGAGCGCGGGGATTGGACAGAGTTCAACGCGTCATGAAGAAGTCCACCAACTCCCTCCGAGAGTTCTAACACGTCATCAAATGGACGGGAGAAGAGAAGAAGGAAGATCGCTGCCGGCCAACCGTCAACCAAGAGACATTGGCAACCAGGACGGTGAGTAGACGAGCATGGACACAGAAAGCTGAGGCGGTTCAGTCTTCACGCACAGCTAAGAGCATGTGCGCGCTGTGGCATAAATGCAGAAATTTTAAAAATTACAGCTCGCGCTGCGTCTTGAGATCAAACCGCTAAGCCACACAGCATTTCAACATGCACCATACCTTAATGAAATTTGCCAGGCTACGCAGTCACAGCCAGAGTGACTGCCCCGTGTCTGTTGTTCACCGGACCTTGAATGCAGCAGAGCCGTTTCTTCCAAAAGTTAAGGCAGAGTTCAGAATTTCCACCAAAAAGCAGTAAGCAGGCAGAAGTAATTGCACCAGTCACCAAATGGGCTCACCTAGACCAGCGCTGCCAAGCCAGTTAAGTGAGTGTGACGTCTCCCACCAGACCAATGCTTTTCCTCAAATTGTAGAACACAACAGTGATGTCCATACGCATTCTTCTCCACACAAAAGAGTTAGAGATGACAGCAGAGTCAGCCAACACAACAAACGCCAGGTTGTAGGCTGACAACACAGGAACAGATACCAAGGAAAGACACACGCCCAGGGTGTAGGCTGTCCAGATGTGAAGGGACACTGGTGGGGTCCGCTGGGCGTTACCTTCTGTCTTTTGTAAAGTTTTCACAATGTCTTTAGTTCCTTTGTTAAGCTGCTTTACTTGAAATTGTTACCTTAATTCACACGTAGGTTCATCCTTCAGAAAACGTCGCCAAACTGTGGTAAAAGGAAGTACAAGAGTCCACTGTAGATATAGGTTCCTGTAATGTTAGTTCCTTCCAAGATTACAGGTACAGAAGTAGGATAGATAAAACAGGAGAACCCCACCAGGAGCTAGCTCTCATCAGCTCAGCCTGAGTAGATCAACTGACGTTAAGAGCCAGAGAGTCACCCCAGGCATTCTATGATGTCATCAACATTCCAATCAGTAGAGCACCACAGAGAAGTAGTTTACTACACTACATAAGGTAGCCTCTTATGGCTTAGAAACATAAACGTGGCCCATGCACTGGCTTGAGTAGCGCAAGGGTGACAAAAAACTTTGATAGCTATGCTCTCCTATTTATATGTGCATTTAAGATAGGTTAGTGGGTAAATGTTCCTGCTGCAGATACCTCTAAGTAACCTGTTAATCAAAGACTCAGCCTTACATCCGCGAAATTTCATAAAATCCCAGAGTTGGGGCCTCACCAAAATCATTAGCCAGGGCGCCACCAAAGCCAGGGACTGTAGTGGGAAATTATGTACCTTTAGCAATGTCTTTCCGGACTAAATAATAAAGTTTCTGTTCTACAGGGACGCAGTACTGAGACTAAATTATTCGCCGTACCTCTGCTGCCACCTACTGGCTTCTACACGTCGCTAAAACTAATTGAACTTCATTCAAACTTAGACCTGAAAGGCAGGGAGCCCAGAGAATTCTTTTTGCTCCACCTGTATGCAAATGAGGCCGGATCCTTTGAATCCTTCTGCCAAGTCAGGCAAAACTTTATCTTCCTCAGTCACACAACGAGTCTGATGCTGGGCCAGTTAATATTTACTGGTTTACAATGGGCTGGCTTTGCACAATGACTGTCCCGGCCAGCTCCCACTGCAGTGAAACCTTTCACACAGCTGTTGTGCTGTAGAATTGATCAAAGCGTTGCCTGACCAGCCCCCAAACCCCCTCTTTTTTAACCCTTGCCTTCTTCACAAAGGCCGGGCTGTTTCAGTTCCTTATTACTGCATCGGAGTAGGAAATGTTAAACAAATAAAAAGAGGCCTGCGCTGTCAAGTTACAGTGACAAATGACATCATATGCGTTTCCCCTCCTTTCCAGGAGGAAAATGGAGACCCAGGGCTCCTTATTTTGATGAACAAATAAACTCTGCAGTTATGTCGAAAAGGTGTTGTTAAATAAGGGACGGCATTTACGACCTGGTTGCCTTCGAACTTTCCTTCTAAAGTTTCCATTATCGTGAAGTGTTTGGAAAAAAAGGAAACCTCCGTTTACTTACAGCGCTGGTGCCAACTTCTGGCTTCCTAAGGGTGCCTTCAATCAGTGACGGTGCCACTCGACAGCACGAGGCATGCCGGCACTTGTAAGGGCCTGGTGTCAATGGGGCAGTGATAATACTACACTTCCAATCCTTCTCAGCGTCGTTGGTGGTAAAGCCAGGCTGCACTCACCTGGGGCAGTTGGCGCAAGTCCATTCATCAGTACAGGAAATGTTACCCTTTGAATGACATAAAAACTAGAAAAGGACTGGAAACTTTCTGTTTTAGTACTCGTAACCTTTTTACTGGAATTCACAAAGTCTCTTTTTATTAAACGTTTCTCTCTTCTTTACTCCATGCAAAATCATAGGTACAGTGTTTTTCCAGTGCTTATACAGAAATATGCCTTTAGTTACTTAATTCTCTCATTCAATTGTTTCATCAATTATTCTACCTTTCTTTCCCAATACTAACTCCCTTCCTTTGACCCTTTTCTTACATTTGCTCTTTCAAGTTACATTTCTTTATTTCTTTCACCTCTCTGCCTGTCTAATTTTCCCAGTATACAAATCCTTCTTTCTAGCTGTCCACCCCACCGCAAACATTCCATGTAAAGGATGTAGCTGGATGGAGATAATTTGAGCCTGATTAAGATTACAGTGTGGTAGATAAAAGGTTAATGGTGGGCACTTAACACACCCTCCTGCTACTTTGCTCTTTAGACAAATGTCAAAAACTTGTAGAATGTAGAATTTCTACGTAGAGCACTTACTATCTGATTCTATGTGCATATTGTGGGAGCTCAGTTGTCTATTATTGCAAACTAGTGTCACACTGCCCTGTCTGCTCTTTTATACCGAGATACAAAAAAAAAATGATTTTCTATTTCCAACCATGTGGTCCTTTATTTGTAACCAGTGCAAAGACAGTGTTCCTGTCAGGCCTGTATGAGTGGCGCACAATGCATTTTACCTTTGTGTTTGGCGCAGCGTGCACTGTTCTAGTGCATTTTCCACCTCTGCAGAAAAACAACCACAGTCAGTATGTTTCTATTAACCCATTTAGCGTGGTGCAAAATCCGCAGTGCTGCGGGCATTCTATTGCGCGGGCGGGGCCGCGTCGGCCAACGGACATGCACAGCACTACCGAGGTAGTGCTCGCAACGGCCGTTAGCCGACGGGCGCATTGAAGGGGTTAAATGTGATCACAGTGGATTCAGGCAGTCTTTGAAGGAGGATCTCTTGGCTATTCTGATGAGGTGGTGATGTCTGCGAGTGGCGTCCTTGTGGGCTGCATAGTTGTCCAGAGTGCGTTCGTGGAGCCATATCTTCTCCAGTTTACGGAAGGCGCGTTTGGATGTCTGCAGCTCGTCGGTGAACCAGGTGGCGCTCTTGCTGGCGTGGTTGTTGGAGGGTTTCTAGAACTGGGCGAGGGTGTTGGCGCAGTCGTCGATCCACTATCTGAGGTTGCGGGCTGCGGTGTCTGGGTTGGTGGGGTCATGGGTGGGTTCCGAGTGAGGGTGGCGATCCGCTGGTCTTCATTGACTTTACTCCAGGAGCGGTGAGGCAGCTGTTGGGTGCGGTGGTGCGTGGTTGGTTTGATGACGGTAATATGGATACAGCAGTGGTCGGTCCAGTGGAGTTTGGTGGTGTGGTCGAAGGGGACGTGGGTGCCTGTGTAGAAGATGGGGTCCAGTGTGTGGCCGGCGGCATGGGTGGATGCGTTGAAGAGTTGTCTGAGGCCGAGGTTGGCGATCACGGTGGCAGAGTTGACATCATTGTTGTTCTCAAGGTGGAAATTCAGGTCCCCGAGGAGGATGTAGTCTGTGGAGGCGAGTGCGTGGGTGCTGGCGAGGTCGGCGATGGAGTCACTGAACTGAGCTCGGGGTCCGGGTGGTCTGTAGATGAGTGTTCCTCTGAGGGTGGTGTTGGGGTCAGTGTGGATCCAGAATTGCAGATGTTCGGCGGTGTTGAGGGTGTTGTCTGCGTGGGTGGCGACCTTAAGGGTGGACTTGTGGACGATGGCTATTTCTCTTCCGATTCAGTTGGCGCGATCCCCGCGGCTGATCTTGTAGCCGTCCGGGATGGCTATGGCGATCTTCGGCGCCGAGAAGTCGTTCCACCAGGTCTCGGTCAGGAAGGCCACTTCTGGGGCGGAGGTGTCGATCAGATCCCTTAGCTCGAGGGCATGTTTGCGTGCGGAGCGGGTGTTGAGGAGTATGCAGCCGAGGTAGTTGGGTCTAGTCCTTGGAGGTTTGGTGGTTCTGTCGCAGTTGAAGCTGCAGGTGTGGCAGGAGAAAGATCTGTGAGTCCGCTTCGGACGGCTTGGAAGCAGGTGTGGTTTTGGCCGGCGTTGAGTGATTAGAGGGTGCTGGTATCGTAGCGGAGTCTGGTGTTGTGGCGTTCGCGTGGTCCAGGGGTTCTGGCACTGGGCGCGGTCCAGGCACAGACGGGCTTAGACAAGCTAGCCTTTGGTACACCTTCGGCGCGCCGCGGCGCGACCGCTGTGCAGCCTCTATAAGAGGTGGAAAGGGAGGGAGGAGCAGCTGGGAGGCGGGAGCAGGGTGGCCAATGAGGATCAGGGGGGCGGGTTGCAGGGACGCAGCAGCGGGAAGGAAGGAGCGGGAAATGAGAAGGGTCAAAGTTCGCTCCTGTGCCACTGCGTGGCCCCCTCAATAGGTGGGACGGGAGCGAGGAGCAGCTGGGAGGCGGGAACTGGGTGGCGAATGGGGATCAGGGGGGCGGGGCCACAGGGACGCAGCCGCGGGAAGGAAGGAGCGGGTAACGGCAGCAGGCAGTGGGAGGAAATGAGGCAGCTGGCAGCTGTGTGGTGGCATTGGGAGCAACCTGCCTGCGAGCAGGGTCAAAGGTCGTACACAGCGATTTTTCTTGCAACAAGCCTGATGTCTGTGCTTTCAGAAAGCTAAGCTTCAGCCCACTCTTAGTGATGGAGGACATCATAGAGTTGCTGCTTACTCTGGATTGAGGCACTGTAGCGCAGAACCTGTGGATTATTAAACAGCAACATGCAATGAGCCACATTCCACACACTATTTCTGCCAAGTCCTGGTACAATCATCCCCTCCAACTCCGTACAGCCGGCTCTCTGGCAGACTTAAGAAAGAGACTCAAGACCTAGGGTCATATTATCAAGCAGGCGATAGGCAATTATCACCGCTTTAGCGGCCGTTTTCGGACGCTTAGCAGCGATAATTCTATCGCCCTATTTGCAAGCTGTCGCTAACTGATGTTAGCGACAGCTTTTAGGAGATAGCGAGTGGTTTTGGGCCCGCTTTGCATGTCAGCGATGTTTATCGCTAATGAAATGCAAAGTGGGCGTACCCAACTAGTTAGCGGCTGAAAGCAGTCGCTAACGTCGCTATCACCTATAACCAAGGCAGGCGTAGCGATGGAAATATTTGCGCTAAGCATGAATATCTCCAAATACTAACACCTGCCCAGACCATTTCTTAGCCATGTTATCCAATGGTGAGGTGGATAACATGGCTAAGAGCATTTCGCCGCTAATGCGTGAATATCGCTGTATTCTCAGCGATATTCACGCATTTTACGCCGCTATCGCTGGATATTTTAGCACAATGGAGAAAAACGTTGCTAATAGCATGTTTTCTCCGCTAACATATCCAGCGATAGGCCGCAATAAAAAAAAATGCGCTAGGCGCATTTTGTGATAAATATCGTTATTCCTTGGTAATATGCCCCCTGATTCTTTAACTGAGAAACAGCGCCCAGATACCCCCAGGGTGACAGAGCTGTGCTTTACAAATGATTGGTTGATTGAACAGTACTCTGAGGCCATTTGGGATTAGCCATACTCCCAAAACAGGAGACCGTGTGGTACAAGGATCTTGGTGACAGTCACATAGGCACATTAAGAGGCATACCATGGTCTGAGTGTGTCTTAGCAGGAGCTTCCAACACAGAAAATTCACAGTCACCATGCTGCATATGATCAGGTACACAGATAAAATGCTGCACAAAGCAACTGTATAAACTCTCACATTCCTCGGTTACCAATTGCACGCATGCTAGGAGTGACAACTACGCAACAGAATGACCAGGCCATATGTCAGAACACCACATACATACCACAATTCCCACGTTGGACTTACTTATAAGTCCCTAGTTTGTGGTACCAGGTGTGTCCAGGGCCTGTAAGTTACAGTGTCACACCAAGGCTGCAGCACATATTGTGCTACCCTGGTTTCAACAACATGTAAACAAACTTCTCAGCCTACCACTTGAGACTGGCAGAGCAGATTTAAATTGCTAACTCGACTTTGCCATCTGGACTACTGGCAAAGCCCAAACCTCCCTTTGTAGGATATATAAGTCACCCTTAAAGCAGGCTAATTGAGTCTTAAGTCAGGGTATTGTATATGTTGCAGAGTAACTTAAAAATGAAGAAAAAACAGAGACTCCTCTTGGCAATGTAAAAACAGCTCTTTACTGTGGCGGTAGGGAGCTTGACCATCGTCAAACATGAGTTTTCCTTTAACTATGGCCTTTCAAGTCATGCATTCTGTCTTTATGTGAACCCTTCATCACTTTCTCATTGGCACAAGTTTTTGCCTGCACTGCTCTTTCACCACATATAGCAGTGTGACGCTCTCTACTGTTGTCTGCTGTTGTGCTGTGTTTTCACATTTCAGTTCTTCAATAGCATTAGCACCTCTAGTAGATATTTCAACTACTGGTTCTAAACCTTGGTTTACACTTGGCACTAAGTGATATGTGTTGTCCTGAGCATCTACAATGCTTGTTGATATCTTTGGCATCCTGACCAATGGTGTCTTACAGAACCATGGGTCAGGTTTCCACATGCTTTACATTCTATCTGGGGTCAGTTTGCCCAGGCTCTGTTAAGAAATAGTTTATTGTATTTATGCTAATAAATACACTATACAATTAACCTTGTATGACCTTCATTGGAATTCTACACTGGCGACGAGGATGGGATACGAACCCACGCGTGCAAGTTTTTAAGTAGGGCACAACTACCTAATGAATCTGTTTATTCATTTTTAAATGGTTTGAGAATTCTTGCTACAAAATGCATGTATGGTAATTTTCAAGATCAGATGTTACGAGATCAACTAGTACATAAGATTGCTGATTCAAAGTTACAAGAAAAATTACTTGCTGCTAAAGATCTTACGCTAGAGAAAGCAATTGACATCAGTCATAGATTTGAGGAGATGAAATTAGGTATGCAAGAATTGGCTGCTAAACCTACTTCAGAAGTACAAATTGTAAAGAAAAAAATGAGTGATGTCAAAGTGGAAGATAAGTCTAAACAGGTTATTAGCGGTACAGAGAACACAAGGTTTAATATGCAAAATACAAAAAGGAACAATTATATTTATTTTAAATGTGGTATACCAGGGCATTTGTCTAACGACAAACCTTGTCCTGCTGTTGGTCAGATGTGCAGATTCTGTAGAAACGAAGGTCACTATTCCAGAATGTGCAGGAATATGAATAAGTTTTCCAAAACACCTGCTCAGATCAGAGAAATATCCCAAGAACCAGGAGTTTTAGACGAGGAATTTTTGTCAAGTGAATGATAAAAAGAATGACTCCCCATTTCGTATTATCAATGTGGATAATGTAGACATAGAAGTTATGGCAGATTCTGGGGCCCGCCACACTTTAATTGGTGATAAATATTTTGAGAAATTTCCCAACACCAAATTACTACCTCCTGATATAAGATTGGTTGGTTACAGCAACAGACCCATTGATGTTTTGGGATATTTTGTTACGAAAATCAGTTTTAAAGGCATGGCCATTTCAGCCAAGGTGTATGTTGCCAAAGAGGGTTCTTGTTTATTAGGATGGCCACAACAAAGAGATTTGCTCATCACTTTAGATCCCAACCATCCTAAGCAGGTATTAGGATACAGTGATTTTATTGCCCAGGTGGATGATGATAAGACAACTGACTGGGAGAAATTGTTTCCGAATGTTTTTACATCCACACTAGGTTTGTTGAGGAATTTTGTTCATAAGAGAATATTGAAACAAACTTGTACACCTAAAGTCCATACGGTTCGTAATGTTCCTTTATCCATGAGACAAGCTGTGCGAGCTAGACATAATAGAAAAGATCGAGTCATCCGAATGGTTGTCTCCAGTGGTCGTTGTTCATAAATACAACGGCAAAATTAGATTATGTGTGGATTTAAGAGAATTAAACGAGTTTGTGTGGGTAGATCGGCATAATATAAATGAGATGTTTTCAGCTTTAAAGGGGGCCACTGTATTTTCGACACTAGACTTATCAAATGCCTATCACCAAATTGCCTTACATGAAGAAAGCAAACCAAACCCATCTCTTATAACTTCTGAAGGAGCTGTTCAGTACAAAAGAATGCTGTTTGGTCTTATTTCAGCCTCTGCAGTATTTCAGAGAGCTATGCACAAATTGTTTAAAGATGTCAAAAACACATTGTACTTCCAGATGACATATTAGTTTTTGGAAATAGTAAGCAAGACCATACTGAAACTTTATGTAAAGTATTTAACATCTTGCAAAATTGTGGTATGACTCTCACTAAGGAAAAATGTAGATTTGAAAGAAGCTCTGTTGACTATTTAGGTCATAGCATAAGCAGTAAAGGTAAATCACCCAAACTAAATTTGATTAAAACAATTGAAGAAGCTCCCGAACCCCAATACAAAGATCATCTCAGATCCTTTTTGGGTCTAGCTGAATATTATGCCAAATGTATTCCGTTATTTTCTGATAAGACCAATCACATGAGAAATTAAATGAAAAAAAATCAAAAATTTATTTGGTGCGAGAATTGTGCTTCAGAATTTTCAAATCTCAAAAAAGAACTATCCTCAACTTCTGCTTTAGTAACTTTTGACACGTGTTGTAATTCTGTCATCATTACTGACGCTAGTAATATTGGTATTGGTGCAGTCTTGATGCAAAATCAGAATGGTAGATTGGTTACGAATGCTTTTGCATCTAGACCTTTACAAGATGCTACGGTTAAATATTCAACACTTGAAAAAGAAACACTGGCATGTTGGTGGGGTATAGAATATTTCAGGAATAATGTATATGGTACTTTATTTAACGTTAGAACAGACCACAGTCCATTGGTGGAATTGTTTACTACTAAAGGTTGTGGAAAAGCCACACCAAGGATTTCCAGATGGCAGTACAAACTGCAGGATTTTCATTTTAATGTAGCGTACGTCCCACGTGTCAAAAACATCTTAGCAGACCGTCTATCTCGTTTGCCCATCAAGGAAGATTGTGACTCATGTATTCCTGATGAAAATACTGAAAAAGTTATATCAGTTTGTGTGGTATCGAATGGTTGTATTAAACAAGATGAGTGGAAAAATGCTTGTGCTGTTGTTGAGGCAATTCTAGAAGTTATCAAATATTGTAGCACGCAATGGCCATTTAAGAAAGATATAGATAAGGAATTGTTACCTTATTTGTATATGGCCAATGAATTATCAGTTATTGATGACATGTTATTTCATGGTGTACAATTAGTGGTATCCAAGGATATGCGTGAACAAGTACTATGCTTGGCCCACGTAGGACATCCCGGCATGTCTAGCATGAAAAACAGATGACGATCTGAATTTTGGTGGCCAGCTATTGACAAATCCATTGAGTTGAAAGTTAGATCTTGTATGGAATGTGCAATAAGTGATAAGTCACAAAAAGTTGTAAAGTATGAAAAAGCACCTGTGTCAAGACCAGAAAGTGTGTGGGAAAGAGTTTCTCTTGACATTGCTGGGCCAATTTGTTTATCCAAAAGTCACATGTATATAATTGTTCTTATTGATCAATTTTCTCAGTGGCTAGAAATTAAGTTTGTTCGTCAAGTTGATTCTCATACAATCATTCAATTTTTTAATTAAGTCTTTGATAAAGAATGATTTCCTAAAAGTTTAGTAACAGACAACGGTACTCAGTTAATTTCTACTTAAATGGAAGAGTATTTGCGTAAACATGGCATTTTTCATATAAGAACATCGGTATATTATCCACAAAGCAATGAAATTGTGGAAAGGTGGAGAAGAGTGTTGAAAGAGAGTGTACAATTAGCATTAGCTAATGGGAAGGATTATGGACAAGCTCTCAAAGATATAGTGTGGAATTATAGGATTACACCTAGAGTGCCTGGAGACTAATCTCCTTTTGAGAAAATGAGAGGAAGGAAGGCTGTTTGTGACTTGAACCAATCATGGATGTTAGAAATGAGTAAAAAAGTAGATCAATCCAAAGTGTTGAGGAATTCCAGTGGTATGTGTTGTTGTTCATCCAATGAAAGACTAACGTCATCTCATAGGTGTGATGATTCTTTGCTTCAATTTAAAATTGGAGATTGGGTTCGGGTAAAGAAAGGAAGATTAATAAAAGCCGGAGAATCCAAGTTTTCTAGGCCAATGAAAATTGTAAGAGTTGGACACCAAGTTGTAAAATTACCTGATGGAAATGTATGGAGCATGAGCAAGGTAGTTAAAGTGCCTACATGTTTATGGGGTAAGCTAGATACTACATCTGGTTCATTGACTACCTCATTTAATCAACAAAATTATGATGTTACAAGAAATTAATCTACCTCAAGGTTAAAATCTAAACCAGCCTGGTGTAATGATTATGTAATGACATAATATATTTACTAAAGTTTGTTATCCTTGTTTACTGTTGAATATATGTACAAGGTAGCTTTTAAATAAGCTTTTATCTACTTTAACATTGGAAATTTGATATTCGTTGTTTTTGTTTAATTGTTCATTTTCTGTTATTGATTCGGTGATAATAACATGTAAACCACAGATCTATTTAAATTATTGTTCTTGTAAATTTATATTAACGAAAGGGGATGTGTGGCATCCTGACCAATGGTGTCTTACAGAACCAGGGGTCAGGGTTCCACATGCTTTACATTCTATCTGGGGTCAGTTGGCCCAGGCTCTGTTAAGAAATAGTTTATTGTATTTATGCTAATAAATACACTATACAATTAACCTCGTATGACCTTCATTGGAATTCTGCAATATCCGAACTGGAAACATCCCTTCCGCCTTTGCACCTTCTACTACATGATAAATTGTCTAGCACAATATACAACTTGTAGGACCACAATAGCTGGCAACAAGGCACCCAACAGTCCTGACATCCAGGATGGCAGAAAAGAAAAACACTTTAAACCAAATATCTGGGACACCTTTCATCTACCATTTTGTTCTGTAGATTATGAAAAGTTTGTGTAGCCTATGACAAAGTTCCATTGTCTGCAGCGTTTGCTGGGATAAAAGTACAGCAAGCAGTTCATATATTCACCCCCTCCTTGCATGGCCGTTATTAGGTCAAGTACATAAAGGTGCTGCATTATCAGCATTCTCATATCACACCGTTCTTCCTTTATGGCTTAAGGGGCATATTAGCAAGGGCTGGCGATATAATTAACTCCGCTTCAGCGTCCGTTTTTGGGCGAAAAGCAGCGAAAATTATATCGCAATATCATCAAGGACACACTAGCGCGTGTTTCCTTGATGTAGAGCCCGTTTTTTCACAGCTTTGCCTCGCATCGCTATTGAGATGCAAAGAAGGCGTGGCTGTGAAAAAAACACATGTTAATATAATGAAGGCAGCTTCGTAATATTAACAAGGAAGTGCAGCGATAAACAAAATCGCACTACCTCAGCCTTAACTCAGGAATTTAACGTCTGTTAAATTCCTGACTAAGGCATACTTTTAATGGGAGATGGATTATGCTGATACAACCACAGGGTCGTATTAGCAATGTTATCGCTGTTTTGAATGTAACATCGCTGGAAAACCAGCGATGTTCCATTGAAAACACCGCCATCGCTGTAATATTATCGCCATAGCACTATGCGTTGTAAATATATCGTTATCATGCGATAATATTCAGTGATAGCCTGCGATAATATTTCTATCGCTATGTACGGCCAGCGGTAATTATCGCTGGCCGTCAATAATATTCCCCTATATCTATCTTTTATAGTGTTGATGCACTCTGGAAGTTGCCATCGAGTTATCTGCAGGCATCGAGTCTTAGCTTGAACAGCCGTGCATCATTGGAACAACCAATACTTTTGAGGAATATCACTCCAAGTAGTGGTGCCATAATACGCTGCATAATACGCTTTCCTCTTGTAACGTATCATTTGCTACCTCTTGTATTTTGTTTGCTCTTGATACATGCACAATTGTCACTGTTGCCTTATGTAACGTAACGTTTGGTCTTGTAACATGCTGACTTGCAATTTTTCCTCATGTTTCACTACTGTTCTTATTGTGAAGCGCTCTGACTCTTCAGGTAAAGTCTGCGCTATATAAAAACGCATTAAGTAAAATAAATAAATAAAAGATGATGTAACAAAGTCGTTGGACAGCTCATGGGGTGTTCCTGTAAAACTGATGTTGACTCCAGTAAATTACCAAAACAGGGTGTGCAAGGTGACCAATATGCAAATGCCACCCCAGTTCGGTGATAACTAGGCATACACTAGTTCTCCACACATAAACAATACCATTTTCTATGAACCATAGTTCAAGTTCAAGTTCGAAAATTTGTATAGCGCACTACTCACCCAGAGGGTCTCAAGGCGCTTGGGGGAGGGGGGGTACTTTACTTATCGAATATCCAAGTTTTTAGTTGCTTTCTGAAGGAGAGGTGGTTCTGTGTAAGGCGGAGGTGGGTGGGGAGGGAATTCCAGGTCTTGGCCGCTAAGTAGGAGAAGGATCTTCCCCCCATGGTGGATCTATGGATGCGCGGAATTGCGGCGAGGGCTTGATTGGACGATCGTAGTTGGCGGGTGGGGGTGTAGAAGGACAGTCGCGTGTTGAGGCATTTGGGTCCTAGGTCGTAGAGGGCTTTGTGTGCGTGGGTGAGGAGACGGAACATTATTCTCTTGTTGATGGGGAGCCAGTGGAGGTCTTTCAGGTGACCGGAAATGTGAGCTTGACGGGGGATGTCCAGTATGAGTCTGGCTGAGGCGTTTTGGATGCGTTGGAGTTTTTTCTGTAGTTTGGCTGTGGTTCCGGCGTAAAGGGTGTTTCCGTAATCCAGTCGGCTTGTGACCAGTGCGTGGGTGACCATCTTTCTTGTTTCGGTGGGGATCCAGCGGAAGATTTTTTGGAGCATGAGTAGGATGTTGAAGCATGATGATGAGACGGCGTTGACTTGTCTGGTCATCGAGAGGGAGGAGTCCAGGATGAAGCCCAGGTTACGTGCGTGGTCCATAGGTATGGGTGCGGTTCCCAGGGCCGGTGGCCACCATGAGTTGTCCCAGGCAGTGGGGGATTAACCTAAGTTGAGGACTTCCATTTTGTCCGAGTTCAGTTTTAAATGGCCGTTCTTCATCCACTCGGCTATTTCTTTCATTCCTTTGTGTAAGTTGGTTTTGGCGGTGTTTGGGTCGTTGGTGAGGGAGAGGATCAGCTGGGTGTCGTCTGTGTAAGAGATGATGTTGAGGTTGTGTTGGCGTGCGATGGATGCGAGGGGACTCATGTATATGTAGAAGAGGGTGGGACTGAGTGATGATCCTTGTGGTACGCCGCAGATGACTTTGGTGGCCTCTGATCTAAAAGGGGGGAGGCGGACTCTCTGGGTTCTTCCGGCGAGGAACGAGATGATCCAGTCCAATGCTTTTCCTTGTATTCCGACGTTGCTAAGGCGTTGTATGAGGGTGCTATGACAGACTGTGTCGAAGGCTGCGGAGAGGTCAAGTAGGATGAGGGCAGCTGTTTCTCCGTTGTCCAGTAGAGTTCGAATGTCATCTGTTGCTGCGATGAGGGCGGTTTCGGTGCTGTGTTTGGCTCAGAAGCCAGACTGTGAGGGGTCGAGGGATTTGTTGGATTCGAGGAAGGGGGCGAGCTGACTGTTGACGGCTTTCTCAATGACTTTGGCAGGGAATGGGAGGAGCGAAATGGGGCGGTAGTTCTTAAGTTCAGTGGGGTCTGCTGTGATTTTTTTTAGAAGGGCGCTGAGTTCGGCATGTTTCCAGCTTTCCGGGAAGGTAGCGGAGTTGAAGGAGCAGTTGATGACGTCACGGTGATGGGGTGCGATAATGGAGTCTGCTTTGTTGAAAATGTGGTGGGGGCATGGGTCGGTTGGCGATCACGAGTGGATGGAGTTAATCAGGCGGATGGTGTCTTCATTGGTGATTGGGTTCCAGTCGCAAAGGATGTTAGAGGGTGGTTTTGGTTCGGAGGTGGGTGGAGTGGACTGGTCTTCGGACTGGTTTCCAAAGCTGTTATGTATGTCGGCGATTTTGTTGTGGAAGAATGAGGCTAGGGAGTCGCAGAGGTCTTGGGAGGGAGTGATGTCGTTGGTGCCGGCGGTGGGGTTGGTAAATTCTTTGATGATGTTGAATAGTTCCTTGCTGTTTTGGGCGTTGTTGTCAAGGCGATCCTTGAATGCTGATTTCTTGGTGGATTGGATCAGTTGGTGGTGTTTGCGGGTGGCGTTCTTGAAGGTGGTCAGGTTGTCAGTGGTTGGGTTTTTTCTCCAGGCTTTCTCGAGGGTACAACAGAACTTCTTGGATTTCTTAAGGTCATCGTTGAACCAGGGGGCTTTTTTGCTACCTTGCTTGATTTGATGGTTTTTCAAGGGTGCTAGTTCGTCGGCGCTGTGGGTGATCCATTGTGTGAGGTTGGTGGCTGCTTGGTTTGGGTCCGATGATTTGGCGGGGGGTTTGGTGAAGCGATGTGAAGAGCTGGTCGGTGGTAATTTTGTTCCAGTTTCTTCGGGGAATAGGTTGTGGGGGGTTGTGGGTCGAGGTCTTTTTGTAGTTGAAATGAACGCAGCTGTGGTCAGTCCAGTGGAGAGCTGTGGTGTGATTGAAGGAGATGTGCTTGCTGGAGGTGAAGAATGGGTCGAGCGTGTGTCAGGCATAGTGGGTATTGACAAGTTGCTCGAGTACGAGGTTGGCCAGGTTGTCCAGAAGGGTGGAAGTATTGCTGTCGTTTTTCTTTTCCAGGTGGAAGATGAGGTCTCCCAGTAGAATGTAGTCCTCGGAGGGGAGGGCGTGTGGGCTGATGAAGTCGGTGATGTCTTCACTGAATTGTGCGCGGGGTCCTGGTGGTCTGTAGATGAGGGTGCCTCAGTGTGGTCTTGGGGTCGGTGTGGATCTGGAAGTGAAGGTGTTCGACGGTTGCGAGGTAATCGTCGGAACTGGTCGTGATGTGGATGGTGTTCTTAAGGACGATGGCGATGCCTCCTCCTGTTTGGTTGGTGCGGTCCTTTCGGATGATCTAGTAGCCGTCTGGGATGGCTATGGCGATGTCGGGCGCTGATGAGGCGTTCATCCAGGTTTCTGTAAGGAAGGCGACATCCGGCGATGTAGTGTCGAGTAGGTTCCAGAGTTCAATGTCGTGTCTGTGTACCGAGCGGGTGTGGAGCAGGATGCACTTTAGGTGGTTAGTGTCAGAGCTCTGTTTGGAGTTTGTGGATTTGGTGTGGGTCCTGGTGCAGTCGTACTTGTAGGAGTGGCAGGTGAAGGGTCCATGGGTGTGTCCTGGGGCGGCTTGGTAGCAGTTGGGTGGGCGGCCGGGGTTAAGGGCTGAGAGGGTTGTGGCGTCATACGTAATGTGGGCGGAGTGGATTTTGCGGGGGCCAGGGGGTCTGGCGCTGGGCACGGTCCAGGCGCGGATAGGCGTAGACAGGCTTACCTTTGGCGCACCTTCGGCGCGCATGGGGCATCTGTCATATGTGGATAGTGGAAGGGGGGCGAGGGAGGAGCAGCTGGGAGGTGGGATCGGGGTGGAGAGCCGGGCAGGGAGGCACAACAAACACAACAAAATGGCAGCAAGCCAAAAAGCCAAGCAGTACGAGATTGGGGCACAAGCTAATTAATGGCAATGAAATGGGCAGTGGCACCGGCACAATCAGACACAAATAAGTGAATCAGGCAAAGGCAGCAATGTACAATAGTTTCTTAATTAATGCGCTGTTAACAGTATAGTGCTACAAAATAAATCGAATCAGGCACAAATTATTTCTGGAGCATTGCGAGCAAAGCGCTATTGATTTTACAGGTCAAAGAGCTGTCTATCACAATGGCACTACGATACCAGTATCTCAGCAGGGAGCAGCGTGGGGAGCGAATCAGGCACAAATTATTTCTGGAGCAAAGCGCTATTGATTTTACAGGTCAAAGAGCTGTCTATCACAATGGCGCTACGATACCAGTATCTAAGCAGGGAGCAGCGTGGGGAGCGACCACTTCTGAGGAACTCAGGACGGTCACCATAAAGAAACAGAAGTTAATCTCATGACTGTCTGAAGACCTGCTGTACTATCTATCCAAGTGTAACGTGAAATGTTGCTGTCTCATATACCGCACACTTGTTTACTGCACCCTGAATAAAATAAGTACCATTCCATAAAGACATGATTCTACAGGAAAATTCGATGTCAGAATGCCATTGGGCAAGAACTGATCCAGTAACTCAAATACTGGCCTACGAACACAATCTGGGGTAAAGGATTTACTAAACAACTGTCTCACTAAGTGGTTGGGTGTGTTACTCCAAAAAAACCTGGGGCAGATGTACAAGAAGGTGCTGCAGCGAGGCACTGCAAGCCCTTTGACTGCACCATGCTGCGGCACTTTCAGAGCACAGGAATGCAACATATTTAAAATAATATGTTGCATTCCTGTGCTCTGCCCTGCGTTGGCGCACAAAGGCCTGGCATGCGTCGGCGCAGGCACCCTTGCACCATGGCACAAGGATACCTGCGTCATAGAGATATTGTTTTTGTGCAGGAAGGGGCACCTTCCTGCATAAAAACAATCACTACAGGCATTTTACTCTATCCATGCATGCTGTAGAGTGCAGCATGCATTAAAAGAGGACAAAAACGAGTAGAAATGACATTTCTCCTCACTACATACTGATGCATTTCCAGGTTTACAAATCCACGTAAATCTGGAAATGTGTCTGGTTCCACGGTTGTTGCATGGGAACACCCACAGGAACACTCATGGAACGCCCCTTTCACGCAAAATGCTGCGTGTAAAGGGGCCGTATTTACAAGGACAGGAAAAGCCACCTCTTTGTAAATATGGGGCAGAAAAATGATCTGCCAGTGCATCACAAAAAGTGATGTACTGGCAGCGTAAGGGGCCTGTAAATCTGCCCCCCCTACATCTAAGACTATCTGTATCCAGTTTGTGGTAGTGTAATGAGCTGTTTTCTTCATATGCAATATTTCAACCTTAATATCCAATCCATCTGAAAGGATATATAAAACTTCTGTTGAAGAGTCATATTTTGAGGAATCTAATAGAAAAGTGTCACTTTACTGTGTTAATTGCATTTGGACCGTAATCCTACACAAATATATACGCAATAGACAAAGAGCTGTGCTTGGGGGTACTTCTTTAGTTGAATGTAGCCTATCTATCCAATCCTGTGGCATGAAGAATTGGAGAGCAGAAGAAACATGATTCATTGGTACTTTCTCAGCCTTTGTCTGACATATGCTGATACCAAATTTTATCTGATAATCTGGGATGAACATTATAGGACACATCATTAGCATGAATAGTGAGGTCTCTACATATGTATGTGGTGTTGAGGCTAGAAGATACATTGTTGTGGCAGAGCAACAATAGAATAGATAGTATTAAGAGACAAAAAAGGGAAAGGAAAACATAAATACATAACCTTTTTGCTGTTAATCCCAAAAATTATCTAAAGGTAGAGGTGAACGGGGGTATTTTCATGATGACAATCTTCTAAATTATTGACAATTCTTGGCGTGAGCTGGATTCAGGCGAGTATTGGTGAGGTGGAGCCAAGGTTTCTGACCATCTACCTTGAGAGCAGTGGGGGTCACCATGAATGGTCCATCAAATCTGGCTTGGCTCAATTTGTGGAAAATATTACATACAAAAACCTTGTCACCTGCGTGCACAACTGGGAGGTCAACCTCAGCGGTGGCATGCTTCTCCTTTCCTTTGGTTACCTGTTTAGAAATTAACTTTGCAACCTTCATTAATTCAAAAAGGTAAACATGCACCTCATCAGTCAAGATGTCTGCGGTGCTTTTTTCCATGAACGTTACTTCTAGTGGTAGGTACCTGTTCATTCATGGGTCTCCCTGCCACTATCTGATGGGGTGTCAGGTGTTAATCAGATCCAATATACAACAACAAATAATATCCGGGGGTCAAAAAAAGGGAGTAAGTAAGTATAACAGGAAGGACCACTATACCAAAACCATGCAAGACAGTATCAGTGAGAAATGATATTTGTTAAACAGTCAAGTCAAGACTCAAGAGTACAAGGAGAAAAATGTATTGTTCCCATCAGAAGCCACACTGTACCGCCCTTGTTGTCATCATTTGGGATCTCCTTACCCAGGAGACAAGACGGCCGGTAAGTGATTACCGTGACCGAAATGTGGTGTGAGGGCAGAACAGAAGGGTATGATAGTGGCTAAATGAAAAAAGCAGTGTATTGTGATTGGAGTGGAAAAGTGAAGGGTAATTATAAAATTAGGTGAATGGGTGGAAAAAAGAAATTTTATTAATATCCCCCAAACCCTAAGATTAAAAGGCAGGTGTTGGTGCAGGTTTTAAATAATAACCGCACGTAATGGTGGTCGACATGTTTCTGCATTTCACAAGAAGAGATTTTCTAATGCATTCCTCAGGACCTAAAAAGGTACACTACTGCTTTATAAATAAGATAAATAATGAAAAATATCACCTGAACATCCAGGCGTACTCAACCGTATACTGTCAGTGCATAATGGTAAGGGATCCAACATGTAAAACAAACATACAAACAAACGGAGAAACAAATAAGGCATTTATGTTATACACATTGTTTCTGTTTGTAGTCATAATGGCATTGCATCATGTCCATTCATACTTGGACATCATCTCAAGTATACACTCACCCTTGTGTGTAGGTTGAGAGGCTTCACCCCACCTGGCTGCAGCGCAGGTAAAAGGAGCACCGCTCTGAGGACAATCATATAGTATTTACAGGGCGGTTAGTTGTGTAACACTAGACAAAACAAAGTGAAAAATAGAGTGTGCTTCGAGACAGGAGGTAGTCAAGACCTTATATAAAATCATATGGGACCAAGCTAGGCGAAAACGCCATAGTCTCTCACAGTCAATAGAGATGACCACACAGCGCAGATATTCAGGGGCTATCTCATTATTAATGGGAGCGTGAAAATGTTCTCATTGAGCGCTTAAAAAGGAAGTAAAGATGGGTCGTTCTAGTAATCCGCCCAACATTTAAATAATCATGCGTTGATTTACACGGAGAGCTGTTATGCATAGAAACCGCTCCGTGTAAACACTGATTCAGACTGCATAAGTAAGTAGAATGCCGCGCTGCATCGTATTTGTAAAATTTACACGGAGAGCTGTAATACATGGAAAACGCTCCGTGTAAACACTGTTTGAGACCGCACAAGTAAGTAGAAGTCAGTGCGAGACCCGCGCTGCATCGTATTTGTAAAAACGGAGTGGCCTCTAGCGGCGTGTGCTACTCCGTATCTACACAGGGGAAATAAACGAAAACAGCCGCGCGCATTGGGAAGACAGGTCGCGCAGCGATCACTCACCTCTCCGTCGGTGTCTCCGGGCAGTCTTCAGTACTGCTCGGGGGGGGCACCGATCACGGAGTGAGGTAATGTTTTGTATAATTGTGACTCATCAAACAACACGTGACAAGGCAGTCACGTGACGCTTGGAAGTCTGGGAGTTGTAGTTCGCTCCCAACTTCAGCCCATAATTAGTAGAAAAATTGATCTATGGGTGCGCAGCAGTGTGTTAATATGTACATTGCTCGAAACTCACCCAATGGTGTTATTACTGATTCAATAACATACTGTGTGCATACAAAGGTGGGGCTGAGAGTTCGTAGGAAGGTGTGTAAGATCACAGCTACTATGGAAGGAATCACATACTGTACGCATACTAATGCGTCGCTGATAGATCGCTTTCTGACAAGTGATAGTATACGATGTATAGTGACATTATGCAGAGCGCCACTCAGAGGGACCTTATGCAGTGTACCATTCAAAGGGACAGTAGCTGTGATTCCTTCCATAGATCAATTTTTCTACTAATTATGGGCTGAAGTTGGGAGCGAACTACAACTCCCAGACTTCCAAGCGTCACGTGACTGCCTTGTCACGTGTTGTTTGATGAGTCACAATTATACAAAACATTACCTCACTCCGTGATCGGTGCCCCCCCGAGCAGTACTGAAGACTGCCCGGAGACACCGACGGAGAGGTGAGTGATCGCTGCGCGACCTGTCTTCCCAATGCGCGCGGCTGTTTTCGTTTATTTCCCCTGTGTAGATACGGAGTAGCACACGCCGCTAGAGGCCACTCCGTTTTTACAAATACGATGCAGCGCGGGTCTCGCACTGACTTCTACTTACTTGTGCGGTCTCAAACAGTGTTTACACGGAGCGTTTTCCATGTATTACAGCTCTCCGTGTAAATTTTACAAATACGATGCAGCGCGGCATTCTACTTACTTATGCAGTCTGAATCAGTGTTTACACGGAGCGGTTTCTATGCATAACAGCTCTCCGTGTAAATCAACGCATGATTATTTAAATGTTGGGCGGATTACTAGAACGACCCATCTTTACTTCCTTTTTAAGCGCTCAATGAGAACATTTTCACGCTCCCATTAATAATGAGATAGCCCCTGAATATCTACGCTGTGTGGTCATCTCTATTGACTGTGAGAGACTATGGCGTTTTCGCCTAGCTTGGTCACCATATGATTTTATATAAGGTCTTGACTACCTCCTGTCTCGAAGCACACTCTATTTTTCACTTTGTTTTGTCTAGTGTTACACAACTAACCGCCCTGTAAATACTATATGATTGTCCTCAGAGCGGTGCTCCTTTTACCTGCGCTGCAGCCAGGTGGGGTGAAGCCTCTCAACCTACACACAAGGGTGAGTGTATACTTGAGATGATGTCCAAGTATGAATGGACATAATGCAATGCCATTATGACTACAAACAGAAACAATGTGTATAACATAAATGCCTTATTTGTTTCTCCGTTTGTTTGTATGTTTGTTTTACATGTTGGATCCCTTACCATTATGCACTGACAGTATACGGTTGAGTACGCCTGTATGTTCAGGTGATATTTTTCATTATTTATCTTATTTATAAAGCAGTAGTGTACCTTTTTAGGTCCTGAGGAATGCATTAGAAAATCTCTTCTTGTGAAATGCAGAAACATGTCGACCACCATTACGTGCGGTTATTATTTAAAACCTGCACCAACACCTGCCTTTTAATCTTAGGGTTTGGGGGATATTAATAAAATTTCTTTTTTCCACCCATTCACCTAATTTTATAATTACCCTTCACTTTTCCACTCCAATCACAATACACTGCTTTTTTCATTTAGCCACTATCATACCCTTCTGTTCTGCCCTCACACCACATTTCGGTCACGGTAATCACTTACCGGCCGTCTTGTCTCCTGGGTAAGGAGATCCCAAATGATGACAACAAGGGCGGTACAGTGTGGCTTCTGATGGGAACAATACATTTTTCTCCTTGTACTCTTGAGTCTTGACTTGACTGTTTAACAAATATCATTTCTCACTGATACTGTCTTGCATGGTTTTGGTATAGTGGTCCTTCCTGTTATACTTACTTACTCCCTTTTTTTGACCCCCGGATATTATTTGTTGTTGTATATTGAGTTTGGGGCTCATATCTGGTTGGTCGGTAAACTTGCCCTTAGACCCTCTCTAATTATTTGTTGAACGTGTTAATCAGATCCAGGCATTTTCCTAAGAGAAAAGAGTGCTAGCGGTAGGCAATACAACAATGTCTTATACAACGTGCCGCATAGCTTACTGATCTTTTTCTTTAGTAGGTCGTGCAGGTGCTCAACAATGCTATTGCTTTGGGGATGATAAACACAGAGACGTTATAAGGCATGGGCAAAGTGGGTTCTGGCCCAAGGCCCCAGCCTTGCAAGGGGCACTCCTGGTAGAACCAGTACTGTTCTGCATATTCTTGCCCTGATGACCTTGAATAATTCTTAAAAGAATGTTTTAAATATCATTTTCCTTTCATTTATTTTTAATATGGATGATGTGTGAAAGTCTATTACAGGCATTTTGCAAAGAAATGTTGTGTTTATGTTTCATGCAACATCCACAAACAAAAATATTTTAGGTGAAAAACAGGACCTCCCATGCGAGAAACGGGAGGGTGTCACAGAGATTATTTGCAATAATATTAGTGAGCTTCTGCTGTGTTACAATATTGAAAACACATATTTAGAATTTGTACAAGTGTGCCTGTGCACTGTCAGTGATCTGGCCAAAGAGGGTATGAAAGAGCTGAAATTGGATCATAAATTCATAGCCGTTCGGAACAGGGGCCCCAAAAATATATTGGGCCCGGGGCCCCCAAAATTCTTAAAATGTCCCTGGATAAACAATGGATAGTTTATTTTTTTACCTAACATTACCATATGATGTGTGAAGATTGCATTAACAAAGGTTGTGCTGTTGCAGTATCATATCCCTTCTGGAATTCCCCAGCATGGAACCACCTCATAAATGAGAAAGGTAGCAGATGGTTTTGATTCACAATGGGGATATGGTTCTGTTTCAAACCATCATGACAAAGGAAAAACTACAAGTATAATACATGCTAAATAGTTGTTACACCTAGCATGTCTACAAAGTCAATATGGAGGGCTTTAAAAGCACCTCGTGGTCTTGGAATCTCACTTTTAATGTGGGGTTGGGGGAAAATTGTTAGCGGACAGGTAGATGGTCAGTGTATCGTGGAAATTTAAAATAAGCCTGTACTGTTATATTTGCATAGACAAATTATATCTTTAAATGTGAGCTGGTAAATGCAACTGATCAACAGCTATCATTACAGAAGCAAGAGCCACCACTGGTTTACCTGTAGATATTTGTCTATATATTAGGTCATCCCCTGACTAGGTGCAACCTTTAGCCTCCCATAACTATCTCTCATGCTTCCTGCAATTTTTGTAGATGCAAACGTGCTGTTTCAGCATAATGAGGTGTGTCATTGTCTGATGTAAGTTAGACTCAGATTCAGACAGCGAGGCAGTCTGAGCCACAAAATTAGGGGCATGTTGTGAACCCGATGGCACAGGCACTGGCTGCATCTTTAGCTGCCCAATCTGCTAGTGCATTACCCAGAGATATAAAATCTTCTACTGTTTTATGTGCTGCACATTTTACAACTGCCAATACATGTGGTAACGCAAGTGCCTGTATTAAAGCCTCTAGGAGATTCCTATGCCTGACAGGACTTCTGATTGACTTAAGGAAAACGTTCCTGCTCCATCTCTCTCATAATGCTGGTATCTACATTGTGCGGGGAATGAGATTTTGGTATCAATTTATAATCAATTTAATAATTTATCTCATTCGTAAATTTTGGACCGCTAGTCTCTGTCATTGAGTAAAAGACAAACCCCACATAGGTTTAGACAAACCCCAATAACTGACGCCACTCTGAAGAACCACTTACAACTGATAAAGTTTAAAAGTTTTATATAAAAGTCAAATTTAAATGCAATTACAATCCTCTCAGGATAAATCTCAAAGTATACAAAGTATTCAAAGTCAATTCCAAAATCAGCAATTTAAAGTTTCGATGTAAAGTGGTTCCTTTGCGTTATCTACAGAAAGAGAAAAATAATCAAGTTAAATCTGTCCCTACTCTATACTAGGTGACATCCCTATTTGCAAGTTTCTTCCCTAAAAAGGTGTCAGCAGTTTGACTTCCAAAGAAGTTCAAACTCTCTTAGCCTCTAAAAGTAACTTAAGTTTAAGAAACAGTACCCTATCTGCCTACCCATCCGCTCTTCTAAGGGTCCTTGGCCTACTGCTCCCTTGCGCTCTGATCTTTCTCAGCGCATCTGCTCAAGGCATCTACCCTTGCCTTCGCTCTGAGCAATTCACCTCGCTGTTCCTAATCTCCAATTGCTACCTTCTCCCCGGGGTGCTGTCCCTAAAATACACAATCACAGTGTGGGTGGAACGCCCCTTGACGCCCACCACGGACTTTCCCCGATGATGTCAGTTTCTGGCTCTTTCCATTGCTTCATCTCTTTGCGTCGTCCGTTAGGTTGACCCTCCAATCGCCTCCTCTCATGTTTAGGCAATAAACTTCGTTCGACATTTGTCACCTTAAATCTAACAAATGCTAGACTCTTCGGCTCGCACCTTCAAGTGAAGCTATTCACGACTCCTGTGAGCCCACTAAATTACATACATTGGACTATGCTCCTGCGAACTCTTGGTTATTCAGGTTATAATCACAAATGACCTAAACTCTTCTAGTATTCCTACAAACTTCTTCTACACAATATAACCTTTAACATACATTTATATATGAACGCTTTTAGCAAATACTTTGCCCATGTGTAAAAACATCTTACATAGAATACAATTACGTAGAATATGAACCTTAATATGTGATATAATTCACACAGAATATAATCTCATACATAGAATATAAAACCCTATACATAGAACATAACTTTATATTCTTCATTACATATGCTATATATACACTTGCACATTTCTCCATGTTACATCATCTTGCCGTTTCTACATTTCAAGCTACACACGTACATGAATTTCACTTTGCACGTTCTTCTGTTCGTAAGCATTTCTATACATTTCTAGATTAGCCCACTACATATACGGGCCTTCTAAATCTAATGCATTCTAAAGTGAATACAGTTATACATTTCCTATGTTACTTGTGACTTTATCGGTTGATTATATGCTATAAGCATCAACTTCATGTTCGATATACATTTCATTCCTACATTACACGATATGCTTGTAAATATGGCCTATACATAATTTTTTTATTCAAATTTGCGCTCTCTCAGTCCCCCCTTTGATGACTTTTAGGAGTCATCACTAAATGCAATTTGAATATCTCCTTTTAAACCGAACTAGTTACATCATTTCCTCTTTTCATCATTTCAAGTGTTCTCAAGCTTTTATACTGTTGATCTTGTAAAGCAGCTAATCTCCTTTCCTGCTCTCTCATAGATCTTTGTAACCGGTTCGTCCTATACCATTTATATAGTTTCACTAATCCTAACAATGTGATTATACAAATTAATACTATTAATACAGGTTTTAATATGTACCACACTATACTTTTGCCAAGGTTGGCAAACCAACTTCCAACCTTTCCTACTCCATTACCTACTTTTTCCCAAACATTTATTTTTGTCAAATCTTCGATTTCTTGATGAATCTGTGTAATGTTTCTTATAACCTTCTCTAGTGGTTTTGAATTATCAGGAATATAAGTACAACATTCCTGAACCTTCAAAGCCTTGCAAACTCCGCCTTCTTTTGCTAATATCACATCAAGAGCAAGTCGATTCTGAAGAACCATTGCTCTGATCGATTGCATCTCACCCTCTATTAACATTAATGACCTTGCAGTACTTGCAGATAATCTATCTACGACTGTAGCTAGTCTCCTAATCTTAACATTGTTAAGTATTAAACCTAACATAGGAAACATCGCTCCAAATACGTCTCCTACTACTTCTGCATCTCCTACTTCCCTTTTCGTTCTTGTCGAAGCCTTTCTTTCTATGGCCGCTAAATCCTTTGCATGATATATTTTGGGGAAGACAATTGCCAAGTAACACGAACCATACCAATTGTCAGGCAGTTTTACATAGGCATTTCTCCCACATACAAAATATACATTAGGAATAGCCTGCATCCCTTTCATAAAATCTTTCGTATAATACTCTAACTTAAAAGCATGCTCACAATTAACTTCACCTACAAATTCACTCTCATAATATGTCTTGCTTCGAGTTAAACATAACTTTCCTTTCTGCGTTCTATCCAATGCTATTGGACCATTGCTCCCTTTCTTTTTATGTGCCTTCTCTTCTTCGGTCCAATCAGTTTTCCACTGTCCTGACATTTTTAGAATCTTCTGCCTTCTGTATCGGTCATCTACTTGTGCTATGAACTTTTTCTCAATCTCTGACACCTTGCAAGTCAGATTATTTCTGCGTGCATATGAAGTATCTAACGTATCCCAAGGAAGAAAGAATTTGGCTAGTCTATCCTCCTTCTTGTAATAGTCCCACTTATTCATTTGTTTATAATTCGGAACTTCAGACAGTACCGAATCATAATTCGAAAAGTAGTACTCAAATCCTTCTCTACCATAAAATATACTAAGCAGTAAACTACAAGTTATCCCATAAGTCAATGGGAGATGATGATATCGGATGCCCTCATCTACAGAAGCCGGCAATTGCATACAAACGTAGCAATCTTTGGCCTCCATGGCATCGATATATTCGTATAAAAGTTTAGCATATGCGTTTGACCTAAAGTTTCCTTGTGACTCATCTACATGTAATCTACGAACTTCATCTGCTAGTAACGTTTTTTCACGTATAACATTGCTCTCCTCCTTCTTCTCATCAAGAACAGGTTTCAAAGTCGTTACAAATTTTACACCTGCTATTTCTTCATCTGCTTCATGTCCTACTATGTATGATATGGTTACTACTGTAATTATAAGAAATATTACTACTGCTATAAGTGTACCTATTATACATTTAGCTTTTCTGTTTGGGTTGCCGTTCTCCATGTTGTCAACACAGCGTGACTCTTTCTCTTGCGAAAAGGTTTATCAGTTCAGTCCTTTGTTTGCTTTGTTCTTTTCTCAGTTTGTAAAGCTCTTTTATCAACAAAGTCTCTTTTTCGCAACAATGTCTCTTTATTTTTAACAACAGACAACCCTAACCCTTCTCCGTCCTCTAAATGTAATCCCTAATTTTATTCTTCTTTCCACTCGGCGCTAGGTTATCTTCTTCTTTATAGCTTATATGCAAAAGTCTTTATGTATCAACAATTATTCTCGTACCTGCAGCTCTTGCAACTAGTTCCAACAATTCAAAACGAATGACTTTGTCTTCTTCCTCTGATATTTGATGACCAAATGTTGGAAATTGTAATCTGTTCAACACTAAATCCTTAATCTGACTCAAGTATGGGGGTATAGGAAGTGTGAAAGTCAGTAACCCCTCAGTCTCGAGTCCAGGCGTCAACATCCATATCTCCACTGCCACAAATGGATCGAGATCTATTACTTTCACGCTCTTCACTCTCCCAGATTTCTGTCCCCAAGACATCTGCTAGATAAGTCCACTCTGGGGTGGCGTACCTTCTGCAGGGTACACGTACCCTTCTCGACCTTCGTGGACTCTCAGTTCCTGAGTCTGTCGTTTCTCCCTCCTGATCCGATTCCTCAGCGATCGGGACAAGAGTTCTTTCTTGCTTTTCTTCCGAACTTGGCCTTTTCTTCCTCTCCGGCCAACTGGCTTCGTCACTCCTTGTTCTTCTGCTCCTTGTCCTTGGACCTGTCTCTTGGTCACTCTCAGCTTGTTCGGTATCCGATTCAGTCTCCCAGTTACTTTCTTCTCCTGAGGCGACTTCGGTCTCGCTAGTGTCTTGCCCTTCGTCAACCTGTTCTGACACAGTCTCAGCCTCTTCGATCACCTCCACAGCTTGGCTTTCCCCCTCTATGGCTTCTCCGTTTTCCGCCGGATTCTCATCCGAAAGAGGAGCTGTTTCTTCTAGAGGTGTTGGCACTCTTCGGGTGTGTGAAGCGTGTATCCAATTCGGCAGGCCTCCACACTTCACCGCAGTATTCGTGACAAGTATGACTTGAAATGGTCCTCGCCAACGCACGTCTAAGCAGTTCTTCCTGACATGCTTTTTCACCAGGACCCAGTCTCCAGGACCAGGTCATGGCACAAATCTTGTGCTGATGGAACCTCTGCAGCCTGGACCTGGAGGGACACAGAATTAATGGCATCAGATAGTCCCTTGCAGTAGTCCAAGATCAAGTCGTCTGTGATGTTCAATAACGCTGCAGTCGGAACCGATGGCAATCTCATAGCTCTCCCCATTAGCACTTCATGTGGAGAGAGACCTGTTTTCCTATCAGGTGTGCTACGTATGCTCATAAGAACCACTGGAAGTGCGTCTGGCCAATTCAGGGATGTCGATGAACAAACTTTAGCCAGTCTGGACTTGATTGTACTGTTGATTTGCTCTACTATCCCTGAAGCTTCTGGTCGATAGCTGCAGTGTAACTTCTGATCAATATTCAAAGCTGAGCACAACATCTTCACTATTTCGCTGTTGAAATGAGTTCCTCTGTCCGATTCCAAAGAGGATGGCACCCCAAACCTCGGTATTAACTCTCTAAGCAACAGTTTTGCCACTGTAAGTGTATCGCATCTACGTGTAGGGTAAGCCTCAACCCATCTAGAAAATATGCAGACAATCACTAAAACGTATCTGAGTCTGTTACATGGAGGCATTTCTATAAAATCAAGCTGCATTCTATTGAAAGGCCCCCCAGACCTCCCAATGTGACTCAATGTAACTGGTGTTCTCTTTCCCACGTTTAGTTGCTGACAGATCGCACATCGCTGACATACTGCTTCTGCCGCTACTCTAAACTTAGGATTAAACCACGTTTGTCTGAATACTCTCACCATAGCGTCTCTTCCTATGTGTGCTGATCCATGCAATCTCCTTGCCATTGGTAAAACTGCTCTCCCATCGGCAGAGACCCAAAAATTCATCTCGCTTTTCACACAACCCGCTGTTTCCCAGCCCTTTTTCTCATCATCTGGTGCATTCTCCTGAACACTCCTTAACTCATCCCACGTATCTACAGTATCTAACAACATGGTTAATTCAGTTCTTTCTTGTACTCCCCCCACTTTCACATCAGTGTGAGAATATCCTTGCTCTGCGCAATAACGCGCTACCTCATCAGCATAGCGATTGCCCTGCGACACAAAGTCTACATTCTTCGTGTGCGCAGCACATTTGACAATCGCAATAGCTGTCGGTCCTTGCAATGCCTCTAACAAAAGTCTCACGAATTCTCCATTCCTAATGGGAGAACCCGAGGAGGTCATGTAACCTCTTTGAGACCATAGCTGCCCGTAATCGTGAACTACCCCGAAACCATACTGGCTATCGGTGTATATGGTGACTCGAATTTTGTTACCTGCTAAACAGGCACGCGTCAAAGCAACAATTTCAGCTACCTGAGCGGAGTGTACTCCTTCCAGGCAAGCGGCTTCTACCACTCTGGTAATCGTGCAAACTGCATAAGCTGCTCTCAGCTGACCGATATCGTCTCTTACGCATGAACCATCAACAAAGAAAATTTCATCAGGGTCAGTCAATGGCTCATCTACGATATCGGGTCTCGGTTTGGTGCATAGTTCAGTCACATCAAGGCAGTCATGATCTGTACAATTTTCATCATCCACCTCATTTGGAAGTGGCATCAACGTAGCAGGATTCAAGACGGAGCATCTTTTTAGGGTCACATTCTCGGCAGCCAGTATGACTTGCTCGTAGCGTGTGAGTCTGCTATTCGTCAGATGCTGAGTCTTAGTCCTGGTCATTAACAATTCCACAGAATGCGGCACGTACACCACTAACTGATGTCCCATTACCACACTTTCCGATCTTTCAATGCTGACACCCGTTGCAGCTACGGATTTGAGACATCCGGGCAACGCTGCGGCTACTGGATCTAATGTAGCCGAAAAGTACGCCACTGGCCTACGCGCATCTCCATGGATCTGAGCTAAAACCGCTAAAGCGCATCCCTCTCTTTCGCAGCAGTAAAGCAAAAATGGTTTTGTATAATCAGGCATTCCTAAAGCCGGGGCGCGACATAAGTCCTCCCTCAGCTGCAAAAACGCCATCAAACAGTCTTTGTCCCATGGTACCGGATTACTCACTCCTTTGTGCGTCAGTTGTAATAACGGTTTTGCCTTCAGTGAGAAGTTGGCTATCCACTGTCGACAATAACCGACCATGCCTAGAAACATCCTGACCTCTCTTTGTGTTGTAGGCGCGTTCATTTTCATAATCGCCTCTATTCTGTCTGGAGACACCTTCCGTTTCCCCTTTTCAATCCTGTGGCCCAAGTATTGCACTTCAGTCTTACAATATTGCAATTTACTTGGTGACACCTTGTGCCCATTCTCGGCCAAGTGATTTAACAAGGTGATGGTGTCTTCTCTGCAAGCTTCCTCTGTTTCTGACGCAACTAGGAGGTCGTCTATGTACTGGACTAGAACTGAGTTCTTGGGCAGCACTAGACTTTCAAGATTTCTCTTTAAAAGCTGGTTAAAAATCGATGGGCTTTCTGTATACCCCTGAGGGATACGACACCATGTTAAAACGCGATCTTCCAGCTTAAAAGCGAAAAGATACTGGCTATCTTCATCTAAAGGTATCGAAAAGAAAGCCTGGCACAAATCTATCACAGTAAACCATTCAGCTTGGAACGGTATCTGAAATAATATCACTGATGGATTCGGTACCACTGGACAACATGAGACAACGATATTATTAATCTTCCGAAGATCCTGTACTATTCTGTATTTTCCACTAGGTTTCTGTAAACCCATAATCGGTGAGTTACATGGACTACCCACGATCTCCTTCAGTATTCCCTGTTTAATCATGGATTCGATCACAGGCTTTATTCCTGCAATCGTCTCTGGTGTCAACTTGTACTGAGGTGTTCTTGGATATTCGGCATTGGGTCTTACCATGATCTTTACTGGTTCTACCCCCTTGATTAATCCTATTTCTTCTCCAGTAAAATCCCACACCTCCGCTGACACTTTCTCTCTCAAATCTTGTGGAAGCTCCTCTACTGTTAAGGTAGGATATAGTTCCACGCATTCTTGCGAGTTCACAACTTTAAAATCAGCATCTTCGTCGTTGGTCTGCACTTCTACTCCTTCAGGTGTGCAATGTATTGTGCAATTCAGTTTACACAACAGATCTCTTCCTAACAAACACACCGGGCTAGAATCACAGATCACGAACTGATGTTCGTCACTGTAATTCCCTATCTTTACTGACACTGGTTCTGTCAGAGGATTCGTCATCCTCTTGTTTGCGACTCCTACCACCTGAATCATTTCTCCTGATATCGGCAGACCTGGGACTACCGCTGATCTCAACGTGGATCTAGTGGCTCCCGTATCCACCAAAAAGGTCGTAGGACATCCAGCTACTTCAGCTTCTACGTATGGTCCTCTCTGATCTACTTCTAGGGCTGCTCCTAAAGTACAATCTTCTTCCCTATTCACTCGTTGCCCTGTAAGAGGATCAACGTAGTAGCATTCTTCTCCTCCTACGAACAATGGCATTTGTCTGTAGGTTTTCCCTCCATTCGTAATTCGAGGCGGTTGAGGAAACGGGGCTCGAGGAGTCTGAGTCCCCCCTTTGATAAACTTTCCCTTTGGGACTGTTGCTCCCTTAACCACGTTGTTCTGTACCTCTTCCTCCTCCTGTTCTAATTCCCCTACCTCAATATTATACGGACACTCACGTCTCCAATGTCCCACCTCGTTACACTGATGACACCTGGTTGTCCTCTTCAGTGTTGCGATATCCATTCTCGGTCTCGGTCTTTCTTCCTCTTCTCTGCTCTGATTATTCTGTTTCTTTGCTTGCGTTCCTGCTCCCTGCTGTCGCTGTCCACCCTTTCCAGCTGCTTGCATTTGTACCAGCATTAACTTTTCCTTGAGCTTCTTCGCCTTCGAGTCTATCTCATCGCTACAGTATCTAGCATACCTCAGAATTTCGTCTAAAGGTTTGTTCTGCCAACAGATCAAGTGCTGTTGAATCATTAGGCTTATGTCTGGTCTCAATCCGAGAACAAATTTTGACACAAACTGTCCTATGTCTTTAGGATCCATTACGTCTAATCCACTGTACTGTTTGAATGCTTTTAGTAACCTCTCATAGAATTCGTGAACTGTCTCTTTGGGCTCCTGAGTTGTTCGATCTATCTTAACCCAGTCTATGTCTTGCACCGGCACTTTCTCTTTTAGCCATGTTATTACTCTTTCGTATTTTTCCATGACCCTGTCTGATGGACCACCTGTCTGGGTATCTCTCTGAGGCTCACAAGTGGGCCATTCAATACTAAGTTTGCATGCCGTCCACAAGTCTCCGGGTACTACGATATCGAACAATGTATTCAAATCGATCCAAAGTACCTTAGAGATCTTCACGAATCTCTCTACCTGCTTGTACCACTCTACGGGATTTTCTCTAAGCTTCGGG
The DNA here is from genome assembly GCF_964263255.1 of Lissotriton vulgaris. NCBI lineage: Eukaryota > Metazoa > Chordata > Amphibia > Caudata > Salamandridae > Lissotriton > Lissotriton vulgaris. The sequence goes on along the minus strand of NC_141688.1, from coordinate 195,225,144 downwards.
AAGGAATTAGTGAATGCCGCTAAATCCCCCCTACTCCATGGTACATGCACGTAGTTTCCGTTCGCGATTTCTCGCAAAGGGAAAGCTTCCATTCGCATTAGGTCTGTATCCTGAGACTTCACAAGTGTACTCCGTCTGACAGATCCCTTCTTGGACCATCTTTCCTCCCATCTATCCAGATCTCTCCATATTCTAATACACATGACCAATTCCCTTATGTGTACTCTCAGCCCAATCGTTCTGCGCTCATCTAAATCTAGATCCGTGCAATTCAGCCTATGATTGGCCTGCAAAGCCTTAGTTCGTGACATGTCTATCATGTACTTTTCTGCCAATTCAGATAACTTTTCATGAGCTGCTCTCGCTTTTCGAGTAACATCTTTGGATAAAAACAGTATCTCATCTGGTGCGTACAGCTCTAACCTCTCGATTGCCACTGTGCCGTCAATTATTTCATCTAAGTCTGATTTTAAACTCATTACATCTATGCGTCTTGCTTTTATTTCGGCTCTCAGTACGTCAGTCCTAGGTTGCTCTCTCATATCCCTCTCACCTCCACTATGCGCCCTTCGCCTGAGCACAGGTGAGTTATGAGGAATCTTTCTTCCATCTCTTTGTTCCCACCTCTCTAGATCCCAAGCCTTTCCATCTTCCCTTGGGGTGTGGTGGAACAATGCTCCATCCTTCAACCCTACATTCCGTCTTTTCGATTCGGTCTCTCCAGATACAAGATAAGATCCTCCGTGCTGTTCTAAACCACTGTAACTCGCTTGCTGTCTGGTATCACTTAACAGACGATAAGGACCTTCATGGCTCTCCATGCTTCCGCGATCTCTTTCGTGATCACCGGATGCATGGCGAGACGTTTCGCGACTTCCTATATTCTCATGACTTCGTTCTAGATCACCGGACGCATGGCGAGACCCTTCGCGACTCTCCATGTTCCCATGATTCCAATGTTGCACATTTTCATCCGGAGCATGGTGTGTGCATCTGAAAGTGTTTCGGTATTCCTGCGTCCTTCGTTCTCCCTCACTGAAAGTGACGCGAGGCACTTCGCCACACCCTGCACTCCTGTCATCGCACATTTGCCTATTGCCGCTAATGGTAGGGCAAGTATCTCCTCTGCTTCCTTGACTCCCTCTCTCCCACTCCGGGCTGCTTTCGCCAGCTCCACAATGAGAGAGGACCTTGTTATCCTGATTTCTCCATTCAGCTCCTGTTTCTAAGCTTTTATTCCGAGCTTCTTCGGCAGTATCCCATTCTTTCAGATATTCCCTTAATTCCTTATAGGATTTCGGTTTCGGTCCCCTCAAATCCATTGATCCTCTTTGACCCCCTTGTTCTATCCAGGGACCCGTTGCGGAATCTAATGGGGTACTCCGACTCACTGGTGCTAATCTCTGTCTTTGAGGATTCATCGTGTTATTCCTATTCTCCATCTCTGCCCTTTCCCTGTCCCATCGTGCCTGTTCCTCCTGCTGGACCCCCTCTGGGTTGTAGATTGACACAATAGGGCCTATGGTAACAGGTACTTGTAAAGCGTCTGGCATTTGGTACGACCTTGCGCTTTGCGTCTCTGGCACCTTCTGGACCACAAATCTTCCCACTACTCTCTGTTCGGAACTAGTTTGAGGTATTTCCTCAATCTTGTTGGAGTCCCACTCTGTTACTGGGATCGATTTATATTCTCCCCATCTAGCTCCGTCCCCTTGCTGTAATATGGGACTTGCGGATTCACCGCTATATGGAGGTGGTCTATCCGTTAACAGCCTCTCTATTAGATCCTCCTCCGTCTCGCTTTCCTCATCTTCTTCCTCTAGAGGTTTCTTTTCTCCCGTGGCTTCTATCATGGTGAACAGTTTGTCTGCTTCTATCTTTTGCACTCTCCACTTCTTAGCTTCCTCATCCCATTTTGCATCCTGCACTGCCTTTACTGATCGTCTCACTCGTTCCTGACGTCTCTTTAAACTCTTCTCGTGTGCTGCTCTAAACCATGCACTAAGAGCTTCGAATTGTGTTGGCCTCGGTAGAGGTCTTGTCGCAAGCATTACCGCTTTCAGTTGGTTCAACACGTCTAGCTTAAACGTTCCGAATCTCGGAAACGTCAGTTCCTTTTCCCCTTCAGTTAGCCTATTCCACTCGGAAATCCACATTATCGAGTGTAAGCCTACATTTACTGCCATATGATAAGCTGGTGTGCCTTCTGGTGGAGCTTCTTCTCCAGCATATAAGTTTCTTCTATTCCTCCTAAAGATTTTTCTTAAACCCTTAAAGCACTTCATTGTTTTGATAATCTACGATTTTCTCTTATTAATTCTCTTCCTTGTTTACGTCCTGATGACAACCACCAATCCCTGTGCGACTCTCGCTAATCAGCCTATCCCAACGCTGTTCTACGCTGACCGACCAATCTCAGCGCGACTCTACGTTGACGTCACTTGTTCCCTCTGCAGCAGTTTCCTTCGTTTCTCACCTCGTCTCGCGATCTCACATGCGTTTCATTCATACGCCGAAAAATGACTACTTCCGTCCAAGCGATCACTTTTCTCTGACTGTACGGCCACAGTCTAACTGTAATTGCTACCTCAACTGGCGAGACGTCTTTCCTCTTATGGTCGGACGCTTGCCTCAACTGATAGGTTACTTACACACAGTAAACGTACGACCAGCATGCGTTTACTCATACACTCACTCAAACGCTCCCCCTATCATCGGTCTGCGGGCGATCGATGGTACCTCATGATCCCCTTTATGGTAGACAAATTACTCTGGGTGTTCGATACACCCGAACCACTTAAGCCCTCTGGACATAAGATTTTATCCGGTTGCGCGCGCTCACAACCTTCCCTCAATCACACTACAGGCATTCAACTCCGCTTGACATTACAACACAGGAACAACATAAAACACCGCAATCTTACAACGCATGACCCTTATACTCACTCTCGACCGATTCTGCTGCTTTTCTCTCGACGCACCGTCAGCACTTTCTTCGGCAGGGATTCTTCTTCTGGTCGTCGATGACTAGGGACCTTGGGGTAAACTAAACCTGGACTAGGTCGTCTTCCTCAAGAAGATAACCATCCTCTGCTACCAACTGCGGGGAATGAGATTTTGGTATCAATTTATAATCAATTTAATAATTTATCTCATTCGTAAATTTTGGACCGCTAGTATCTGTCATTGAGTAAAAGACAAACCCCACATAGGTTTAGACAAACCCCAATAACTGACGCCACTCTGAAGAACCACTTACAACTGATAAAGTTTAAAAGTTTTATATAAAAGTCAAATTTAAATGCAATTACAATCCTCTCAGGATAAATCTCAAAGTATACAAAGTATTCAAAGTCAATTCCAAAATCAGCAATTTAAAGTTTCGATGTAAAGTGGTTCCTTTGCGTTATCTACAGAAAGAGAAAAATAATCAAGTTAAATCTGTCCCTACTCTATACTAGGTGACATCCCTATTTGCAAGTTTCTTCCCTAAAAAGGTGTCAGCAGTTTGACTTCCAAAGAAGTTCAAACTCTCTTAGCCTCTAAAGGTAACTTAAGTTTAAGAAACAGTACCCTATCTGCCTACCCATCCGCTCTTCTAAGGGTCCTTGGCCTACTGCTCCCTTGCGCTCTGATCTTTCTCAGCGCATCTGCTCAAGGCATCTACCCTTGCCTTCGCTCTGAGCAATTCACATAAACTGCCAGATTGTGATGACTTTACCCGCTCCTTGCTCAAGAGCTGATATCAAAGCTATCAATTCTGCTGCATGGGTAGAATTGTGTGCTGGTGGTGTTAACTGCTCTAATATGTGGAGTGTGTCTGAAGAATCATGCAGTTGTGCTCGAAAAATTGCTCCACCTGTGTGTCTCACTCCTGTATCCTGGTCAATAGCAGAAGAACCATCAAATGAAATAGGCAATGCTACCTGGTGTAGGGTCCACTGTTGCTTGACTAGATTCATTCAGGATGTAAGTTGCGTACTTATGCGTATCAACCTTAGAGTCTAATATAGGATGAACAAAGACTGACACAAAATGTAATGTACGACACCTCACAACCTTCAAAGACGGCAGTGACAGTATCAACTCATATCCTGACACTCTCTGTGTAGTTAGAGTAGTCTTGGCCCTCTGAATGAAAGCAAACACTGCATGCTCTGCATAGAGCGCCATGGGTGCCCCCAGGACAATGGGAGTGCTCTTCTGCACTGCAAAGGCAGCAGTGGCAAGAGATTGCTTGCAAGAATAATGTGCTCTCATCACTGAATCCAACAGTCCACTAAAATATGCCATGGGTTTGTGTCTTAGGCGATATTTCTGCACATGAGCAGTTGGCATCACTTGGCCAGTGTAATGACAAAAGAGATAAAACTCCTTGATAAAATCAGGGGTTCACAAAACTGAAGCATTTATTATCTCAGTCTTCAATTTCTGAAAAGTCTCCCTCATCTCTGGTGTCCATGTTATCTTGTCATTCCTGTCTTACACTTATGTAATAGAAGCCAGCATAGGTGTGATTATGGTACAGTAAACAAAAACCCATTGTCTCACATAATTACAGAGACTAAGAAACTCCTGATTTCCTTTAACGGTTTCTGGCACAGTTATTTGATGTACAGATGCTGCTCTTTCAGGGGTTGCTTGTCGACCAGAAGCTAACTGTAATAGCCCTAAATAATAGACTTTCTCATGGCAATACTGGACTCTGTTGACCGCACGAGACTGAGCACAATACCTATTTCTTTTGATGTCAAATTTAACTTAGCCATAAGAGCTCTCCTTAACAAACTAGTTGGGGCAGCTGGAAAAAACAGAAACCAGCCATCAGTGTGCCTCGGACCTATTACCATTTCTACTGGTTTAGTATTTGGAACTCTCATTACTTTCCAAGAGAATCCTAGTGTTACCATTGATCTATTAGAGATTGGAAAATCTACCTCTCAAATACAAGATTTGGTAGCTCCTGTATCAACGAGGAATGCATACCTCTTTTTATTGATAGCTACCATCACAGTGGGATCCTAATCTGGCCTAAGCTTCACTGACAATACTGGACACATGGAAATATTTAGGGGTATATTCACAAGAACGTGTGGTAAACATCACCAAACAATTCAAACGCACCTTTACACATCACAGCCGATCACGGGAAAATAACCCTGTGTTAATGTGTTAATGTGGAATTCTCAACAAAGCGGTAGCATACAATAGCCTGCCGAAACCACGGCCAATGTTCACGATACAACCACCTCGACAGCAAAAAAAAACCACAAACTTCAACGCGAAAAAACTTTCGATGGGCCAATGCGCAACGAGGAAGTCAGCGATAAGCAGCGACAGGCCGGCAACACACACATGGCAGACAGAATCACTATAAAAGTAGAAAAAACACCCAAACACAAACTGACCAACACTCAAGTACCATGGTGGCAGCCGGAGCAGGCGCAGAGGACGATTGCAACCCCACAAGCACCCAGGACGACCAGCCTGGGACCTCGAGGACAGAGAAGGGCAAGGACAAGAAGTAGAGGAAGACGAAGTTCAGTCCACAGGAATACAGAATCCTGATTACAGAGGTGATGGACCACCATCAACAACTGTTTGTCACCTCCAACGTGTCATTGGGAACAAAAAATGGCCTACCACCATGTGGCGCTGACTAGCATTGCACAGGGTTAGTGGCACCTGAGGCTTTGCGGCTGCCACAGGCCTACCACCATCTGGCGCTGACTGACGTTGCACAGGGTTAGTGGCACCCGAGGCCTTGCTGTCGACATGGGCCTACCACCACGTGGTGCTGACCGGCGTTGCACAGGGTTAGTGGCACCCGAGGCCTTGCAGCCGTCACTGGCCTACCACCAGGTGGCGCTGACTGGAGTTGCACAAAGTTAGAGGCACCCGAGGCCTTGAGGCCAACACAGGCCTACCACCACTTGGCGCTGACTGGCGTTGCACAGGGTTAGTGGCACACGTAATTACTGAGCAGGTGTGCAGCCTGCGATGATGATGTGTGCGCTGATGTAGTGTCCGCCATTGATGACTCAGGACACAGTGTCATGTGTGGGACCTGCTGGGCCGCAGGGCGGGCCCGCATGATGTGGACTGGAGCTCGCACGGGCACGCGGTGTGCCTACTGATAAACACACCGGTGCCAGAGTTTTCCAGTGGTGCAAAGGTCCCCTCAGATTGGTACTGCCTGATGGGTGATGGAGCTACGAAGCTCAGTCCAGTTGTACCCACCACAACGAATTACTAACTTGGCAAGAGATGTGCCTCTAAGAAAGAGTGGCACAGTTATGTGTCGAGCAGTGTGTGAGGAGGGCACTGAAGAGTATGAGCTGACTTTGGACTATGAGGAAGGCAGTGATGAATGGGAGGAATGAGAGCTGAGAGATGATGACAAAGTGGTTGTGCTGGAGATGCATAAGACAGGGAGAGTTGAGGCAACCAGGAATGCAGTTGATGTCTTACAGAAGTCAAGTAGGGGCAAGGGAAGCACTGCTGAAAACCAGGCCTGGGCAAGCAGGAGATATTGCAATAACAGGAGGGACGCAGACCAGGTCCGGACTGGGAACTAAAACCGCCCCTGGCAAAGTGCTCGGCTGGCCCACCCGGGGGCTTGAGGGTGTGGCAGAGGCCGGTCCGGTATTGGCCTATTAGATTACAGGGGCCAATATTGCAGCTATGCTTCAAAAACGGCACTGTAACAAAAAAAGACCAAAGGGAGCATGAAAACGGCCCCTGCACTGGCGGACCACCGGGACACTGCCTGATGCCCGCTAGGACGAGTCCAGCCCTGACACTGACAAAGTGAGAGATATTAGTGGTCAGTGTGGGATGCCCAGGAGAAGTGGACTGGCTCAAAGGATTATAAGTCGGTCAAAGTTGGTGTTAGGGTTATTGATGAACAGGGGAGCTAAAGATCATGTGGTGCCAAAGGCGGGCGATACGGTCAAGCAAGGTAAGGGGGTCTGGACTGTTTGTTTGAAGGGGACAGATGAGGTGGGAGATGACGAGACCAAAGAGGAGGAGACTCACAAGAAACGTCTTCCCAACATGGGTTTAGCAATGACCCTATGGTCACATATTTCCAATAAGTCTAAGAACAGGATATAGAAACATAAGAAGTAGATGTTTTCAAACTTTCACATTGGGATATTCAGGCTAAGGAAGGGTCCAAAGAAGAAGAATGGGAACTGACGAGGAGGCCCAGGGTACCCATTCATATGGAAAACTGGACAACAGCCTTCCTAATATGCGAGCGTGTACTGCGGGAAACTATGTAGATAGGGCACTAGCAGTTTTCAAGTAAATGGCCATCATTAGAAAGGCACAAATGCCTTTTGGAGGGTGTTCTTGGATTCAATATTATGAGTTAATTCAGAGTATGGGTGAGCCTTAACTCAGACTAGCCATGAGGGGAGGTGGACTGAGGTTCCGTGATTCTGAACCCCTTCAATAAAAGTCATCGTATCAAGACGATTTTGGTAACAGCGGACCGCAAATGACGAGTGCGGTATGTACGAGAGTTTTTATCATAATCGATTGATGGATACACTACGTATTCAGGGATTTCGTTCGAACCTACGGGTTCCATTTTGTGTACGGCAGCCATTTTGTGGTTGCCCTCACATAGGCCGATGACTGCGGCCGAGCGAGTCTTTGGGACACGTACACCTTTAGCTGACTTCTGTGTGACCTGAACGAACTGACTCCCTTGCCCGAGGCTGACCTCATTGAGCCAGTTCCTTGTTAGGCAGCTGATCAGATAGAGATCAAAGAGCAGGACATTTCTGAGTTTATGGTACATACACACACCCTTCTATCTTGCTTCTCATCTGTTTCTGTTCCTTCTTTTGTGGCCTATTTATGGTTTGGGTTGAGGTCTTTTATTATGGGTTTGTACGGCCTGTCCGAGCAAGAATGTTGGATTTTGCCTTGTCATTTCTGGTGGGCTGGACAACTGAAAGTGGCTTGTCGTTATGCGATACTTTTGAAATGTCACTACGTGATTGGATAGTTTGTAAATAATTGATGCTAGTCAGGAATGTGATTTTTGGCATAAAAGATGATGTCTCGCTCTACTAAATTGTGCAGTCTCTGACGAACCACCTGTGTTGTGCTTCGTAGACCTCTGTTCCTGGTTGCAGCCAATAAACTTGGTCTTTGATGTCACCTAGAAGTGTCCCGTGTCTCTGTTTGCCAAGACAGGAGAACTCGAAGACTTCGGGTGTTTCCCCTGGCGCCGCTGGGTTCAAAAACCCGGTTCTACAGGACTCTGAATTATGGATGCAGTGGATGTTGTCGACACAGTCCATGGGCATCAACTTAAACAGCTAGCAGTCTGCCAATTACTTAGCAGCCCTTTCAGCCATGGCCTACGCAACAGGGGGCGGGTTGTGTGCCACAAAGCCAGCAGGATCCAGTGTTGGGGTTTGTTCGAATTTCAACAAGGGTTTCTACTCCAGACACCTGTGTAAGTACAAACACAAGTGTTCAAAATATGGGTGGATGACACTCCAAATCTCAGTGTTTCATGCTGGTCATCACCTCATAGCAGTGGTGGGAGGTCATAGATAGGCGACATCAGGTACCGGCTGGGCCGTAGAGCTCCTATGCACATTAAGGTGGAGGGTTTACTTTCATGGCTTGGTGTATACCCCGACAGGGAGGAAACGTTGGAGTGGGGTTTTCGAGTTGGTTACCAGTGCCCTGGGGAATGCAGACGGGTAGACAATTTACATTCATCAATCACCCAGATGATTTTTAATTGCTGGGCATGCAATTTGGGAGGGCCATTTATATCTACAGAGTTTTGACCATGGGCTGTGCCATTTTGGGCCAGATTTACCAGTTTTACACCCATCTCAAAGCAGCAGTCGTAAATGCCGTGCTGCACTACATGAGAAGGAGAGATCAGGAGAGCGCCATATTTACAGAAATGTGGCAATCTCCCTAGCAACGGTACAGAAATGTGCGGCTTTGCCTTATGGGCTCACCTTTGCACCATTGTTTAAGGATGTCTCAGTGAGTCTGTCATAGGTTTTGTACTGGAAGGAATACCCTTCAGTACAAAATACCATTCTTAGACTAACTCTAAACCTTTTCCTACTTTGTATGTGTGCTGTTCAGTGCAGCACACATGCAAACCCGGAAAAGAAAAGAGAAATAAAAGCAATTCTCCTGCATAGCACTTAACTGTAGTGGACATTATTTTTTTACTCTAAACCTTGTCTACTTTTTCAGTAGATAGTGGTTAGTGTCAGAAACTTGGGGTTGTTACCCCTTAATGTGCACTGTTTGAGCCTTTCCACACCATTTTGCAGTGGGTGTTTACTAAAAGCAGTAGGTGTTGTGAGGTGCCCCATTACTTGGATGAATTTTTGTTTCTAGGTAGGAGGGGCTCTGGGGATTGCCACAAAGCACTGGAACAGTTCGAGCAGTTGACTTTGTACCTGTGTGTGTGTAACAGGTGCGGTGAGAATAGGCAGGAGGCGTGCTCTAGTAAGTGTGGGTTTTATTGTTGCATACAAGAAATCGGTACGAGTCTTTCTTGAGAGCACCGCTCGTCGCGGAGATCTACTGCGACTTCGGCTTGACTTGGGTTTGGTAGTCTCGGTTCCACGGAATCCCTCAGGGCTCCTCCTAGGGCAGTGGTTGTCCACGTCTGTGGTGCCTCTCGAGAGATAGAAATAAAGAGAAGGAAAGTGTCAGGGAGGTGTTCAGATATCGGAGTAGTGATGGAGAACGGGAGTGAGGATATAACCAGAGTGCTAGACACAGGCCTTTCTCTCTGTGAAGGTCAGTGCTCAGGGAAAAGGGTACACCGGAACGGGGGAAAACCAACCCAGTCTGTTGACCCTCTCTTCTTCCCGACCCAACCCTCAACTCTTCTCCGTACCTGGGCTAGCCACACATCTCCCCCGGATGTGTGGCTGGGCGGCTCGAGGAGACGGTGGCCTCCTGGCTTCGCCTCCGATGGTGGTACGGCTTCTCTGCTCCTCGCCTCTTCCTCTGATCTTTCTCGTCTTTCTCCGTCTCGCTCATCTTCCTCCGATCTTCCTCTTCTTTCTCCGTCTCGCTCCTCTTCCGACTCCAACTCCGCTCTCCCAACTCTTCCGGTGAACAAGCACACGCCTTCTCCACTAACTTCCGTATTTGACATAGCGGCGTCTGTTGGTAACCCTGCCCACTCGTCCTGTGCTGTCCAGTTAAAGGGCCAGTAGACTTCATGTTCCTCCGGTGTTTCGATATGTGTTTCGGTGAATGCTCTGACACGGGGAGAAGACAGGGAGGGGAGACAATGAGTTCTTCGTTAGGACCCTTGTACCCTCGTCTCTTGGGGAGAGCGGTGCTACCCTGTTATAGTGTGCCATTGAACTTCATAAAGATGGATGACCGGATACAGCTGGAAATGGAGTTGTTGGTGGCCAATTTGCCTCAGGCGAAAGCACAAGAGATTTAGCAATTTGTGGTCAAAATGACTATTAAGAGGAGGGGTGAGTTGAGTGAAGTACAGAAGCTGTTGAGGTTCTTGAATTTGGCATGCAGAGTGGTGAGGGGGGGAAAACAATTTGCAGATGGCTGGGCGTGGCGATGTTGGAGGCAGTTTTGCGCCCAACACAGGGTATGGATCTCTCTGACAATTAGGGCAGATCTATGTATTCGGAAGACATTTTAGGATGGTGTACACGGTGTGTCCATGATGTTTCAGGAAAATAACACTTTCAGAAGCATAGGGGCTCATGGCTTTGGTCTATCCGGGATGGAAGATGGTGTGCAGAGAGTTAGCCACCATGATGGTTGCAGCAAGGGTGGAGCACAGTCTTTCTGTAATTTTTTCCACTTCTAGTGACCTTGACAATGTGGGGAGGAAAACTGGCTAACAGGTCATTGATGTACAATGTGGACAAACTTTTGGAATAGATAAATAAATAAAAATAAGTTGGGAGTGCTGAGAGATAAAGGGCATGAATTTTGAGTATTCAGAATTTAGTTCTAAGCACATAGGACATACTATAGTATCGGAATATGATCATTATCTTTGCTTTGGTTATTATTCCTGTACATGATTATTGAAATTTTCTCTCCCTAAGTCATTATGCTCCATGGTCTAGCACATTCTTCGTTCACCCCGATGTATAAATGATCTGTTAGATGTACAACTTTTGATTCAATGCCTTTTAGACTTCCCATCTGACTCTTGGTTCGATTATTGTTTTGGGTACTGGTTATTATTCCTGTATATGATTATTGTATGTACTCCCCTATCTCTCTATGCTCCAGCGCATAGCACATTCCTACTCGTGCACTCAGTTTATATTGAGCTGTTATGTTTGTACTAGTTGATTCAATGCCCATTAGATACCCCATATTAGACTAATGTTCTGATTTGTTACCTGTGCATCAAATTGTAAAGCGCTCTGATATCCTTCGGGATCAAGTACGCGCTATATAGAACTTTATATATAAACATGCCGGTGGTGAACAGACTGAAGGCGAGGGATTGCGGGTTTAGCAGCTGTTGAGCCAGTTCATGCTTGGCTGTTTACATTAGAGCATCTTTTTCAGGGCTAAAAGTGCCAGGTGCGAACAATAAAATGGCAGATTCATCGATTCCACAGATTCGCACCAGGAGCAGAGGACAACAAGACTTCGTTAACTGCAGACATCTGGCCACATTTGGGTGTGGTGGGAGTGAGAGTGATTGGGCTAGTCGATTGGTCTTTAGCTGAGTCAACCAGAGGAACTACTGTCTGGCATGGAATGAGTGTGGGAGTTTGAGGGACACCCACAGGGTACGAGGATACAGGATCACAAAGACATTGAAGGGAGAGTATTGAATATTGTTATATCATTACTTGACAGATTTATCGCCTGCGAACATTGCGAGCAAGTTGTCGGGTATTTCGTTTCATGGAAAACTGTTTTGGGGTTTTGACCCGACTTGAGGAGGATTTTGAAGATGTGGGGTCGCGTGCAGTGTGCAGGGGGGCACTGTTGTACAACGTGATTATGTTTGAGTTGTTACAGGGCTTTTTTGCTGTGTTGCCAGATTGTTTTTATCATGTTTTGTCATGTTTTTAGATACCACTTTTTAGGCTATGCATGATTTGAATATTTTTGGGGGCTTTCCACGTGTGTGAATAGCTGGGGTTGGCACAAGACAAAGGGATGTTCCATAGAGCTATATTTTTGGAACAGGGCCGGGTGAGAATATGGCTGAGGAGATCCAAGATTTATCATGCAGGAAGAGGTTAGTGGATATGACTGCTTGAGAGAGGCCAGTATGATTTGTGCTCAGTGAGTGAGTGGCAGTAGTTTCAGGCTTTGCCATGGCGCGGGCAGTAGGTGATATTCTGTCATGGAAGAGGAGAGAGGGTCACTGATTTTCAGCTCATGGCAGACTTGCTCTAAGCTCTAAGGAAGGTGAGGAGAGATCCAGAGAGGTTTGGGACACACTCCTTTAGGATTGAGGCAGCAACGTAGGTGGCACGCTTGGAGTGGGACTGGAGACAGATCCAATGATAGGCAGGTGGAGGTCAAGGTGTTGTGAATACTGCATGTGGGAATGAGGAATTGCAGGGAGAGTGACGAAGTGGTGAGTGAGGTCTCACTAACTCCTTCTTTTTTGCTGCAGGGTTTGTGTACGGTCCTGGGACGAGTAAGCTGGTGACATGTATAGTTGTGCACTCCTTTGTGCACTGGGCAACAGAGTATGTGGACTTGCTGTTATTTGGACGTAACCTGGGATTGGCCAGCTGCAGACATGAGGTGCTATGGTGGGGGGAAAGGGGGATATGATGGGGCAATTTGCTACCATTGTTTGCAAATCTGGTGCCGGAAAGATGTTGCCCTGACAAACTCCTGGTGCATTTTAGAGAGAAAAATCTAGTTCAGTTATCAGGGTTCACATTGCTGCAGTGTCTGTAGCAGGACTTACAGTCGATCATCCGGAAGATTTTGGGGACAGATTTGTTGTGGACAGAATTAGTGCACGTAGGCAGTGAAGGGGTACGATGAAATATGCTGCCATCAACAAGGCTTGGAGAAAGCTCAATAAGTCAATGAGGGATTTTTGCAGAGTTGAAGACATTAAGGTGATAGCCTATAGAGGGAAAAAATCAGGAGGACCGGTGTCTCATTTGAGATGCTGGGGTACATCTTTTGCAGCTAGGAATCCGTATTACATGATTGAAATGAGGGATTTGGTAAGTAAGTTCCATAAATGAAAAGATTTGGGGTCATATTATCAAGCCCCAGCGATAAATATCGCTGAGCGCGATTAGCCTGCATATTCTTACCGCTGGCTATCGCTTGAACTTATCGCCATGTTAGTGCTGTACTAACAACGCTTAGCGCCATAGTGAAAAATATTCCAGCGATAGTGGAGATATCACCGTTTTCAATGAAAAAACGCTGGTTTTCCAGTGAAATTCCATGGAAAACTGCGATATCCTTTTTGATAGGGCCTGTGGTCTCAGCCACACAATCCACCTAGCTTGTAATGTATGCCTTAACACTGGAATTTGATGTCTGTTAAATTCCAGACTAAGGCCCGGACGGACGTGGCCTCGTTGTAAATACAGCGAAGCCCCGTTAGCGATATTTTTATATGGAGTTGGAAGGGGCACGCCTACCTTGCATCTCATTAGCGCTGCAATACGAGGCGAGGCGATAATAATCCGGGCAATAAGGCAAGGTAACACACGCTAGCGTGTCCGTGTTAATAAGGCGATAAAATTATCGCAGTTTTTTGCCCAAAAACGGACCCTACGGTGGCGATAATGTTATCGCCAGCCCTTGATAATATCCCCTAGATGTAGAAGTAAATACCAAATAAGGCCTAAAATAGCAACAGCTGGAAGAGGGGGGCAGTAAAATGACCTACGGATTTTCGTAGATGGCGGTATTTGGGGGTTGGAGAGTCACATGCGGGTGTATCAGCCCCATTGGGAGTGAAGGGAGCACAAGTGAAGGAAGACGGAGTGCTGGTTTTGTTTGAACAGCAGAAAGAGGTTTCATTGGAAGAGGTCTGGTAAATAAAGTGAGAGAGAGAGATTGGGGAGTGGTGGGAGGTCAGTGAGTGAAAGGGGAAAGAATGAGGCATTGTATGGGGCACTGAGGTTAAAGTCTGGTGAGAAGTAAGAACTGTTCAGTGAAGAAGGGAATGATGTATTATTAGATGTTGGGAAACACATTAATGTTGTGTTAAAGTTGTCATGTGATTATTTCGCAATCAGTAATTCTCACAGCATTAGCTGAACAGCTGAATAGATACATTGTTGCAGCAGCAAAAGCCATGGACGGTTGAAAACATCCTTGATTCGGTACAGTGAGAAAAAGTTTCTGAGGACGCTCTCTGCTTAGTCATGTGTATATTAGTAAATCTTTATTTAGAGCAAAAAACAGCATTAGTCATCATGTGGTATATTATGACGTTCAGGCAAGATGGAGGACAGTGTCAACACAATCTAATATTAGCTTAAGCTTAGTTTGTAATGCTCTTTATTGACTGAAAATCAAGTCCCACATCCAAGTAGGACTAGAGACATACACATTTTTTAATCGAAGGCTGAAATCAGTTAGTGTCTCGGTGAGAAGGGAATAACCTGCATTTTATAAGGGTGTAGAGAAAGGTTGAAAAATGTTTACCTCTTGGTGGAAAAAAGCATGCTAATACATGTTTGATTCATTTGCACATGTAGAATGTTTCTGCATGAGTGAATTTTGTGCTGTCAAATAATCCTGATAGGCTACCACTGTCAGAGACCCTCTCCTTGGATTCTTTGTCAATACTGTGAAAGTCAGAAATTTTCAATACATTTTGGAGTAAATCAGCAGTAGCACATTTTCGACCTTTTCAATGTTGTTGTTTGTGAATCAGACCGAAAAGCAGCTAATCCACAGCCACTGGCCCTCATTACGAGTGCGCCTTTACATTCTGATATCAGCTGATCAAGGAAGGCAATTTATATTTGTCTTGTAATTTACATTTAATCTTACATTCAGGGGGGGATAGAAAATGCTTGCAGTGTCTAAGGGCTTGATTTAGATCTCAGTGGACAGGTTACTCCATCACAACGGTGATGGATATCGCGTCCATCAAAATATAAATCCTATTTTATCCTATGGGATTTATATTTCCGCGGAGTGACTCGTTCACTGAATTCTAAATCAGGCCCTAAGTAATTATGAGTCCTTGTGTATCAAGGGAGAAGTCAAATTAACCTATTTTATATTTTTTCTGATGAGTTTTTTTTTTGGGGGGGGGGGGGGGGAGTGTGAACCACGTTTGTTGGAATTCATTTTGTCCCATCCCACCCCACCCCATCCACCTTTTCCCATTAGACTAAGTAGGTCCTGTCGCCTTTGGGGCAATGCTTGAATGAGCCACTGCTTTTGTAGTGGGAAAGGGATTGTAGGCGAGTCCAAGTGAGTAAAAGGGCCCCTGCAAGAAAATAAGGTGGTATTAGCGCATACTTTCTGCGCAGTTTCAGAATGTCCTGGGCGGCACCCATACAAATGTCGCCCTTGCACCCGCTGCCTAATTTCTTTGAGTGATATGTCTGTTTCTGCTTCATCCATCTGTGTTTTCTAATCAGCACACACTACTTAGGGGCTCTGTGGCATGCTAGAGCCTTAATTGGAGCTCTTCCTCTGTTTGCATTCCTCTCAAGGCTTGACCACATCCTATTTCATCTGCAATTCACTCAAACAACAGATGCACTGTCCCCTTTGCTTTAGGTAGCAGAGCAAGAAAGAACCCGTGAATCTATAGATTTTTATGAACAAGAGGAGAGGGACTGATGCAGAGATCATTCAATTATTGACCCATCACATTCTCCTTCTGATCACCATGGTAGGACTTTCTTTCAAGCTGTAATAACGTTCGTTGTGCTCTTTTTCACATAAAATGCAGTATGATCATCTTCTTTATTTGCAAACGTCAGCCAACTGCAGCAGGTGTCCTAAAGGTTGCACGCCAGAATATTAACAAACTTAGGGGCAGATTTACAAGCCACTTGCAGCACTTTTCTGATGCTGCGGCATCGTAAACAATGTGCCAAGTAGCGACACATTTACAACGTCATGCATCTAGGGAGATGCGTCACGTTGTAAAACCCTGCGCTACATTATATCTGCATCAGGTATATTATGTGCAGGGTGACCGTTCCCCGCAAGGAAGCCTCGTAAAAGTGGCACAGTGAGATCTACAAGATTTCACGGCGCCGCTCCTACAACGCCACTGCGTCAAAACCTTATGCCTGCTTGAAGCAGGCGTAAGGAGTGACGCAGCATAACAGCAATAGACAGTCCTGAGCATTGCTGGAGTTGCGTTGTGCTTGTAACACGATTCCAGTAATGCGTTGCCTTTACACCAACAGATGCGTCATCCACATGTCAATCCTTGCGCCACGGTGCGCCACATTGTCAATGCGATGCATTCATGGTGGTGCAAGGGTTTTTTTGTGTGACACATTTGTACTGACGCATCTCTGTTAATATGCAGAGATGCGTCACTGCTTGTAAATCTTTCCCATAGTTTATAACATGAATTTCGTGGCCCAAATATGGTCCAGTTGGGTATATGGTCCGGTTGGGTATAGATGTTCTATCATTAACTCCAATGGGGTGTTAATATTTAAGACAAAGCATTTAGGCACACATATCCTGGCACCATCCTACAGCAGTTAAGGTTTGTCTGATGTTGTTAGTGGGTACATTTATTTATTGGGCCCAGCCACAGAAACCCACCTCCTTCACGGAGGATATAAAAAATGGTGGTAGCTCAGATGGTGCAAACTGTGATCCTCATTTTGCTGCAGCAGATGCATGGAGTGAAATCCACTACAAAAGAAAGAACAACGGGCCGAGGCGAATCGCTTGTACTCGTTGTTCAAGAAAACATAAAAAAATAGTTAATCTTTTAATTTCTGTCGATATGAGCTGGTCTACTTGCTGTGTCTGAATGTGTGACTGTTCTAGCGCCAAGAATGATAAAGGCAAAAGGGGCAGATTTACAACTTCTGGCGCATCTCTGCTAATCAGCAGGGATGCGCCAGAAAAATTGCGACACGCCATACCACCCGTATGCCACCACTGATGCGCCACATTTACAACGCGGCGCACTGTGGCGCACGGATGGGCAGATGCGCGTCGCATCCCCCGGCAGAAAGGCGGCGCATTGCTGGAGTTGCGACGCAGCTCCAGCAAGGCTCGGGTGCCCCTATGCCTAACATGCTGCGTCAATCCTTACGCCTGCTTCAAGCAGGCGCAGGGTTTTGACGCAGCATTGGCCGTAAAAGTGACTGAGTGAAATCTTGTAGATTTCACTCAGCCACTTTTCTGAGGCGTTCCTGCGCCGGAACGTCCCCCCCTCCCCAGTGCCGGAACGCCCACATGTGGCGCAGGGCTTTACAATGTGACGCATCTCCCTAGATGTGTCACGTAGTATATACCCCGCAGCATGGCGCTGGCTTTGCGCCGCCACGGTGTCACAAAAGTGACGCAACGGCGGCTGAAATGTGGAGTACGGGGCTAGTAAATCTGCCCCAAAATACTTTACAAATAAATATATTTATATGAATACGTACCGTAATACAACAATCGGACTCTTAAAACATAAACACGCAGACGGCCAGTGGCCTTTCGCCCACAAACATGAAACCCTGTCCTATAACAACGCGAAACAGAAAGGTGTATCCGAATGCTGCGTTGCGCTTCCTGTAAAACACGTGACTTCCAGTTCAAACAGGCCCTCGCTGGATAATGTCCTACCTGTAACTACAGGCAGTTCCAGCACGTGGGCGCGGTGATGGCCTGACGCCCTGACGAGACTTTTATGGCCCAGCTTACCTCAAGTGTTTTATCCACGCTTCCAATACTCAATGGCTCACCCCCACCCCGCTCCTGCCCCCCACGATAGCAGTCAGAGAGCTGCAATATATTAGGATCTTAATGAGGTTAGCGGCTCACCTGGAGGACAGGTGGCGCAGGGGCCGCATGCCTGGGTTATGGATTAACCAACTGCTATCGGCGTCCCGGAGGCTGGCGGCGGAACGCGGCCCGGGGAGGCAGGTGCGTCCCCGCCCGAGCCCGCCAGGAGCCCGATAGAATTACCTGGCTGAAGAATAGATGCCTGTTCATGAAGTGTGATTAGAAAGAAAAGGAAGGGGCTCCCTGCATGAGGTGGTAAAGTTAAAAGGACAATCTGCTCGTCTTACGTCCTTCTGGCGGCCCGTGTGATCTGAGGCTTATTGTCTCGGGTTAACACCTCCACCCCTAATTTTAGGGGCAGCTCTTTATGGCTGCAGTGAGTGAATGCACCTCCCTTTCAGTGATAACCATCAATTATCCGGGCTGGGGGAAACCATATACAAGTCGATTTCGTGAAATAGAAGCTCCTACAAGTGGCAGGGGAGAGAGGCGGCCATCCCACCTGGGCGTGCTCGGATAGAGAGAAAACACATTCGACTCGGTGGAAAAGAGGCCAAAATAGGTCTGTTATTTTCATGTCCAATTCGGATATATTGTGATTTTCATATAATAAGCACTTACAATGAATCTTCAGAATACCCCACCCCTTCTCAGGCTTTCCTTTCTCTCAGTTGTGCCCATCCCAGTGCCCAAAGCAGCCTGTGCCAATGAATACTGTGCTTGGCTCACTACCACATTCTTCACAAACCTAGGAAAGGGGTCCTCTGTCGAAGGGTTCCAAGAGCATACAACAGACCACAGATCTGTTGAAGAGCTCTATGTCTACCAGCTGGCATCACGGTTCCATACCACAGACACTGTACCAGGGGTCTCCACCTTTCCTGTAATAAGAGCTGCTTCTGTTCTGTGGAAATCATCCCGAACTACTAATATTTGTGATGTAATAGTCACCCTCCTTCCTAGATTGGCAGCAGTGATCACATCAGTGCAGGAGGCAGGGTTTCCAGCACTAATGTAAAAAAAATCATTGGATAAATGTAAATAACTGTACAAGGGAAATACATAAAAGCTATAGATGCACCCCCCCCCCCCCTGGCACGCAGGTAATACTATGAGTAATAAACCTCCCTAACTCAATAATAGCTTTGATAGCATTTTGAAAACACAACTATTTATCGCCAAGCATCAGCTTATGAGTTCTAATAATAGACACTATTTCATCTTGAGAGCATGCTTTTACAGTTTATTATACATATTATAATGCAACCAAGCAAAAAAGTTTCTATTAGTAGGCTCTGCTGACAGCAGGAGAGCTACTCACAGGTAGCTTGGGAGCTACTGGAAGCTCATGAGCTACTCATTGGAGACACCTAGACACTCCTACTGACGTCAACAGTGTCTCAATGAGATCATTTCTTTGTAAAAAATGTAAACGTTGTCTGCATGAATATAGTTAGACCAAGATTAATAGAAGGCAGCTCCAGGTGTATGTTTACTGTACTATAGATAGTGACATCACCTTCCAGTTAGGGAGGTATTGACTTACCAACACAGACAACCAACTATGGTCACGAGTCCAAAGGATTGCAGCCAATGTGCTCAAGTACTAGTTGTCTGACTATCCTAGGCCTGTCTCCATCACAAGGACACTCTTTTAAAGATTATTTGTGTGGTAAGGAAATCACTGCATTAATGTTATGACGGAACTACTTAAATAACATAGGAAATTTTATTTTTAGACTTGGTGGTTCATCTAAAATGGCCCTGATGGATCTTTGAGACAGTGTTGTCTTCATGTTTTTCATTACAATTTTTAATACCTATTTACTGCTAATTGAAGCCTGCATGATGCCATACATACTTTCAGAAGCAGGCTTCACACAAAAACAGTTGTACTATGTCTCTCCAGGCTGCCGAGAATCCTTAAAATTACACTGGACAAAGAGAAACAGACTCAGAAGAAGAGATAGGCAGAGAGGAGGATGAGATATGGAAATAGACAGAGGTGAGATGAATAGATACAACCTTTACATTTCCAGTAGGGCCCTTGGAAGGTGGGGTCCTGGCAAAGGCCCACTTTGCCCATCACATCTGGATGTGGCTCTCCAACCATGTCCTTCCACTTCACCCTCTTTGAACTGCTCTGATGTTAGGAATGCAGAGGCATATTAGCAAGTCGCAGCGATAATTATCACTGAACGTGCATAGCGCGCTTTTTACTATCGCTGGCTATCGCTGGAAATTATTGCCAGGCTAGCACTGTATCAACAACGCTTATCAGTTTGGCAAAATATTTCCAGCGATAGCCAGCGATATGGGGCAATATTGCAAGAAAACCAGCGATAATCCAGCAAAAATGGATAAAAGCTGGATGATAGGGCCTTGTGGCCCTGTGGCCTCAACCCTAGAATCCACCTCCCATAGTAAACATAGTGTAGTCAAGAAAATACCAGATGTTAGAATCCAGCGTTAAGGGGTGCCTAGCGCAAAATTTGAATATCGCTTTGCGGGTCCAGGGCATGTTGTAAATATCGCAAAGCTGGCTTACCGAAGTTTACCTGTACAGTTTAGTCAGGCACGCCAACTTTGCACCTCATTAGCGATGCGAAGTTAAGCGTGATGGAAACGGGTGCTAAGTCAGCAATACACGCGCTAGAGTGTCCTTGTTGGTAAAACGATACAATTATCGCCGCTTTTTGCCCAAAAACGGATGCTAAAGCGGCGATAATTCGATCGCCAGTCCTTGCTAATATGCCTCGTAGTTCACTATAGCTGCTCTCTCCTTGTAGGAATTCACCAACCCATTGTTCAAATGTGTGAGAGAGGATTCACACATCATTATAAATGTGATTGCTCTGAACACCTACCATGGTCGGAATTGCTTTTAACTAAACACACATTGATCAATGTTATGTGTGTGTTACTGTGAAAAGTTGCAAACAATTCCTAGCAGAATCCCACCCAAGACAGATCTTCTTTGAATCTCATGGTCTGCCTTCAGAGTTCAAGTTTACTCAAAGGGTAAGGCAGTGTGCGTTTAACTCTTACACCTTCACAATGTGGGCACTGAATTCCCTTCTGTGGTGTCAAATGGGACTTCTACCCAGGATTCACCTCAGTAGGCTGCAACTTCCATTTCTTTACTAGTAAAAGTATCTCTGTACACTTGCACAGGAGGTTTTGCTAATGCATCGCTTCCTACTGCGCCTCTGGTGGCAGCTCCTTGAATGGGCAAACCTCACAACGAGGCACTAGGTAAGGTAATTTGCAATGTGTGGGGAGGATATGCTTATCCTTATGTAGAATATTCTGTTTTAAACAGTTGAATACATTGCTATGCTTATCGCATTCATATTTTCAAAAGGTGCCGCAGAAATCAGACCATAGCAGAAAATCACACTGTTTTGGTGCCAAACATCGCTAAATGTCCTGCGGCACCGCAACAGTAAAGAAATTCTATGCGTCCAACCTGGCATTTGTACTTTTGTGGCAAAGGGTCAGCTCACTTAGCACTACCCAAAGCCCCACTGTAAATATGTATTCATCATTTCTCAAGTATAAAACAACTTTGCAACTGGGCAATAATGATTGTACTTTAAATCAGGACCCCGCGACTGTACTTGCACATGGACATGCTCTTGTGTGCGATAGTGTCCTGTAGCGCAGGAGCACTCTTTCATAGCAGCCTGGAAACCGCTGCCCTACATCCAACTTACACTTGCTTAAGACCCTCTCACCATCTGGTGTGGGCCCAACACATGTCAAGGGATAGAGAAATTCTCAGATGCTAAATTACAGCTTTGGCACTCTCTAGTAGTTTGCAGAGAGATGAATAGTAAATACTGTACTAGTGAACATCAGAATGAGACATCATATGTGCTTGCTTTGATATTTGAAAATATACTGACCATCTTAAATATCTACACAAAATACTCCACTGAACATACGATATTCTATAATAGACCCTGCAGTTTAAAAATATATGATGGCCCCATGGATAAACCAAATGGTGGGTGCATCTCCGCCTTAGCCACAAG
Source organism: Lissotriton vulgaris (assembly GCF_964263255.1). Classification (NCBI taxonomy): domain Eukaryota; kingdom Metazoa; phylum Chordata; class Amphibia; order Caudata; family Salamandridae; genus Lissotriton; species Lissotriton vulgaris. The sequence goes on along the minus strand of NC_141688.1, from coordinate 195,203,167 downwards.
TGCTGCCTATTGCAGGTGCTTTTAGACAAAGTGATATAGTCAAAGGCAACCCATCCATAGATGATGGGTTGTGAATGATCCAGTGCTCGTTGCCACCACTGCTGTAGGTGGACTTAGCTTAGCTCCTTACTAACATACAGGAAGACAGTAATCGTTGCTAGTCACACGCTTTTGTGTTTGCACCATTGTATGAATGACTTCTTTGTGGGGAGCCTTTTCCTGGGAGTCTAGATGAGTGTTAGACCTGGCACCATTGGCGTGGGTCTCCTTTCCATTTTCTGTTGCCTCATGTTTTTTTGCTGGTGTTAGATGCTTGGGCACTGTGCCACTGCTATCCAGTGCCACAGTGCAAGTGCTCCCTATTGTAAATTGATATATAAATCAGTGGTTCCATGTTTGGCTATTTGGTTTACTAGTCAGACCCTAGTCTAGTGCACTGAGTGTGACCAGGGCATGTAAATCCAAATGCGGCTGTTGGGCCTGCAGCACTGGTTGTGCCACCCACAGAAGCAGCCTTCTGTGTCTAAGGTCTGCCATTGCAGAACTTGCGTGCAGTCTGGTACTGTCATGCTGACTGGGCAAGTGCACCCACTTCTCACTTCCCAGTCCCTAAACCTTCCCTTTTCTTCATATCAGTCACCCCTATGGTAGGCCCAGGGGCAGGGTGCATTGTAAGTATAAGGTAGGAGAAGCCCTAATGTGTGTGGCATGTCCTAATAGTGAATTACAGCCATTTTCGTTTTTCACTATTGCAAGGCTACCAGTTCTCCATAGGCCAGGATGTGCTGTTAGAGTTATTACCTTTTATAATCCTAACTGTCTCAGAGAACATGGTAGAAATTCGAGTTTAGTATACCTGAACTCAGAATAATAAAATACATATTTTCGTAAAGTTTATTTTAATGTTCTGTGTTTGCAAGTACCACTTTTAGATAGTAGGTAGGTAGGTGCTGAATTGCTAAAAATAACGAAGTTGGTGTGTATAACTGTGTACATGATTAAATGGGTATGTGATTTATTCTTTGCATTACTGACTAGGTGTGTGAGTAAGTCTCTGGATGAGTGGCAGAGTGTGACTGCAAGTAAAGATGTATGAGTGCGTATTATAGTCCTGTATTAATGAGTAACTACATGTATAAATGACTGGATGTGTGTGTAGACCTAGGAAATAGTGAGTGCTATGTAGTATATGGCATTCTTCTGTGTATGGTTTCAAATATAGTAGTCAACATTTTAGAATAGGTGTAAGTTTATATTAGAGCATCAGTATGTGCATCAGATTGTCACATGAATGTTGTCATGAGTGATGTCATCAGTGATGTCATTTGAGATGTCATCAGTGATGTCATCAGTGATGTCACTGACCATGTCATGAGTGATGTAATATGTGACACCATCAGCAGTGCATTGCGGGCGTGCGAGTTACAGTTAACTCAACTAACTATAACAAGCGAATGAATAACTCTATGAATGAGAGTCGGTGTCTGAGTGTCTGTACAGATGTGTGAGTGGATATGATAATGTTGTATTGATAGCTGACTGTATGTATGAGTGACAGCAAGGGTGAATGAATTTATGTGTGTTTAGATATAGGAATTAGTCTGTGGATATGTACTAACTGGTATTGGTATGTTCATGGTTTCGAAAATTATAGTCTGTATTTTACAGTGGATGTATCAAGTGTTATATAAGAGTCTTATGAGGTGCAGCAGATTGTCACGTGGAGGATGTCATCAGTGATGTAACAAATGACGTCGTCAGCAGTGCATTGCGGGGGCACGAGTTATAGTTAGCTAAACTAACTATAACAGGGGAATTCCTATAATTTTGTATGAGTGAAATGTCCAACTAACTATAACATACCTGAAACCAGTGGTTTTTTCAGTGAATGTCTAAGGTTTTTAAAATGCTAATTCCTAACTATAACGTCTGTAAAACCTATGGTTTTTTCAGTGAATTGCAAAGGTTTTTTAAATGCTAATTTCATATTTTAATACCTATAATTTTCCCAAAATTTTTTTGCAATATTTTGCAACTCTAATATCCTTTTTTTAACTGTTAAAATTATGTAATATTTATATCTTCCCCCAAAAATATGTATACCATTTTTCCTTTTTTTGGAGAAAACTAAAGTCCTGTGCTGGTAGTCTACCAAGCTCCCTTCAGCACACGAATCCTATCGACCATCTTGAAATGATGTGCATTTCGTATCCAACGGGTTCGTGACACCGCGTCCCGCGTAACAACATATACGTATTAGGTTGTGCCAGCTGCTAGTTTAGTATGCGACGGGTACATGGTACCAAGCTGCACATTACGTCATGTACGTATGGGGTCGCGCCTGCTGCGCATTGTGTATGCGACGAGTGCACGCTACTAGGCCCTGTCTTATGTCATAGATGTTTGTTGTTGCGCCAGGTACGCCATTCCCTCATTTTTTTTTATGTCTCAAAAATATATGTAAATAACTTTAAAGTGTATATGAGACCAAGTGATAATCTAAAATATTTTAAACAATTATATATTTCTAACTATAATAAAGTTATAGTATAGTAAATATATTGTCTCAAAATCTAGGTCGGGTGCGATCTCCTTGCTCGCTGAGTGCGCAATTGCCATGTGACCTTAAAAAAAAGCATTTCATTAGTTCATAACATTTCCCATTGTAGTAGTTGCTAAACGCTACCCATTTTAGTCATTCTCTCTACAGCATTTGATGAGACACATCTCTTCTGCTTAGAGAGCTTGTTTGAAACTTTTTCCTATCTACACATATCTTACAGTACACACAACATGCAACCACCATCTTCATCAATATTAATTATCTGTAAAGTAGCCTTCCACCTGTGATAGCCATACACCTAAAAGTTACATAACCTAAGTTTTCCCCGTTACCATAGGTAACATGATTCAATACGCTGTCCACAGCACAATGTAATGTAGTACGGCCCAGGGGCAGTATCAAGCATAGATAATGATGAACACACGCACACAGATAGATAGTGGAAGTGGGTACGGGCACGTGCGCTCGACACCTTTTTATTACCAGGGTCACATATCCAGTGACGTCTGTGGTGGATGCATGTGGAGTGAGTGTAAATCAGCCCTCACGGAATAGTTGCTGCTACCATCAACTACAACAATAATCACTGGATCACACACAGACATTCAATAATAAAAGAATCAATAGTTTGTGCTGCAGTAAAGTATGCACAGTAGATGTGAAATAATACAGAAAAATATTCTATTGTAAAAGAATAACAACTTGTGGTATACTAAGACACAAACAATAGATCTGAAATAATACACACAAAGATTGTATCATATAGGGTCCATCAGTTCTAGTGCACTCAGATAGCCACATCAAAAGCATTCAGCATGTGCACAGCCAGCGATGATGCGTGCTGTGGGCGGACCATACTAGCATTAATATCTCTTGCCATCAACACAGCATCATCTACATTACCGACTCAAACTGAATACTGAACACTGCTGTCTGCAGTGTAGGCCTGAGACAGCCGTCACCAAGAACCAACAGCTACACAAGGTGAACACGAGCTACACAGTTTGTCATACATGAAGCAAGAAATAGCGTGTGCCGTGGCTACGATGATGGGTATGCATGGTGCGGACACGGTACGTGTATGCTGGACCCAAATCGGAGTCCATTTTTTGACCGCCGGGTGCCGTTGCAGGCATCACTAGAGAACTGAATAAGTTATTGGCCTGAGAAAGAGGTATGTAGTCTTCACTCACCTACTTGTGTAGATAGCGTCTTTCTTGGTCCTGAGGAAGTGCCAAGATCTTCCAGACATAATAGGCACGAAACAGGTTGACAGATTGAGAGTAGGGCACACACAGCTAGATACATAGCCTCTAGCACACTGCCAATCTCTACGTTTTAAACAGGCAGTTTACCTTTTGAATAAATTACTGTTAGGACTAACTGACCTATTTTAATCACTTTTCACGACATCTACACCAACTAGGCCCCTCACCCCTACTGCACCCTTCGGCAGGAACAGAAGATCCTCGCTAAAGAGCCCCGTACTGGGTTCCTGTCAGGTATTGCAGCGCTGACTTGGCGAGGGGCAGGTTCATATGATGAAGCATGACACCTAACTTGCTAGGCGTGTGAGAGCTTAGTTCCGAAAAGGTGAATTCTCCCCCTTTCTTCCACCATTTCACATGGGGACACTTCTTATCTCTCCCTGCTCTTACTCTTGTCTCCAGAGGAACTACATACCCTCTGTGCATACTACCTCATTGGGGAACGTATGTTGGACCTCTCTAAACTAGCCTCTTAGTCCTCCTCTTTGTTGACATAACAAAGTCATACAGGAAATATACAGCTTTTTTTTATTTCTTTTTTATCTCTCACACATGTATAAAACATCTCTTCTAAAAAAGCACTCCCCAACCATTTCTATTCCATAAGAACAGACTATCATTAATATGTTTACTAATATACATTTCAGTATATCTACTTTTTTATTATTTACTAGTCAGAAACTAATAAAAAGATTAACTATACCCAAATACAAACCAGAAACCATGTTCATATTATATCTCAACCTATGATCAAATGATTCAAACTATGCGTATATATAAGAGGAACGTATCACTTTTCCTATCTCCATCTCCTTTCCATGTAATCTCCAAACACTGTAGATGGCCTCACAGTACAACAACCTACCGTGACTTACATTCAAATCCACCTCTCAGTGGCAAAAATGAGACCACAACCTGCCACATAACATTACTGGGTTTCGTGTCATCGCTTTTAACTAAATAACACATACTTCTCCTACCACCACCCCCACCCCACTATTTTCACAAAAAGTATAATTTGCAAATGTGCAACATTTTGTTTATCTCGCCCGAATACATTACAAACCCAAATTAACGCTGTACCTCATTTTGAAAACCATACAATCCTATAAAGATGACAAACTACACTTCTTCTTTGTGATAAATTCCTAAACATATATAAAGAACTTATTTAACAACAGGTCAAATGTTATACATATTTTATAATCAATATCAAAAACCACACTTTGCTAACACTATATTACTTTCAAATACAAAATACTTTCAAACTTAAAAACATCACCTCAAATAGTTAATCACTACTACAGAACACATAACACACCTTGTTCTTTTCTAACTCACCTTTGTAGTTGGTATGCAGATTTCAAATATCACACACACACATACAATTCTTTCTTTGTCACATAGTACATGTAAAGCACCAATTTCATCAAGAATGGAACCACGAATGGTACAATTTCTCTGTTGCTTCACACATAAATACAGGTAAGGAACAAATCAGAATACTTCATTCCTTCAAGGACATTCCAAAACTTATCTCCATTGGTTAATTTTGAATTTGCCATATGAAAAGCTACTTAATATTCCATGCCACATACAGGTCATTACTTCAACAAAATGTATCACCACACTTTCTGGAACATTCTAAGACACCTGCAGGTTAAAAGTACATCAATTTTTTTTAACCTAACGATATACTTTTGCAACATTTTTTTGAACATTTAATGGCACGTGCAGGTTAAAAGTTCACAATGCGGGTCAGTAGTTCATCAACTTTATCCCCAACTCCAGCAGCACCTCAGCTTACGCCCCCAGGGACATCAGACCCGTAGGAGTCAGTGCTTTCCACTTTACAAATACTGAATTCATTCGATACGCACAAATTTACCTTTGCACCATACACAACTTACAATGTGCGAAACAAAAGTTCCTCTGAGTAGGTATAACTACATGCTGACACTACTTGGACAGATGTGGCACAGTGGCCAGAGCACATGACTTCACAGCATATGACACACAGTTTGGGTTCACACTTTCATCCCAGAGTCCGGCAGCACCTCACCTTAGCAGCATGAGACTCTAGACAGTACCTCACATATTTTCCGTACACCAGGACTTTCAGACTAGTACAGGTCAGTAGTTTGTCCTAATAGGCATAAACACATGCTGACACTACTTCCACAGCTGTAGTGCAGCGGCCACAGCACATGACTTCACAGCATAAGACACACAGTTTGGGATCATGCTTTATTCCCCGAGTCCCGCACCACCTCACCTTACCAGCAACAGACTCTACGCAATACCTCACTCAATTTTCATAGCCCAGCACTTTCACACCGGTAGGGGTCAATAGTTTGCTATGCATCCCCTTTATAGCACACCGTAAACACCCCACAGTGGTTACAGTGCTCCTACCGTCCTCCTTCCCACTTTTTTTCCCCTTTTTTCCCATTACTCGATTCAACAGAATCACAAAATGGCGGCCAACACTTCCTAGTTGAAACCGCTCCCAGCCAATAAGCAGCAAGCTTGTGCTCGTAACGCCTCAGCCTATCAGATGGCAGAATTCCCAAATATCGATATCTGTAAATTTTGATATTTCTCAAAAACTACTGAACAGATTTACACCAAATAAACAAAAGCATGCATTCTAGACCAAGACCCTAGTCGCTGCCAAATTTGGAGTAATTTTGTTCACCCGTTCGACCTGTAGCCTTGTCTAAAGTTTCCTATGGAAATTAACATGGAGAAAACACGTTTTGGGACCCCCCTTCTTTCTCGCCCCCCCCTTGACAAATTACCACCAAATTTTCAACATAGGAGCTGATATGAACAAAGAATTAGTTTTGAAAATTTCATGAAGATTCATGAAACGACGCCAAAGTTATATTCAAAGCAAAAAATGCTCTTCCTATGTAAACTCGGTCCTAACTATAAATACCTACTGGCAACCGCCAGTAGGTAAGATATATATATTATATATATATATATATATATATATATATATATATATATATATACCTATACCCTTTCAGGCATAAAGTCACAAATTAATTATGAAGCAGAGAACTCTGGGTAGTTCTCAAGTTTAGGTGGTAAGCAGCTCCTGTATAGAGCACTCTCAACACCAGCGACACTCTACATCTGCTCACCTCAAATGTCTGCTTTTCTATCAAAGTATTTAAGCATAGGATTAGCACAGTGCTATCCACGCTGTGATAGAAATGGACAAAGTCTTTTGCCATTTCTACAGTGTTAGAACCGGCTGTCTCTAGTTGGCAGAGGTATGCACTTCTGACAAATAGGGACACTCCTTTTCTAGTCAGGGCAAGGGGATCACACCCTTCGATAACCCCTGCTCACCCCCTTGGTAGCTTGGCAGAGCAGAACAGGCTTATCTCAGAGGCTGTGCGTTAAGCAATTATGACCACATACAGTAATACAGTGAATACACTACAAATGGACACGACTCAGTAGTATTATAAAAATAAGTATTTTTATATAAGGCTTAGCACAAGACCAAATAACGGCAAAACTGTACACAATCGGAATAAATACGTTCAGGAAGGAAAAAGGATAGTTCAAAGGTAGTTTCTTCTTTAGCACAAAAGTCTTTAGTATCAAGCAAATCTTCTTCTTGGAAACACAGTTCTTAGCAACAGGGTAACCCACACGGGAGTTACACAACGTCGAGGCAAAGATAATCCACAGGTGTGGCGTCGACCGCGAGGAGCGCTACGTCGGGCCTGGAGTCACACGGACCCCCAACAACACAGTACCTTAGGAAAATGAAGCACACGATGATCCACGGCGTCGAGCGATCCGGCGTCGCGTCTTCGGTGTCGATCAGGCCTCAGCAGGCGTCGTCGATGATGCAGTTGCACAGAGTGAGCAGCGCTCACGGCGTCGAAGGGGCACACAGGTGATGCGATCAGCAGCGGTGCAGACACGAGGTCCTCTGGAGCTAGAGCCGTACTCCCACTCACTGGCGTTGCTGCTGGCGTCGGTCGGGCCCAGCGTCGGGTCGTCGTGATTGCTGGTTCTTTCAGAGGTGCTGGATTCACACTTCCAGCCAATAGCACTTTTAGCAGATGAAGTCTTTTAGCCCCGTGACTTCAGCAGGAGACTGGCACTCTTCCAGTCCTTGGAGATGTTCTTAGCAAGCGTGAGAGTACACACACAGTTCCTCTCTCCTGGTTCCTTGGCAAAAATAAAGAAGCACTGCAGGATTCCCCCAACAGCACACTTGGCAGAAGGGGTAGGCAGTCCTTAGATCAGCAGGCCTCTTGTCCTTGGTTACAGGGTTCCTTGTCAGAAGTGATCTGATTTCCTAGTTCAGGGGTCCTTCTCTTATACCCCTTTTCGTCTTTGATCCCTTTGTCTATGCCGGGGATTTCCCAACAACACAGGGTCTGTGGTGGGTGGAGCTAGGCAGTAGCACCTGGCCTATTCATTGAGCCGGGCTGAGTCCTCAGACGCCCCGCAGGAGGTGGAGCCAGCATTGATACTGGCAGGAGCAGAGCTATCGCCCTCCTGGCAGGAGGTGGGGCTAGGATCGTCCATGGCAGGCACAGAGCCATCAGTCGCTTAGCAGGAGGTGGAGCCAGCATTGTATCAGGCAAGGCAGGCTATCAACAACTACTCTCCCCCTACTCTCAACGTAAATGTCCCACTCATCCCATACTGACTCATCCAGACCTGTGGAGCCACCCAGCTCCTGTCACACACACGCAAGACCAGCAGAAACCAGATATGGTTAGGCAAGAAAATAGACACTTTCTAAAAGTGCTATTTTCAAACCCAGAGTCCAAAAACCATCCACACCAACGGACGCGTAATTGAACCCCGAGTTCAGGGATACCAAACTCGACATTGCACCGTGCTCTCCGAGCCAGCTAGGATCATAGCATTAATAATCCCGGCGGCCCATTCTAAGCAATGGAGAGCAGGCTACCTCGCAATAGTGAAGCACGAAGATGGCGGTACTTCACTATTAGGACAGGCCAACTTGGTCAGGCGTGTCCTACCTTACGCTTACACTGCACCCGGCCCGCGGGCCTACCATAGGGGTGACTAACATGAAGTTAAGGGAAGGTTGGAGGGGCTGGCAAGTAGATATACTTGCGCAGCCTGCGTGACAGTACAAGACTGCACGTGGGTCTCGCAATGACCGACCCGTAGGCATTCTTTTACGAAGCCGCTCCTGTGGGTGGCACAACACGTGCTGCAAGCCCACGAGCGGCATTTGTATTTACAAGCCCCGGCACTCCTGGTGCACTAGACTAGGGACTGACAGTAAACCAAATAAGCCAAACATGGATACAATCGACACATCAATTTAACATCGGGAGCACTTGCGCTATGGCACTGATCAGCAGTGACACGGCGCCCAAAGCATATACCAGCAAAACATCGTAAAACAGTAGAGGCAAACAGAAAAAATGGAGGAGAGACTCAAGCCAATGATGTCAGGTCTAACACGTGTCCCCTCCAGCTGAAATGTGGGGAGAACTACCCTTAACCTAGGGAGTCCTCATCACTAAGGCGGAAAAATCTGGACAGACCATCAGCATTGGCGTGATCTGTACCAGGGCGGTGTTCCACCGTAAAGTCCATCCCCTGTAGAGAAATGGACCACCTCAACAGTTTCGGATTCTCACCCCTCATCTGCATCAACCATCTGAGGGGCCTGTGGTCTGTCTGAACCCGGAAGTGAGTCCCAAACAGGTAGGGTCTTAGCTTCTTCAGCGCCCAGACCACAGCAAATGCTTCTCTCTCTATCGCACTCCCCCTTGTTTCCCTGGGAAGTAACCTCCTACTGATGAAGGCTACAGGCAAGTCTTGGCCCTCTTCATTCACCTGAGCTAGAACAGCCCCCACGCCATGCTCTGAAGCGTCCGTCTGAACAATGAATTATTTCGAAAAGTCGGGTGCTTGGAGTATAGGTGCTGTGCACATTGCAGTTTTCAGGGTGTCAAAGGCCGTTTGACAGGCATCAGTCCAGATCACGTTTCGTGGCTGCTTCCTGGAAGTCAGCGAAGTCAAGGGGTGCACAATGTTGCCGTAATCCTTGACAAACCTCCTGTAGTAACCCGTGAGTCCTAAGAAGGCTCTCACCTGCGTTTGGGTTTTGGGCGGCGCCCAAGCCAGGATGGTATCAATCTTGGGTTGCAGGGGGGCAACCTTACCGCTCCCTACTTGGTGCCCCAAGTACACCACAGAACCCTGCCCAATCTGGCACTTACTGGCTTTGATTGTGAGGCCTGCTCCGCGCAGGGCCAACAACACTTCCTGGAGGTGGCGCAAGTGTTCCTCCCAGCTGGCGCTGAACACTGCGATGTCGTCCAGGTAGGCGGCACTGAAATCCTCCAGTCCAGCCAAGACCTGGTTGACCAACCTCTGGAAGGTGGCAGGGGCATTCTTCATCCCAAAGGGCATCACCCGGAACTGGTATAGCCCATCTGGTGTGGAGAATGCTGACCTCTCCTTTGCCCCATCAGTCAAGGCGATCTGCCAGTACCCAGACGTTAAATCGAACGTACTAAGGTACCGGGCAGCCCCCAAGCGATCGATGAGCTCATCAGCTCTGGGGATGGGGTGCGCGTCAGTCTTCGTGACTGAATTGAGCCCTCGGTAGTCCACGCAGAACCGGAGTTCCGGTGAAGCACCAGGCGCTGCAGCCTTCGGGACCAAGACCACGGGGCTGGCCCAAGTACTGCTAGAGGACTCAATCACCCCTAATGCGAACATTTTGGAGACCTCCTCCTTAATGTACGCTCTGACCTTGTCAGTCACCCTGTAAGACTTGTGCTTCACAGGAGGGCTGTCTCCGGTGTCAACGTCATGGACACACCAATGCGTGACACCCGGAACCAAGGAAAACAGATCCGGGAATTGTCCCAACAGTTGGTGACAATCCTGTTTCTGTTCAAGGGTCAGTGTGTCAGAGAGGACCACACCATCCACTGACCCGTCTTGCTCTTTAGCACACAGGAGGTCAGGAAGAGGTTCACTCTCCTCCTCCATTCCATCATCTGTAGCTAGGAGCATGCCCACTTCGGACCTTTCTAAGTGGGGCTTCAAACGGTTGACATGCAGGACCCGCAAGGGGTTCCTGGGAGATTTCAAGTCCACCAAGTAGGTGACATCGCTCTTCTTCTCCACAACCTTAAACGGTCCAGTCCACCTGTCCTTGAGCGCACAAGGTTCCACAGGGGACATGACCCACACTTCCTGACCAGGCTGAAGCTCTACCAGAGTGGCATTCCGGTCGTACCAACGCTTCATCTCCTCCTGGCTGGCCTCCAGATTTGCCTGAGCAAGTTCTCTGAAGCGCCGAGTCTGGTTCCGAAAGGCCAGCATGTAGCTGTATACATCCTGGGGAGGTTTCCTGGGAGATTGCTCCCAGCCTTCTTTGACCAGACTCAAAGGTCCTCTTACCGGGTGACCGTATAAGAGCTCAAAGGGGCTGAACCCTAGAGACTTCTGCGGCACCTCACGGTAAGCAAACAACAGGCATGGCAAGAGGACGTCCCATTTCTGCCTCATTGGTTCTTCAAGACCCATAATCATGCCTTTCAGGGTCCGGTTGAATCTCTCAACCAGCCCATTTCCTTGAGGGTGGTAAGGAGTGGTGAACTTGTAGGTTACCCCACACTCCTTCCATAGAGACTTCATATAGTTCGAAATGAAGTTGGTGCCTCGGTCGGACACCACCTCTCTGGGGAACCCCATCCGGGAGAAAACACCCATCAGTGCCCGTCCCACCACGGGGGCCGTCACTGTTCTGAGAGGGATGGCTTCCGGGTACCTCGTGGCATGGTCCACCAAGACCAGGATGAACCTGTTGCCCAGGGCTGTCTTGGGGTCCAGGGGCCCAAGAATGTCAATACCCACCCGGTCAAAGGGGGTGCTGACCACTGGGAAAGGTTGGAGGGGAGCCTTCTGCTTCCTTCCGCTTTTCCCACTTGCCTGGCAAGTGCGACCAGTCTTGCAATGGATGTCTACATCCCTACGCATCTGAGGCCAATAAAAATGGGTGACAAGCCTGTCATAGGTCTTGTCCTGCCCCAGATGTCCAGCTAACGGTACGTCATGAGCCAAACCCAGTAGGAAGGCTCTGAAGCGCTGGGGTACCACCAGCACACGGGCTGACCCAGGCTCAGCAGCCTTAGGCTCGCTATACAGGAGGTCGTTCTCCCAGTACACAAAATGTGACCCTGACTGATCACCTAAGGAATGGGCTGAGGCCTGCTGCCTCATGCCCACAAGAGAAGGGCACACCTTCTGTTCCGCACAGAATTCCTCCCTGGAGGGACCACCGTCATGCTGCCAGTGGGTCAGCTCGGGCAGATCTCCCAGTTCGGCAATTTGTTCCCCTGTGGGCTCCAGGGCATCCCCCTCAGGGTCTACCTCCTCATGGACCACGGGAACTACGGGGGCCGGTTTCCCACGCCTCCTGCCTCTTCTCTTCACAGCTGGGTCCTGGGCCATACTTTCAGGCTCCGGGACCCCATCAACACCCTTACTCGCTGTCATCGAACGAGTGGTTGCACACACCCACTCTGGCACACCCAACATTTTCAAGTGCGCCGCTCTCTCCACCTTAGCCCAAGGGGAGTCTTCTAAATCATTGCCCAGGAGACAATCGACAGGCATGGCGGGCCTCACAGCAACCTGAAGAGTACCTGAAACTTCCCCCCATTCAAAGGAAACCTGAGCTACCTCACACTCTTTCTGGGAGTTGTCGGCAGCTATCACGGGGTAGAATACGTGGGGAACCACCTGCTCTCTGGACACTAAGTGACACCTGACAGCTGTCACACTCGCTCCGGTGTCTCTGAGAGCTTCCACTCTATGGCCATTAATGGTCACCCACTGCCTATATTTACTAGTGTTACTAGGCAGAGGGGGTGGAGGGACCATTTGCATGTCTCCTAGCGAGACCAGGGACATCTCTGCGGGACCCCTCCCACCATGGACAACCATCTCCTCCCCTCCCAAGGCTACACTCGCCAACTGACGAGGGGGTGCACGCGGCGGTGCATTCGAATCCTTTTTGGGACACTGGGGGTCATAAAACCGGTGTCCCACCTGCCCACAACCATAGCAGGTTAGGGGGCCCCTATGAACAGGTTTACCCGTCGGGGCCCCTGGCTTCTTCTCAGGGGGAGGCTGGGAACCTTTCCCTTGGTTCCCTTGGGGATTACTTTGGGGCCCTTTCTGAGACTCCTTCTGTTTTCCCTTGTCCCCCCCACTCTTCTCCTGGGGACCCTGCCCACCTTTGGCTGAGTCTCCCACTGGACCCTTGTGGACCCTGGTACTGACCCAGCGGTCCGCCTCCTCAGCAAGTTTTCTAGGGTTAGATATCTTGCTATCAATCAGGTGCTGGCGCAGCTCTGGAAAACAGTTATTAGACAAGTGCTCCCAAGCAAACAAATCATAAAGAGCTTCATAACTTTCCACTTTGCTGCCCTTTACCCAACCATCCATGGCTCTGCAAAAATAAGACACATATTCAACCCACGTCGTACCAGGCAACTTCTTACATTCTCTAAAAGCTTGTCTGTACTTCTCGGGGGTTAAGCCATATCGCGACATTAAAGCATCTTTCATATGAGCATACGACATCCTATTCGCAACAGGCATGTCTAACAGGGTATCTCTTCCCTCATTCACAAAGCGACCCCACAACCCCGCTCCCCAATTCTTCTCAGGGACCTGGTGGGCCAACAATGCTAACTCATATGCTTTAAACCATTGACCAATATCTTCATTCTTATTGTAATCTTTGATCACATCTTTCGGGAAGTAAAACTTACTTTCTGCAGGCTCGGATGGAATGCTGCCACCAGAGGGATTCAACTCTAACTTTTTAGCTTGGATATCCAGTTCCCTCAACCTGGCTTCACGCTCCAAAGCTAACTTCTCTTGTTCAAACTCCAACTTTTTGATCTCTAAATCAGCTTCCCTTCTACCTCTTGCATTTTCTAACTCCAACTGCCCATTTATTTTTAGCCTTGCCATCTCCATGTTGTAAGCTCGCTCTTTCGCCCTTTCTTCCCTTTCTTCAGGGGAAAGACCTTTGGAGGAAACACTGCTTCCGGGAGAGTGCATAGGTCCATTCACTGGCACCTCCTCATCCCCTTCCTCTGTGGGTACCACCACCACATCAGAGGGATTTCTGGACTCCCACCAGGCCTGTAATGCTTTATAAAAATCATCTTTTCTCGAGAGGCCGGTGGTAGGAACTTTAAACTGGTCGCAAAAGTGTTTCAGCTCATCTTTCTTGTATTTCTTTAGCTTACTCCTCTCGAACTCCTCCACAACAACGATAGCAGGGGCAGTGACTCCGTTGTCACTCATGGTTAAAACTGGCAGTGTTCAAAAAAAAATCAAGCTTCAGGAAAGCGGAGAACAAAAATAGGATCCTTCCGAATCAGATTGTGACTGCGCTATGGTCTGCTTTCACTATGTAGCGCACACTAATCACTGTACATGGGTCATAAATGCAAAGTCCAAATCCTCACCACTGACCCACCAATGTTAGAACCGGCTGTCTCTAGTTGGCAGAGGTATGCACTTCTGACAAATAGGGACACTCCTTTTCTAGTCAGGGCAAGGGGATCCCACCCTTCGATAACCCCTGCTCACCCCCTTGGTAGCTTGGCAGAGCAGAACAGGCTTATCTCAGAGGCTGTGCGTTAAGCAATTATGACCACATACAGTAATACAGTGAATACACTACAAATGGACACGACTCAGTAGTATTATAAAAATAAGTATTTTTATATAAGGCTTAGCACAAGACCAAATAACGGCAAAACTGTACACAATCGGAATAAATACGTTCAGGAAGGAAAAAGGATAGTTCAAAGGTAGTTTCTTCTTTAGCACAAAAGTCTTTAGTATCAAGCAAATCTTCTTCTTGGAAACACAGTTCTTAGCAACAGGGTAACCCACACGGGAGTTACACAACGTCGAGGCAAAGATAATCCACAGGTGTGGCGTCGACCGCGAGGAGCGCTACGTCGGGCCTGGAGTCACACGGACCCCCAACAACACAGTACCTTAGGAAAATGAAGCACACGATGATCCACGGCGTCGAGCGATCCGGCGTCGCGTCTTCGGTGTCGATCAGGCCTCAGCAGGCGTCGTCGATGATGCAGTTGCACAGAGTGAGCAGCGCTCACGGCGTCGAAGGGGCACACAGGTGATGCGATCAGCAGCGGTGCAGACACGAGGTCCTCTGGAGCTAGAGCCGTACTCCCACTCACTGGCGTTGCTGCTGGCGTCGGTCGGGCCCAGCGTCCGGTCGTCGTGATTGCTGGTTCTTTCAGAGGTGCTGGATTCACACTTCCAGCCAATAGCACTTTTAGCAGATGAAGTCTTTTAGCCCTGTGACTTCAGCAGGAGACTGGCACTCTTCCAGTCCTTGGAGATTTTCTTAGCAAGCGTGAGAGTACACACACAGTTCCTCTCTCCTGGTTCCTTGGCAAAAATAAAGAAGCACTGCAGGATTCCCCCAACAACAGCACACTTGGCAGAAGGGGTAGGCAGTCCCTTAGATCAGCAGGCCTCTTGTCCTTGGTTACAGGGTTCCTTGTCAGAAGTGATCTGATTTCCTAGTTCAGGGGTCCTTCTCTTATACCCCTTTTCGTCTTTGATCCCTTTGTCTATGCCGGGGATTTCCCAACATCCTGGGTCTGTGGTGGGTGGAGCTAGGCAGTAGCACCTGGCCTATTCATTGAGCCGGGCTGAGTCCTCAGACGCCCCGCAGGAGGTGGAGCCAGCATTGATACTGGCAGGAGCAGAGCTATCGCCCTCCTGGCAGGAGGTGGGGCTAGGATCGTCCATGGCAGGCACAGAGCCATCAGTCGCTTAGCAGGAGGTGGAGCCAGCATTGTATCAGGCAAGGCAGGCTATCAACAACTACTCTCCCCCTACTCTCAACGTAAATGTCCCACTCATCCCATACTGACTCATCCAGACCTGTGGAGCCACCCAGCTCCTGTCACACACACGCAAGACCAGCAGAAACCAGATATGGTTAGGCAAGAAAATAGACACTTTCTAAAAGTGCTATTTTCGAACCCAGAGTCCAAAAACCATCCACACCAACGGACGCGTAATTGAACCCCGAGTTCAGGGATACCAAACTCGACATTGCACCGTGCTCTCCGAGCCAGCTAGGATCATAGCATTAATAATCCCGGCGGCCCATTCTAAGCAATGGAGAGCAGGCTACCTCGCAATAGTGAAGCACGAAGATGGCGGTACTTCACTATTAGGACAGGCCAACTTGGTCAGGCGTGTCCTACCTTACGCTTACACTGCACCCGGCCCGCGGGCCTACCATAGGGGTGACTAACATGAAGTTAAGGGAAGGTTGGAGGGGCTGGCAAGTAGATATACTTGCGCAGCCTGCGTGACAGTACAAGACTGCACGTGGGTCTCGCAATGACCGACCCGTAGACATTCTTTTACGAAGCCGCTCCTGTGGGTGGCACAACACGTGCTGCAAGCCCACGAGCGGCATTTGTATTTACAAGCCCCGGCACTCCTGGTGCACTAGACTAGGGACTGACAGTAAACCAAATAAGCCAAACATGGATACAATCGACACATCAATTTAACATCGGGAGCACTTGCGCTATGGCACTGATCAGCAGTGACACGGCGCCCAAAGCATATACCAGCAAAACATCGTAAAACAGTAGAGGCAAACAGAAAAAATGGAGGAGAGACTCAAGCCAATGATGTCAGGTCTAACATACAGCAAAGTCTTTTAGCGTAGGACTAGCACAGTGCTGTCCTTGCCGAGCTGTAAAATGACAAAAAACATTTACCACTCCAGGCACAGTATTACATCTTTCAATTGTTAAAATGCCAACCAAGCCAACCTGAAATGAGTAATAGCAACCTTTGGCACATGTTTTGCTCTAATTATAGCTCTTCAGGGAGGTATAGCTTTGTCCAGACACAAGAGAGCACCCAGTATAAGTTAGAAAAATACCCTTTCAGGCATAAAGTGACAAATAAATTATGCCCTCCTGGTAATCCTCTTTATCCCTTTGGAATTTGTTTTGTTTTTGCACATTGACTGTTTCTTCATGTTTGCCTATATAGTATTCCAGCTCTTCTTTTAATTTTTTAAGGTTTCTGCGAGACCAAAACGAGTAGAGCAGTGTTGCTGGATGGAGCTGTTATGAATATTAAATAACAGAAACTGTATTGAAGTGATGGTCGTTATTTGAAAAAAAGTGCCGGGAGTGTGCGAGAAACTGTTACGGCATAACGGATTCTATGACAGGCAGCAAGGCTCTGCTGCACTCGGTATGCACAGCCATAAGAGCGCTTGGAAGTCCTAACCTGGGCCACACCTATATATAGATTTACCAAAGAAATTGTGCACCCTCTAGCGTCTATTGCCAAATTTCTTTTAATGAGCCACAAAATAAAAAACAATCCGACAAATGAGTTTCTGCTATAAGCTTTTGTCAATGTCAGATATACCAGCATCATTCAATTTTTTTATTTTTTTTATAAACTTTTAATTTTATTTTAACAACAACCGGGTACCGGTACATACAGCACAAATTCACTGTAAAAAGTACCCCCTCCGATACATACATTATCATCTTGAGATTCACCTCTTAATGGGGTAGGGTTCCCTGCAGAGCAATACGTTCTTAAAATTTCTAATCACCAATAAGAGACACCGCTATCTAGAGAACACAAACATGTTGAATACAGTCGGCTGGGGCCTGGAGAGAGCGAGAACCCCACACCTAAGGGCGAGAAGCCAGCACCTCCACCGTCAACTGGGCCATCAGTGTTCACCTTTCTTTCTGGAGCTCCACCGTCGGGGAGATGCTGATGTCCCCTCTATACTTATTCCATTTCGCCCATTTCTGATCCCATTTCTTGGGGCAACCCCGTCCCTTAAATACTTACTTCTCTGCAACCATTGCAGTGTCCCTATCTTTTGCCCAGTCATAGAGGAGCGACCGCCTTCACCCCCGATTTCTGCACAAAATTCCGTTTTGCAATGATAAAGCCCATTGAGGTCCACGCTTGTTCAGCATGCGTGAGGTTAGTCGCCCCCCAAATATTAAGTAAGCATAGCTGGGAGATAACCCAAGGGTTTTGCCTCCCGTCCTCTCAAGTTGGTGGGCAATTTTCCCAGAGTAGTCCTGAATGCGTGGGCAGTCCCAAAAAATGTGAAAGAAAGTACCCTCTTGATTACAGTGTCAGAGACTAAGTAGATTGCGGCGTCTACCTAATTTGAACAGTGATTTAGCATCAAAGTAGACCCGGTGGAGGATCTTGAACTGGAGGACCTGTATGCGCATGGGAATGGCAACTTCTCGAGGTGAGGCCAGCGCGTCCCACCACATGTCGTCCTCCATCTCTCGCAGGTCCCTCTCCCAATCCCCCCTCAGTTTCAGCATCGGGTCAGCACGGTTGTTGACCAGCTACTTGTATGTGAGTGAGATGGCCTTGCGATCCATAGGATCCAGCAACAGCCGGTCTTCCAGAGTGGAAGAGCCATCCTTAGGCAAGGCGGAGGACACAGCGTGACTAATCTAAGTATCAAAATGCCTCAAAACAGAGCCAATTGGTATTTTGCTTGAGGCTCTGTAAAGGAGGCCTGTCTCCCCTTAACCCAGATGTCTCTAACCATGAAAATTCCGATTAAATCCCATTGTCAAACCCTGGACAATTGCTTAGGTGACCTAGAACATCCTGTTCCAATAAAGGAGTCGCATAAAGGAGTCGCTTTCGTCAGATGCTTGTGCCAACCCAACTTTTTGGTGACACCATGCCAAATCTCGACCATGTGTGCCGTGGGGCCTATTAAGTTAAGTTTGTGGGATTTGGTGTACAGCTTTCTATTATAGCCACCCTCCCCATGAGCCAATGATCCGTGCGGAAATTAGGCACATTGTGGGGTTCAAACACCCATCTATTGACTGCGATCAACTGGGATGCTTGATTATATAGTCTGAGATCGTGTAGACCGATGCCCCCATCATACCATTCCATGGTGAGCTAATTCATTGCTATTCACCGCTTACGGTCCTCCCACAATAAGCCCTGCAATACACCATCCATTTGGGAAAAATAAGAATCATGGGAGAACTAGTATAGACCTCTTCATAATAGCTAGAAAATGTCAGCTATTTGTTGAGGGTCGGTAAGGAGAGTACCCTCAGAATTCGCTATCACGCGGACCCACCTAGCAGCCTGTTCCCGTCGTTCAAGCCATGCCAAGAGTTTGCCTGTCCATTCACCCTGCTCGTAGATCCTGTGCCGGGAAGCCAGAGAGCACGCTGCGATGTCTTCATAGAGAAGCTGTCGATAATCCTGTCTCTTGAATGTGAGGCTATGGCATGTGGCGTGGTCCGGATCTCGAGCGACCGACTCCTTCAGATTCGAGATATCTGCCTCCAGCTTAAGCACTCTCCTGGATCGTTCCGCCCTGTGTCCCACTATGAGTGATAGAGCCCTGCCCTTTATTACTGCCCCAAAGGCCCCCCATAGTGTCACTGCAGAGTCAACAGAGCCTGTATTTTCAGCAAAATAGTATTCAGTGTCTCTGCGGAGAGCCACTTTGATATTCTGAATTTTTAGTGCCACTGATGTATGGAAATGGAGCAGGGGCGTCCTCCATGATGAGATCCCAAAGTCGCTAGGATGGGAGAATGGTCAGAGATCCCACAGGCCAGGCAACTGGACCTCATAAATACATGAACGTCTTGGGCTTGAGTAAATTTGATTGAAACGTGAAACTGGTGCGCGACGGATTGAACCACCGCCAAACATCCACAATACCTAGGGCATTCGTTTACTTCAAAAAGTATGAGCCTCTCGGCGGGTTCCACCGGGGAGGTAGACGGTGCAGAGAACCCTACATTGTGAGATTAAAAAATACTCCCAACACCAACAACCAGAGTGGCAGGTCCAATAGCAAGGTACCTAAGTCATGCAGTGTCATGCAGCATCAAGCAGCGTCTGGTGCTGCAATCCATGGGGGGCATACACAGAAACGACGTAAACAACATGTCTCTCCCAGGAGCCCGTCACTGCGGCGTATCTGCCCTGTGGGTCAGTCCAGGTGTTATCGATGATATAGGGACAACCCCTCCAAAGCAAAATGTCCACCCCCCCTGGAACCATAGTTGAAGCCGGAATGGACCACCATTTTGTACCCTTTCCTGTTCAGGGCGCCACAGGATTTCCCAACCAAGTGTGTCCCCTGTAATAACACCAGATCAAGTTTATTATGCTTAACGTATTGCAACACAATACCCCTCTTGTCCCCCACTCCGTTAACGTTCCAAATAGACAAGTTAAGTGTCAAACCCCGTGCCATCACATCAGTTCAATGGGAATCGAGTGGAGTTAGATAATCAAACGTGGCCGTAAACGGCTTAGGTGGATGTCACTTATATCGAAAACAGCGAAACTAAGTGTAAGAATGGAGAAGTGAACAATAGAGTGTACTGGTACCAAACATAGAAATAACATAAAAAACAATCCCAGCAGAAACCCCACCCACCCTGCCTCCCTGGAGATCGAGCCTGAAACCACCCGCCACCTCAAACATGCAGAGCGCCTGTTACCCACCCACATCAACGTGTACAACCCCACTCCTTAAAACAGTCAATAATGAATCAAAGTGCCAGCCCCGTCCCCGTCCCAACACCCTAAAAGAAAACTTACTTCAGCCTTATTTGACTCACTCAAATTATTTAACTAATTTTGGCCATCCCATATGATCTACATCGACTGCTGGTAAAAAAAAAAAGACAGACAATTCCTGGAATTTGTGTGGCGGCCATCTAAGAGTGGGTTCAAAATGTACATATTCTGCCATACTAAATTTAATTTGGTACTAACACAGCATAAGTATCTGTTTACCTTAAAGTACCATGATATATGTTTTCCCATTCATAATATTTGGTTTCATAATTTGAAAGCGTAATTGATCTTATTGTATTCCATGTATTTTGTCTCTTTTTGAAATATATATCTATATATCTATATATATATATATATATATATATATATATATGTAGATTTTTTTGTTCTTTTCCTTTCTACCTTTGTGCATAAATGCCCTGTGATTCACCATACGTTTCCAAGGGCGAACAGTAGAACGGTACAACAAATCCTTTGCGAGAAGGCGTTTTTATTTTTCAATTGAGTAAGCCACCATTCGTCATTGGGCCATAACCAGCAAAGTGCATAGGTATAAACTATATATTTTACCATACTGGAAATTCACAACAAATTAAAATAATGGGGCATATTTACAAGGACGGAGTTACAATTATCACCGCTTTAGCGGCAGAAAACTGCAGCTAAAGCGGGGATAATAGGCTTGATAATAGGCTCTTGAACATTCCAGAGAATTCCAATAGAAGCCCATGTTCTGGTGTAAACTTGGGCTTCTATTGGAATTCCCTGGAATTCTCAAGAGCCTATTAGCGCCACTTTAGCGGCAGTTTTCTGGCGCTAAAGCGGTGATAATTTTAACTTTGTCCTTGTAAATATGCCCCCAAGCTTCCTAAATTCAAAGATTAAGCCTCGAATGAGCAATGCTACCAGGGCATGCTCACTATGCAGAGGCACTTTACACTTCAAAACATCCTCCAGAAGGACAACTGAAACTGCTGTGTATGAGGCTATCCAAGAGTGCAAGAAAAGGTTTTTCAAGTAAGGGAAACAGGAAGTGCTAATGGTAGGAGGGCGCAATACACCGCTGGTAAACCATCCTACGCCGCTGGGGGTAATACCCCGAAACTGCTCCCAGGATGCTTGTTTCTGGTCCAGGGAGAACCTGGCATGTCAGTTCAGGTTGGACTGTTCCCATGAGGCACAGGGTCAAGACCTAGTTGCATATGGCTGAGTCTAAACTAGGATGGCATGGCAAGCAACAGAACAATGGATTTAACCCAGATCTCTTGACTGGGGTAGAATGTTTGATCTGTTCTGCATTCTGTCCATCATTTGTGTGACTTTTGCACTAGGCAGAACTAGGCTGGTTTGTTGCATGCTTGCGCTACCATGCTCTACCTCGGCAGTCTTGCCCAGCTCTGCAATACTTTCTTCTGCTTTTTCTTCCAGGGTCTAAAAGATGCAGAAAAAGGGTTGGGGGGGGGGGGCATAAGAGGTGTTTTGCTTGGTTGTGAAACTGTTATATTATTCAATGTGTCAATCATGGTAATATACATTTTGAAAAGGCATTACAAATGTTTTCTTAAAAACACAAATGCAGAGAACGGCCGCTGTCGTGCGATGGCTTGCTGCAACTAAGATTTCCTTAGCCAGCTCCCTGTCTGCACAACTGAGGAACACTGGTGTAAGCGTACCCCATCATGAGAAAGGGACACACATGTATAATGCAACAAGAGCATGCAAGAGAGCCCTGGCCCTCCTATGAGCCCCACTGCAGCAAAGAGCAAGAAACGTACACGACAACCTGGAAGATGCCCCCTATAATGGGGTAAAAGCCATATGTGAAGGACGCAGGCTTCTGAATGCAAAGATGACATATGTACAAGAATGGACATATGTACAAGAAACACACATAAAATGCCCGGGAGAAGACGTTTACAAACAGCAGTCGTGAAAAAACAAATGCAGGGAGCAAATGAATACCGTCAGACAATGCAGCACAACTCATCCTTCCTGCGAACCAGCCAACACCAGCACCAGGTCTCGTGTACTATTATGCTTATATTAATAGTAATGTACATTTTTATAATTATTGATTTCACTATGTATGTATCAGCAGTTAATAAACCTATAATTCAGGGAAATCAGCTTAAATCAAGTCAATTTGGCACAAATAATTTAAAATAAAAACAGAGAGGGAACAAATATATTAATTAATGTATGACTGCATGCATATACATGTTTGTAAAGCACAAAACTAAATTACATCGCCTCAAGGTGCATCCTCATCGGAGGGAGGAATGTACAGAGATTTCAGAAAACTGTGTTAAAAACATGTACTGTGATTTCTAGCAAGCTCTGGTCATTTGATTGCATTAAAGCCGTACAAAGAGCGCAGTCGCATTTCTTGCGCCTTTGTTGATGAAGTAACATGGGACCGCTTCCCCGAGGGGCAGCTGGGCAGTTCCGCTTCACCTCCCTGGTTTGAGCAGTGGGAGAAAAATGCGGCCTGTGCGTCTCACCTGTTACCGCGGCAGCGTCTGCACTCTGGTTTCCTGAGAAGAACGGGTTAAGAACAGCTCTGGGGCCAGAAGATTTAAGACCTGCCAAGTGTTAAATTTGAAAATTTTCGAGCAAACTATGGCCCATTCATGGTGGAATTTCTGACATCCGCTCCTGGCAAATTCGTGACATTCAGAACAGTTGTCTTCTATTGAAAAATTATTCACATCGTATCAACTATCGGGCTGTGAAATGCGTGACCTAAATGTACCGAAAAAAAACCGGACTGTATGCCTCTAAGACAAAGAATTCGCTTTTTGTTAGAGAGCATATGAAGTAAACCATGAGTGCAAGCAAACACGTCATCCTGAAAAAAGTAAAGTAAAAAAATAAAAAAACTTGCATTGCAGATGTTTTGCTAACCTCGTGTTAATTTATAGGGGCAGGTTTGCAATCCCCCTAGGACACCAGTATGTCACTTTTTGTGACGTACTGGTGGCGCATTTCACTGCTCCAAAAGCCCCCCTGCGTGGCTTTTCTTTTCCTTGTAAATACGGCCCCTTTTTACACACAGTACTTGGAGTGAAAGGGGTATTCCATGGTTGTTGCTGTGGGTGTTCCTACGCAACACCCATGGAACCAGACACATTTCTATATTTACGCGAAATCGTGTATCTGAAGATGCATGTGAATGCTGCGCCTCCCCAGGGGAGGCGCAACGAGGAAAAATGTTTTCAATTTTCCTCGTTTTTTCCTCTTTCAATGCGTGCTGCATTTTACAGCACGCATTGAAAGAGGTAAATGCCTGTAGTAATTGTTTTCATGCAGGTAGGTGCCCCTTCCTGCACGAAAACAATCTCCCCAGGACACAGGCATACTTGCACCATGGTGCAAGAGTGCCGCCGCATGGCAGCTGTTTGTGCGCCAGCGCAGGGAGAGCAAAGAAATACGACAAAATATGTTACATTCCTGTGCTCTGAAAGTGACTCAGTGGCAGTGCGGTACAGCGAAATGGCTTGCGGAATGCACTGAGTCACTTTCTCATAAACCTGCCCCATAGTTTGAAAATTGACATCTGGGGTTGTGGCCACAAAACGTTGCTCCACTAATGCTAATAGAGGTGTCCGATGTTCGGTTGGCTTTTCGTGTAGCGCTTTATGCCACCTTTACATCTGCTAAGTACTACATCGCCTCCTCTGCATCACTTGACATTACACAATCAAAGAAAAGGTATATAAAATAGGTTAAGTGATATGATTATTTAATCATAAAAATAGAGAAAGAGTAACTTAAATAAACAAGCATTTGCAATGCAATAGGTCTGGTATTTGGGAGAGTTACAACTATTGGTGTTGTAAATGGCAATGTTTTTTACCCGTGTGTTTTTGTTTTGACTGTTGTGGCTGTATGAGGTGTACTGTAATTGTAACTGTATTTATATATAGCGCTAACAAGCCAAAGATGGGCCTGCAGTGCGCTTAGAATTGTAAGTAATTCAAAACAAAGCATCAGAAATGAAATACAAGTTTAAAAACTATCACTTTTTAAAAAAGTGCCTTCGATGCACTGATGTACTAAGATAAACCATTTCTGCAGGAATGCACTTTTTTGGAAAACCAAATTGTATATGTGTGCTACACAATTTGCATGCACAACATTTTTTGGGACCGGCTCGTGCACAGGCCACGTGAGACATTGGGCTCGGCTTGGATTCGGTTTTCCCTCTTAATTTGTTGGCTCACCCATGCTAGCTTCCCAAAAGAAGTGGCTAACAGTATGGTACATCTTTTGTGCTAGTGCTCCAGAGCTCCTTCCTTCCTCCCTCCCTTGAAAGCAAATATTGCCCACTCACAGGCATTTCTACACAGCTGATGGTCACAGTACCAGGCACCGCAGGGCGTCGCGTCCTCCCTTAACTTTTCCTATTACAAGATGGTAAAGTGTTAATTTTGTTATTTTTACCACCAATGATTCTAGGACTCTCTTAAAAATAGAAATAGATTAATGGAGTCTAACACCTCAGCATACACTAAATTTGGCAGCAAAGGCTTTATAATTATTCAATTTCACGCAAAGAACAAACGACTATCAAAAACTGCAAACAAGAGTGATAAATAATATATGCATTTAAAGGTGGAAAGTAATGAACAAGAACATCAAAGTCCCTTACTCGTGTCATACAGAATGCTTCTTAGCTCTACGTGACGTCCCTAGTTTGAGAGCGAGGGGGCAGAAAGCCCCAGTACCGACATGCCTTGGACAGGTGAGGCTGTTGTCTCACTTGTCTGCCTGGCTTTGGCTGTGCCCAGAGTGCTTGCCATCACCCCAGACAAACGCTACAATGGTACACAGCACTACAAAGTAGAAACCAGTAGGGGCGGTCATAGTGAACCGACCCTCACATCATCAGACCTAACGCCTGTCGCGAGCCCCCGTGACCAAGAGAGGCCACCTCGCCACCCGGGTTCACCCAGGCTCCAAACTGCCAACTTGAAGCATCCCATTCCACTCCCCTCAACCCTCCCATCAAGAATTGTGTGGACACCTAGTAAAACCTGTACACATTAAGATGGCCACATATCTGTACAGACAACTCCATAACTAACGCACTACAACAGATCTCCAACAGCTTGCGTTTGCAGTCATCACTGAGCTCTGGGGAGCAATTATATACCATGGCCTCTTATTGGCTATGAGAGTTACTTCCAACTCTAGCCTCTAGATTATGTGTGTTATATCATGTGTTTCCTAGTTCCTAGCCGCTCCGCGCGTGTGTGAGTGTGATGCAATAGAAGGTTCATGAGTACATGGTTTGGATGAGTCAGGCGCGCAACACCCATTGGACTTACCTGGCTTCAGCCCCCCCCCCCACTCCCCCACCCCCACCCCCCCCTCCGTCGTGTGTGGCAGCCCGGGATGAGACAGATCCCGGGCACACACAGATCCGCACCCGAACGTTTCACAGGTCTTTAAAAGACCATTTGAATGTTAATTGGGCCTTGCAGTCGTTTGACCCCCTTCTAAGAGCCCCTGCAGCTCCACTCTGCCTACTGTTTAAAGGTTCAGCCCCCCCCCAAAAAAATTCTTAGGCCCGCCCCCCGAAATTCGGCTCTAGTTGTGCCTCTGGGATGAGTGGTCAGTTGGAATGAGTGGGGCTCAGCAGGAGGATGCTGCTCCCGGTGGGGTTGTACCATCTTACTTGTAACTGAATAAACCTATATATTCTACACTACTGGCTAGTTTACCTACACAGGCCTTTCTTCGT
Source organism: Lissotriton vulgaris (assembly GCF_964263255.1). Taxonomy (NCBI): domain Eukaryota; kingdom Metazoa; phylum Chordata; class Amphibia; order Caudata; family Salamandridae; genus Lissotriton; species Lissotriton vulgaris. The sequence continues at coordinate 195,176,883 of NC_141688.1, read as the reverse complement.
TTACAAAAGTGGCGACGATTTTTAAAAGAACCATGCGTGAAGAGCCAAGAAATTACACCAGAAACTAAAAGATGGCCAGAGTCTGAAAAGAAGCCTGACAAGAAGCGTGAGCAACGCCATGGATGCCCCGCCATGACTACCACAACAGACAGCCTACACATTGTATGTTTTGGGCGTTGGACTTTGTGAGGCTTGAAATCTGCCAGACTACAGTGAGCCTACATAATTGAAGAGCTGATGTGTGACCTGATGTGCAAAACTTGCCAGCTAACCGACACATTACTGAAATGCTGTTTGACCTACGGGGGCTTTAAGACAGACTGCCTGCATAATGGAAGTTTTGGGTGTCGAATCTTAAGGATATATAATCTTACACCCTGCAGTCATCTGTGATTAGAACAGGCAGCACTTATTCTATGAACAGCCAGTAACCTTGATTTGGGAAGTGCACTTACAATGAGCAAGAGCTGTGACTGATTTTGCTGAGGAGAGAAGTGTGCTTATGCAGGATCAGCAGAGGTAGTAGGTACAAATATTTGGGAACTGTTAACCCACAGTAATGTGTCATAGAGAGTTGTGTGCATCCTCTGTTTGTAGAAATGGTATTCAGGGGCATTATTTGAGCCCCAGGGAGCGTTCACGCGTGACAGGCCTGCTGCTTTGTGTGTAACGCTAGGAAAAAGGGCATGTTGTGGATAATTAGAAGTTGTTCTTAATCAAGTGGACTGCTAAAGACTGTACTTCTATAACGGTAAACAGTATTTAATTGCCTAGTCTGGGGTAAAATTAACAGGCCTTCCTAAAGCAGTGTATAAGATTACACTATTCTGTACCAAGTTCGTCGATAGATCACAAAGTGCTGGTGTCTCATGACCTAAGTAGTTAGACAGAGTTCCTTAGATGGGCTAGTCTTTAAAGTGCGTGTGCTTTTCTATCTAATTTCTAGTCGTGGATGTCCTAAACCTCGCACTTGCAAATTGTTTTCAATTGTACTAATCAGGTAAAGAATCTTGACATTTTTTGGGAGTCTTCCCAAGTGGAGTTAGTGCTAACATTGTTGGTCTAAAGGCAGGCTGGTCTTTTCCACGTTATGCCATTAAAACTTAGATGCCAGAAGTCCATAAATGTGACTTTGGGTGTTTCAAGGGATGTATGATGTTAGCACGCACACTTTTACCACGCATACCATTACCACGCATTTTTTACAACGCGATACCTTTACAACGCATAAATGTGACTTTGGGTGTTTCAAGCTGCCGTCGGGCAATGCCCTGCTAACGTTATGTTTTGTTGGTCCACGCACTGCATGCTCTTGTGCCTTTTTGTTACTAAATCGAAGAACTTTGTGAGCCGGCAGTTTAGTTTTGTTTCGACTGGATTAAAGCACAGTTTAACAGCCTGCCTGCAGGTTCGAATACCGTGCTGCTTAAAATATGGACGAAACAGGCTATGCCTGACATCCTTTAGGTTAGGGCAAAAGCAAAGAACACGAATAGTGTCTTCCTTGCTGACTCCACATAGGTGGCAGAACTGCGGGCTGTCTTTCCTTTCCCAAGGGAGCAGATGAGGAGTGATCGGGATTACTAGGAAGAGTAGCTTAAAAAAATGTTTCTTTCGTCTTTATTCTGACTCTGGTTTTAAGGTAAGATTGTAGTAGCAATATTCTGTTGTTGCTTAGCGTTATCCAGACATGTGCTTTTTTGGCGAGTGCCTCCTTGTCCTCGATGCGGATATAATTTGTGTTGATTGTTTCACGATTATTTTAAAAGACGAAAGGTCGGTAGGGATGTCCTAAAGTGTAGTGTAGTTCCTATATTCCCAATAGGCTCTGCGTATTGGAATAATATATCCTATAGATTTGACGTAGGACTTATGTCTACTAGGTCTCTATTGAATATACTAGACTTAATTGTGATTGCGAGCTAGCTCAGAGGGCACTAGAGACTTTCTCGAATAAACAAGAAGGGATTAGTTTCTGACAACCGTAGAAACATGACAAGTTTGTTTCCCAAGAATAAAAAGTATCTCTAGAGTCGCGGAGACAATAGATGGATATTTCACTCAGTCAATCGTGCATACTTCGTTTCAACAGAGGCGCAGAGAAAATAGAGAGACAGGCGTTTTCAATAAAAGTATTTATTGAACAGTCTTCTTTCTCTTGCAAGTAAAGTGTGCTGCTACAACCGTTATACTGGTTGCAAAGTATAATGCGTACGGTAAGAAGAGTATTATAAAATAATACTGTAAAAGTATGGTATGGTTTCTGAACCATAAAATACATACATAAATAACAAAGACTAAAAGTACTCAACTGGTGCTTATAAAATACGCCTACCCAGATGTACCCAACCGAAGTCTAGTACGAGGGAAGAAGTAAGTATGGTGTAGCATAGGTTTAGTTTGTTTAAGCCAAGAATCTATCCAAGATTTTTCTTGGGGTCTAATCAGTTCCGTACCTTGGTTTTAGAATGGAGGAGGTCTGGTACCTCTGTCTCTCTCGGACTCGATTTCCCAACACCCCGCAAGGGTAGCTTGGAAACACTGAAGCTAGATTCTCAGCGAGAGAAAGGCAGCCTCTCTATTAGTTCGTCAGCTGGAGGGTCAGCTTCCTTCGGCACTTGCTGTAGCGAGCTGTGTCGGGCAAGTAGATAGTCAAACTGCTCCTGAAACACTGTGTGTTTGCTAGGGCAAGTGTAGGCATATTTATACCTTGAAGATGCCTTGTTTGATGTATGGTTGGACATTGTAACTTCATCAAAGAACCCAAAGGGAATGGTAGTTCTTTGAAAACGCCATGATTTCTAGGACAAATCAATATTCAAGCAAGGGGAAGTCCCTGACTGCTGATGCTGAGTTTTCCAAGAAATCGTTGTGGCTTTTTGGAACTAGTAGAAGTAGCCATGCCTGTATTTGAACTGGATGGGCTATGTCTAAATATGGGAATGATTTCTATGCCTATATAAGGGCAAGGTGAATTGTACCTACATAAGGGCATGAATCAGGTAAATTACACTAGGGTACTAGGTGGTGGAGTAGCTCTTCCCAGAGTTTGGAGCTTAAGGACCCAACCTTCGCGCTGCAAATCTTGTGCCAGCTGGTTATGTATGCGCCCCTTCTATCCAGTGCTTGATTTAGAAGGCCAAATTCCAGCCATATTTGCACTGGGGAAACGTATTTTGGCAGTTTGAAAATTGCTCTGTACGAGTTGGCTATCACTGTGTCCAGTATTACGTCATCCTTTCATTGAAGGGATTCACTCCTGTACGTAAGTGTTGGGTGCAGCTTTGCACGCCGTACCTGCAAGGGGTCAAGCGTTAAGGCGGTTAGTTTGTCTTTATTGATTTTATTGCCAGATATGTCGCAGTTCCCTTACCCTGCTGGGACTCCAATTGGGGTTGGAATGTGTTTTGTGATCCATAAGTATTCTCAAGTATTTATAGTTGGTTACCAATTCCAACTCTTAACCGTTTAAATGCCAGTTGATCTTTTTCAAGTAATTTACTGCCATGATCTTAGTTTAAAAAAATATTTTTTACAGGCATTATCTTTCTGAGAAGGTATAGGTTACGTTCAAAAGATGTTGAAGGCCGACAGGGGTCCGGCTTATCAATATCAAATCATCCACGTACAGCACATTTGACAGCGATATTTTCCCCAGTTTTGGTGCATACGAGGGACATTTGTCGAGTTTTCCTGGTGGGTCTGCAAGGAAAAGATTGAATAGAAGCGGGGCTAGAACGCAGCCCTGCTTTAGCCCTTTTGTAGTCGGAATTTGTTTAGAAAGATCCATTCCAGCTCCTAGTTTTACCTTAATCCAGGTGATCGTGTGCAGTAGTTTTGTCTGTTCCAGAAGCAGTTTCCGTATTCCCCGATTTTCGCCAGAGCTTGAGGTGGTCAACGTGATCGTTGGCAACAGTGTAATTGATGAAACAGAGGGATAGGTGGGAACTGGCCTCTTTTGCTGCATCCAGTGCCATGATGTCTGTTGTGGTCCCTTGGCCCCAACAAAAACCTGTTCGGTTGATTGGGATGGAGCTTTTGGATGCCCATGATGTTAACACCTCCAGTATGGTTCCTGTAAAATGGTTTGCCTCTACATCAATGAGGGCAATAAGCCGGTAGTTGTTTTGGAATTGGGCTTATTATTCATCCTAACCAGGACTCCGGTAATAATGTAGTGTCCTTTATGTCTTTAAAGACCGGTATTAATGCTGCACTCGAAAATTTTGCATCAGCTTTATACAGCATTGGTGGAATGCAGTTTGGACCAGGGGCACCTTTAGGTCTGCCCCTGGCTATTTGCATCCTAACATCAGGTGGTGTAGGGTGATAATGTTCAGATTTGGCAGGGGGAGGAGAATTTAAGCCTGGAACCAGTTCCCCCTCCCAGAAGGCTATCGCTGTTCATTCTGGGTCTGGGTCTTGCAGCGTGACTGTTGTGTAGCTATTGCCTGTTTTTTCCCTGTTGGTGTCGCAGCTGCGCTCCGTCGTGTTCCCCGTTTCCTTGACGAACTTATCTTTATCGGCAGTTATACTATTAAAATCTGTGAAAAGGTATCCTGCCCATGCTTCCTCCATTATATTGGAGTTCATACCAGGGTTGTTTGGATTCTTGATTCTTTTAATTATTTGCCAGAAATTGGCACTGTTTTTTTGTTTAACTTCATGGAGCAGCTTGGTCCATAATTCATCATTTTTTTCTTTTTTTCTTTTCCCATTTCTTCCTCTTTAACAGTGCCTTCGCTTTCCGGAGTGCAATTTGCAGGTACTGATTTATTGGATTTTTGTGCATCTATCTCAATGTTCAATTTCTGGTTTGTTTTAGCTTTTTCGATTCTGGACTAGCTGGTAATCTAGTCAATACTCCCTCTAATTGGCATAGTCATTTCACTGTCCCTTTCAATAATTTGTCACCAACAGTCGCTGTAAAACTTTGCCATGCATCAACTGGTTTTGTTGTAAGACCTGCTCCTTGGGTATATACAGGTACATGCATCAATATTGCTTTTTGCGATTCCTTAATTGCGAAAAATAAGGAATCGCAATTAAGGAGTTGCAAAATGCAATGCATCAAGAAATCGCTAAATAAATTGCGATTTCATTAATATTCCTTAATTGCGACTCGCAAATTGCGAGTCGCAATTAAGGAATACCTCCCCATTCATTCCTATGGGCCTAGAGGCCCATAGGAAGGAATAAGAAGACATTCTCAATTTGCGATTAGCAAGTTCAAGTTCAGGAATTTGTATAGCGCACTGGAGAAGTGTGGCTCAGGGGTTAGAGGCGGCAGACCCGGAAGCTGAGATCGGCCCTGGACCAGGGTTCAATTCCCCGCCTCGGCGGGTCTTGGGCTCAAAAAATTCCACGGACTCGATAATTCTCGCTCCGGTGCCTTCTCAACTCATGGGTTCACACTCTGCGACTCTGGGCAATAGCTTGCTTAATCTCCACAACGGCCCCTCGCGGCGGGATGCCTGGCTTTCACCTTGTGGATACCCTGCCGGGGTTATCTCACAGGAGAATACCAGGACGGGTTCCCTAAGCAAGCGCCGGGAAACCCTTTGTGGGTAGCTGTGCGCTATATAAGCTCAAATACATTTACATTTACATTTACTACTCACCCAGAGGGTCTCTAGGCGGTTGAGGGATGGTGGGTGCGTTATTTATCGAATAGCCAGGTTTTTAGCTGCTTTCTGAAGGAGGGGTGGTTCTGGGTAAGGCAGAGGTGAGTGGGGAGAGAATTCCAGGTTTTGGCCGCTAAGTAGGAGAAGGATCTTCCTCCCATGGTGGTTCTGTGGATGCACGGAATTGCAGCGAGGGCTTGATTGGATGATCGTAGTTGGCGGGTGGGTTTGTAGAAGGACAGTCGTGTGTTGAGGCATTCGGGTCCTAGGTCGTAGAGGGCCTTGTGTGCGTGGGTGAGGAGACGCAACGTTATTCTCTTGTTTACGGGGAGCCAGTGGAGTTCCTTCAGGTGACCGGAAATGTGAGCTTGACGGCGGATGTCCAATATGAGTCTGGCTGAGGAGTTTTGGATGCGTTGGAGTTTTTTCTGTAATTTGGCTGTGGTTCCGGCGTAAAGGGTATTTCCATAATCCAATCGGCTGGTTGTCTTTCTTGTTTCGGTGGGGATCCAACTGAAAATTTTTTTGAGCATGTGAAGGAAGTTGAAGCATGAAGATGAGACGGCATTGACTTGTCTGGTCATCGAGAGTGAGGAGTCTAGGATGAAGCCCAGGTTACGTGCATGATCTGTAGGTATGGGTGCTGTACCCAGGGCCAGTGGCCACCATGAGTCGTCCCAGGCAGAGGGGGATGATCCTAAGATGAGGACTCCGTTTTGTCAGAGTTTAGTTTTAATCGGCTGTTCTTCATCCATTCGGCCACTTCTTTCATTCCTTCGTGTAGATTGGTTTTGGCGGTGTTTGGGTCTTTGGTGAGGGAGAGGATCAGCTGGGTGTCATCTGCGTAGGAGATGATGTTGAGGTTGTGTTGTTGTGCGATGGATGCAAGGGGACTCATGTATACATTGAAGAGGGTGGGACTGAGGGATGATCCTTGTGGTACGCCGCAGATGACTTCGGTGGCCTCTGATTTGAATGGGGGGAGGCGGACTCTCTGGGTTCTTCCGGCGAGGAACAAGATGATCCAGTCCAGAGCTTTTCCTTGTATTCCGACGTTGCTAATGCGTTGTATGAGGGTGCTATGACATACTGTGTCGAAGGCGGCGGAGAGGTCAAGTAGGATGAGGGCAACTGTTTCTCCGTGGTCCAGTAGCGTTTGGATGTCGTCTGTAGCTGCGATGAGGGCGGTTTCGGTGCTGTGTTTAGCTTGGAAGCCGGACTGTGAGGGGTCGAGGGAGTTGTTGGATTCGAGGAAGGCGGCGAACTGACTGTTGACGGCTTTCTCAATGACTTTGGCTGGGAATGGGAGTAGTGAGATGGGGCGGTAGTTCTTAAGTTCAGTGGGGTCTGCTGTGGGTTTCTTCAGAAGGGCGCTGAGTTCGGCATGTTTCCAGCTTTCCGGGAAGGTAGCGGAGTTGAAGGAGCAGTTGATGACATCGCAGAGATGGGGTGCGATGATGGAGTCTGCTTTGTTGAAGATGTGGTGGGGACATGGGTCGGTTGGAGAGCCTGAGTGGATGGAGTTCATCAGGCGGATGGTGCCTTCAGTGGTGATTGGGTTCCAGGTGCAAAGGTTGTGAGGGTGCTGTTTTGGTTCGGAGTGGGTGGAGTGGACTGTTCTTCGGACTGGTTTTCCGAATCGCAAATTGAGAATGCGATTTCAAGGGTGCAGGGGTGTCCAAAGGACACCCTGTTGCACCCCTGAAATCAATCTGTGCACATATGTTGTGCACACACATGTCCTTAGGGCATGTGTGTGCACAACATGAAACTTTAAAAATTGCAAAAAAGTGCATTTTTCAAAGTTTTCGCAAATTACCATGAGGTTCAACCTCATGGTAATTTGCTTCCCCTAATTGCGAAATCGCAATTTTTTAAAGTTTCATGCATTGCATATAAGGAATCGCAAAATGTGATTCCTTAATTGCAATCGCAATTTGAGAATTCGCAGATATTAGCGAATTCTCAAATTGCGAGGGCCTTCACCCTTCATGCATTCCAAAAGCAGATTTTTCTATTGCAAACGGCCGATTTTTGCGATTCGCACCGTTTGCGATCGCAAAATCCTTTGATGCATGTACCTGATGGTGTTTTAGTCATGAGGGGTACTGCATTAATATTGCTGGGGTTGCATGGCAACTGCTTAAGGTTTGAGACTCATTCGATGTTAACTCCTGCGTGTGGCTCGATCTTGAAAAGTGAATTGGCTTTTGTCACTTCTTGAGGCAAGTGGTCACTGTGTTCCTTAGTCCCTATTCTGTAGATTGCCACTTTGCCAAGCATATTTAGCGATGTATTACTCAGCATTAGAGTAGATGGCTGTTCCAGGGTCTTTCAGAAAAGAACATTTTGTATAGGTCTTGGGCTGGTAGGTGCACAGCTTTTTTCTCTGGGGCATTAGAATGTTAGTTGATTTTGAGCCGTGGGCATAATACGTGCGCCTCTCCGCAGATGAACTTATAAAAACACCCCTTCTAGGTGATATGTAATCATTTGTATTTGTGTTTGCAGTTATACTTATGCTTGTGCTTCTGCTTGCCTTGTCGCGAACGTGGTCATGGTCGTGTTCACACATGATCTTTGTCATGGATCATCTCTAGTTGCAAGGCTACTTTAAGATCAGTTTTCCTCCTTTTTGACTTAAGTTTTGGCTCTAAAAATGCTTGCCTAACTCTGCCAGACCTCATAGCCCCCCCTTGTTGTTTTGCTGTTGCCAATACTAAATCAGGGCCCCAGCAAGGGGACACGGTTAGTTCACAGTTGGCTCCTGGTTGGCTCCTGGCTTGAACACTGTTGGACACTATTGGATACTACTGGTGCAGTTCCACATAGGGCGCGCTTGGAAAAAGGCCCGCGCTAGGCAACGAGACGCAGAAGCAGGGCAATAGTGTATTGCTGATCCCCCCCCAGTTGCTGGCGAGTTGGTGAACTAAAGTTGAAGTTTAAGTTATGAGAGGCAGATGAGGGGTGAATGAGATGATGGACAGAAGACAGAAGGGCAGAGGAAGGATTAGCCGGTACTCATGCATGTACGTTGTGCAGGACCTCCGGTGAGAACAACAAAAACCGCACTGCACCGGTCTGCTCTATGCTGCCCCACACAGGTCTTCTTACTGGCGGTAAGGTTTGTAAGGGCGGCAGGGTCGAAAATGCAGGCTGCCGGTTTTAGATTTCTGGCCTCTAAATTGAGAGGCGGTGAGAGGCAAGCTGAATGGCCGGGGCTTGCAAGCTCACAGTGGCCGGCTGCATGAGCCGCATGAGTTGCAGGCTCCTCTCTCTCTCTGCACCCGCTGATCAAGCCAGTGGGAGATGCAAGAGAGCAGTGGCTATGGTTATAGCAAGCTTCAAGAGGCCCCCCTTAAAGCATAGGGGGGGGACCTGGCCACTATATAGTGAAATGAAGGAAAGGGAAAGATGTTGCAGTGGCAGGCAGGAGCGCAAGAGCAGGGCACACTGGGCACCTTGAATTAGGTTTTTGTAGGGAATTTCGAAGATTTGTTTCGTTTTATTATTAACACAGATTAGTACATGGACTTGGCAGAAAACCACAAAGTCCCTTAATGATTTTCTTTAGGGGTGAGTGTGTAGATAGAGGAGTCGGGGGGAGAAGGGAGTGTGTGTGTGGTTGTGTGGGTGTGTGTGTGTGTGTGTGTGTGTGTGTGTGTGTGTGTGTGTGTGTGTGTGAGCACGTGTGTAGATGCACCCTTAGCTACTGAAACCAAAATAAATCATTATCTTGCAGTCAAAAATGGTCAAGTTAAGTTTCAACAGATAACACACTAACGTAGAATATTGAGCAACTTGAAAATAGGTGCATCTAAGCAATATATAGCAGAACCTTTGTTCTGCTTCTGATGGTTTTTAGGTAATTGTGCAATGATAGCAGATCAGTCCAAAATTAATCCAGTTCAATGCAGCATTTCCATCCGTCTGAAAGAGGATCTGTATGTCGTCAGCAAAAGTAGTCAGTGTATGGCGAACCCATGATATTAGTCTAGCCAATGGGTGTAACTAGGCACTTAATAACACTGCACTAAAACAGAAGTCTTGTAGATCTGCAAAAAAAGCCCAGAAGGAGGACAGAATAGGAGGCAGCATGAGGCAGTGGTAACAATTTTCCAAAAAATCCATAATCTTCCAGAAAATGATGAAAGGCTTGCCTGTAGGCACTGTGGGTTAGTGCCTGGCACGGAAATCTTATACTATATGCAGGTCATGAGTTTTAAACGCTTAAAACCCATCCCCAACGTTCATTCTATCGGGGTGGATTAACAAAGTAAAATTAAGGTGAGAGATATAAACACCTAAGCCATAGAAGGCATGGCATGAACGACTATGATGGCACAAGGATCTAGGCAACAGTTTTGTTATCCTGAAAATCTGTTGTTATTCCAGTGCTGCTGGACAGCCCTGACCTGTATCAATTTCAAGAGTCTCAGCATTGGATTGATAGACACTGAAGGGTTTTGGCCAACTAATGTATATTTCTTTCATAGACATAAAACCTACCTACAGTCACTATACGTGAGCTACGTATTATGTAATGCTTGCAAACGTCCAATTTATCAGCCTGGGTGAAGGTAGGGATAAGCAGACAGAAACTGCCATTATGAAGATTGTGACTACTGCTGTCTTTGAGCAATGCAAATACTTTAATGCATATGGGTGTATCCGCGGGAGTGTAACCAATGTTGCAGTATGGAAAGCACATAAATGTTTTGCATGACCCAATGTTGGATGAATGTCCATGAGAGTGACAATATATAGAAACTGCTTGAAAGGCAAGATTATCTACCTGACTGTATGCATAAAAAGCTATAAAAAATTGATTTAAAAGAAATAGAGGTAGAATGTAGATACAACAGGTTGTGGTGTAGATGTCTAAGAAAATACAAAAATACAAACATTTGGAGGTAACAAAGTTAACTTTCTAGATAGGTGAACTTTGTGAATTGAGGTAATATACATTTTTATAGTCAATTGTGTCCCCCAACGTGAACCCCACCGTCTCCATGTACGAGCTTAAAGTGCATGTAACTTCCCTCCTCGACCTGCTATGAAGACGCAAATACATTTGCGTCCAACGTTAACATGTCCTCTTTCAGATCCACCATGAATGGATTGATAATTCGGTTCCTAAGTATGCCTTGCCAACGTCTTTTCATGGTGCACTTTCACGTTTTTCCTAGTCCTGCAGAGCTAGGCCCTGATTTCTGTCATCGAGCCCTTTCTGTTCTCTGCCTCCTGAAAAGCTGCAACGTGGGATGCCTCCCTGACCTCTGTCCTACTCCCTGCGCGGCGAGCGGTGCCCGGCTCGGCCTGCTTGCCTGCCAAAGACAGTATTTTGCCTTCAAGTTATCAGTATAGCCGAGTTCAGCTCCTCGAAAACACATTCCAGTCTAGTAGAATAGATAAACATTTCCCCGGCTGCAGAGCAAAGGGCCCGGCCTCTCTGTCTCCATGCAAGTAATTCATTGCTCCTGTTACCATGGTAGGCCCATGGCCCCTCGCATTACACGTAGACACGTAGTCACATATGCACGCATTAATAGTCAGTATAGAGTAGCCTTTGCCCAAGAGACCTTTTCTTCTAGATAATATAGTTCCCCAAACACATGATATCAGATATGATTTAGGAACGAGTTGATCTGACATGCCAGACTTCTGTCTCTTTCCTCTAGTGCTAAATGTCAAGTCCCCTGCACCCTCCAGTCTCACGTCAGTCACACGTCATGCTGCTGCGCGCGCAGCCTTGCTACAGATTTCTGCTGACACTGCAAGATTCCATTATGTATCCAACCACTTGTGACACTTTCATGTGACGTTTCTAGCACACACCTCTGTGTACGCCCTAGTGCACGCCTTCTGATTACGTATTGCTACGCACATGTGTTCTTATCTCGTTTCTCTCAGCTGTTACGCCTTCTGTATTCCTCACCATTATGTGCATTAACTATAAAAGTTGTACTCTGTCAATAAAGTATGCTCTATCCCTTCCTGATCCTTTATGGTGAAAGGAACATGATATCCTGGTTCGAACCATTCCATTTTATGGAATAAAAACCCTTATAACTCAGATGCCACGGACTTTTGACTCTTATTTTCGATTGAGTTATTTTATTGAACTTTACTGCATAGAAATTCAGCCGGTAAATACTTATTTACCACATTAATTTGGCGCCCGAATAGGGACCCCTCCCCCACCCCACGCGCCGGTAGGTGCGTTGCAGGCTTTGCCCCCTGCCCCAGCCAAGACGGACAATTACGCGTACCCGCAGGATTTCCTGTATCTCCCTCAGGCCTACGGAGGTGACGGAGACTGCGATCAGCACCCAGACGAGGCGGTGAGGAGTGCGGAGGATCCCGACCAGAGCCCAGCCAAAGAGAACAAGGTCCGAGGTATCTAGAGGCCCACCAGTTCCGAAGTATCTACGTCACGAGTCGAGTCCAGTCCGGTCCGGTCCAGTCCAGTCCAGTCTCCGAGGCCTTCCGTTCCGTGCTTCCCGGTGAGTACCGTTGCTGGGGACGTATCTAGACGGGTGCATTACCATGTATCCGGTAAAGACGGGTTTGGGTACACAGACCCGGTCTGCACTGTTTTAGCAGTGTATCTGTACTGTTTAGCAGTATATCAAGACATTGAAGGGTTCGATTTTGTTCTCGTTTTAGAGTTCTAGGGTAGTCAATATGTGTTCAAAATGTTTTTATGTGATTAATATCGAGGTATGAGTGACTGTTTGATATACATTACTGTGTTTCTGTGTCAAAAGTGTGTTCAGGTTCAAGTAAGTATCGAATATCAAGATGCCACTGTTCAGCAAATTAAGACTGATAGGAACTAGGAAAGGGATACTAGAGGAAGCAATTCCTGTCCCACCCAGGGACACTCCCGGAAATTTTATGTACCATAAGCATGGCTTAGATGCCATCTTATACCTAGATTTATGGGCCGATTATACTAAGAACCTAGAAGAGAAATATAGATGGCCCGTTACAGGGACATGGGATGCAGATTGCATCATGAGAGTAGAAGAAGCACTATGGAAAAAGAAAGCCAGACAATCTCAGAAGGATGCCATAGAATTGTGGCGTAAAGAATCGCATAAACGAACAGAAAAGGAATTTAGAAAAGCAGAAAAACATAGGGAAGACTCAGAAAAAGCCAGAGAAAATGAATTAGTTGAGGAAGGTATACGAGTCAAAGCAGAACAAGTAGACCGACAGCGAAATACTCTTGCGAATGGTATGTATCCTCTTTTGGCCGAGGGTTTACCTAAGGCCACCCCGGAAGTACCGAAAGATCTGCCCCCTCCATTAGTTCCGACTAAATTACGCCACAAGACCGCAAAGGTCATATTCCTTTCTTCCTATTTAGACGACGTAGCTCCCGCATATACAAATGCACGTGTCCATGCACCACCTGCTGACGGCAACCTACCCCAAGATGATCTACACCCACTTCCGCAACAACAAACTCCACCCCTTCAACGTCCTGCGCCTGTTCCCCCAACACTTCCCGCACCTATTGTTACTCCCCCTCTCGTTCTTCCTGGCATTCATCCACTAAATCCTTTTGGACCTGGCACCTCAGGAGGTGCGACAGGAGGTTTTCAAACACCGCCACCAACACATCGACTGACTTATAGGGATTTAGCAAAACAACGTACACCTCAAACAGCGAGTTACGACATTCTTAAAGAGCCCCTTACAGACTGTAGATATGATCCAGTACCCGGTAAAGACGACAGAATGATGCTAGCATCAGTACGTCTACGACGAGTTGCAAACTATTTAATGTTACTACCAGGAATGATTGATCATCTAGACAGAATATATCATTTTGTCCAAACGGGGGAAGGTCCTGAAAGTATTGGCGAGGCTATGGCATACCAGAAAGTTGATACTCAAGGTATGATATTACGCTTCTTCATAAACTGCTTGATAAGAGATCAAGATAGGCCTGGTGTAGACAAGGAAGAGATGAAAGCACTTAACAAATGGGGTCAGAATATAGCAGACGGAAAGCATGATAAACAGAGTTGTATAGACAACATGTACAGAAGGATCCGAAAAGCAGTAGTACAAATACATGAAAGAAGAAAGCCTGAAAGAGAAATAGATACAGACAAGAATGAATCCTCGGAGGAGGACGAACAACCAGAAACCACAGCAGAAACATTGCAATTACCAGCTAGAGAAATGATAGCATATGTAGGGAAGGGGAGACCCTTTAATAATACAATACGTCCGATACGTCCAGAAAGCAAGAGACTTTTTCACGCTGCCATGTCAAATCCAAGGACCCCTGAACATTTGTTTCAGGCTACCGATAAAATACTTCAAGAACGAATGGGTACCATGTACTCGATTCCATGGATGAACAAGAACTAGCCCGGTCCGCCGTACAATGGGCTGACAATTCTAGTACGTATAATGATGATGCAGTAGCTCAGACTTTTTTGAACCTTTCCCCTGATGAGCAAAAATTAGCTAGTGTATACATGATTCAGCATCTCATTACCTTGTTTAAAAGCCAACATTCTGATCCAGGTCCCTTACCGGATATATTAATAGAACTGCTCTCTAATAGATGGAGAGGCCTAGGTACTGATTTAATTAAAGAAATTCTAGAACATAGACACAAGTATAGTGCTTTTCTGAAACCACAGTTTATGTCAGCTCCACCACCCTCAGAAAGAAAAATGTTTTACTTTGATAGACAGAATCCCTTAAGAGAAGTACATCCAGTAAGAAAAGATGATGACACATTAGAACGTGTATTTGTATATACACCCCTCACTAAAATAGAATTGCTAGAAATGAAGAAACTAGTACCCTGTCACGATAAAGACCCTGCAGGTTTTCACCGAGAAATTAAAGATATGCTACTCATGGGTGACTACACGTACTCAGATATTATGAAAATGTTAAAAGTACTGTTGCCTGCTGGCATTTACGAGAAACTCAAAGAAAAAGAATGGGAGGTGGGAGATAAAAAGAATAATTGGACCGAAATAGAAGATGAGGAAAATGGTCGCACTCCAGGGTTAGGCCTTGGGGAAAAAGCTAAAGCATTACCAGGATTAATTGTACAGGTTTTGCCAAGTTTATTGACAACGAAAAAGGAAGACTGGGACGCAATCTCAGCCTGTAAACAGAAACACGATGAAGACACTAGTGATTTTTATTCTAGATTCGAGAAATGTTTTATTATTAATAGTGGCCTGAAACCAAGTAGCGAGTCATACCCGCACTTTTTTGTAACCAAATTAGTCGAGAATTCCCTGCCCCAGGTTAAGAACCGTGTATATAAAGTCGAAAGCACATGGCAAGCAAATACGCCATCCCAAATGTTACAAATGTTACAGTACCACCAGAATAGAATTAGAGAAGAACAAGATCACGAACAAAGACGTATGAAAGATACGAAAATGAAAATGCTAGTTGCTCAGTCAGTCCCAGTTGACGGTCAGAAAAGGGGTATGACACAGTCTAATAATTCGGCGGCTCCCGTTAAAGGGACATGCAACTATTGTAAACAGCCAGGTCACTATGTAAATGAATGTACAGTCCTGAAACACAACATAGCCACAGGTAAAACTAAAGAGAGACCCCGTCAGCCTAGACAGGATCAGATCCAACATCAGGTCCAGCAACATGCTCCACAGAACACCCAGCCAATGCATGCTCCCCAACAGACAGTACAGACAGTAGCGGTACCACAACCACAGCCTATTGCCGCGACACAGCAAGTATCACTACAGATGTACCAGTATGCACAATCTGATTATCCCGATTATCAGCGATACACATGAAACAGCCTAGAGAGGGAGGTTGGCTTGCCTCTTATTGAAATCCCTGTAGATCAAGAGGGTCCTTATGTACATAGTCAAGTATTAGGAAAGGATAGAAAGTTTCTGATTGACACAGGGGCAAGTCGAACAACAATAAGTCACGATGAGGTTCCAGGGGCACCCCTCTCAGGCTCACAGAATGTTTCCCTTGGTTTTTCAGGACAGCCTATTGTTAATGAAGTATCGAAACCTGTTCCCCTAGCAGTTGGTCCATTGTCACGCACTACAGACTTACTACTCACGAAGTCATGCCCGGAAAACTTGTTAGGTATCAAGACACTGAAAGCTCTAGGAGCTGTAATATGTTGTTCTCCGGAAGGAGTTAGACTGTTTTTACGTGACTTCAAGGGTCACTATGTGTTACGAGATTCTGATGACAGATTGAAAAATGTACCAGAACATTTGTGGGCGAAAGGCCCAACAGATGTAGGTCTGTATGTACATTACACCATACCGAGTGACACTCAAGCCAGGAGTTGTACTGCCCCGAATCCGACAATACAAGTTACCACCCGATGCTGTAGTGGCTTTACTGGAAATCATTGAAGAGCTCATTGCACAGAGAGTGGTTGTCGAAACCGACTCCAATCTATGTAATTCCCCTATCATTCCGATTCTTAAACGTACTGACCCGAATGCACCACCAGTTTATCGGTTGGTGATTGATCTGCGAGAATTAAATAAATGCATTGTGCCACAGTACCCTGTGGTCCCCGACATCTCATCCTTATTGACTGCTATTGATTCAGAGGCAATGTTCTTTACTGTAATTGACCTCAAGAACGCCTTCTTCAGTGTCCCCATAGATCCGGAGAGCCAATATCTTTTCGGATTCTGTTTAAATGGCCGAAGCTTCAAATTTGCACGCGCACCTCAAGGATTCACAGAAAGCCCCAGCATCTACAGCCAAGCATTGAAAAGACAACTGGACAGTATTCAAATGCCAGTTAACACTGCCTTGCTGCAATACGTCGATGATCTGCTGATCACCGCTCATAGCAAACCTGAATGTGAACATGCATCACTGACGGTTTTACATTTCTTAGCTGACAAAGGACACAAGGTGTCCCCTTCAAAGTTACAATTCTGTGTTCAGCAAGTAGTGTACCTTGGGCACTTGCTGTCCAAGAGGGGGAGACAGCTAACACCTGACCGTATCGAGTTAATTGCACACTTACCGCAACCCACGACACAAAAGGAAGTGCGGGCCTTCATCGGCCTCACCTCTTACTGTAGGCAATGGATTCCCCAGTACGCATTTCTAGCCAAGCCACTTATACAGTTAACAACACAGGAGGCAGCGACTTCGACTGTCCTCCCTTGGACTCAGGAACACACACAGGCTTTTGATGAATTAAAGAAAGCATTATGTCAAGCACCAGTTTTAGCAACACCTTGTTACAGCAAACCTTTTACGCTCTTTGTTACAGAACGTGATGGCACAGCTTTGTCTGTCCTCACACAAGACCAAGCAGGTTCACATAAACCTTGTGCTTATTTTTCGAGTACATTAGATCCGGTAGCCCAGGCTCTGCCTGCGTGCTTAAAATCAGTTGCAGCAACAGCCCTAGCAATCCGACAAAGTGATTCCATAGTGTTAGGACATCCCCTGACAGTACAAGTTCCACACTCTGTGGAAGTTCTTTTAAATAGAACACAGACCCAACACTTGACTATAGCACGACTGACAGGTTATGAACTGACATTGTTCCAGCCACACATAGAAATCAGACGCTGTAACATACTCAATCCTGCCACATTGTTACCTTCGAACATTACAGATCCGGCTCCACATGACTGTATAGAGATCATTAATGCAGTAACTAAGCCCCGACGAGACTTGACAGATGTTGCACTGACTAACCCAGACCTGACACTTTACGTGGATGGTTCATGTATGAGGACAAGCACAGGCGAATTAGTGGCCGCATATGCAGTGACCACTGAAACTGAAGTCAAAGAAACACATCGCATTGATACACTGTCTGCTCAAGCTGCAGAACTCATTGCTCTGACCTGAGCCAGTATAATAGCCAAAAACAGGAATGTTAACATATACACAGATTCACGTTATGCATTTGGAGTTGTACACGACTTCGGTGTACTCTGGCAGGAAAGAGGTTTCTTGACCTCTCACGGAGCCAAAATCCAACATGGTCCCCTCATTCAAGAATTATTGGAAGCAATACATCTGCCTTCAGCCATAGCTATCATGAAGTGCAAGGCACATACTAAAGTTACCGACACCATTTCCCAGGGTAACGACCTGGCAGATCGAACAGCAAAACACACAGCTCTGACTCATACACATGCAGCTGACATGACAAAGACAATAGTTCTGACACCGACACATTGCATGACAGTTAAGGATCCCGCACTAGATGTAATTGACATACAGACACATGCTACTCCAGATGAAATAAAGAAATGGACTGAACTAGGAGGGATCCAGACAGATCAGGGATGGATGACGAAGGGAAAAGCCACATGGTTTCTCCCCGACTCTATGGTTCAAGTTATGATCAACACTGCACAT
This sequence comes from Lissotriton vulgaris, assembly GCF_964263255.1. NCBI lineage: Eukaryota > Metazoa > Chordata > Amphibia > Caudata > Salamandridae > Lissotriton > Lissotriton vulgaris. The sequence continues at coordinate 195,158,869 of NC_141688.1, read as the reverse complement.
AGTCCAGCACACCTGGGAGAAAAAGCCATGTTAGACAGTTTACAGAATCTCTGGTACAACAAACATTTACGAGCAGCAGCAAAACAGAAAGTGCGTACTTGCATGATCTGTTGTCAGTTCAATCCAGGTAAAAGCATCTCCGTAGAGCAAGGTGGATTCAATCCTCCCGATTACCCTTTTGAAGTCCTCCAGATGGATTATATCCAGATGGAACGATGTCGAGGATTCAAATATGTCCTCGCAGTTGTTTGTGCACTTTCCCGTTGGACAGAAGCATATCCAGTCCCAGATTACACTGCTCCGACCACTGCCAAGCAGCTGGTTCGTGAATTCTTCCCACGGTACGGTTTGCCTTGTGTCGTGTACTCAGATAACGGCCAACCATTCTCGTCCGAATTAATGAAGCAGGTTTCACTCCTGCTAGGATATCAGTGGAAATTCCACTGCGTCCGACATCCCGAGGCAGCTGGTCTCGTGGAACGCCACAATCAAACACTGAAAACACGTCTTGCAAAAATCTGTGCCGAGAAAGGGGCAGACTGGATAGTCGCATTGCCAGTTGCATTGTTTTACATGAGAATGGTTGCACACTCTAGAACAGGGCTATCCCCGTATGAGGTGGTCTTTGGTAGGCCACCGAATATGTGGGGGACGCCTATGCCTCGTAAAATTACTGATGTTGATAGTAACATGTTGACAGATTACCTTGCCTCCTTGATGTCTGCACTACAATCTTGTCGTTCACAGGTAGCTGCAGCCTTTCCCGACAACACCGAGGTGAAGCCGCACGAGATTACACCGGGGGACTTCGTTTTTGTGGGTAATTTCGACAGGAGAAGTCCGCTGGAGCCCCGCTGGCAGGAGCCGAAGCTTGTCTTATTGACCACGAGGACGGCAGTGAAGTTGGAGGGCCGCAAGGGATGGGTCCACATGAGTCATGTTAAAAAACTTTACGGATCGCCGCCAGAGACGGACTCTTCCTCCCCCTCTAAGGACTGCCCAGATTTCAGTGACTCTAAACTCCCCCTGGTAGAGAAAACTCCTCAACAGGAATATCGTTTAAAGCTGAGGTCTAGCAAGTCAGACAGTTTAATTGTTTAAGTACTCCCCTAGGTGAATCGGTTAGACAGTTCCTGACATGTACCCGTTAGACCCCAATAGAGAGAGAGATAGACAGAAACAGCTCAAGAAACGAGAATATTGTAAATCTCTTCGTAGTCACTGTATTGTGACATTGATTATGTTTTTTCTGAGTCTTACGATTATTGCTGCAAGTTTTCTGCTACACATGTATTTCCCTCTTTCCATACATGCACATTTCTTTTCAAACAGCACTGTCGAGCATACCTTCAGCGAATTACCCCCGCATGAGTTGTCTTACCGACTTGCGCTGCGCAACAATACTTTTATCAGTATGTTACATCATTCTCATCAGACCAGCAATGCTACCAATTGTTGGATATGTGGCCGACTTCCTCCCTATCAGAAATACAAAGGAGTCTTGCCCCTCTTCCCGTATCCGTTCACACATAATGGTTCCTGTGGTGCCTGGTTTAGTTTAATAAATTCTTTAGACTCTGCGTCCATAGTCTACAAAGGCAGTTGGGTATGGGGAAATCTGAACACAGTTCTGCATAAAGCATGTTACCCTAACAAGGAGGGTCTCCCACAAAGGACAGGGACCGATGTAGAAAATGAAGTACATGGATTAGGTAATTATACACTCAACCTCATGATTCTAAATGTTCAGTCTGATACAGGCCCAGACTTACCCTCTATGTCAGTATTACCCATCAAAGGCGAATTATGTGTCAGAAAGAATGGTTCAGTACCTCTAGGTCATAGTAAATGTACTACTGTGATCGAATTCAGTGATAAAGGCAAGTCTACATTCAAAGCTACCCGCCATTCCTATTTCATTTGTGGTCATACAGCCTATATACGTTTGCCACTAGATTAGGATGGGACATGTTACATTGCATTCCTTCTGCCACCTGTTTTTCTAGCTCCACCTGATTATCATAGAAACTCCCATCTAGTTCATAGACCCAAGAGAGATCTCCCGCTTGTCGACTATACTGAAACGGCATGGGAACGATACACAGATTTCAATAAAGGTTTCTTTCCCTATTTAGGTGCTGTCTTTAATAGTAAATCTATACGTCACTAAACCAGAACCCTCGAAGCAGTAGTGAATGAAACTACTTCCGCCCTAGGTAACTTGACCGAGGAACAGTCTGCTATGAGACTTGTCATTCTTCAAAATCGTCTCGTCCTTGACGTTATCCTGGCCGATAGGGGCGGGGCCTGTAAAGTCCTCGGATCGAGCTGCTGTGTTTTCATTCCAAATAATGCACCGTCAGTATATAAAGCCATTACACGTCTCCATAAGATTGCAAGTCAGATACATCAGAATCCAGGTACCTGGACTTGGTCCGGTTGGTTCTGGAGCGTGTTATCAGCCTGGGGATGGAAAGTCCTATCCTTCCTCGGAATAGCCCTTCTCATAGTGTTCAGTTGTTGCCTATGTTTACAATGTGGGCCGGCGATTTGCGGCTTGTGCGCCACATCCTGTTTTCCTCATCCAAGTCCACGTTCTAAATCCCGCCTGAAAAAGAAAGAGCAAATGATGTTATATCAACAAGTAGATAAACTAATGAGGATAGATATATCATGAAGGGTCCGTAGGGGACAAGGAGGGAATGAGGTAATATAAATTTTTATAGTCAATTGTGTCCCCTAACGTGAACCCCACCGTCTCCATGTACGAGCTTAAAGTGCATGTAACTTCCCTCCTCGACCTGCTATGAAGACGCAAATACATTTGCGTCCAACGTTAACATGTCCTCTTTCAGATCCACCATGAATGGATTGATAATTCGGTTCCTAAGTATGCCTTGCCAGCGTCTTTTCATGGTGCACTTTCACGTTTTTCCTAGTCCTGCAGAGCTAGGCCCTGATTTCTGTCATCGAGCCCTTTCTGTTCTCTGCCTCCTGAAAAGCTGCAACGTGGGATGCCTCCCTGACCTCTGTCCTACTCCCTGCGTGGCGAGCGGTGCCCGGCTCGGCCTGCTTGCCTGCCAAAGACAGTATTTTGCCTTCAAGTTATCAGTATAGCCGAGTTCAGCTCCTCGAAAACACATTCCAGTCTAGTAGAATAGATAAACATTTCCCCGGCTGCAGAGCAAAGGGCCCGGCCTCTCGGTCTCCATGCAAGTAATTCATTGCTCCTGTTACCATGGTAGGCCCATGGCCCCTCGCATTACAAGTAGACACGTAGTCACATATGCACGCATTAATAGTCAGTATAGAGTAGCCTTTGCCCAAGAGACCTTTTCTTCTAGATAATATAGTTCCCCAAACACATGATATCAGATATAATTTAGAAACAAGTTGATCTGACATGCCAGACTTCTGTCTCTTTCCTCTAGTGCTAAATGTCAAGTCCCCTGCACCCTCCAGTCTCACGTCAGTCACACGTCATGCTGCTGCGCGCGCATCCTTGCTACAGATTTCTGCTGACACTGCAAGATTCCATTATGTATCCACCCACTTGTGACACTTTCATGTGACGTTTCTAGCCCACACCTCTGTGTACGCCCTAGTGCACGCCTTCTGATTACGTATTGCTACGCACTTGTGTTCTTATCTCGTTTCTCTCAGCTGTTACGCCTTCTGTATTCCTCACCATTATGTGCATTAACTATAAAAGTTGTACTCTGTCAATAAAGTATGCTCTATCCCTTCCTGATCCTTTATGGTGAAAGGAACATGATATCCTGGTTCGAACCATTCCATTTTATGGAATAAAAACCCTTATAACTCAGATGCCACGGACTTTTGACTCTTATTTTCGATTGAGTTATTTTATTGAACTTTACTGCATAGAAATTCAGCCGGTAAATACTTATTTACCACAGAATTATAAATAAACATACAATAATCCTTAACCAAACAGTGCTCCCTGCTTGACACTAACCCCAACATTTTTCTTACTCACATCATATTGTCTCCTCTGTAACGTTGATCCCAAACCTTCTGGTTACACCACTCTTACATTACTGAAGCCTTCCAATGCACTACTCGGGCTTTCTATTACTCTCACCATTAACATCTCAAATAACCTAACTTTAATCCCCACCTGTTACCCCAAACTTTACCTTCCTTCGAGCTACACTTAGCCCTAACACAACCTCTAAAGTTAAGCTAATCCTATTTGAATATATTAACTTTTATCTACTCTGTTTTATTTTGTCACTACACATTTAACTGTAAATTTTCTTGCAAGCTATAGCTATAACGCAAAGTTATGAATTCATAAGAATCTTTACATGCACATCGGTGTCACCATGATCATACCTAATGTACCTACAACTGTCAATGTACAACTGAACAGCCAATAAGAAAAAACAATATTCACAAAGGAAATACATGGAAAACGTGTAACTCACAATGGAAAACATCACTACATGGTTCCCTAAATGCCCTGGCAGAAAAAAGGAAAGGACATTGACTTAGACAGTTGTGGGCGGTGAGCAACGCATACTCTCAAGAACAGTCCAACAAATACAACAAAACAAGCAGTGGTACCAGTCTGCAGAAGCCCTTTACTAACAGAACAGCATGACATGTTATGTTATCAGTATTTTTATAGCACACTATCATCTGTGAGGATATCCTAGCCCTTTGGCAGGTGTGTAAGGCTGGCCTTGGGGGTCTTACGTTAATAGCCAGGTCCTCAGGTTCTTGAACCTGAGGGGTTCTACAAGGGGAAGGGAAGAGTAGGCTCTAATATGGAGGGGGATTTTCTTCCACTCTTTATTAGCATGAAACGCAACTGCACAACATCCTGATCTGCTCTTGCGTGTGATATGGGCTAGTGAGACTACGACTGAGCGGAGGGACCAGGTAGGTAGGTGGAACTGCAAGCAGCTGTTTAGGTAGGTTGGCCCTTTGTTGTGTAATTCAATTTAAGTTTGAGTGAGAAGCTTGAATCGTGCATGCTTATCTATTAGCAGCCAGTAGACTTCCTACAGGTTTGGTCTGATATGACACCTATATGGCTCCTGGGTACTGAACAGTCAGAAGTCTTTTTGTGAGTTGGTTTGTTATTCCTGCAGAGGAGGTGTTATCATTGCCCAGTCTGCTGTTGATGAGGGCTTGAGTGATGGTTTTCCTGGTGTTTTTGGGTAGCCACTTGAATATCTGTTTCAACATCCTAAAGGCGTGGAAGCAGTGTGACGAAAATGTTGACTTGTGTGGACTTTTCCAATTTGTTGTCAATAGTGATTCTGGTGTTTCTTGCTTTCGTGCTGTGGGTTTGAGATCTACACTCCAACAGTGAAGCATCTTTCCAAAAATCACCTTTTCTGTCTTATCTGTGTTCAGCTTGAAGCAGTTGGACTTCTTCTGGTTGGTCACTTGAGTCATGCATGCGTAAGTTGTTCCTGGTGCTGAGTGTTTTGTCCAAGAGGGACAATATCAGTTACATATCATCTTCATAGGTCAGTTTGTTGATGATGTGTGGGCAGATGACGTTGGCTAGTATAGTTATGCAGATGTTGAAGAGGGTTGGGTTGAGCAAGAAACCCTGGAGGACTTCACAAATCAGTTCCAGCGCTTTTGATGAGAATGGTGGCATATAATAATAATTATAATACAAATAATTAAATGTATCCAGCACATGGTTACTCCAACTCGGGCGTCCCCGCACTAGCATTGCCACTCAAATGAGCCTACGGGTGTGAAAACAGATCACTATCTAAATGTAACATGAAAAATTAATTTAAACTTAGCATAGACTATCTCAGGATCTCAGAAGGTAGCCAGGAGAGTGTGAAAACCCCTCACCACGATGTGTTCAGTCAGTCTAAATAGATATGTTTTTAAATTCTTCTGAAAGGTTGTTTCGGAATGCTCCTGGCTCACATAATGGGACAGTGTTCCACATTTTAAAGAAATAGCCTCCCATGCATTCTCTTTTATTGATAGGGGCCACAACATATCCAGTACCAGCTGACACAAGTCTTCGGTTGTGCTGAAAGGGTATCACCAGAGGGAAGAGAGAGCAGGGTCCTTTGCCATTTTGATTTTGAAGGCATTTAACGGAGGCTAACATTATGCAAATCTCCTTTATTAACAGCTCCCATCAGCAACAATTGAAGAAAATAGAACTTCAATAACATTCTAATAGGTTGAAAAGTACCTCCGCATGCTGTTTTCTCCCTCCTTAGTGGCTGCTATACAAGATAAGTACATATTTTATACTACTAATACTTACTATGTGTTATTTTATCTTGAGATATCCCACCATCTTTTAGGAAAATAAGAATAATATCCCCTATAACCCTGGTACTATCACGTTCTACCAGGTTATTGTGTAATTTCCCAATGTCTTTTCCTAACCCTGGGACGGAGAAGGGTTGTTTTTATATCTAACGTCTTAGAGCATCGGTATTAAAGGTCCTACTACCTCCGTCCCTCAGCTTTTTTCCTCAGCACCTTAAGGCTGAGAAATACGCCCTTCCTGTGGACCGATCTTTTCTTTTAAAGACCGGCCCGTGCCATTTGTTGCTTCAGGGCCTGCTCTCTATGAAAAGCCTGAGCTCATGCTCCCTTGCCATAGCAGCTGGTGCTTCTAGAGAAAAAAAAATGAAACCTGCAGGTCTCTCTCACGTCAAAAAGAGATAAACAAACTAGGGCACAGCAATAAAGAAAGAACCTCACATTTAAAGGAAAGACCCTTAGGAGATGATCAGGCTAGCTCTGTACGAGACAGGGGCCATTTTATGAGATTGGGACACCCTGGTAAAGACACTACAGTGGCCATTTTTACTGATTTGGCAAACTGCTTGAATTCTGACAGTTGTAGTCCAACTAACTGCCAGAGAAGCTATTTCCTTACACTGAGCCGTGTAATCTTAAATAATATTTACCTTCTGCCATGTCCCTTGAACCTTCAGAGATTGCTATGAAGGATCGACTGTAAGCACTTAATAAGGTGCTGGATATGGTAATGGGGTCACTGGATGACACAATTAATAAATAACGGGAGCTTCTCTCCAAAAAGGGTTGGCTGGTTGCTGTCCCACGACACCCCGATGGGGCAGCTGAGGCTGCTAAGGCTCAGGGTGTTTAAAAAAAAAAAAGAAAAGCCTCAAAAGATATTTTCTCCACGCTTTGGCGGTGACAGGGATGGTTCCTCAGGCACTGCAGATGGGCAAGAAAAAGGCCAGAAGTACATATTTCGATTGATAGCGATGAAAAATTGCAGGATGAAATTAACCTAACCTACTCCTCCGACTCGGATATGGATATTGAGGAGATAAAGGTGAGGAATATGGTTACAACTGACGAGGCATCAAAGGCCTCTGAGTCAAAAATAGACATTGTGAACCCATTCAGAGAGAGTATGTTTGACCCGCTCAACATCAAACACCCCTTGTCTCCAGAGTGGGTTCAATCGCAGCATATTGCGGAGTACCTCTCCTTTTGACTTAGGAAGGAAATCCCAATTGAGGTCAGTTCCCATCTTAGATCTGAATGCCCACGTCCCTCCCCCTGGATAAAGTTGTGACAACCCTCAGAGCTAGACGCAAAGGTGGTGGCATTTATCGCCAAGAGAGTAAAGGTATCAATAAGGCTTCAAGTCCTGCCAAGACAGTCTACTTCATATTACTAGCCCACTCACAAAAATGTTTGAGACGGCTGAAGTGGCTTATCTTGAAAACATCCTCATTGACCCCATGGAATTGCGCCAGTGATCTCAAAGAGCCACCTACCTCTTGTGGAATGCAAATACTGCATTCTCCAATGAGAAAAGTAAAAGCATATTGCTAAAAATAGATCCCAAATTGGTCAAACTAGCCACTAGAATAGGAGGAGCTGCCTCCCAGGGTCTACTCTTTAGGCAAAACTTTATCAGGGACATGGCTTAGTACATGGGCGTAGACAGACAGAATAAATACTTTTATTTGATTTAATAAAAAAACATAAAAGGGTGGAAAATTACCATACATGAAATGTACATTTTGGAATAAAAACAGATGAGTATAAAACATACAGACAATACCATAAGTGAATTTCTGGACGGGTAATACTAAAACTTATTAAGTTAGTTAGTTTTCCATTTTTTCCAGTTCTGTTGCTGCAGGTTTCAGGAATTTTATGGCTCTACAGGACAGTTGGATTGATAGTTCTCCAAGGCATTGCATGACAGCTAGACAGCTACTCTACCTGACCTTATTTGTTCCTTCCTAAAGTCTTCCCGGAGGACCGTTCTTCGGGTCTCTGCCAGGGAGGGGCAGATGCATAGTAGATGTAGAAAAGACTCTTCCCCTCCTCCACATAAGCAGCGTTCCTTGGATTGCCTGGGGTATTTCCATTTTGGTGGCAAGTCTTTTGATAGAAATGACCCAGCCGCAGTAACGTTAGGTAGTGCTTTTTCTCCAGGAAAAAGTGGTCTAGCAGGTATTTTGGGGTTTCAGCTCCTGATAGCCTTGTATCATGGGCCAGGCGTTTATTTTTTATTTTTTAGAAGGCTGTTTTGTCTATTAATAAGGAGGTCCTTTCATTTCCTTGTTGACTACAGTTTTGAAACTGGAGTAGGTGGGGAGGGTGAGCCAGGCCTCCTCTAGCTGCAATGCAGCGAGGGAGTCCTTCAGAACACTGAACGTCGAGTTACTTAGCCTGGCTTGGGTTTTGATTTCCTCCCAGCAATGATGCACAAGGGTATTATCCTCTGCATCCCTCATTCTCCAGTCGTCTTTGGCTAACATGGGAGTAATCCGCAGTACTAGAAAGACATAAAAAAGGTTTTCCAGGGTAGAGTTTTTGGCAGTACCAGGAGAACACAGGGTTGTTGCCTCTGGAGTGGCCAAATCTCTTCAAGACCCTACCTGGGGCGTGGCGCAATATCTGCACACCCAAACTTTGCTCCATCCTCATCATTGTAACCACAGAAACAAAGACCTTGCGGGAGATGCTTCAGAGGTGAGCGCAAACAAAGAGGCATTTCAGCAGGTAAGAACTATGAAGATGCTTCCTGTATCCCTATGAAGGTGGGAGGCACACTAGCTCAATATTGTCGAAACTGAAATTTGGTGACTCAGGACCCTTGGGTCCTAGAGACAGTAAAGGGATACAAGTTCGTATCTACAGTATGAGAGGGAACGGAGTCAGTTTTAGAAGCCATATCTTTCTAGTGGAGAAGGACAAAGGGATGAGACCAGTGATAAATGAAAAAGAGTTGAATGAATGGGTGGTCTACCACCATTTCATAGTTGAAGGAATGTACTTCCTAAGAGATGTTCTAAGAAAAGGGGATTGACTAACCACACCAAAAGTCTCTCTAATTCACCTGAACGGGAAGACTTAGGCAATTCTGCAGTCTCCCCTATGGACTTGTCTCATCCCCTTGGTGTTTCACCAAGGTTCTTCAACACGTAGTGAGATAGCTGTGGGAGAGAGGGGTGAGACTAATACTTTACTTAGAGGATATAAAGATAATGGCACAGTCCAGAGAAGTAGTCTCACACCACACAGATCTTACCATGAACCTACTAGAACACCTGGATTTTATCATAAATAGGAAGAAAATCTTGCATGGTACCAAGCCAGGAAATTAGTTATGTCATAGACACAATAAGGGCTGAATTAAAATTACCTGTGGAAAAGTTAAGGAAACTTCACAAAGAATTGAGGCAACTCTTACGGAGAAATACATTTCCCATGAGGGCTCTTGCAATGATCCTAGGCCTTCTTTTCTCAATAATCCAAGCATTCTACCCCGGTCCCTAGTACTACTGGCACTCCAAAGACTCAAAGCTAAAGCCTTGAGAACATGTCACTCATTCTCAAATGCTGTCTGGACCTGGATTCAGAATAGAATTGGACGCGAGTTCAGAGTCATAGGGTGCAAGATGTGGCGACTCATCAGCAGGAGGACGCTGGACAGATCAGGAAAAGGAGTTGCTCATCAACTGCTGCGAATTACTGCCAAGTTTATTTGCAATTCGCTGCTTTACCAAAGACTTACGAAGTGTTCTGTGATGTGACGCATGGACAGTATATATGCGGTCAGATTTGTCAACAAAATAGGGGGGTCCTCACTCCGAGGGTCTTGCCGTTTTAGCCATGGGCTTCTGGAGTTACTGTCTGAGCAAGGGCATTTCAGTAGCAGCAGAGCATATCCCGGGATTGAGAAACTGTGTTGCGGATTAGTTCTCCCTGAATTTCAGAGACTCCAGCAATTGGAGGTTAGACAAGGACATTTTCCTCAGCATTCAGTCGACATGGGGACCCTTTGGGGTGAATCTCTTTTGCGGACAGACTGAACACTCAACTATCAAAACTTTTCATCTGGTAGCCTAACTCATAGGCCTTGGGGTGGATGCTTTTCTTCAGAATTGGCAGGGCCTAGCACCATATGCTTTTCCTCCTTTTATCATGCTACCAAGACTACTGTCGCATGTTCACAGGAACACGGTGGTCACTGTAGTGATAACACCACTTTAGAGGTCACAAGCCTGGTTACCAATCCTACTAGAAAGGAGCATAGATTTACCAATTTTAATTCCAACTTTCAGTTAAATAATTACAGGCTCAGAACCAGAGTCAGATCTTCTTGTAGAACAAGGAACAGTGACGCTGATGGCCTAGAGGATTTCAGGAGGCAGTGGCAGATTCCAGGCCTTTTGGCAGACACTTTCAGGCTTATATCGGAGTCATGGGCACCTGGCACAAGGAAAGCATCTAGAATGGCTTGGAAGAAATGGGTTTGTTGGTGTCTTCGTAGGAACTAAAATACAATATCAAATTGTTCAGTACATGTAGTTAATTATTTACATCAGGACTCTCTTATAGACAGGGCTCGAGTCGGCGGTAGACGCAGGTACACAACCTCCCCCCCACTCTTTTCATAGGGTGGATGCCGTCCCCCCTGACAAGAAGTTGGGCCCCACAAAAATATGCTGAACTTATACCAGTGTCATTTTCAGACACCAGGACACGTACAGCAGCACCTGCATGTTGCCTGCTTTCCATTCCCAGCAGCAACGTGCAGGCAGCGAGGGAGCCTTTTTTCACCTCCAGCTAGGCCGAAGTTAAGGGGCCATATAGCCTCCTTTTTTTGTGTGTATATGCCAAATGGTGGGCGCCTGTAACCTTACATTTAAATGTAAATGCCACAGAGGGAAACAAAGGCACACAGCTTGCCTTCTCTTCACAGGTACAGGAGAGGCATGCTTCTGCCTTTGTTCTGTCCCTGTATATAAATGCAGACACTGTAAGACTGTCAGATGGGTTAGTCTATCCCAGTATTTACACAAATAATTTAACCCCTTCGATGCTGATGACGGCCCCCAGCCGTCATGCACTACGGTGGGCGTGTGCTGATGACGGCTGGGGGCCGTCATAAACCCGCCCACTCGCGATTCTGCCGCACAGACGCAGAATCGCGGCTGCGCCAAAAGGGTTAAATAGCACTATTGTATTTATTTTATAGCGCTACACCGTAACGTCATGAGGTAATTTGCATATTGTCTTTCTTGGTCAGTCCCCCCACTACTTTTTATGTGACTTCTGCCCTGCATATAGAACAGTTAATGTGTACAGTTCGGCTATTGCAGCAGATGAATGCCTTGTAGACGGAGTCTCTGTAAGACAAAACTTACTGACTAAAACAATCAAGCGAACTATGCAGATACTAAACCCACCTCTTGCGAAATACGTTGCATTATGGGACGTTAGAGATAACATACATGTCTTAAAAATTTGGGGCAAGAATTCTGGGTTAATTCTGCGCAAAGAAATAGGACCTTTCCAGGGTATCAGGACTTTTTAGTTGAAAGACACACACTCTTAACAAAGTTGGCAGTGTGCAAGAGTGCATGGCTTGTTACCGAATCAGGCAGTGAAGCCTGAAAACAGAGCAAGGCGAGTTGGTTTTTCGCCGACATAACACAATCTGTAGCTACCTGTGAAATATTTTTCCTCCACAGAGCTATAGCTTTCCAGATTAACTAGAGCCATTACGAAATAAGAGGTACTAATGGGAGGCCCAAAAATAAAACATATCTTGCTAGGATTTTCTCCTCGCTGCAGAATTTAAGGAAAAACAAGGCCTCGGCCAATTTCACGGCAGTGATCTACACATTAATATACACACATGCAATGCGAGTGTACCATGCTACTATTTATTTACCCATGCCGCTGCACCCAGCTGCGTGCGGTGACGTGCACTGCTGCAAGAGCAAAAATGTTAAAAAGTTACTAAACGCTTCAAACAAAAATATTATTTGGGAAGAATAGTTATGTACATTTAGTCAGAGATGTCCAACACTATTTATTATCTATGTAAACAAGATACATTTGGATCAATTGTGTGTAAATGTGTAGATATTCTGAAAATGAGATCCAGATAGGACACCGTTTGATACCTCTGATCCAGTCATTCTAATAACATGCCTACTCGTGAGAAAATGGCCTCTAGCTGGGTCCCTGCTTCCGTCTCATTATTGCCATTCCCTTGTGAGGTGCATCACCCTGTGCACACGGCTGCGCCAGAAAACACATTCCTATTTGTGTCTGCCACATTGGGCTCACATTTTTTGTTAATTTAATTTCCTTTCAAGGAGGCTGAGCGCGCCGCTTTCATCGTGTCTTTGAGTGGATTTGCAAAAGTTCTCTTAAACATGTGCCCACAAATCCCGCAGTGGGAGTTCACAATAGGCACTTGAATAGAAAGACTGAAGAAGCCCCTTTGTCTCCGTTCAGGTATACCTGCTCTGAGGGGAAGCCATGTTTACCCAGGAAGTCTTGTAAGAGACTCTGTCTGTGTGTGGCGACAGCCCCTACGGCAGTCTGCGAATGTCCCACATCACTTAGTAATAGATGCAAAGGATGTTGGCACGTGCGCACCTTTTTTTTCTTCTAAAAGAGGCGTAATACAAAGTAAATAAGTGGGAGAAATGAAACGGTATCTTCCTTTGATAAAGGAATGTTAAGCAACAGCGTCAGCCACAATCTGCAGGGCCGTGTGCACAGCTGCCGCTGTGATGTGTTCTTGTAGCTGGCAGCAGGTGAAAAGATAAACCCTAGCAACACAAAAGAGAAAAAAAAAGCCTTAAAAAATTGTAAATTCCGATAACCTATCCTAAAGCGTGGAGAGGTGCGCCCGACCTTGCAGCTCGGGTCGTTGAAAGAAAAATAACTACGCATTATTTCTTTATGGGCTGGAGGACTGCACGGCAAACACTGGAAAGAGCTGCAGCTGGTGTTGACCTGTCCATTTCAAAAGATTTATATCTTAAGGGCGCCGCGTGGCCGCCGGGCAAAGGTCAAGGCCCATCCACTTCCGCTTCTTGACGCAGGCACGTTCCCCGGGCGGCACGTGCTCGCCGCGCGACGGTCTGTCTGCAGTGCAGAGCTGACACGTGCTAGGAGCAGGCCTGACTTTGCCACCTGCCTCTTTTATATGTCTGATGTTATTCTTCCATACATGCCAACATTGTATAACAGCAAAGTGGAAGATTTCAAGACACATTACCGGGAGAAGCCGAGGCAATACAGGCAGGAGATAACCAAAATAAAGCCATTTTTGGCATAAAAAAATCGTGAGTCTCCCACCGTGATTGGGTATATTGACGTGTGTATCTTTGAAGCACCGTGTCACAGCGGAACGGTATGTAGTTTGCTTTTAATTGTTGAAGCAAGATTGGTAAACATATAATCACGGCAGATAGTAAAAATGAGTTTATTGTGCACTAACTTTCAGTGGTTATTTAAGAAAGCTTAGGCAGTGCGGTTTGCCAATCCTGTGCTTTTGATGATTTATTATTATTTTTCTAAAGTCCTCATACGCCAAAGATATTCTCAGAGTACATTTTGTCGATACAATCCGCTACGCAGCAGATTAACATCGCCACCTGTCATGGACTCCGAAGATCTTAATGGATAAATCTTCCGCAGATACCCTAAAAAAAAATGGTCAGTTCAGGTCTTCCATCTTGCCATCCATGGGACTGATCCGAAGGTATTTTGTTCTGCAAAAAGGCATAATCATTGGACAATTTAGGTCAATGCTCACAGCTTATCCAACCAGGCAATACAGGGGATCCAGAAATGCTTTTTCCTTTTCCAATTTACCCTATCTAGGTTCAATGTATGTTTGATTGCATTCATCCAATCTAAATAGGGTGGTACGGTATCTTTTAACCAGGATTTAGACATTTCTCTACGAGCGAGTATAATTAAATAGAACAGCTTGTTAACGTCTCAAGAAAGTGATTCATAATTAGAAAAGGTGCCAAAAAAGATTAGTATTCCGCTCACCTGTATGTCAAAATTAAACAAAATTTCCATACCTTCACATACCGCACACCAAAAATTATGCCAAACAGGGCACGTTAAAAACATATGAAGATCATCCACTTTTTCCTGCTGGCACTTTGGACAGCAGGGAATAGTACCTTTCGAAAATTTATTTTTCATTTTGTTCTTATACATAACTTTTAAGGATGCTGGAAATTTCAATTGTGCAGTTGCGCCCAACTGCCTGAAGGGGTCTAATAATTTGCCTAGCTCCCACTGTCTAGTTGCCGTTATTGAAGAGACATCAGACCTGATCTGGAAAGTGATCCCCTCTTCTGATAAAGAGCTGCTTTTTAAAGCCCTATTAAGAATCTCATCCTTTAAAGTATACGTCAAGAAATGTATCAAAAACTTTCTTGGTCTGGTTTTGTTCGGATTCAGTCTAAATGGGTCCCTATGGACTCTCTGAATATCTCTAATGAGGTCTTGCTCCGAAGCTTCCACCGCAGTCGCTTGTTTGATGAGTTTAACTACAAATTCGGGGATGTTACTACCTTCAGCCCCTTCCAGAACTTTCAAAAGAAGAAGGTTGTTTCTCCTCTGAGCGTTTTCAATAGATTCTAGTTTTTCTTGATAGCCCTGCTCCCGTTGTCTTAAGTCATCGATTTTCTGTGTGTGTTGGAGGGCCAGGGTTTTCAAATCTGTGACTGTTGATTCAAGGGCCGTAGTTCTGACAGCTAGTTAGTCGTACTTTTCCTCTAGCTTTTCACAGAATTATTTAATTTCTTGTTGCTTCTTTTCCGAGACCCCAAAACCATTTCTCATCTCATGGCTTAGTGACTGCAGTATTAGCAAAACCGATTAGTCACTGGAAAGCCCCTCATCATCTTTATCCTTCCCCCTCAGTATCCTGGCTACTCCTCATTAAAGGAGTATACCCCTGGCTCTTGACCTCTTCATAATTGAGCGGATGATCTTTCCCATCCTTAGACGTTGTATCCCCATTACAAGATGTGAAAACTAAACATTAAAAAAATTCTAGGCTGAAAAAGAAGCCTAAATCCTTGCATTCTGGCCCTGCTTTCTTGGTACCCCTGGTTTCTTTTCCTTTTGGCAGCTCAGTATGAGACTCTAGCTAAGATACATTTAGAATTCCTAAAGGAAGCTGCACGCAGTAGTAACAAACTGGAGCCTTTTTTTCTACAGGCTCATTAGTAAATACATAGGTCACACTTCTAGTAGAAGATTGAGAAGTAAAAACATCGATGGGAGAGGCAGTCTAAGCACCACACTCTTCGGACAAGATAGCACAGATTCCACATGTGTAGCTTCATGCCTCCCCCTCTCTCCCCCCCCCCCCAGGTAAAGAACATTGCCATAATCCAGGCACGAGATAACTAAGGCCTGGACAACCGTCCTTTGTGTGGAGTCAGGGAGCATCTAGAGAATTTTATGAAGCCGTCTCAGGTTGGGGAAAACAAATGGCGGCCACCCTCACCACCTGCTGCCGCATAGAGAGGTTCTCATCAATAAGAAAACCAAGGTTACGAACTTGGCCAACGGGTTGAGGGAGAGGACCCATTTCTTGGGGTCAGTGTTGGGGGCCCCATAGGTCCTTGCATTTGCCCAGGATGACGACCTCAGTCTTGTCCCCGTTCAGCTTCAAAAAGTTATTACGCATCCATTCTGATACTTTAAGCAGTCCCTGTTTAAGGACTGAGATGTCGTTGTCTTCCATCGCGGAAAGAGAAAAGATGATGTGTGTCGTCAGCGTATGACAATAGAAAGACTAGCCTTCTCCACGATGGTGGCTAGCGGTCTAACAGATATTAAAGAGTACTTGACTCAAGATAGACCCCTGGGGTACTTCATACACTGAAGAACTTATTTTGTAAGAAGCTTTCGAGGAAAAGACCTGAAAAGTGCGGCCACTAAGGAAGGAGGCAAGCCAAAGCGGGACCCTTCACTCCCAAGGACTGGAGAGAGTCAAGGAGAGTGGAATGCGACCCAGTATCGAAAGCCACACTCAAATCGAGTAATACGAGTGCTGTTGTCTCTCCGCGATCCATACAATGATGCAATCTCTCAGTGACTCCGAGATGAGTCGTTTCTGTAGGAGTGGTAGGTCCTAAAGCCCGATTGGGACGGATGCAGGAAACCCAAACTCTCTACATAGTGAGCTAGCTGATTATAGACCTGTCTTTCCAAGATCTTAGAGAGCACAGGAAGCAAAGAGATAGGCCTACAATTAGACAATGTCAAAGGGTCAGCTCCAGCCTTTTTTAAGAGTGGAATAACCATTGCGTGCTTCCACTCAGGCGGGACAAAGGCCTCTCTCAATGAGGAATTAAGAAGCTCTTTTAAGAAATTAAGAGAGTCCGAGCGGAGTTGACGCAATATTTTAGTTGGCAAAGGGTCACGTGGAGAACCCAATTTAATACTTGTCAAACAGTCATAAAAATATTTTTTGTCAAATAGTAGCAAGCCACTTAATTTAGCTGCCGAGTCAGTGTCACTTACATGAGTGGAGTCCCAAGTCGGCATGGATCTGACAGGGAGGGAGCGAGGAGGAGCCCAAAGTACCATAGACAAGCTTAACCTTCTCGATGAAAAAATTAGCAATTTTATCACATTGGGCCTCATCGAGGATCGGAGGAGATGGAGTAGTGTCAGAGCCTGTCAACCTCTTAACCACCAAAAAAAAGTGCATGAGCACTTTTGGGCCTGTATGACAGTGTTAACAATAAAAGTGGCTCTGGCCAATTTGCACGATTGATGATAATCTTTAAGGGTTTTTTTATAAGCAGCTTTACGGGTGGGAGAGTAGGATTCCCTCAATTTCCTCTCAAGGGCTTTACACTTCGATTTAATAACTAAGGTTTTCCGTGAACCACGGAGTCGGAGGACGGTGGGGCATGGTATATTTGGACACAAGAGGCAAACTTGTATTTACAGGTGTGGTGAGCCAAGTCAATACCACAGGATCAAATAAGGACAGTGGCAAATTAATATCCAGCCGGTTCTTGGATAATAGGATGTTAAAGGTCTCAACATTCAATTTTCCCCAGCGTCTAAAACTCTCAAAAGAATCCGAGGAGACCCTGCTCTCAACCCCAGAAATCTCCAGATTGAATTGAACCGCAAAATGGTCCGTCCATTCCAAAGGAAGAGCAAGAAAACTGCAATAAAAAGAGATTAGAAAGAACGGGGTCAAGCAAATGACTTGCCACATGTGTGGGTCCTGAGTTACATAAGGAGATGTTGAGGGCCTCCAAGTCAGACAGAAAAGCACTGCTGATATTACATTGAAAATTTTCCTAAATGTAGATTAAGATCCCCAAGAATGGTAAAATTAGCGGCTTTCAGTAAAAGTGGAGTATTAACATCTGAGAAGGAGGCTGCCCATTTACCTGGGTTCCCCGGGGGGCAGTATATCAGGCGACCAGATAGAGTCAGCTGCGAATGAACTGCAAGTTTGAACGGAAGCAATATAGAGCAGGAGTCAGTAATATTTTACGACTCATTCCATCCTGGGGACCTACTCCAAGGGGTATCTTGCTTTTAAGCATTGCACCTAGTGAAAATCAGCAACACGGGCATTTAAAACAGTGAATAGGGAGGACACAGATCTTGCACTTGAAAGAAGGTCTGGGTCTAAGTAACTTTAGATCAGTGGCAGTATAGCTTATCAATTTGCCGTTACTAACAGGATTTTGGGCAGAGTCTCTGGTCGCTGGGCACGACAGAGCACGGACGGGCTTGCCTCTGGTGCGCCCGCAGCGCGCGCTAGCATCTGCCCTCATCAATAGCAGCACAGAACAACTAGCGCGTGAACAAAGATGGCACTCGCCCGGAGCCTTCAAAACTGAAGGACTACCGGTGAGACGCGGGCCACACGAAAATACAAAAGTGCAAATGCAAGATAAGAAAATAGAAGCAAAAAGATTAAAAACACTGAAGACTAATAAAGAATTATTAAAAACGAAAATCTCAGTAATGTGTAAAAGGAGTTAAAGTACTCCTGTAATTCATTTTAAGGTGCGAGTATGCAGGCAAAAAGTAAAAGCGACCTGGGAACAACCTAATCGGCAAGAACAGCAATTTTTGATCTTTGTGGCAATGTCTTTCCTAATGTCTTTTAAACATGTTGTATAGCATTGTGATTGTGCAGCATGGCTAAACGTAAAGTTGGAATAAGTGCTATGATGTACCCAGGGCTGGCGCTGTTTAGCTTATTTTTCCCCAGACATGACGGTCAACAGATAACGGGGTGCTGTGCACAAATTAAGTGGGGGCGGGAGCGGAAGAAGCAACACAGAAGTGGACGGTGGGTGAAGTCGTGGGAAAGAAGCAACAGAGAGAAGAATAGGGTGGGTGGGCGGGTTGACGGAGCAACACAGAAGAATAGGGTGGGTAGGTTGGAAGAGCAACTCTGAGAGGGGGTGGGTGGGCGTGTTGAAGGAGCACTACGAGAGGGGTGGGTGAGTTGAAGAAGCAACATGGAGAGGGGGTGGGCGGGTTGAAGAAGCAACACAGAGAGGGGGAGGGTGGCGGGTTGAAGATGCAACACAGAAGGGGTGGGCAGGTTGAAGAAGTGTCAAAAGAAGGGGGTTGGGACCAGGAGCCGTTGTTTAAACAGGTCCTTCACACAGGGCTCCTAGAGAACTGTGATGCAAAAGGTATGCAGTTCATAGAGGGGACAGGGGAGAGACAAGTCTTTCTTCATGAGGCCCTCACACACCCCGAAGGAAGTCATGCTACATCATTGGGCTTTGCTACTCCTTGAGCCGGCACTGCAATGCCAGACGGGCTTACCGCAACGGGGCTCTTTGCCGGAGATCTTTTGAAGAAGCCGTGGGTTGCGTGAGGGTAAGAGGGCAAGGTAGGTTTAGTGCACAGGAAGTGGATCTTAAAATAAGTCTGGATTAGTCATATTCAAAAACAATTTTAATGGTTCAGGTAGATCCGGCTTAGTTAAAATGTGTGGACACCCTATGTTCCGAGAGGTGTCGCTGTGTGTTGACTTGTTTTGTGACCTTGTTGCTCCTAACTAGTCGTATGGCACTTCATTGGGACTAGGTGAATGAATGGTGCACTACAAGTGGTCTGGCTCATAAGGGGTCAGGAGGTAACCAGACGCAATAGAGTGAAGCCCTAGTAGACCTATACTGGCCTGGCAGTAGAAGACCCCCAGTATAGAGATCTATGGTCAGACGGGTAAGAAACAGAGCACGTCGTAGCTCTGATCTGCTGGGTGGACGGCAACTGGCTGAGATCCTACCCTTTCACCTGTGGGGGTGGGTGGGCGGGTTGTAGAAGCAACACAGAGGGGGTGGGTGGGCGGGTTGAAGAAGCAACACAGAGAGGGGGTGGGTGGGCGGGTTGAAGAAGCAACACAGAGAGGGGATGGGTGGGCGGGTTGAAGAAGCAACAGAGAGGGGGTGGGTGGGCGGGTTGTAGAAGCAACACAGAGAGGGGGTGGGTGGGCGGGTTGTAGAAGCAACACAGAGAGGGGGTGGGTGGGCGGGTTGTAGAAGCAACACAGAGAGGGGGTGGGTGGGCGGGTTGTAGAAGCAACACAGAGAGGGGGTGGGTGGGCGGGTTGAAGAAGCAACACAGAGAGGGGGTGGGTGGGCGGGTTGAAGAAGCAACACAGAGAGGGGGTGGGCGGGTTGAAGAAGCAACACAGAGAGGGGGTGGGCGGGTTGAAGAAGCAACACAGAGAGGGGGTGGGTGGGTTGAAGAAGCAACACAGAGAGGGGGTGGGTGGGTGGGTTGAAGAAGCAACACAGAGAGGGGGTGGGTGGGTGGGTTGAAGAAGCAACACAGAGAGGGGGTGGGTGGGTGGGTTGAAGAAGCAACACAGAGAGGGGGTGGGTGGGTGGGTTGAAGAAGCAACACAGAGAGGGGGTGGGTGGGTGGGTTGAAGAAGCAACACAGAGAGGGGGTGGGTGGGTGGGTTGAAGAAGCAACACAGAGAGGGGGTGGGTGGGTGGGTTGAAGAAGCAACACAGAGAGGGGGTGGGTGGGTGGGTTGAAGAAGCAACACAGAGAGGTGGTGGGTGGGTGGGTTGAAGAAGCAACACAGAGAGGGGGTGGGTGGGTGGGTTGAAGAAGCAACACAGAGAGGGGGTGGGTGGGTGGGTTGAAGAAGCAACACAGAGAGGGGGTGGGTGGGTGGGTTGAAGAAGCAACACAGAGAGGGGGTGGGTGGGTGGGTTGAAGAAGCAACACAGAGAGGGGGTGGGTGGGTGGGTTGAAGAAGCAACACAGAGAGGGTGGGTGGGTGGGTTGAAGAAGCAACACAGAGAGGGTGGGTGGGCGGGTTGTAGAAGCAACACAGAGAGGGGGTGGGTGGGCGGGTTGTAGAAGCAACACAGAGAGGGGGTGGGTGGGCGGGTTGTAGAAGCAACACAGAGAGGGGGTGGGTGGGCGGGTTGTAGAAGCAACACAGAGAGGGGGTGGGTGGGCGGGTTGTAGAAGCAACACAGAGAGGGGGTGGGTGGGCGGGTTGTAGAAGCAACACAGAGAGGGGGTGGGTGGGCGGGTTGTAGAAGCAACACAGAGAGGGGGTGGGTGGGCGGGTTGACACAGAGAGGGGGTGGGTGGGTGGGTTGTAGAAGCAACACAGAGAGGGGGTGGGTGGGAGGGTTGTAGAAGCAACACAGAGAGGGGGTGGGTGGGCGGGTTGTAGAAGCAACACAGAGAGGGGGTGGGTGGGCGGGTTGACACAGAGAGGGGGTGGGTGGGTGGGTTGAAGAAGCAACACAGAGAGGGGGTGGGTGGGTGGGTGGGTTGAAGAAGCAACACAGAGAGGGGGTGGGTGGGTGGGTGGGTTGAAGAAGCAACACAGAGAGGGGGTGGGTGGGTGGGTTGAAGAAGCAACACAGAGAGGGGGTGGGTGGGTTGAAGAAGCAACACAGAGAGGGGGTGGGTGGGTTGAAGAAGCAACACAGAGAGGGGGTGGGTGGGTGGGTTGAAGAAGCAACACAGAGAGGGGGTGGGTGGGTGGGTTGAAGAAGCAACACAGAGAGGGGGTGGGTGGGTGGGTTGAAGAAGCAACACAGAGAGGGGGTGGGTGGGTGGGTTGAAGAAGCAACACAGAGAGGGGGTGGGTGGGTGGGTTGAAGAAGCAACACAGAGAGGGGGTGGGTGGGTGGGTTGAAGAAGCAACACAGAGAGGGGGTGGGTGGGTGGGTTGAAGAAGCAACACAGAGAGGGGGTGGGTGGGTTGAAGAAGCAACACAGAGAGGGGGTGGGTGGGTGGGTTGAAGAAGCAACACAGAGAGGGGGTGGGTGGGTGGGTTGAAGAAGCAACACAGAGAGGGGGTGGGTGGGTGGGTTGAAGAAGCAACACAGAGAGGGGGTGGGTGGGTGGGTTGAAGAAGCAACACAGAGAGGGGGTGGGTGGGCGGGTTGTAGAAGCAACACAGAGAGGGGGTGGGTGGGCGGGTTGTAGAAGCAACACAGAGAGGGGGTGGGTGGGCGGGTTGTAGAAGCAACACAGAGAGGGGGTGGGTGGGCGGGTTGACACAGAGAGGGGGTGGGTGGGTGGGTTGTAGAAGCAACACAGAGAGGGGGTGGGTGGGAGGGTTGTAGAAGCAACACAGAGAGGGGGTGGGTGGGCGGGTTGTAGAAGCAACACAGAGAGGGGGTGGGTGGGCGGGTTGACACAGAGAGGGGGTGGGTGGGTGGGTTGAAGAAGCAACACAGAGAGGGGGTGGGTGGGTGGGTGGGTTGAAGAAGCAACACAGAGAGGGGGTGGGTGGGTGGGTGGGTTGAAGAAGCAACACAGAGAGGGGGTGGGTGGGTGGGTTGAAGAAGCAACACAGAGAGGGGGTGGGTGGGTTGAAGAAGCAACACAGAGAGGGGGTGGGTGGGTTGAAGAAGCAACACAGAGAGGGGGTGGGTGGGTGGGTTGAAGAAGCAACACAGAGAGGGGGTGGGTGGGTGGGTTGAAGAAGCAACACAGAGAGGGGGTGGGTGGGTGGGTTGAAGAAGCAACACAGAGAGGGGGTGGGTGGGTGGGTTGAAGAAGCAACACAGAGAGGGGGTGGGTGGGAGGGTTGTAGAAGCAACACAGAGAGGGGGTGGGTGGGCGGGTTGTAGAAGCAACACAGAGAGGGGGTGGGTGGGCGGGTTGACACAGAGAGGGGGTGGGTGGGTGGGTTGAAGAAGCAACACAGAGAGGGGGTGGGTGGGTGGGTGGGTTGAAGAAGCAACACAGAGAGGGGGTGGGTGGGTTGAAGAAGCAACACAGAGAGGGGGTGGGTGGGTGGGTTGAAGAAGCAACACAGAGAGGGGGTGGGTGGGTGGGTTGAAGAAGCAACACAGAGAGGGGGTGGGTGGGTGGGTGGGTTGAAGAAGCAACACAGAGAGGGGGTGGGTGGGTGGGTTGAAGAAGCAACACAGAGAGGGGGTGGGTGGGTGGGTTGAAGAAGCAACACAGAGAGGGGGTGGGTGGGTTGAAGAAGCAACACAGAGGGGGTGGGTGGGTGGGTTGAAGAAGCAACACAGAGGGGGTGGGTGGGTGGGTTGAAGAAGCAACACAGAGGGGGTGGGTGGGTGGGTTGAAGAAGCAACACAGAGAGGGGGTGGGTGGGTTGAAGAAGCAACACAGAGAGGGGGTGGGTGGGTTGAAGAAGCAACACAGAGAGGGGGTGGGTGGGTGGGTTGAAGAAGCAACACAGAGAGGGGGTGGGTGGGTTGAAGAAGCAACACAGAGAGGGGGTGGGTGGGTGGGTTGAAGAAGCAACACAGAGAGGGGGTGGGTGGGTTGAAGAAGCAACACAGAGAGGGGGTGGGTGGGTGGGTTGAAGAAGCAACACAGAGAGGGGGTGGGTGGGTGGGTTGAAGAAGCAACACAGAGAGGGGGTGGGTGGGTGGGTTGAAGAAGCAACACAGAGGAGGTGGGTGAAGAAGCAACAAAGAGAGGGGGTGGGTGGGCGGGGTGAAGAAGCAACAAAGAGAGGGGGTGGGTGGGCGGGGTGAAGAAGCAACAAAGAGAGGGGGTGGGTGGGCGGGGTGAAGAAGCAACACAGAGAGGGGGTGGGTGGGTTGAAGAAGCAACACAGAGAGGGGGTGGGTGGGTTGAAGAAGCAACACAGAGGGGGTGGGTGGGCGGCTTGAAGAAGCAACACAGAGGGGGTGGGTGGGCGGGTTGAAGAAGCAACACAGAGAGGGGGTGGGTGGGCGGGTTGAAGAAGCAACACAGAGAGGGGGTGGGTGGGCGGGTTGAAGAAGCAACACAGAGAGGGGGTGGGTGGGCGGGTTGAAGAAGCAACACAGAGAGGGGGTGGGTGGGCGGGTTGAAGAAGCAACACAGAGAGGGGGTGGGTGGGCGGGTTGAAGAAGCAACACAGAGAGGGGGTGGGTGGGCGGGTTGAAGAAGCAACACAGAGAGGGGGTGGGTGGGCGGGTTGAAGAAGCAACACAGAGGGGGTGGGTGGGCGGGTTGAAGAAGCAACACAGAGAGGGGGTGGGTGGGCGGGTTGTAGAAGCAACACAGAGAGGGGGTGGGTGGGCGGGTTGAAGAAGCAACACAGAGGGGGTGGGTGGGCGGGTTGAAGAAGCAACACAGAGAGGGGGTGGGTGGGCGGGTTGAAGAAGCAACACCGAGAGGGGGTGGGTGGGCGGGTTGAAGAAGCAACACCGAGAGGGGGTGGGTGGGCGGGTTGAAGAAGCAACACCGAGAGGGGGTGGGTGGGCGGGTTGAAGAAGCAACACAGAGAGGGGGTGGGTGGGCGGGTTGAAGAAGCAACACAGAGAGGGGGTGGGTGGGCGGGTTGAAGAAGCAACACAGAGAGGGGGTGGGTGGGCGGGGTGAAGAAGCAACACAGAGAGGGGGTGGGTGGGCGGGGTGAAGAAGCAACACAGAGAGGGGGTGGGTGGGCGGGGTGAAGAAGCAACACAGAGAGGGGGTGGGTGGGCGGGTTGAAGAAGCAACACAGAGAGGGGGTGGGTGGGCGGGGTGAAGAAGCAACACAGAGAGGGGGTGGGTGGGCGGGGTGAAGAAGCAACACAGAGAGGGGGTGGGTGGGCGGGGTGAAGAAGCAACACAGAGAGGGGGTGGGTGGGCGGGGTGAAGAAGCAACACAGAGAGGGGGTGGGTGGGCGGGGTGAAGAAGCAACACAGAGGGGGTGGGTGGGCGGGGTGAAGAAGCAACACAGAGAGGGGGTGGGTGGGCGGGGTGAAGAAGCAACACAGAGAGGGGGTGGGTGGGCGGGTTGAAGAAGCAACACAGAGAGGGGGTGGGTGGGCGGGTTGAAGAAGCAACACAGAGAGGGGGTGGGTGGGCGGGTTGAAGAAGCAACACAGAGAGGGGGTGGGTGGGCGGGTTGAAGAAGCAACACAGAGAGGGGGTGGGTGGGCGGGTTGAAGAAGCAACACAGAGAGGGGGTGGGTGGGCGGGTTGAAGAAGCAACACAGAGAGGGGGTGGGTGGGCGGGTTGAAGAAGCAACACAGAGAGGGGGTGGGTGGGCGGGTTGAAGAAGCAACACAGAGAGGGGGTGGGTGGGCGGGTTGAAGAAGCAACACAGAGAGGGGGTGGGTGGGCGGGTTGAAGAAGCAACACAGAGAGGGGGTGGGTGGGCGGGTTGAAGAAGCAACACAGAGAGGGGGTGGGTGGGCGGGTTGAAGAAGCAACACAGAGAGGGGGTAACACAGAGAGGGTGGGTGGGTTGAAGAAGCAACACAGAGGGGGTAACACAGAGGGGGTGGGTGGGCGGGTTGAAGAAGCAACACAGAGGGGGTAACACAGAGGGGGTGGGTGGGCGGGTTGAAGAAGCAACACAGAGAGGGGGTGGGTGGGCGGGTTGAAGAAGCAACACAGAGAGGGGGTGGGTGGGCGGGTTGAAGAAGCAACAAAGAGAGGGGGTGGGTGGGCGGGTTGAAGAAGCAACAAAGAGAGGGGGTGGGTGGGCGGGTTGAAGAAGCAACAAAGAGAGGGGGTGGGTGGGCGGGTTGAAGAAGCAACAAAGAGAGGGGGTGGGTGGGCGGGTTGAAGAAGCAACAAAGAGAGGGGGTGGGTGGGCGGGTTGAAGAAGCAACACAGAGAGGGGGTGGGTGGGCGGGGTGAAGAAGCAACACAGAGAGGGGGTGGGTGGGCGGGGTGAAGAAGCAACACAGAGAGGGGGTGGGTGGGCGGGGTGAAGAAGCAACACAGAGAGGGGGTGGGTGGGAGGGGTGAAGAAGCAACACAGAGAGGGGGTGGGTGGGCGGGGTGAAGAAGCAACACAGAGAGGGGGTGGGTGGGCGGGGTGAAGAAGCAACACAGAGAGGGGGTGGGTGGGCGGGGTGAAGAAGCAACACAGAGAGGGGGTGGGTGGGCGGGGTGAAGAAGCAACACAGAGAGGGGGTGGGTGGGCGGGGTGAAGAAGCAACACAGAGAGGGGGTGGGTGGGCGGGCAACGGGGCTCTTTGCCGGAGATCTTTTGAAGAAGCCGTGGGTTGCATGCGGGTAAGAGGGCAAGGTAGGTGTAGTGCACAGGAAGTGGATCTTAAAATAAGTCTGGATTAGTCATATTCAAAAACAATTTTAATGGTTCAGGTAGATCCGGCTTAGTTAAAATGTGTGGACACCCTATGTTCCTTGAGGGGTGTCGCTGTGTGTCGACTTGTTTTGTGACCTTGTTGCTCCTAACTAGTCGTATGGCACTTCATCGGGACTAAGTGAATGAATGGTGCACTACAAGTGGTCTGGCTCATAAGGGGTCAGGAGGTAACCAGACGCAATAGAGTGAAGCCCTAGTAGATCTATACTGGCCTGGCAGTAGAAGATCCCCAGTATAGAGATCTATGGTCAGACGGGGAAGAAACAGAGCACGTCGTAGCTCTGATCTGCTGGGTGGACGGCAACTGGCTGAGATCCTACCCTTTCACCTGAGGTGGTGGGTGGGCGGGTTGAAGAAGCAACACGGAGAGGGGGTGGGTGGGCGGGTTGAAGAAGCAACACGGAGAGGGGGTGGGTGGGCGGGTTGAAGAAGCAACACAGAGTGGTTGTATGGGAGGGTTTGAATAGGTAGCACGGAGATTGGGTGGCTGGAAGGGTTAAAAGAAGCAACAGACGGGGCGATGGGTCGTAGGATTAGCAGAGAGATTGGGTGGGTGGGAGGGATTTGAAGAAGCAGCACTAAGATTTTCAAGGAGCAGCACAGAGATTGGGCGGGTGGGAGGGTTTAAAGAAGCAGCATGAAAATTGGGAGGGTTTTCATTAGCAGCACAGAGATTGGGCGGATTTGAAGAAGCAGCACGGAGATTGGGCGGGTTTGAAGGACCAGCACCGAGATTGGGCTTGTGGGAGGGTTTGAAGAAGCAGCACCGAGATTGGGCAGGTGTGATGGTCTGAATAAGCAGCACGGAGATTGGGCAAGTGAGAGGGTATGGAGAAACAGCACAGATATACTTTAAAGAAGCAGCATGGAGATTGGGTGGGTTGGAGGGAGGGTTTGAAGAAGCTGTACAGCGATTGGTCGGATAGGAGGGATTGGTTTAAAGAAGCAGGATGGAGATTGGGCAGATGGAAGGCTCTGGAGAAGCGACCCAGATTTTTTGTTTGAAGATTCAACATGGAAATTGGGCGCATGTGAGGGTTTGAAGAAACCGCACAGAGATTGGGAGGGTTTGAACTAGCAGCACAGAGATTGGGCGGGTGGGATGGTTTGAAGATGCAGCACGGAGATTGTCCGCATGTGAAGGTATGAAGAAACAGTACAGAGATTGGTAGGGTTTGTAGTAGCAGCACAGAGATTGGGCGGGTAGAAGGGTCTGAAGAAGCAACAGATTTTTGTGAAGAAGCAACACGGAGACTGGGTGGGTGTAAGGGTTTGAAGAAGCAACACAGATTGGGTGGGAGAGGGTTTAATGTAGCAACAGAGATTGGGCAGGTGGGAGTGTTTTAAGAAGCAGCATGGATATTGGGATTGTGGGAGTGTGAGGAAGCAACATGGAGTTTGGGCGGTGTGAGGGTTTTAAGAAGAAACACAGATTGGGCGGTGGAGGGTTTGAAGATGCAACATGGAGATTGGGTGGCTGGATATATAATAGGGAAAGAAGAAATCGTATCTATATCACAGTGCAAGCAGCAGATTAACCCTAATCAAAAAGAAGCAAATCTGTGATTGGTCCACGCTCCAGAGAAAGAAAAGTAAGTGATGCCCAGCACGAGTAGGCCGATATGGAGGCAGCAAAGAAGAGTGACATTTAAGTCAATGAATAGAGATCACTGGGCAGGCTCCAAGCAATTTATTGTAAACACCCCTCGCAGTGACAGTGTTGGTAGGCAAGACCTAAAAATCGCGGGGAGCAGGGTTAAAATCTAGTTCAATGGCCGAAACCAGGCCTAAACTCCAGGTGTTAATTCATAATCCCACTTGAAAGTCAAACCATAAAACTTAATCCATAAGCCCATGCCAGTCTCAAAGTCTAAAAGCGGTACAAAGGGGGTGGTGATGGACGGAGCATCTGAATCAATCAAACACTCACGCCCAGTCAAAAGATCTGGGTTTAATCCATCACCGTTCTTTAGCCCAGTCTGCCACCCCAGTTCAGACATGGCTATATGCAAATCAGTCCGACCCTGTGCTTCATGGGAACAGTCCAGCCCGAACTGCCAAGCCATGTCTTCCCTGGACCGGAAACAAGCTTCCGAGGACCGGTTTCTGGCATTCCAGCCGTCTTTGGCCTGGCTTGCTTGAATCCAGTGGCAAAGTGAGCAATGGACTCACGTCTGCCATACTAAAAGCTGCCAAAAGCGGTCCAAAAGAGGGTGGTGATGACCGGTCTTCGGAAGCTTGCTTCCGGTCCATGGAAGACATGGCTTGGCAGTTCGGGCTGGACTGTTTCCATGAGGCACAGGGTCAGACTGATTTGCATATAGCCATGTCTGAACTGGGGTGGCAGAGTGGGCTAAAGAACGGTGATGGATTAAACCCAGATCTTTTGACTGGGTGTGAGTGTTTGATTGATTCAGATGCCCCGTCCATCACCACCCCCTTTTGTACCGACTCTCGAAGTCAAGCCAGGTAAAGGTCAGAACACAGACTAATAACGCCTAAATTCCTCAACGTTTGAAATCTAGGCTCACAGCTTGCCATAATGCGATTAGACGTCTAATGCTAGACTTCAGGGAACACAGAGGAAATCAAAGGTTTGGCTTAAGCTAGGGACAGCTAACTAGGTGGTGCACATAATTGCAGCAGTGCCTTCACCAAATACTGTTTACAGAAATGTGCTTGCAGACCTTCATTTAAACAAGTTAGCATCGTATCAGTGAATCAAGTGTACTGCCACCGCTGATTATACCTTGAAACCAGGCGTGACCTGTGGCCACAGCGAAAATAAATAGGCAGATTTACCCTTACAAGTCAGTGGGTTATTGTAACAGCTAGTAAGGGAGAACATTAGTCAAGTGGCAGGGCAACATCATCTTGTACATTCTTGGGACTGAAAGAATTATTGTCTCACAGTGTAAAAAATATAATTTTATTATTATCAGAGGGACTACAGGTCATATCAGTAAATTCCTCAGACTGAAAAGGTGAAAGATGAATCAGATAGTGTTAAATAAACTAGGCTGACCTCTTGAACCAAGATTATTGGAATTATAGGACTGCAGGTATGACCTATCATCTCCACATTGCATTCTGGGATATGTAGCAAAGTGGGTTTTAATTCAAGTAGTAGCCCCTGACTCCAGGCCTGGAAAAATCTGCCCATAGTGATCAGTGACTACATAAAGTGGTAAAATATTTTCTTACAAGATGAAGTAAGCCAGTCTAATGAACTTTTCTAAAACCAACATATACAGACACAAATGTATCTGTTTCGATTGCCCCACCCATGTGTAAGGCCATCACTAGTAGTGACTTATAGCGATAAATGTGCATTCTTAAAGTGGTTAGATTAAATTTAAAAGTTAAAGTGCTTAATATTTGCAATACTCTAGACCCCAAGTCAAGATGCACATGCAGTCTTTAAAAAATCAGAGGCACTAATTGTAACATTTTAAGAATAAAACCTAATACATCTGTACACCTAAAACAAGTAGCATTCTTCTCAATGCCAGTGGAATTCCAAAGAAAGTAAAAACAGCAGCATTGCAACCCCAGCCAAAAATGTACACTAAAATCAATAGTATTGAAGTTTGTAATTCTAAAATAAGATGGTATCCAAATGAGCGTCACTGAGCTTCTGTACGCAAACCAGACTATTCTTGTTCCTCCTATTCGTCACCACAGAAGGAGGATGGATTTGGTTGGCTTGGTGGGTTTGCAAGACCCAAGTCCAGCCAAACATTGTGTCCATTGTTTCAAGTTTGCTTCCCAGAAATCACTGCCTTTTGAAATCTGAATTTACTTCCGCACTATATTTCTGTGCCCAGCCCTGGCATCACCGACGGGCGAGCATCTTCTGGAGGTCACCGCGACAGATGCAGGTGTGGGTGATGATGAAGCTGGTCCATCAGCTCTTCCTCCGTTGGTTCTTCTAGATCCTCCCTAGAAGTGGATACAGGTGAAGTAGAGACATTAAATAGTCTGCATGTGTCGGTATATACAGTATTTGGGTAAAGAAAACCTTAGTAACAATGCTTAATCAAATCAGTGCCTCATTTTCATGCCAATCAAACCTACTTCGAGGTAGATCATGCCCACAGATCTTGTCACTGTACACTAGTCCATTTCTATCATACTGAACTTCAATTATTATTGTCATCTTGGGTCAAGTAAGTAATTTGATGTAGAACCTCTTTGTTCGGCTAGTTCACAGCTCAATATTCTTTTTCATAACAGGGAACTTGAAAAGAGAGGCCTGGTCAACTCAATTCCTTATTCTCCTAAGCGGTGTGAAATGCTAACAGGTTACATGCCCATTGTCCCCCCATCCTTACAGACTTGGTCACTAGCCGTGCTATACTGTATAGGAGCTGCTTTTACAGCCTGCCTATTCACAGAACTCTTTCTCACACAGGGTTCTCTCGCTTGCCCTCTTCAAATGTGAACTCCCTTTTGTAATATCTTCCTCACAATTTTAAAGAAGACTTTGAATCCATAACTCTGCATCCTTCCCGTTGCCAGGGTGTTAGGTAACTAGAACCATTCTGGTTTCACAGACACACCAAACCACATCCATCACAGAGTTTTCCAAATCTACGGAACACTGAAACCCTCTTACTGACCCCAGGCTGGGGCCTAGATGTATCAAGCCGTTTGCGTATCGCAAAGTCCGAAATTCACAGAATTTCGGCCTTTGCGAATCGCAAACGGTCTATTTGCATGTTTTGGCATGCATCAAAAATTTGCAAATTAAGGAATCGCAAAAATTTGCATTTCCTTATTTTGCCATAGCATTTAAGGAATCGCAATTTTGCAATTCCTTAAATGCTATGTATGTAGCATTTTACAATTGCAAATTGGTTAAAAAAAATCGCAAATTAACAACAACTTATAGTTGATGTTAATTTGTAAATTCTTTTAAAAATGCACAATTTGGCATTTTTGAAGGTGGCATGTGACGCACACACATGCCCATACCATAGGGCATGTATGTGCGCCATATGCACACACATGTACATTTCAGGGGTGCAGCAGGTGTCCTCAAGACACCCCTGCACCCTTGAAATTATTCTCAATTTGCAATTAGCAAATTGCGAATTGCAAATTGAGATTAATTTCACAATCATTCCTATGGGCCTCCTGGCCCATAGGAATGAATAGGAAATTATTCCTTAATTGCGAATTAGCAAATAAGGAAGATTAAGAAATCGCTATAAAATAGCGATTTTTTACATACATCCCATTTTGCGATTTCTAAACAGCGATTCCTTAAAAATCGCTATTTAGAAATCGCAAAATGGAAACTTGATATATCTGCCCCTAGGTGTCTTACCTTGTTAGAAAGTACACTCCTTGGCTTTGTTGAGGGTACTCATAACCTCTGTGCATGTAACTTTAGTTCCTTAACACAAGAGGGGTTCCACTACCTTTCCAATCATTGGACCATGGTTCACCATACCAGACATTAGGTTTACTGTTGTGTCTTTTTGCAAACAGCCTCTACTTTTACTAGTGATATGTGACTGATGTACACTTCAGCATGTCTGATTGACCAGTTTCTACAGTAATTGCATTGCATTTGATACCATCTGTAGACTCTGCCTGACACTACATTGGTCCTATAGTGTTTTTATACTCCCAGGGAGCACTCTGAGATAATCCATTCATTCATTCATTCATTCACCCATTCAACCTAGCAATGGCACGTTGTAGCTCACCTGAAGTCCTCAGATTTTAGGGTTTCCCTCTCACCCGAGGGATTAACTGTCCTCAGTGGAGTCCAACTAGTTTGGACAGGATACCAGGAACATGCAACCCCTCATTTCCTAACCATTAGAATGGCTCCGGGTGATACTTTAAGGATACATCAAGAATACTTTTGATTCAGTAGAGCGTTTACAGTGAAGAATAAAGAGCAGTTGCATTTCCGTGAACACAGGCGACCTACCTGAACATGTACTGAACAGTCATGTGATACTCGTAGTGCTGGGACTCGGTGAGGGAGTGTCGCTGGTTGCGGTCCCATTTGTGAATGAAATTCTAGAATAGAAAAAAACAGTGTTACAATGTGCTAATGGATAAGCTGAATTTTGTATACAACTGTAATAAAGTGACTCCAGATCCAACTATGAATATTTTGGCAATTTATTAAGAGAAGATCCAAAGGAACAAGAAGCTCAGATGAAGAAATTCTTCCACTAACCCAGAGCGAGTGCCATTATTTGGAATCTTGGAACGTCGACTGATCTAAAAACAAAGTGAAGTGGCAGCAACTCACCCAGGAGCACGAGACACTTCATGCAGAAGAAGACAGTAGAATCGTACAAACATCTCAACAATAA
Organism: Lissotriton vulgaris; assembly: GCF_964263255.1. Lineage (NCBI taxonomy): Eukaryota > Metazoa > Chordata > Amphibia > Caudata > Salamandridae > Lissotriton > Lissotriton vulgaris. The sequence goes on along the minus strand of NC_141688.1, from coordinate 195,126,664 downwards.
CATTTTTAGACCTAATGAACATTACATGGAGATAGCTGCAAGATATGTTGACATCTGTGCACTACCATTCAAAACATTTCAAGTGCTGAGCTCACTGAAAGTGGATGATCCACTGCAGAGTCCCCACAATGCACAGGACATGAGTCACTAACAGGATACATGAGGCCAGTAGACCAAGAAGGCTCTGAAATATCCACACTGGAACACAGAATTGGGCCTGAAACAGCAGTATCATACTCTGAATGCACTAGTTCTCTGCAGGGGTGGAAGTCTGTATGCCACTATACTTTGGATGTCCCTGTAAAAGCAATCCTCTGCTCTGGCTAAAGGTGGCATTGGGCCATCCTGAAAGAAAACCCCACAGGTGGTCTGGGATTGACTGAGGCGAGTCTGCCATCCAATAGTTGAGGTATGGGCCACCATTTGAAGAGGGGCTGCAGCCACACCATCGCCTTCATAAGTACCTGGGGGCAAATATGAGGGTGAAAAGTAGAATGGTTGTTTCTTGGGTGCCAAGAAGAAACAAAAGTAGCACATTTTGCCCCTCTCCACTTCGGGGACTCTTCTCCAGTGTCTTTTTGGTCAACCTCTTTGGCAAGGAAGGAGGCTGGTATTTCTGTATTCTAAGTAAAACCAGGCAGGCGGGGAGGATGAAAGAAAGCACAGTATACCCACATCATACCATATGTAGAACCACTGATCTGTGGTAACTACACACCAGCATGGCAGGCAATGTATTATGGCCCCTACTTGCTGCAAATGTCCTACCGAGAAGGAATCTGAGAAGCTTGGCAGCAGTTCAGGCAGGTGAGGCGGAGGACAGACCTTACTGATTGCCATATTCCCTAGAGCGACAAACGCTTCACCGGCTGCCGAAAAGGCAGAGATGGCTGTTTCCGGGCTATGACAGTCCCTAAAAGTAACCTCTAAACTTCCAGCATTGTTGGTGGAACTGGGAAGTAGAACATAGTAAGCCCAAGGAAGGGGCAGTATGCTGGGTATCTCCGAACCACTCCAACTCTGAAACTCCCTTGCTTCCAAACAGCTTGGAGCGGTCAAACAGCATTTCCATAAGAGTTGCCTAGAGCTTACCCAAAAAGTGTGCGGTGTGCACCCACAAATTACAGCAAATCATCACACTAGTGCCCATGGCACGGCAAAAACAGTACAAGGTCTCCCGACAAGCCCAAAAATGTACTTGTCCTTGTCCTGCCTGTCTGGAGAAGAAATTTTGAAATTCCTCTGGGAGGGCGGGAGGCTCTCACTAGTCCTATCCCAACAAGAAAACTGCATCTGGAGACCTTGATACCAAACTAGCAGTAGAGGAAACACTCTTAGTGAGAGTGTCAATATGCATAGAGTCTTTGTGAGGTTCGGCAATAGAGAAGGCATTCAAAATCACCTGGTTCAGCGAAGCCTGAACAAGGATCTCCGGGGAGGGGGCATCAAAAAGGCTAGATACAACAAGAGCAGGTTGATGACATCTAGCGCAGAAATTGATTTTTCTAAATCCAACTCAAATTGGTCTTAATTGCTTGAAAATACAGGCATTGACACAAAGGCACTGCCAGACCCTTTTCCCACACCAAGGCCTGTGCTTTAGTGATTTCATAGCAAGATGTCACTTGTGATTTAGCCAAACTCTGCTCCAGATCTGAAACTAAGCAAACACAAAGATGATGGACGGAGTGCTGAAATATTTCAGACACTCACCCCCAGTCACAGATCTGGGTTGAATCTATCATCATTCTTTAGCTCACTTCGGCACCTCAGTTAAGATTCAGCTATATGCAAATCAGTCTTGACCCTGTTCCTAATGGTAACAGTCCAGCCTGAACGGAAACAAGCATCCTGGGACCGGTTCCTGGTCCCATGCTCTCCATGCCACTGGAGGTAAGCTATCCTGGCTGATGTTGGCTGAAAGCCCAAAACCGGTCCTAGGATGCTTATTTACAGTCCAGGGAGGATCTGGCCTGGCAGTTTGGGCTGGACTGTTCCCATTGGGCGCAGAGTCAAGACTGGTTTGCATATGGCTGGGTCCAAACTGGAATGGCATGCCGAGCAAAAAATACATTGAATTAGGCACAGATTTCGGGACTGGGGTGAATGTATGACATAGTTCTGCATTCTGCCCATCAATTGTTCTTTTCCCAGATCTGAAACTGGCATCTCTAGTATCAAGGCCAGTGACGAACTGGTCATAACAGGATGGAACCAGTCAGTGAGCACCGGGAGGGCCCCACTGGTGAAGTCCTTCTGGTGGTCCAGGAGGACGTAGATTCATCTGGAATAGCTGCATCTTTGCCTCCTTGTAGATCTCAACCTGCCGCAGAGCTGAAGATGGCCTGGAATATTCTGGGGGCATTAGCTCCAGCTGGGTCCTTGGAGTGGTATCTGAGCAATCTCTTCCTGGAGAGATAGTGAAGGGGAGATTACTCTCGCCAGGATGTAATCTGCTGCCGCCAAATCTTGCCTTTCAACTGCCTCTTGAACTTAGTCAAGGACAGTGATCTGGGCTCGAACTAGGAATTGGAGTGTGACAGGTCTGGCTTCTTGTGCTTTGAGACATACAACCACAGCTTCTGCTCCCGCTCCCTGATGGCTTTCGGATGCAACAGGGAAGTTCTATTACATGGTTGAGCCCCGTTTTGATGCAAGACACGAAAGGCAGTGGTCATGCGGGTCTAGAACAGAAATATGCTTTTGCAGCTGCAGCACAGCCAGAAGTCTGTTCAGGGAGACATCTTAGTTAGCTCATTGGAAGAGGTGTGGCGCAGCAGCCAGGGTGCCAGACTCTGGACCACAGGGTTCACGGTTCTATCCCCGGCGGCAGGTTAGCCCAGCACCATGTGACTCTAGGCAATAGCTTGCTTAATCTGCCCAGCTACCCCCAGCGCCGGGACACCACTCCGGAGGTAGCTGTGCACTTTACAAAAAAATACTGGCATTGGGAAAATTTTATATCTGAGGCTGATCAAATGCCAATAGAAGTTCAGGAGCCGAGCTCCTGATCCATATCCAAGGCAGTGGGAAAAAAACGGAGGCAGCGTGCAAGCCAGAGCCTGGACAAGCCCACTGCACAAACAGATGGAGCCACCTATTACAACAAAGCAGAAATCTCTGGATATAGTTTATGGATCCAGTCTGGCCCTTGGAAATTCAAAATGTGGGGATTTAAAAGGTGAGGAATCTGCGATTAACTGGAGTATCCACCAGGAGATGTTACCAAAGTTATGTAACTTGTTCTTTAACTGCAGAAAACCTCCAAAGCGTTTATATTTTGTCATTGATAAGCATGTGAGTATTATGTGGTTTGTGTGTTTCATATTGGGAATAGTATTCGAGGTGCGTATGTGTGCCCTATTTTCACCCTTAATATAGAAAAATAAAAGCCTTTGGAAGTGAGTTAATATGAAAGCTGACCGGTCGCTAGTGTAGCCCAAGCCCGCCTTTAACTTATAGAAGCAATATCCACCATCCCCACAGCCAAAGATTTATCCAGAACTATTCATGCTTGGAAGAATTAAAGATCCCATCTTACTCATTTAGTATGTTTAAGACCAATGTAATGTGTGGTTGTGAAACCTCTCCACCGCAACCCATTAATTGCAAATTTCCTCACAGATTTTCACATTTACTGTTTTTATACTTTTGTCTCCAAGTCCTTTTAAACAGTACGAGCACTGTACTTCAATTTGGCAACTATGCTGCTGCATAATAGGACAGGCGTGCAACATTAAGAGGTGTCAGGTGGCTGAAATGGAATGATGACAAAACACTAATAAGATGCACTAGAAGCTAACCACATCCAACCACTTGTTACAAATTCACTCTTTACGACTTGGAGAAGCCAGGTAGTGGACTCTTACATGAAAGATTTCATATAATGTGGGTGTGTGCAAGTGTGGGGGGTTGGGTGTGACATTTATTATTACAGTGATAGTTGTGGCTGACATAATTTTATAAATGTTTTCCTATATATCGTTTAAGAATTTGTACTCCGATATTTATTAATTCTTACCAATCAAGAGTTCATAGCTTATAGGGGTTCATCATTTTTAATGCTCCTGTGTAGGTGATAGGCAGATAGTTGCTGAAAGTAATTTGCTACATTACAGCAATGTGGAGGCTAAGCCCCATACGTGTTAGAATTACTACAAGAACAGAGTTCATTTCTGTCGCTGGCCTTTCCATATTAGCAACAGATTGAGAGTTGAAGTCTCCTTCTGCACAGCATAGGTGCTGGCAGCAATGGTAGTTGAAGACTCCTTTCTTCTGCCAAGGCCAAGGTTAAACAAAAAGGGGGGGGGGGAGAGAGAACTGTAAGGAAGTTAGTCACAGGAGCAATCCTCCACCTTCAAGTTTTATTACACAAAGGACTCAGATTGTTACATGGTTGCAGGTCACACAGCAAGAGTGCACAGTACATCACTAAAAGGTGTGCTGGACTGTTACAAAGCAAAGATTCCGCAACAAAATTAGCTCTTCAGATTGCACGAAAACAACTCCTGCTGAAACCCAGGGACACATGGGTCGTCAAGCCTTTGGCAGCAATTGCTGCAGACTCTGCTGCCTGGCGGACGCCTGTGGGGCTTTTAAAGAGGACTCACCCTGAGCTCATCTATGGGCCTCCTTTTCGGCAGATCTGAATGGTGCTGGAGAGAGCCTGACGGACAGGGAGTTATGGAGAACCTATCAAGACATCAGCAACTCTGGAGACTGGTGTGAAGACAATTAGAAAAACACTTCCAAAACATTTCTGAAAGATGGGGCAATGTTCTAGACCAACATAGAAATGCTTTACCCTTCCTGCTCGTGTCCTCAACCGAGAACTGTCACTGCTGGAATTCTGCAGATTCTTCGTGAGCAACTCACTGTGCCTTTACAGCGGCAGAAGCGGATCCAAGCACTGTGACTCAACTTCCTTGGCATTACACCATTTCATGACAGGCACTCTGTCACATGGCTGTATTCATCACTTTGTATCACATGGCTCAATCAATCATAGCATTTGTATAGCGCGCTACTCACCCGGAAGGGTCTCAAGGCGCTTGGGAGGGGGGGGGTGGGGTCCGCTACTGCTCGAACAGCCAGGTCTTGAGTTGTCTCCTGAAGGCGAGGTGGTCCTGGGTCAGCCGAAGGTGGATGGGGAGGGAGTTCCATGCCTTGGCCGCCAGGTAGCATAATGATCTGCCTCCGGCGGTTGCTCTTCGGATGCGTGGTACGGCGGCGAGGGCGAGGCTAGTAGACAAGTAGCTGGCGGGTGGGCGTGTAGAAGGCTGTATTCTTTAAAGCTTCTACCACTAAGTGCCCAGCTTGAACTCACCAGGTGCAACTACCATGTGAGGTGACGCTTGTGTTTTTATCCACTTGCCTATCAATTGTTCTGAATTCTTTGTTAACAGTGCCCTATATTCCTTTTCTTTTGGTGGGATTTTGTTTATGACAAGCTGAATGTGTAATTGTAGAAAAATTCTTTTAAGTAAACAAAACAAAGTCCTATCTCATGTAAAGCGCTCGGATACCTCCGGGTCTAGCGAGCTCTATATAAAAAATTTCAAATAAATAAATACATGGTTTCAACCTTTAATACCTCTGTGACACAATTTACATAACAGTACAGTTCAAGGCAGCAAATATCACATACACAATCCTACAGAATACAGCAATGCTACCAAATACGGATCCAGTGACAGCTTACAGGAAATCTAACTCTCCAGGCTATCCTGTGGGAAATGGCTCATATGTTTCCATAACCTTGGCAAAGCAATCATCTGCCCTGGCTGCCATTAAGCTTGTCATAAACAAAATCCCACCAAAACCATCTGCCCTGGTGAATGTCTATGCCTGTATGTGGACTCTAATACCATGTATTTGGGTTTTCCTCGTTTCGGCCACAAATGACTAAAACAGCATGCCCGTGAGTGATAGATGTGAAAATATATGACTGACAGAAAAAGGAAAAATTGTATTCATACCATACAAGTCTATATTATGCTGTAGTAGGATACATTTCAATCAGTCTCATGTTGAGTAACATCTTCTATCAGAGAAATACCCATAACCTAAGGTATCTATAAACAAATGAATGCCTATCATAGCAAATGGTAAAATGCAGACTTGTTTACCTACATTTCTAACTATGAACATCCTTTAGCAGAGGAGTCTCTTAGCAAGGTTGCTGTGATGTGCCCAAAGCAATTGTAGGACCAAGACTTTATAAACTTCAGAAGTCACGACTTCTGGGAATTTGACACGTGAAATATGCATAAAACTCCAAATGTCATTTGGAAAAAGTTAAGACATAGGTTTAAGCAATCAGGTTTTGGAATAAAAAGTGGCTTGAGAGCAAGGAACTTATGCAGCACTTGAAGAGGAAGTCGTAGCAAACTGATGAATTGGAGAACATAAAAAAATGTGAGACGATCTATGTGCTTGGTGGCTAACACAGAGTGATTATACATTATTAGAAAAAAAGAATATACATAAAAAGAGTGATTAGTAGGACATGGTTTATACGCTGTAGAGAATCAATAATCAACTATTGTGGTACGTACTCTTCTGAATTCATGTTGCATGGAAGCTGGTCCTTACCTCAAGTATCAAGGCCACAAAGAGATTGATCCAGATGACGGAAGACATCAACCACCAGGCGACAAAATACAGCTTTGACCACCTACAATAATACATTTGAAAATCTGTCAGATATTAGTTGTTTTTGCCAAAGAAAGGGATTACATGAATTGTACAAGTGGCTCAGTCATTTCCATATTTATTGTTCATCTGCAACTCGCCCCAATCGTACAAGTGAGATATCCTTCTCTCAATAGGATGAAGGAGAAGAAGCAATAACGCAATAAAAATTGAAATGCCCAGAAACATGCGTTTCTGTACCAAAGTGAATCCTTCTACATAGTATCAAATCACCCTCAAAACATTGGACTTGTGCTATACCTTCAAATAGCCTCTGCATCACAAGCTGAAAAAAAAGGTGAAACAGATGCTAAATCAACAGGCATCCTAACAAATCGGTGTTCCCCCTGTGGCAAGTAAGATGTTTCACCAGATGATGTAGTTTTATTTGATTATATAACTTTTATATATAAAATAAAGAAATATTTAGTGTGAACATGATCCCAAGGTAATGTCAGAGTGCTCCACAAGTAAGGGAGGGAAGACAAACATGGATGTACATGCGTCAAATAAACATATCAAACGTGACCGTTACAAAGGGTGCAGAGAACATCGCAATAGCTAAAAAAAAAAAAAAAAAAAAAAAAAAAAAAAAAAATCACAAAACTGGGAGGGGAAGAGCAGAATAATTAAGGAAACCAAAAGATCAAAACCCATTTAAAGTAAGAACTTGTTCATGAGGAACCTTTTTACTTCCAATTTGAAAGCAACCGCGGAGGAGATTCTGCTTACTTCAGGTAGGAGAGAGTTCCAGATCCTCTTTGCTGAGCCGGAGAGTGCTCTTTGACAGATTCTCTTTTTGCAAAAGATCTGAGGTTTCAGGAGCAAGGAGTTAGCACTTCTTGACGGTCTACCGACTCCAGATAATTCTAGCATTTAGGTAAGATACCTGGTGGTTTTGAAATGGAGGGCTTTGCGAGACAGGCAGGCAATCTTAAGCTGTATTTTTCATTCAAAAGGCAGCTAGTTTAGAGATTATAAGACTGGGGAAGTGAGTATTTCTTTTTGTGCCCATAGTCAGTCTGGCCGCAACATTCAATGAGGCACTAAGTGGGGCCAAGGTATATTTAGGGGGGCCACAGAGTGTAGCACTGCCATAGTCTAGCCTTAGCAAAACCAGCGCTTGGACCACTTGCTTGAAGTCAGCTTATGGAATGAAAGGTTTGAGATTCCTGAGTAACCTCATCAAGTGAATCACTCCCTTGCACACCTTGCTAATAGGATTCTTCATATTTAAATGCTTGTCCAGGGTGAGTTGGCGAGATTTGGCGGAGTCAATATTGTGGGCGGAGCATATGAAGGCACTGAGATGGTGCATCCAGAGGTCTAACTTGGCGGTATGGTTCGGAGGAGAAATGAGAAGGAATTCAGTTTTGGAAGTGTTGAGCAGGAAGTGGTTCTCGGTTAACAAGTTTTGAGTATTCAGGAGGGTAGTGTTGTGTATAATCAGATTTTCCGGGGAGGAGATTTTCTGTTAGAATTGCGTGTCATCCGCTTACATGTGGAAGAGAATGTTCATTGAATTTAGTGCATTAGCTAGTGGTTCCAAGAGTAAGTTGAAGAGTATGGGAGAGAAGGCGGACCCTTGTGGGACCCCATGGATACTGGCATGGGCTGGGAAAGAGTGGTTCAACTTTATTCGTTGGGATCTGTGATCTAGGAAGGACGTGAACAATTGCAATACCAGACCAGAGAGGGCCATTCTGTGCTCCAAAATATATAAGAGATTGCCGTGATTTACAGTGTCAAACGCAGAGGAAAGGTCAAGGAGGATTAGGAGGCAATATTTATTTCAGTCGAGCATTTTTAAAATGTCATCATAACATGAATGAGAGCCGATTTGGTGCTGTGCCTACTCCGAAAGCCAGATTGGTGTTGGTCTAGGAGTTGGCAATTCTCAATGTGAGGGCAGAGTTGTGATTGGATACATTTTTCAAGGAATTTTGCCAGAGTAGTGATGTAGGAGACAGGGTGGAAGTTGTTAAGGTCAGCACCATCAGCATTAGTTTTTTTTAGTATTGGTGAAACCTGGGCTGCTTTTAGGCAATCAAGGAACGTACCTTGAGTCAGTAAAGCATTATTAATCTTTGTCCAAAGGGGGGTGACAACTTCCTTGATTTCTTTGAAGATGGAGGGTGGTAACGGGTCACTAAAGTGATTGGATAGGCTAATACTCTGGAGAATCTGGTTAATGTCTCTTTCACTGAAAGTAGTAAAGGTGCCCCATTAGGCATTATTCTTGGTGTTCAGACTAGTTAGTTCGAGCTTTCCTACGAAGGCCGGAGGGTGCGCAAACCCATCAGATGGCAAAAAAGCCATCTTAGAATCCAGTATTGAGGAGTCTTGACTTCTCAGTAAAGAAGGCAGCCAGAGCATCGCAAGAGTGTGGGCCGAGTCCTGGGTTAGGGTGATAGGAGCTTCCACTGATTAACAATTTCAAAGAGGTTCTTGGGGCGATTAGAGGCTTGATTAAGTTAGGATCTGACAGTCATCCTTGGCGCTCTTGATTGGTTTGTTATAAGTGTTCCTTATGATTCTAAGTACTGTAAGGAGATCCGAGGACGGTTTGGAACTTCAAGATCGTTCAATTGCCCTTTGGTTGCGCCGTTCAGAATTTAGGTTGTCATTAAACCACGGTTTGGAGATTTTTGTTGAAGCATTTTTTTTGTTGGAGAGGTGCTTTGGAATCCATGACACTTGAGGTAGTAGAGTTGTAAAAGTGTGTTAGCAAATGAAACTTTGACATGTCCGCTTGGGAGGTAGAAGCAAATTTACATGGGTTGCTAGTTCAGCTGTATTGATATGTCTAAGGTCCCTTTTCCATATCTTCTGCATCTACGGTTGAACCTTCCTCAGGGACACCTCTCTGTTAATATAATAGATGCTGTGATGGTCAGACCAATCAAAGAGGTTAATGTTATCCAGTGTGATGGTGTTTCCTTTAGAGATTATGAGCTCGTGATCACATAAGAATGATTTAAGGCATGTAACAGCTTTGTCAATAGGGTTAGACCAGTAAAGGTTGAAATCACCGAGGAAGATTTGGGTCACTACAGGATCGACATTGCCGGAAATGATTTTCATTACTTGTTCGATGAAGAAGAGATTGTCCCCCCTCCCCCGGGGGGTGATGGATTGTATAAAGTTTGCATACAGGGATGTGGGTACTTAAGATGTTGATACAGAGGTATTCACTGGAGGAAAGCGTAGAGGACTCAGAAAAAGAAACAGAGAGTGTACTCCGATGTATACAGGCTAGGCCACCACCCAGCTTCAACTCACTGTCATGTGAAGGAGGCACTAGAAGGTCTAAGATAGGAGTCAAAGAGGGATTCAGCCAGGTTTCAGTGAGGATGAGGATATCAATATAATTGTGTTGAATGAGGTCGAAGCTATCAGGGGTGGGTTTACTGGCTGATCTGCAATGGAGCAGTACACATTTAGGACGTTCCGGTGTGAGGGGGAAGGTGTCTGCGTGATGTTTATTCGCTTGATGTTGTCTTTATTTAAGACTCTGAGGTTGTGTTGGGGTTCTCTGTTCAGGTTAGCGTGAATGGCTTGAATTCGACCGAGAGGAGTCTTGTTGGAGTCTAGGGTAATGGAATAAGAGAGATGAGCAAGTAACTGATAACATTAGATGCAAGACCGGACTTCATCCTTCTAGGCTGGGAGTGGGGACTCTGGGCAAATTACCAAGGGAGAGGAGATAGCTGATCAAGGGGAGATGCTCAATCAAGAGAGCTTTCAGATCATGAAGTTCAGCAGTAAGAAGGTGCAACTGGCGGGCTATCTCATCAAGGCGCGCCACCAGGTCTGGAAGCTTGGTGAGGGTTAAGGATGTGTAGGGGGATCCGGTAGAAAGGTGGGGCCATGTAGGAAGCCGGAGAGGACTTACAGGGGTAAGTCCTCTCCGGCTTCCTACGTGGCCCCACCCCTCTTCCAGATCCCCTTACACATCCTTCACCCCTCACACAGCTTCCAGACCTGGTGGCGCGCCTTGATGATATAAGCCAAAAAGTCATGCATGCACATACATTCCTATATGGAAAGTATAATGAAAGCAGGAGGATAGTCAGCACTTACGGTGTTGTGTATCTTGAGAAGGCATCCAGGAATACCTGCCAGTTATTCACCACCATCACATCCCACAGGGTCACAAGAGCAGCCTGAGATACAAGGATACAAAAAGAGAAAGGAGGAGCGAAAAATGGGTCATTTGTTGATTCCCTCGGCTGCTAGCCAAATCTGTACCTAAAGGGGCATATAGTAGGCTGCCAAAGTAGCTTGGCTGTACATTAAGGAGGCCGGCCATATCGGGCATATTCAACAATGAGCATTGACAGACTTGTAAGCAAAAAACAGTTCCATATGGCTGGGACTATATTGTTCAGAAAGCGAATTTGGAGAAACAGTTGCCAGCGAGTACTATTAGGTACTACTCACCCACATAGTAGTTAAAGCAAGATATTATTTAAAGTGCTATGAATAGGCTAATTGGGGAGCCAAGTGCTGGAAAAAAACTGTGGAAAATAGTGCAAGAAAAAACATGTAGTTCCTAAAATTCTACCAACACCTATATTTTTGTATTAACTTCCTTTAAAACAGCAGTTCTCGGACCACAGAACAGCACATAGAGTACTTAACGCATCTGCTATTCTAGGGCCCGAGGGACTTCTTAGCAAGATTTTCAAGTACTAATCGAAAAATACAATAACACACAAATAAAAAGACCGAAAAATACCAGATTAAAGTAAGTTGAAAAGGTCAGATCACAGAAATGATACCGCAAAAACGTCAGGCAAAATGTTGCACTGCTCCCACCTGAAGGTTGTGAATTGTACCAAACTCACGTAAAACTCATCCCATGGCCATGTTCACTGTGTAGATCATTTCAGAATCCTAGTAGCTGGACTTTAGACAGGTGGGAGTTTCCTCAACACCTATTAAAATGCAGTGGCAGCTCCTCCGCTATGATAGAGGAGCTTCGACCCACTGCTTTTAAGCAGTGGGGACCAGAAACATAAAATAATAATAACTTTGAGTTTTCATGTTATGCTGCTTCCTGCTGCTTTGCTTGCGCCTCTGCTCTTGGAGCAGGGAAGGAGTGGTTTTCCCATTCCTAAGTGCACAATGACTGTTTGGTCGGCCCTCTCAGGCTCTCAAACCAGTAATGCGCATCTTCCCTGTTCTCTATGCAGGCTGCAATATAGCCTACATGGAGAACATGCCCAGGCCCCCATTTCCTGGTTGAGCGCCAAAACAGGACGCTCAAAACCAATCAACGCTGCAGCGTTGTGATAGGTCAGGGGAGCCTTAGTGCTTTCCAATAACAAGGCTGCATTGCAGCATTGAGATAGGTCAGCGGGGCCTTCTTCCTGTTACTCGATGTGCAAAAGGAGAGCAGGAGCAGAGATGCTGGACCTGGCCAGCGGCAACGTAAGTTTATTTACCACCCCCCATCCCTGCCAGACACCCCCGTGGTCGATACTCCCACCCCCACCCCACCACCCACAAGCCATGCCGGCCACCATTGTAATACGCTCAGGAGTACCTGAAATTTGTATAGGTGTTTTTCCAATTCCAACACCTATTGGTGATGAGGCACTATGTTTTGTAAGATGTTTAGTACTTTCTTAAAGTTCCAAAAAAGCCCTCCGAAGCCCTTATGTCCTCATTGCAAAAATAGAAGCCATCTCCACAAGGGTGCTAAGTGATCTAGAGAATCTCTGAAGCATAGCTTTCCGGAAACTGCCAGGGAGGAATTTCAAGTACAAGACTTCAAACTAGAAGATCAAGAGCAAAAAATATATATATATATACAACCATACTTACAGCAAAATCATCGAAGTTGTTTGGCCAATACTCCAACTGCTCAAAGGTGCCGCATTGGCTGGTGAGGTTGTTAGTTGTTGAGTTTACAACAGTGCTGCAAGATGAGAACAGTGCACAATGATGTTTCTTTCCAATGACTGCCAATGTTCAATAGCAAACAGACTGTATTGACAAACCTTTAAAGTACAAAGGCAATCAAGTTACTCGTGAAATGTTTTCTGGGCTAGATAGGATCTGAATGAAGTCATTCTAGGTTAAGGGTGAGCACACTTAATATCATATTTGGACTACTGTCAATCAATGAATCAAAGGCAGGAAAAAATCATCATATTATTCAGTCCGTCTTCCAGAACGAAGAGGGACAAGCGTCTTTTAATAGGGAAGGGAATGACTCCTTAGCAAGTCACCTCTCCTAAGGTGAGGCCACTGGGTTGGACTTCATTACAGCTCTAGCGAATGGAGAGTTGCTTCAGATGGTCTGTACTTGGGGGAATGTTTTCCAGAACAGGACCAAAACAGGATCTGCTCCTGTGGCTTTCTTTGATCCAGCCACATTCATCATTATAAATATATATTTGCTGATTGTTTTGTGACAGATTAAACCTATAAAAGGCTAAAGAATCCCCCATAAGCAACACAGATCTGAAAAAATAAGGCTGTCAACAAATAACCTATACATTTCGTCCTAGCGCCTTGAGCACCTGACGGGTGAGTAGAGCGCTTTATAAACCCCTGACTGATTGAATGATTGAACGTCCATCTAAGTGTGCAAAGGTAAGCGGTCCACTCATCCCAGAGATCTTCAATATATAATCATTTAGCTTTAGTAGAAGGGGATAAGGAGGTTAGGCTAATCTGTCTTATAACATGAAAGGGCTTTTCTAATGGTATGTGCTTTGTTTACCATGCAATCACTTTTTTCTATCTATTGGTTTTCAAATTGTAATGCAACTACTGCATCTTAGTGCATGATAGTTTAAAACTTGCTCCTTGTCTCTTTTTTATCTTATGTAGAAAAGTGTTGAGTCGAAAAGCGAAAGGGTGTGTCCTGTTACCGCAATCTCGAAGAGGAGTGGGTTGTGTTCTGGGGTGCCAACTCACTTGTTTCTCTGGAAAGGTGAGTCAGACTCTGGCTTATAGATACGGAGGTAGTGAGGTGAAACACTCCCTACTTGCTGATGTTCTATGGTCCCAAGCGTAACTCTGTTACTGAGCAGAATCCCTGCAACATAAGTCGATTCTTCTAGCCCTCCCTTCTAGTGAAAATTGGGTCATTAAGACGATCCACATACTATGCAAAAATGTATGCTACATTTATGTTGGAATATAATTATTTTAACAGACGTTAAAATTCCTAAAATTTACACAGTCATACATTTGAATCCATACAATAATTACGTTGCTTGGAAGAGCCTTACCTTCCATTTCCTGGTGGCACGACAGCACCTTGGAAAAGCTCGATGCCAATGATGGCAAATGAGTAGTAGACCACCTTAAAAGAAGAACAGTATATATCAAAGGCACACAAATTTCCAGCTATTTAAAGATTTGCACAGCTCCATTCTGTGCATAGCATTTAGCTACCATTTCCATTAGCTCACAATACCCATATATACTATGATGCTATTTATATAGATACTGGTGCAGTGTATTTCAAATAATAAATTGTGCATCTTGATTTACAGAGTGAAAAGCTGCCTAATTTGAGATCAGTACCTCATAATTCACCCCTCAGCCACACTAATCCTATATGGCTGTTATGCCAGGATAGGCATAATGTAATCTTTTACATAACTTTTAACATAATGGCATATTTAGTTACCATAAGTAAATGAAACCCCCGCTGTGCACAGCCTTTGCCCATGCCCGGTTGGCTTCAGGAATGCAGCTAACCCCAGTTTAGTAGTTGGCTACAAGGCCTGGGCGGGGGCCAGGATCTGTGGCCACCCCCCCACCTCCCCCAAGGCAGCCAACCCCACACTGCACACGGGCTTCGGCCATGCGCAGTGGTCATATGGTCTGGGTAAATGCCAGATTTATTTTATTTTTTTAATAAAGGGGAAGGGGTGGAGAAATTCCATCTCCCAGGGCCATACATATTATCTAAAAGAAGGAATGCCAGTGCACACCCCCTCCCAAACCCTTATTATGCCCTGGGGACACATACCCATGGGCCATTTCTAAAAAATAAAAGTCTGGGGGTCCGCGCCCCTCCTTCCTCCAGCCATTTTGCCCTGGGAAGCCCATCCCAACGCCCCCCCAGTGCTGCAGATATCTAAAAGAGGGGGGGATACACAGACCCTCTCCATGAGCCATTATCAGGCCCAGGGAACCATCCCCATGGGACAATTATTTAAATAGAGGGAAGGGGGGCATGTGTCCACCATCCCCGGGCAGATTTCATCCCTGGAGACCCCATCCTCCGGGGCCCAGCGTCATCTGTATAGGAAGGGGCACATACCCTCCCCCTTCACCAGGCCAATTTCAGCCCCGGGATCCCATCCACCGGGGAACTTCATTTTTAGGGGGAAAAGGGAATGCAGCCCCTCTCTCCGGGCCTATTTCAACCCCGGGGACCCAATCACCCAGGGCCCCGCACAGTTAATGGTGGGTGCCCTTGTGCCTACCCAGGCCACTCACCAAACTCTTATTAGGGCACGGCATTGCTTCCGCCAATAAAGAGTAGCTCCTACGGCACCTCCCAACTGACAGGAGGAATGTTTTGATTGGCTTCCCTGCCTACATTAGTGCGTTCAATATAAGGCAGCACATTTAAGATTTGCTCATATGGGTTTGCAACTGTCTGTATGGCGGTGTATGTGGGTTTGTGAGTTGGTGTGTGAGTGTTGTAGTGGGTCTGTGTGGGTGTGTGAGTGGGGGGTGTAAATGGGTCAGTGAGTGTCTGAATGGGTCTGTGGGTGAGTAAGTATCTGAGTAGGTCTGGGAGTGGTTGTATTTTTTTTTTTAATTTATGGCCGAACTAGTGGATCCACCGTGATAATACACAGGGGGGCATGCGGAGGGTCGCGTCAGATCTGCGACTCTGCCCAAGTGGAAAAAAAAATGTGGGGGCAATTTCTTGCCAAAAATGGATCCCTCGCAGGCCCCTATATTACAACCATGGGGTCAGGGTACCTCTACCCTAACCGTAATACATTTGTGAATTGTCATGCCTGGGTTCGTTCCCCAATATGTAAAATAGCAGCTGCTTCTACTGAGGTTGTGACCAGCCAATCACGGCACTGATGTCAGCATGTAGATTCGCAGAGCGCCGTGATGGATCTGCGTCCCCAGAAATACAAATTTGATTTCCCTTTAATATTTCATAAACAACTGAACAGGTTTGCACCAAATCACAAAAAGTTCTGTCTAGAAAGATTTAGCTTTCTGACAAATTTGGTGTAATTCAATTCAGCGGTTCACGCTGGAGTCATGTCTAAAATCTCTATGGAATTAAAATTTGAAATATATA
This sequence comes from Lissotriton vulgaris, assembly GCF_964263255.1. Classification (NCBI taxonomy): domain Eukaryota; kingdom Metazoa; phylum Chordata; class Amphibia; order Caudata; family Salamandridae; genus Lissotriton; species Lissotriton vulgaris. The sequence continues at coordinate 195,110,667 of NC_141688.1, read as the reverse complement.
TATATAATTTTTTTTTTTTACTTTTTCCCCTTTTTCTTGGCCTCCGATTGACGGATCACCCTGAAACATTCCCTGCACAACTTAACACAAGAGGGCATTTTATTTTTCTTGAAAATTAGACAAACCGCACCAAACTTATTAGCAAACCAAAAAACGCATTTCAGATAGAAAATCGGTCCAAACTATAATCACCTACTGGCAACTGCCTGTAGGATGGAGAATATATATCTTATATTGGGTGCTCCAATGTGTCTGGACACAGCTATACCACTCTGAAGAGCTCGTAGTAGAGTGAAACACATGTCAGGGGTTGCTTTTACTCATTTCAGGTTGGCTTGGTTGGTATTTTACCAGTTCAGAGCTGTAATGCTGTGCCTGGAGTGGTAAATGGCTTTTGTCATTTTACAGCTCAGCATGGACGGCACTGTGCTACTCCTATGCTTAAAGACTTTGTTGTAAAAATGGCAAAAAACGTTGTCCCTTTCTATTTCGGCGTGGATGGCACTGTGCTAATCTAATGCTTAAAGACTTTTATAGAAAAGCAGACATTTGAGGTGGGCAGCTCTAGAGTGTCGCTGGTGTTGAGTGCCCTATGCAGGAGCTGCTTTCCACCTAAACTTGAGAACTACCCAGATTTCTATGCTGCTTTTTTGCATATATATATATAAGCTCCTTTTTCTTATTTCATAAAGAAAAATGCACTTGTGGGGGTAGTTGAAACGATTTTTGATCACAGTACAACAAATATATACATATATATATACATACATATATACATACATATATACATACATATATACATACATATATATATACATATATATATACATACATATATATATACATACATATACATATACATATACATATACATATACATATACATATACATATACATATACATATACATATACATATATATATATATATATATATATATACACACACATGACGAAGCTGCAAAGCGAAACACGTCTGTCGGAGGTGAGGAGTTTGTAATAAAGGATTTTGGAATTGGATACCTGTGTGCTTGCCATCTTTCAATTCAAACGGAGTTGAACAGTGTTGGAACATATATACACATATATGCGCACAGATATCTTTCCGCACTTCAATATTAGCCACCTTTCAAATATTGCAGCCTACTGGTAATTAACCCATTCCGTGCTCATGATGGAACCACACCGTCATGAGTCACGGGCGGCATGTGCTCAGGATGGCGCGCTTCCGTCATGCAACTACCGCTCCGCCCCAAGGCATTAATTCCCCGCCTGGGCGGGCGTATTAATGAGCGGGCGGGGACGTGACGGAACAACGCCGTCATGAGCACACGCCGCCCGTGACACATGACGCCGTGGTTCCGTCACGAGCACTGCAGCGCTGCGCTCACCCTCTAGCCCCCCGCGCCGCGACAAAATTCACGCAGTGGCAAAGGGGTTAATACTAGGAACGGGTGGAAGTTCGTTCCTGCTCTAGTAGGAAGGCCAGTAGCTAATAGGGGTAACCTACATTGCTGTGCCACGGTTCTGTGGAGGGGCGGGGAAGGGGTAGTCTGTGTGTGGTGTATGTGTGTGTGTGTGTGTAAGAGATATTTTGGTGTGGTTGTGGGTAGAAATCTAGTCTATGACTTCGTCACGATTGTCTACCTAATTTGGTTTTCTGATGTTTGGAGGATGTGGCATCCTAAGGCTAATTACGCAGTGCATCGGTCTGTTATCTTATGAAGTGCATGCTTTTATACCGGACCACAAAGAGCGATAGCAAAGTCGCAGGTCAAGTTGCTCTCCAACTGACACTGGACAGATGGCCCATTGGTTCAGCACTAGTAAAAACACTAGACAGTAGTACTCATACAGAGTTTACTGTTGAATACAGGAATGCTGCTCCAAGAGTGCCATCTGGTGGCAGTCAGACGAATAGCACGCGAAATCTGCTCGCGTGATAAAACTGCTTAAGACATAAAAGCACATCAATAGTGAACAATGTATTCGTGAGATCTCGCTCCTGTTGTAACCTGTTACAAGCACCACCTGTTATTTTTTTTACTGTTTCGATTGGTTCATTTCCTTTGTACGTCTGCTTCTTTTCAAGCTATGCCGATATTTGCCTGCATTCTTTTCTTTAATCTGCTCTTTGATTTTTAATACATTTTCTGACGTCTCTTCCTCGTGCCATTGTTTCTTTCTTCGAAACTTTCCATCTACTTTCATCCTCCTCAAAACTTTTCTTTTTGTCAGCTGTTTTCTTCTAACTTTTTGTGAACCTTTGTAGCTCAGACCTTTTGTTTTGCTGCAAAAAACATGTCCGCAATTCCTTTTTTCCTGCTCTTACACTTGTGCAGTTCTCCTACCCTGCCCCCTTTCTTTTTCCGCCTCTAACTTTTCCTCTTTCTCGCTCATGTGTACCGGTTCCCCTCACTGGGGTGATATATTTGGATCAGATCTGGACGGTCCTGAACGCACTATCTGCACCACTTGGATCCCCACAGGAGGGGCCGCTTTTGCTTGCGTGACTAGTTTTTATTGCAAAGTGCAAAGGCTTGCACCAGCATATTACACAAGAACTGAGATCAAGAGATCTGCAGGGTGATGGCCGGAAACACAGATGTGTGTGAGTGAAGGACAGTGGATTTTTGAAAACGCCCTTAAAGGGTCACGAACAGTCTCTAATGTTGCTACTGGGTAGAGTTAATGGCCAAGGTCGTTGCTCAGATGCCCAAGACGGTCGGTCCGGCCGACCCCCAAGACGGTCGGTCCGGCCGACCCCAAAGACGGTCGGTCCGGCCGACCCCCAAGACGGTCGGTCCGGCCGACCCCCAAGACGGTCGGTCCGGCCGACCCCCAAGACGGTCGGTCCGGCCGACCCCCAAGACGGTCGGTCTGGCCGACCCCCAAGACGGTCGGTCTGGCCGACCCCCAAGACGGTCGGTCCGGCCGACCCCCAAGACGGTCGGTCCGGCCGCCCCCTAGACGGTCGGTCCGGCCGACCCCCAAGACGGTCGGTCCGGCCGACCCCCAAGACGGTCGGTCCGGCCGACCCCCAAGACGGTCGGTCCGGCCGCCCCCTAGACGGTCGGTCCGGCCGACCCCCAAGACGGTCGGTCCGGCCGACCCCCAAGACGGTCGGTCCAGCCGACCCAAAGACAGTCAGTCGGGCCGACCCAAAGACAGTCAGTCGGGCCGACCCAAAGACAGTCAGTCGGGCCAACCCAAAGACAGTCAGTCGGGCCAACCCAAAGACAGTCAGTCGGGCCAACCCAAAGACAGTCAGTCGGGCTGACTCCAAAACAGTCAGTCGGGCTGACCCAAAGACAGTCAGTCGGGCTGACCCCAAAACAGTCAGTCCGGCTGACCCCAAAACAGTCAGTCCAGCACCAGCTGCTGAAAAGGGAAGCACATTTTGCAGGGGATCCTGCTAGAGTAGAATTGTAGATGGCGGGTACAAGTCTTGAAACCCTTCAGTGGAACTGGTTATGCTAAAGAGCTCGGGGTCAGATACCTCAGCGGGCTAATGCGCCCAATCTAGAGATCTGTGCTTGACCTCGTGATCATAGTATGAGGGCAGAAGGTACACTCATACTTTCACCCTTCTGTAAAATAAGTGCCATTGAGTTGGATAACAAACAGTTATACAGCTCCAAGTTGCCCCACGGGGTGATTGTGTGCTTTACAACTACATAGGTTATGTTGTATTAAGTATAAATAGAGCTCTTCCTTAATTCTAATCAGGGTTTCCAGTTGGTCTCTCGGGATGAAATTGAATTAAGGCTGCTAGTGCAAGGACAGATCTTTACATTGGCCTAGTTACCAGTAGTGGCTGGCAGGGAGAGGGGATCGAGGGGTGGATCAAAAAAACAAACAATTAAAAAACACACCTACCTTTTGATTTCTCTCTTCTGTCAAAGCTACTCTTCCTGGCGAGTCCCCAAAGGAGGAAGCACACAGGCTCCCCTATGCCAATAACAACGCTGCAATGCAGCATTGTGATTGGTCTGACTGCTGTGGTTTGGCGCTCAGACAGGCAGTGGGAGCTTGTGCATGTTCTCCACCTAGCCTGTGAACATGCAAACTGCGCGTGACTGTTTGGCCAGCCACAAACAGCCAGTCAAGCGCACTTAGTGTGCCACCACTCCTCTCCATGTGACACCAGCCCCACGCCAACCCCACAGCTACGAAAAATAGGATGATAACTTATTACATTTATATTTTTGTCCTTTTTTTACAGCTCTGAGAGCAGTGGGGTGACGCTCCACCGCCTTAGGAGCAACTTCGCTTGTTACATCCATCATGGGGCCAGTCTAGGGAGGTCTAATCGGACTCACAGCGGCACCCTTTCTGCTGCAGAATTCCACCCAGTAAGGTTGCAAGCTCACATATGTTGCCCGAAGGCTTGCACAATTTGAGACGCTAAAAGTGCCATACATGCCCCCTCTGCTGTACAACGTAAACACTAGGTCGCTGTGTGACATTATCCTAAGACATTCCAAAGTGCCACCAGTAAGGCCCAGATTTTGGCTTCTTTTTATGGAAAATATCAGGCCACCTTGGAGCACAAGTGTGCCAAGAGAAACCAGAAGGAAACCAAAGATTAGAAGAACTAGAGATGACATGCAGCCGAGCGAGATGAACCCTATAATACAAGCCAATTGAGGCAAGGGTCTACCCACAGCAAGTGTTGCGGAACAGTTACACTAGAGCCAAAGAATGCAGCCTTGGCCCCAGTCATGTCCCAAAGGCTCAGCATCTTGTACTAATGATCCGCGTCGTTGACTGAAAGCCCTTAAATTACAATAATATAATTAGTGCGACATGCTCCATAGACACGTATGTTTTGAACGAGCGCATCTTGAAGGTGCTTGAATGCAAAGATGCAATTCTAGCTGCAAATAGATGCTGCTCCCGGTGAGCTGTACCGACTCCCAGTAAGGTTATGTTGAGTTAAGAGTAGCCTTCGTGGCTTACAGGGGCTTTCGGCAATTCGGGAGCCAGGATGTCTTCAGCGTACATAGCTTAAAAAAAACAGTGTCTCAAGTAAAATACCAAATTATCAAACCTTCTATAGTCCACCTTTTTGATTCCAGTTTGTACTCCTCTTGCCAAATATACGTCGGGTGAACATCAGGTTAGAAACATTTGTCAGGCGGTAGTCCTCGTCCTGGCCATTTAAGAACTTTGTTTTCATTGAAGTGTGAACTGCATCATCTCTATGCTTTGCTTAATATTACATTTATATAGAGGGCAGTATTGCACTAACCATAAACTACTGAAACTTACTAGAATTCTCAGAAACATTTTGTGATTCTCTTCCGTATCCTTGTTGAATCGAGATTGGTTCCCAAAGCTGGCTAGATACATAATCTGCATCAGCAGAGGAGGCTCTCAGCTCCGGCTACGAACCGGGCAAAGCGGGACAGCAGTGGATGCAAGAGACAACTTCTCTCCTCCACCACAAACAGCTCAGCGCCCGGGTGGGTGCCATTTTCTATGGAGAAGCTACGGGGCTCACTGGGTCGGTTCAGGGGCAGACTGTGGGTCTGTTGGAACACCGAGAGCCTGCTTTTGGCTGCCGCTTAGCCCGCACGCACAAAGCCACCACCCACAGTGTGTTTAACTGGGCTCTGGTGAGAGGCCCCCTCCTCCTTCCCTTTAAACTTTGTTTTAGACTTTGCTGCCTCCCGCTCTGCAATTAGCTGCCTTGGCGCATCGGGTCTTTCTTCCTGGACCCCTGATCTCCAGATTAAACTCCTCTGCCCCAGCTCCTCATGGACCATGTGGCTGTGACTTTGCTGCGGAATGCCTTTCTCCCCCCGGACGTGCTGGCTAAGGCAGCCCTCTTCCTTGACTTTCGGACTTGGACCTTTATGCTCCTCGCCATTTTCTTTTTATGACTCTTCTTCTACCTTTCTCCTCTGCCATTTTAGTGATCTCTGACCTCCCCCTCTGTCCCAGCGACCTTTCTTTTGTCTCTCCTGTTGCCTCTCACACACTCCTCACTGTCTTACTCATTACTATCTGCTTCCCTCTCTCGTTTGTCTCACTTTCCTGCCCTTCTCTGTCCCTCCCTTGGTGCTGTGACTGCATCCCCCCTCCGACCCCACTTAATGGAACTCTGCTTTTCTGTATATAGAGATAACTCTACTCATTAGTATATGCAGTAGACCTTTGTACTCTCTACCATTCCTATGTGACTCAGAGTATATCCATTCATATCCCTTCCCTATGTAATCACCAGTCTCTTCTCTGTGTGACTTTACATCTAGTACATTTCAATTTTTTTCTGTGTGTATCTTTTATGTAACACATGTAATCCTAAGTCCTTACGTTTTGCAACTGGTTCTTATGTAGAGCGCTCCAACACCTTCAGGTAAAGTTTGCGCTATATAAAATCGCATTAAATAAAATAAAATAAATAAATAAATAAATCTTTTTACCCCAGTCCGTGCAATATTTCTTTACAGGTGGCCTTATAAACGCCAGATCAATGTGCAAACATAGCCAGGACATTCACGATCTTATCATTGACCATGACCTTGATTGTCTCATGATCACTGAGACCTGGCTCACTGATGACAGTAACCCCGACATTGCCATTGCCCTCCCTCTAGGCTTTTCCCTCCATAGACAGGATAGACAGAAAGGTAGAGGAGGAGGTGTAGCAATCATACTAAGTAACACCTTTAATTGCCATACTTTTTGCCTCGACCCTCTCACCGATGCAGAGGGACTAGGCTTTTCCATCAAACTCAGTCATTCTCTCTCCCTCTCCGGTGGCCTAATCTACCGCCCTCCTGGCAACGCTACTAAATTCCTCGACTCCCTGAACGACGCTCTTGGGCACTTCCTACTCCGCTACCCACATTTCACCCTACTGGGGGATTTCAACCTGCACCTCGAGACCCCAACCGACTCTCATACTAGAAGCTTCCTGCAGACATTGGAAATTTTCAATTTACCACAAAACGTGAAGCTGCCTACCCACTCCCTTGGCCACACCTTAGACGGGGTATGTTCCAATTTCCCGTCCATCACCATCCTGCCCCCTTTACCTCAGATCTGGACCGATCATTGCTTGATCCCTTTCCACATCGCCAGCCACTCCCCTCCTTCCAATAATAAACACACTTTCCACCACGCCCCCTCCACAAATTGGAAAACTGTTCAGAAAAATCTTACCCTTCATCCATTCTCCCCCACCAATACCCCCTCCCTTTCCGGCAACATCGATAGTGACGCTGTTTCCATCAACAGCTGGCTTTCACAAGAAATCAACAAACTATGTCCACCTAAGAAACTGAATAATACTTCGAAAAATACGAAAATCAAAGCCCCCTGGTACACACCTGACCTAGCAGCCGCACATCTACTCTGCAGGAAAGCGGAGCGCAAATGGCGAAGAACTTATGATAACGACGACCGTAGTCATTACATTCTACAGAGGAAAAATTATCTCTCCTCCATCAAAACAGCTAAAAGAACGTATTATGTAAACGCAATTAAAAACGCCAGCCAAAAGCAAAAAACACTTTTCTCAATTGTAAAAACCTTCACCAACCCCAAAGCCCTCCAACCTGAAATCCCTCCATCACAGGAGCTCTGTGACAAGATCTCCGACTATTTCGAGAACAAAATCTCTTCCATTCAAAAAAACTTCCCCCCCTCCCCTCCCGCACATGTAATTCCGGACCCGGACAATTCGTGCGCGACTGCTAACAGTCTCAAAAACTTCACCCCGGTGACTATCTCAGACCAGAGAGGCGATCCTCTCCTGCAAATCGGGCTCCCCCTCCGATCCCTGTCCCCCTAAGATCCTCCATCTTATCATCGATGAAACCAACCCCATTATCAATAAAATAATCAACCTCTCCCTCAACTCCGGTGCTGTTCCACTTTCTTGGAAAAAAGGAGTGGTCAAGCCGCTCATGAAAAAAGCGAACAAACCCCCTACTGACTTGACTAATCTCCGCCCCATCACTCTGCTACCCGCTTTGGGTAAAATTACAGAACAGTTAGTCCATAAAGAGCTGAAGTCCTTCCTAGACTCGCATAACCTACTGCATCCCCAGCAGTCCGGCTTTCGGCCCAAACATTCTACCGAGACCGCCCTTATCGAGCTGACCAAGACTATTAAAATCCTTCAAGACCAAAGGAAGAAGGCTATCCTGATCCTTCTCGACCTCACGGCGGCATTCGATACTATCTCTCATTCCATCCTGATCAATAGACTTAAGGATATCGGCATCACCAACTCAGCCTTATCCTGGATCAAATCTTTTCTCAGTGATAGGTACCAAACCGTCACCCTTGGCCCCTTCCAATCCAATGAGAAAAAGGTATCCTCCGGAGTCCCTCAGGGATCCATCCTAAGTCCCCTTCTCTTCAACATTTATCTCATTCCACTTCTCACCCTCATAGAATCGTTCGGCATAACCGTTACCTCCTATGCCGACGATACTCAGCTCATCATCCCCCTAGATGACAATTCCAACAAGGCAGAGCTCAATTTTAAACACTGCCTAACAGCTGTTTTTCAATGGATGGATGCCAACCATCTACGCTGCAACTCAAATAAAACCGAGATCCTCCCCATTGGAAAGAATGCCTCTTTCTGCCCTGCCTTATGGTGGCCTGACAACTCCACAGCCCCCCCTCAGACGGTCTCGTCAGCCAGAAACCTTGGGGTCCTCTTCGATTCCGACCTCTCTTTCGACCTCCACGTCTCGACTGTAGCAGGAAGATGCTTCGGCATAATCAAGTCCCTAAGAAAGTTCTTTGAATTTCTCCCCCTAGACTCCAGAAAGACTGTGGCGGTAGCCCTCATACTCTCTCGAGTAGACTACTGTAATGGTCTTCTGGCAGGGACTAAGAGGTCTACTCTCTTGAAACTTCAAAGTGTTTTGCACACTGCTGCCCGCCTTGTCTTAAAACTTCCACGCAAATCATCAATCTCCGCAGCCCTTAAAACCCTGCACTGGCTCCCCTTGCACAAGAGAATACTCTTCAAAATTCTCACCATAGCCTTTCGTGGATTCAACAAAACCGGCCCCTCCTATTTGTCCAGACGTTTCCCTCATTATAATCCGAGTCGCCCCCTACGATCTTCTCATGAAAACTTCATGACCCCCACCAAGTACAATCTGAAGTCTAAAGGCGGAAAAACCCTCACCACCTTAGCCATTAAGGCCTGGAACAGCATGCCTAGACATCTCAGACTTCAGACTCTTGAGAAGCCTTTCAGAAAGCTCCTCAAAACCTGGATTTTCAATCTTCCCGATGACTGGACAAAGGCGGCCATCTAGTCCCCCTCTCTTTTCACTCTGCGATCTGGCTCAAGGACTGACAGCGCCATGATGCTCCTTCCGGAGCGAACGCCGCGCTCTACAAATACCCTTCCAAATTCCAAATTCCAAATACATCCCCCCTACTACCTCCAACATGCTCTAGAAAGTCCCCCTCTATGTGAAGCACTGACACTCTTGGTTCGTGCAAAAACTAGTAAATAAACAGACACAATTTTGGGGAGGCAAAAACAGCTTTCACAGGGTCACGTAAATTCATAAAGTATCTTCTAAAGTAAATGCACAGGTTTTAGGGTCCCCCTGCTGCGTGATAGGTGTTTGAAACCTTCCTGGATGAATAACACAAACAAAAGAGAATAGTTTTTATAACCATAAGTTTATTTTTTACACTTTTCCTCCTTCACTATGGAATCTGCAATACTAGTCAAACGAAAGTAACATTTCCTCCGTCCACCCAGTGTAATAATCTGTAAGACGGACACAATTTTCTGATTAATTCTCATGTGAGCATCCTTTCCAGATCGTTGAAACGCTTCATGGAGTCTATTGAAAAGATTCACCGTAAAAACGACTGCTACGTCTGCTTCCTCGCTTAAGATGAGGGTACATCAGTGGATCTGCTCAAAATGGCGAGATTATGGAGTTGGCATGATGGCATGCCTGCAGCTTTATCTAGAGTGGACGGCAGGGTGGGCTTTATTTTGTAGTGTATTTAAAGCCTTTGCATAGTTATCGATGTCAGAAACATGCAGTATTGCATTATATGCATTCACAGTTCTCTATATTTATATGTAAAATAAATGAGATACCAGTATTTGTAAAGCGCGCAGCTACCTCCGAAGTGGTGTCCCGGCGCTGGGGGCCCTCAGGAAGATTAAGCAAGCTATTGCCCAGAGTCACATGGTGCTGGGCTGGCACCGGGGATCGATCCGTGAACCCCGTAGTCCGGAGTCAGGCACCCTGGCTGCTGCGCCACACCTCTTCCACAAACATACCTTATATGTGTTATTATGAACGTTAATTAAGTAATTCCCTATGAGCCATCTGTAATCAGACGTATCGTACAACGTACTTCTACAACCACACCTGACGATTACTGGTAGCCTCTTCCACTATTACTCTGTTACATTCTCTGTGTCAACACTGAGCGACGCCGCCCTTCTTGGGAATGCTGCCTGATCAATACGGTACTGTCTTCGATTATGATATGATGATCCCTGTTTTGGTGTTTTTGTCACGCCTGTTCAAATTCTCTTCACACGTAGATGATGCCGCCCTCAGCTGAGGTGTTGCCGCACATTGCACTGTTCTAGATAATGGCACCAATTTTACTATTCGCTTATGATATTGTCTTATTTAATCTATGCTCATTACATTGAAATATCACCACCCTCTTCCTGGGGAGGTGCTGTATCTTGCATTGCTCTTGTTCTGTTTTATTTTACATGTTTCAACGTATTACTATATCCTCTCCAACAACTGTAAAGCGCTCCGATACCCGTGAGGGTCAGGTTTGCTCTATAAAACGTTTCAAAACAAAATCAAATGTGATCTTCTCAGTGATGAGTCTGAACCAGTCCTCCAGACGGTGAACTTGCAAGCCAAATTACTGGGTGACAAAGGGAAGCAAACTTACCACCAAGATCCCTGCAAAGGCGCGGAGATTCTTGATTAAATCCACCAGAGTCCCAGCCACCAAGGCCATCATCTGAAAGACAACACAAGATAGAGGTAATGCAGAAATCTGGGAATGACAAGTGATCGGTAATGCAGTCTTTATATTTTACAACCGTATGGTTGAAATATTGCGGTCAGTGAAGGAAAAAAGACTGATAATACCGAACATGGCAGCATAGAATGTATCCATTTAAGAGGCAAAGCAGCAGTGCAAAGATCGGACGAGTATCCCTTTATCATGCCGAGTCGCGATATGGAAGGAGTCTGACTAGAGAACTTAAGTCTACATTTAATGCGCGGTTAGTCCAGAATGACCTTTAACACCACAAAGGACAGGTACTTATTATGTAAATCTATTTCAGCTACTGTAAGACCAGAAAATGCATTTACATGGGTGACCGACGCCTGTCGTACACTAAGGACTCCACTGTTAAAACCTCATGCGCTAAATCATTTTTTAACAAAAATGTTTAGATCTATTGATCGGCAAACAAACCCTAAATTCAGCAAACAAACTGTAAAATATATATTGATATACAAAACTGTTCCAGTTATTATCCTTTTTTCAATGCACTCCCTTATGAGAAAGAACCTTTAAGCCGGTACAAATACTGCTAGAAACCACAAACATATCAAAAACCCTCAGGATGAATATGCCTGGTAGTGTGATAACCAGTGCTTAATTTGTGCCGGTGGTTGCATGTGATGGGCACTGGCACTCATTTTTGGAGACTGCGACTTCAATCTGATCATCAGACTTTGACTCGGAGCAAGACAGAAAGGCGAAGAAAGGAGGAACAGACAGATAGTAAAACACTGCGATCATCGCTTACCGAAGGTAGGTCTGGAGATCCCCACCAGGATCACAAGGAGCACGTGAAGCAGAGTAGGTGCCTCATCATGCCATGTCCCCTGCGATGCACCTTGCTCACTATTGAACCTTTGCGGAGGTACGTGTACCTCCGCTACCTCTGACCATAGGTTACTGTGAAACCTTAGCCCACTCACCACGAACACTTGTGATAACCGGGATTAAGTGTCTGGCCAATTTTTGCCCAGGTTTTTTACTCCTCTAATCCACTAGTTTAAACACCGACCCTAGCGGATTCTGTATGTCTTTCTCCCCCCCGTGTAGGAGCTTTTAGGCCCACACCCAGCCTGTAGATTACTCGCTGCCACCGGTAAATCATATCCTAATTAAATTGTTTGTTGGATACATTCCTAAAGAGACACACTTTACTAATAGCATACCATTATCCATAGGTGCCATCTCCCCACTCTTTGGTACTCATATAGATCCCACTTCCAAGACGTTAAGTCTGCTGGTTCCCTTAGGGGTTAAAACGTCAACATTGTCCTTTTGTTTGTGTCACACTGATGACAGAATTTATATCTGCATCTTTCGGTTATGATTTCACATTTTTGTGTTTGCCAGATAACTGGCAGGATAGGTTGTCATCACGGATTGCTGATTGATATATATGCACTACCTTCCCTTTACACACCACCTGCACTTATCCCAACTACGCACCCGGCAATTCACATTGTATGCACCTGTTATTTTTTTTAGCAATTCTCGGCACCAGCACGGGAGCCACGGTTGCATCAAAATTATGCATTTTTTTTTCTATTTCTTACTTTTGATGTAATCGTGGCTCAGTGAAGCAATAGATTTAAATATAAAATGATTCAAATAATTTTACTTAAATAATGCTTCAAGGGAGTAGGTTTGACGCATCACTAAAGAAAAAGTTACTAACCTTCACTAACTTTTTTTTTCAGATGGATACTAGATCTTCTGGTACATTCCACACCTTATGAATCCCCTCCAGCGACGAGATCGAAGCCAGAATTTTTTTTCCCTAGGAACAGACCTGCATTGCTGCCATGTGGCAAAGCTTCTACCGTAGTTTTGTGTGCCCAGGGCGTGACAACACTGGAGTATATATGGTGCTAACTGGCACATTTATGTTGGTTCCAGGTACTTTTTTGCACCCTATAGAGGCGCGCCGAAAGGCACTGAAATCCCACAAGTTACATTGACAATAACTGTAGATAACAAATTGCATAACTTGGAATCTTATTAATGATAGCACTGATTCAAGGGAGGGTGGTGAGGAATGAGCCGAAGATAGTTATCCCACATAAATATGGTCACCAAAGATTAATAAATCTTCTTGCAGATTCCTCACCTCATGAATGAGTCTGAAGAAATGCCCTCCAGGTGTATCGCATTGAGTAGTCTCAACAAAACCACAGGCCTGACAAAGTATATATCATCGCGAGCCTCAGCCATGAGGCAATAATGCTTAGCAAAAGTATGTGAGAATGACCATGTGGCCGCTCATCAAATTTCAGACACTGGGACACCAATAGTGAGGGCAGTGGAAACTTACGTGGCTCTCATGGGGTTGTCAAGGCCAAGGCACAGCAGAGCTTAATTTGAAAGGTAATATATGTGAGATAATGCACTTTGTTGCCTCTTTTCAGTTCTAAGCGCCTGAGAAGCCCACAAAGAGCAGTTTATGTAACAAACCAGGCACCTGGTATCTAGTTTAGGCAGAGGGTCCTCCTCCTTGAAGGTGTAAAGAGAGTACAGGAAGAAAGGTGGAAGAGGGATAGACTGGCCCTTGTGAAATGCTGACACAACTTAAAACAGAATGCTCTTAAAGGTAGCCCATCTGAAAGGGCCTACGGGTTCATGGACTATGTTGTAAGCTCTCGCCACCAAGAAAGTAATTGTGAGCATATTTGTACCAGGCATTGTACATCGACTCGAATGGAGATGCCATACAAATTCCAATCCTACTGTGGAACAATGAATTGAGTGATGAGAAACCAGTGAAGTAATTTTCAGGTAGAGAAACGCAAATACCAACTAGAATAAAGAAGGTCTTGATGGCAGAGGGCCAAGCTGGGCGAAAGACTGTAGAAACTGCAAAACACTACAAAGGAGGGACAGAAAGAGTCTCCAGTGTTCAGACTTCGTACTCTTTCAACATATTCCGGCAATTGCAACCTGCATAAACGGATTTAAAGGAAGTTTATTTTGGGAGCAGCCAAATGAATATCAGCTACTTCTGCAGGTAATCAAAAGCCCTCTGACACCGCTCAATCTCCATGCATGCAGCTGCAGTGTTTGGGAACTGGAACAAATTAAGTAACCACCCTGACTGGGATAGGGAAACCGGGCCAAGTGCTAAGCTTCAACAGGTCAGTGCACTAATTAGTTGTTCCTGGCCCCCTTGCACTTTCTGCAGGAGTCTGGACAGAAACAGGATAGACAGGAAGGATGGAACAAACTCCATGACTTAGTGAATCTAAAGGCAGACTACCTCAGGGAACCGCTCTGTGGGAGCTGTAAGTCACCAAACCGAAAACACTACCTTTTGAGAGCCGTGGTAAAAAGATCCATGGAAATCTGGGAAAGATCAATTCTATCACTTCGGGATGAAGTACCCACTTGTGGCCCTCTGGCGAGAGGCATCTCAGAGTATCTGCTGTGAGATGGGCCACAACACAGAAGAGGACCCTTTGCCAAGCTCTACCTCAATTCGACATTAATTCCCAACACAGGGTTGAAGACCCTACCAACACTACTCGGTCTGTTGATTTCAAGGGTGGTGGTCCTGTACGGCAGAACTGAATACTGCATCCTAATATGGAAGTGAGGAAGGCCTTCAGAGAAAGGGTGATTGGTCACAGCTACAGCACGTTTATGAGCAGATGCAGCTCTGAAACTGAATCAAGGAGATGTGTAAGATGTTTGTTAGAGTTTGACTCAGTATTAGGCAATGATGATGCCAATGCTACTCATGCTTTTTGCGCCATCGCAGTGCGTGAGCAGACTTCCTCCGAAGAAGGCTCCGAGGGGTACGAATGTCTCCTTTCTGGGGAGGTATTTAAGCCACTAGCATTTTGTATTTCCAGGAAAAGACCAGCACTAGTATTGTCAGGAGGGATGCGATAATCATCCTATGTGCCGACAGTCTGTTTTGCTGCTTTTTCAGTGCCAGAAAATCTAAAAAAGCTCCTCCATCCAAGCAAATCTTTGATGGCTAAACCCTAGCAGAGCATCCCCCAGGACCCAAAGCACACTTGTCTCGCTGTTAATTTCTGGTGATTTTAAATGAGGAGATTGTGCAGAGGTTGGATGTAAGGGCAGTGCCAGTGACCACTCACATGGCACAGGATTGTAAGCATCAGCTTTTTTGACAACAGCATCAAGATCACGACAGCCAAAACTGCCAAACCTAATGTAACAGGCAAACCCATGGGGAGTGGACTAGATGGTAGTACAGCTATCTTGAATAAATCCAGCATGGCCTGAGAACGGTTTTACCCTGTACAGGACGAGCAGATCAAGTAGGGAACGCCAACTACTTTCATATCAGAACTGTATGCGATGATGTGAAGACCAGTGACGGAGTTAGACTGGGCAACTTTTGGCATGATTTCCCCTGTCTTTTTTGCTTCTGACATCCTGTTTGGCTGTGTACAAGTGCTCCATGTGGAAAATGTAATGGTAATTGGTCTCTCAGTGATTGGTATATTTGATTTACTAGTAAGTCCCTAGTACAGTGAAATGTATGTTCCCAGGGTCTGTAAACTAAAAATTACTAGTTGACTTGCAGCACTAATTGTGAAACCCAAATAAGCAGCGTTGGAAACATGTCGCAGAATTGCCACAGCACTCTCTGTGTGCAGTTTTAAACTTTGATTTCGACCTGGCAAGTGCACCCACATGCCAGACGCAAACCTTCCATTTTAGTACATGTCCTGAACCCCTTAGGTATGCCTAAGGTAGACCCATAGGCAGGGTGCATCGTATTTTAAAAGGAAGGATAGGTACTGTTGTGTTTCTTTGTGGGTTTTTTTTTTTTGAGTTATGTAGCACAAACTCGACCAGAAGGTCACAGATTGCTTTATATGAGCACCAGTTGAGTTACAGAAGGACAAATGATTTTTGTTAGGAGCGGGGAGATTAAGTGATTTGCCCAGAATCACAGGATGTAGATCATCCTCGCCGAGACGCACACCCGGTTATCACAGAATCCCGGTCGACTGCTTTAGTAGTTAGGCCACACCCTCTCCCAACTGACCTGGTAGTGAAATAATTTCATTTTTCACTACAGCAAGGGCTATTTCTCCCATAATTTAGCATTGGAGCAGCAATGTAACATGGGTATCTTACAATTAGGAGTGGCTAGAAAGTTGGAGTTAAGGGCCTCTGGACTCACCATTTAAAAAGACATCTTTAATTAGTAATATTTTTTAATTTGCAGGTGTGAAAATGCCACTTATAGAGAGACGGTAACGTTTAAGGAGTTAGGTCCCGGGACGTGAGGGGGGCTGGACCCTTTGATAAATTGTAAATATACAAATTGCTCTCCACACACTTGTTTTCTGCTTATTGATTTTAAGCACATAAATCAGGACTACTTCTGAATATGTGGGTTTATTTTAGTTTCACCCTTTGCTTTTCAATATCAAGTACAAAAGTTCAATTTATAGCATGTTTGAAAAAGACACGCAACATGAAACATTAAATGACAGATATACAAATCAATAATTACCAACACATTAAATCCAAAACATCAAATTTGAACAAACATGAAACATATATGCACATTATTATCATCTGACGGCAACATCAATTTTTAGAATGCCGATATCAAAAAAAGATACTTGTTAGTATATTCTGTACAGTCATTGAAGGACAAACAAGTTTCGAAAGAGGGCCAAATGGATACGAATAAATGAGTCCAAGTTGCAATTAATCCTAATTCGTGGCCTTCTAGATGCCGACGCGTTTCGAACCCGCTAATTAAATAAACGGGATCTCGTCAGGGCCTTGTCACTTCAGTATCTTTTGTTCTGTGCAAAAAAGGAAGAAGAGAACACCTTAGTTCTGTTGTTCCCACCCATTTTTAAACAAATCACTACACCTCTGCCTGTGAAGAAATCTGTACCTGTAGCGTTGTGGCCGGGTTCATACAGGTTCAACAGCCTTCTTGTGTTTGTTACTGTTTTTGGGAACCCTGTGGGGATATTTGTAGCTATTAGAAAGTTCAGGGTTGGTTGGTGATCACCCTATTTAATTAGCGGTGCATTAAACCATATTTTTTACCTGCTTTTTAATGCCGCTGCTCTTTAAGAAATGTCCTCTGTCCGTTTAGATTGTCTATTCTCTGATCTTTATCTGCTCTCTCTGGCTTCCGCTCCCTATTTATTAAAGAAATTAGAGTTATTTAGAAGAGATAGTCTCTCTTATTTCTAAAGTGTGTGTACCAAAAAGGCATCTACCTTGAGGGGGCGTCCCTCGGCGCGCGTGGATTTACTCTTCTGTTGATGCGGGAGGGATTTTTTCAATCTATTCAAAAAGAAGGGGAATTGTGTTAGTCTCATGTGCGCTTGCGTTTTTCGGGAGCAGCATGTGAGAGTGTCACGGTCGATGCTGTCTCCTACCTTTGATTAGAGGAGCGAGGGGAGGCATCTGGCAGTCTGCAACGCTTCTATCGCTCTGAGCTTCCGCATTGAAGCCGGCGTTGAATTGGAGCAACCATATGGAGGTCAGCGTCATGCATTCTCGTTGATGACGCGATCCGGGAATTGCATATAAAAAGAACCAAAGTCTAGGCCAGCGTCTGGTCCGCGCTGATGTACGAATCCAAAAACCTAAAAGTGACCTGCTCTCCCAATGGGGTTTGAAACCGATACTGGGACATCACAAATGTGGGAACTGTGTCTCCTGCGATACCACGATTGAAGGCATTGAATTCATGCACAAGAACACTAAATGGAAAAATGTAGGTTTCACTAATTGTCGGACAAGAAATGTCGTATACGCAATTCTATGCCCGTGCGATAAAATTTATATCGGAAAAACAAACCAACAAGTGAATACCCGCATCACACAGCATAGATCTAGACTCAAAAATAAGGTAGCGAATGCACCCATGGTACAGCATTTCACAGAGGCCAATCATCGAGAAACCGATTTTAAATGGACTGTACTGTATAGCATCAACCCAAATAAATGTCCCCCTGACACTGAAAGTGTCCTCTTGACAAAAGAGGCATACTTAATCCTTAAATTTAACAGCACCCAAAGCGGGTTAAATACATTGTCAGAAGTCTCCAGGCTGTAATCTCTCGGAGGATGAAATACTGCTTCGCACGAGTCACCACATGAGCGAGGGTCTGACTAACATTAATGGAAAGCACCCACACGGACACCCTGAACTACAGATCCCAGAATTCCCGGATCGCGTCATCAACGAGAATGCATGACGCTGACCTCCATATGGTTGCTCCAATTCAACGCCGGCTTCAATGCGGAAGCTCAGAGTGATAGAAGCGTTGCAAACTGCCAGATGCCTCCCCTCGCTCCTCTAATCAAAGGTAGGAGACAGCATCGACCGTGACACTCTCAGATGCTGCTCCCGAAAACGCGAGCGCACACGAGACTAACACAATTCCCCTTCTTTTTGAATAGATTGAAAAAATCCCTCCCGCATCAACAGAAGAGTAAATCCACGCGCGCCGAGGGACGCCCCCTCAAGGTAGATGCCTTTTTGGTACACACACTTTAGAAATAAGAGAGACTATCTCTTCTAAATAACTCTAATTTCTTTAATAAATAGGGAGCGGAAGCCAGAGAGAGCAGATAAAGATCAGAGAATAGACAATCTAAACGGACAGAGGACATTTCTTAAAGAGCAGCGGCATTAAAAAGCAGGTAAAAAGTATGTTTTAATGCACCGCTAATTAAATAGGGTGATCACCAACCAACCCTGAACTTTCTAATAGCTACAAATATCCCCACAGGGTTCCCAAAAACAGTAACAAACACAAGAAGGCTGTTGAACCTGTATGAACCCGGCCACAACGCTACAGGTACAGATTTCTTCACAGGCAGAGGTGTAGTGATTTGTTTAAAAATGGGTGGGAACAACAGAACTAAGGTGTTGTGCTCTTCTTCCTTTTTTGCACAGAACAAAAACTACTGAAGTGACAAGGCCCTGACGAGATCCCGTTTATTTAATTAGCGGGTGCGAAACGCGTCGGCATCTAGAAGGCCACGAATTAGGATTAATTGCAACTTGGACTCATTTATTCGTATCCATTTGGCCCTCTTTCGAAACTTGTTTGTCCTTCAATGACTGTACAGAATATACTAACAAGTATCTTTTTTGGATATCGGCATTCTAAAAATTGATGTTGCCGTCAGATGATAATAATGTGCATATATGTTTCATGTTTGTTCAAATTTGATGTTTTGGATTTAATGTGTTGGTAATTATTGATTTGTATATCTGTCATTTAATGTTTCATGTTGCGTGTCTTTTTCAAACATGCTATAAATTGAACTTTTGTACTTGATATTGAAAAGCAAAGGGTGAAACTAAAATAAACCCACATATTCAGAAGTAGTCCTGATTTATGTGCTTAAAATCAATAAGCAGAAAACAAGTGTGTGGGGAGCAATTTGTATATTTACAACTTATAGAGAGACAGCATTTTCTTATTTTTACCATACAGTGAATCTTCCGGTCTGCAGAATACACATCTGAGTTAGAATGACAGTTGGGCTGTTTGTGCATTCACTCAAGACAGTCCCACAAAGAGAGCTGAGGTTCGTCCTGTGTAGTCTGATTTCCCATCACTAGCTGATGGGTCTTCCTGAGCTAGAGTGGTAAGAGGTGTGACATCGACACCTGAATAGGGCTGTGCCTGCCTCACACAAAGCCATCTACACCCCCCTGAAGTGTGTCTGAATCCAGGGCAGGGAAAGGCAGGGTCTTGTGCACTACAAAGACTGTCCTATGAAGTTTGCCTACTTTAAGATTAAAATAGGTGTAGGTACTGGTCTTGTGACCTCATATCCTCGGAACACTTCTAGGTTGAGACTATTCTGCCAGGAAGACGAGCTGGATAGGATAGGAGGTTACTGCCACTTTGCTGTTTGCTTTGCGGTGTTGGCCTGCTGCTTTGCTGCTTCTGTCCTGGGAGTGAAAGGACTGGACTTGCTTTCTACATCCTGCTTTCAAGGTTCTACAAGGGCTTAAGTTGAGCTTACCTCCCATTAAGATGTCTCAGGGCCATAAAAAGACCTCACCTGCCCGTACCTGGGCTCTTCTGTGAGAGTCCTGACTTACCAAGTGGTGCCAAATCCAGTTAGAGGGCCCATGAAAGTATATTCTGGCGATTTCAAGGAGAAAATCCTTGCATCAACTCACATTGTCATTCGAGTCAGCGTATCTCTGCAATACTCTGCCTGCACAGATGCCCTGCCGGATACATAAACCGCGGCTTACAACATAGGCCCCAGCTTTCTGTCGTAGCGCATCAAAAGAGCAGCCGCTACATGAGTTACAAGCACCGCATCACCCAAGGATGTGATGCACCCCTCTAACTCCAACGCAGCACCTGCATTATCGCTGTGGAATCAACGTAGTGCAACTTGATTTTTGACATATTGTCATTCGGCGCCGATTTCTTCATAGTCACCGACAGCAGTAAGGAACGGACACGTCATGTCCACAATGGACGCATTACTTCCCCTGAAACAATAAGGAACCAACGCATCACCTACCCAGCTAGCAGTAAGGAACCAATGCATCACCTCTTCTGTAGCAGTAAGAAACTGATGCATCACCTGATTTTTCGATGCTTCACCTCCCCGGCGCCTTGCAGCATCCTTGTTTTTTGATGCATCTATGGTACTTTGTCCAAAATAAACCAACCCAATCATTTTTATGGACTAAACTTGTCTTTTAAAAGTGATATCTTGACTTGTGTATGTTGGATGTGTGTGTGTGTGTGTATGTTGGATGTGTGTGTGTGTGTATGTTGGATGTGTGCGTGTGTGTATGTTGGATGTGTGCGTGTGTGTATGTATGTTGGAAGTGTGTGTATGTATGTTGGAAGTGTGTGTGTGTATGTTGGAAGTGTGTGTGTGTATGTTGGAAGTGTGTGTGTGTATGTTGGAAGTGTGTGTGTGTATGTTGGAAGTGTGTGTGTATGTTGGATGTGTGTGTGTATGTTGAATGTCTGTATGTATGTTGGATGTGTGTGTGTATGCTGGATGTGTGTGGTATGTTGGATGTGTGTGTGTATGTTGGATGTGTGTGTGTATGTTGGATGTTGGGTGTGTGTGTGTTGGGTGTGTGTGTGGTGTGTGTTGGATGTTGTGTGTGGTGTGTGTTGGATGTTGTGTGTGGTGTGTGTTGGATGTGGGTTTTGTTGAATGTGGTGTGAGGGTGTGTGTGTGTGTGTTTATTTTACACATTGCCATTGGGAAAAGCCTGACTGCTCTGTGTCAAGCTACCAATGGGGTGAAGCTCGGGTAATCTTAGCTGTGCGGCTCCCTTACTCAGAATAGAGTGAGGGTTCCTATTTGAACAGGGGGCACACCTCTGCCAACTAGAGAGCCCATTTCTAACAATGGGGAACTGCATCACATCTCTATGATCATGGTTGCAAGACCATTTCGTCCAGCAAAAAAACTGTACTGCCAATGGCATTTTTTGTGGTTTCATTAGAAAGACTACTTGGGTCATCATACTCTGTCAGGAAACTTGCCTGATGGGGATAGTGACCACTCTAGGGAATTTCTACAGGCCATATCCAAAAATACCTGGGCCTCTCATTCTCGAATGGCCTTCTAATCCTTCAAGGAGCAGGAGTCGCAGTTCGATAGATCGTTATTGAATCTAACACCACATGTAGATATCTGGCCAAGGGTTTTTTACAGCATTTTCTGCAGAGTTACAACCCGAAACAGACTGAGCGATAGACCAACGTTGATGATGCCCAGTAAAAAGTTAATTGATGACAGCATGTGTGGTGGAGAAAACTGTAATTACAAGGGCAGCGCCACAGCATTATTTGAGGTAAAGGGCAAAGAGTAGTGGTAAGTTCAGAAAGGGACCAGGTGTGGTCGGAAGGGACAGTCAGTACTTGTTGCTTTGCTCGCTTGTGAGGTGGCACTATGTAAAGATAGACAGGGATGAAATTAAAGGTAGAACAATGGTCTAATGAGAATTGGAGTTGCAGTATGCAGACATGATAAGGTATTAGATTTGCCACATACCCAACTACAAATTAGAGGACAACAGAGCAGGTTTGTGCACAAACTGTGCAATGTGGGCAACCCCCCACCCAATTTTTTCTGCTACCGTACATCTAAAGTTCAACATTATGCTGTAGCAGCAGGATTCCCAAAATCTAGATCTGATGATGGACACCAGAACACTGGCTCAGTTTTAAGCTTATGAAATAGTACAATAAGTGGCCATTACCGTCATATTTGGGATGATCCGCAGGAACCGGAAGACTATGAACATATTCACCAGCCGCACCATCTCCCAAAGGGACAGGACCCCCATTACATCAGGCTTCCTACAACAAGGATTGCATGTTAGACAGAAGCAATACAGTGAACAACACCACCCACCTCTTCAAACAAGTCCACACCTCCACAAGACAGACACTTCATAAAGCCACACTACTACCCTCTTAAGACTACTTAAGAGAGCAAACAGACCCAGCCTCATTTGGAGCAGCAGAGACATTACTGCTACAAAAACCAAAATGTCAATTCTACATGAGACTTCATCTAATGTTGCTACAATAAATAACTTTGTGAAGCATATGTGTTCCCACCT
Organism: Lissotriton vulgaris; assembly: GCF_964263255.1. Taxonomy (NCBI): domain Eukaryota; kingdom Metazoa; phylum Chordata; class Amphibia; order Caudata; family Salamandridae; genus Lissotriton; species Lissotriton vulgaris. The sequence goes on along the minus strand of NC_141688.1, from coordinate 195,088,023 downwards.
AGAAATACTCCTCCCCAACTTTCAAAATGTACAGAAGATACATCTGTGTCCACCATACCCCAACTCTCAAGAGAAATGAGGCCATAGTAGAACCATAACAGCCCTACTACACAGAATACGTTAGTGTGTGCAGGCTATGAAACCACCACCTCATGCACACAAGCCAAGAAACAGAAAATTGGGGCTGCACAACAATCAGCAGAATGGTAGTTAACAATTGATGCTTTTTGCACAGAATGAATGCATGAATGAATAGGTTTCCATATAAAATTTACCTTCATGGCACGGGCTAAGCTGCAGCGCTACCCGCTAGCTACGGCCGCACAATGTGTGCAGTGTCATGCCTTTGTGACCGGGTGGAAGGCTGAGAGTGAGGGGGAGATCGGGAAGCAATCCCTCATGAGCGGCCAACGGCGTGTGTGTGCCGCAAGGTTGCTCCAAGGGAACGATCCAGCAACACACTGAGGTAGGTTCGTGAGAGGCCTGCCCTGGATGATGTGTGCATAAGAGGCCTGGAATTTTTTTTTTTTTTTAAAAAGAAACAGCTGCATTGAGCATGGGGACCATAACAGCAGAAGAGAGGCCTTTTTGAAGCAGGGTAAAAAGAGGATAATTGGGGAACCAAAAGCAATGAAGCAGCAACCAGAGAACTAGCGCAGAAGGTGTATGGCACTCGCATAGAGAGGCGCAGAGACGGGACAGCACTGTGCATGTAGACTGCTCAAAAGTGGCAACACTATACAAGCGAGCCTGCATTATCCAGGATGTGTTCTGACAGATAGTCCTGCCATGCCATGTCTGTGCAATAAACAACAAACACCACCCCCACCAGCTACCCACTCTTTAGTCACTGAGCTGCTGCCCTTCAGCGAGCTAGCGCACCCTACGACTCCCGTGCCACGCTGGCGGCAATGGGTCAGACGCCTACAGCACTGCTTCCAAGCCTACTGGGAAAACATACAGCGCCATCAAGAGGTCTAGTTAACGCACTTAAGTACAACCTTAACACACCGCACAACACAGGTTCTGGTGTGGATTTAGAGTTCAACCCCCCCCCAGGTCGACCCTGCCAGGGAGCATTTCGAGCTGCAGCAGGCTAAGCACTGGTGGGCACATGCTATATAAACCAGCAGGACGAAATTAGAGCCCAACTATTTCAAGGCTATAAGTAGCGGCCCTCCATAGACTCATTCAACCAGGGTACAGCATGGAAGCCATACTAATGTTGGCAAGGTCGCACAAATTGGCAGACAGCTGGGCCAATGAGGCGAGGCAGAAATGGTACAAGGGACAGTCCAGGCGTGCACGAACCACACCGTTAGCTCATAGAGGAGCAAGTATGCATCATACAACGATGGCCTGCAGCACCAGAGAGATGATGGTGTGGCAGCTGTGGCCTTGATCACAGAGTACCTGTCCTGCCCAAGGCCAGTCCTGCTCCAGATGGGGACACATGAATCACTGCACCAAAGTGTGCAACAGCGAAGGACAAGGGCTCCGGACAGATAACAGAGGCAAGGTGAGATACACTTTGTGGCAGCTGTTGATCGAGAAGGATGAGACAGAGGGCACATCAGTGTGTGGCGGCCAGAGACCATACATGGACGAAGACAACAGCTAGGTATTTACCACATTTGCAGGGAGAGAAGAAAACAGGAAGTGCTTCTGTCAATGTAATGCACTCAGTACAATTCGGCAACCTGCTAATATGCCTCAAGCTAACGCCAACAAAAGCGAGGATTTACACATATGGTGGTACGAAGCCACTGCCATTAAAATGAGTGGTGGAAGTCGCAGTGGCAAGCGACTAAGACAACACAAACACAAAACCTTGTTACGGAAGGAGGCACCAGTAGGCTGTTAGGTTGCCACACAGCAGAAAGCCTGGGGCTCGTCTTCTTTGTCGGACAGGTCCACGCATCACATACTATAGCATCATACTGGAGTTCCCTCAACTGTTCAAATGGCTAAAGGGTACTTAGGTTTGATTACATACTGATGAGACTGTGAGAACAGCATGTCGGCACTGGCGGGTCCCATTTCACCTGTGGCTGCTTGTGAAAAAGGAGCTGTGGAACCTAGATGAACAAGGAGTGACTGAGGTGGTCAACTCCGTAGGTCTCACCCATTGTGATTGCACCAAAACCGAAACAGCCAGGCACAATCGGACTATGCATAGACTTGCGTCTCCCAAATAAAGTCATCCAAACGGAGCAATGCATAACCCCCACATGGTGGAGGACATTGTGGCAGACATGAATTGAGCCCATGGTTTTCCAAACTGGACTTAAATGCTAGCTACCATCAGTTAGAACTAGAACCAGCCAGTCTGTGCATCACAACCTTTTCAATCCACATAAGTCTCTGATTGTATTGGAGGCTGAACTTCGAGGTCTCATCAGCAACAGAGGTATTTCAAAACACCATCTGGGAAACCCTCTCTGGACTGGTGGGAGTCCTGAATATGATCAGTGACATACGGATATTCTAGGATACCCTTGAGGAGCACCATGTGAGACTCAGCTATGCTTCAACAGATGCCAGACTGTGGTTGACTTTCCATCGTCAAAAGAGTTCCTTTTATGAAAATGTAATAGAGTTATTTGGAAAACCTCTTTAAGGAAAGGGCTGTGCATTGACCCAAAGACAGTGGCGGCAATTGGATAAGTATCCGTCCCTCGTAATGCACCAAGTTGTGGAGTTTCTTGGGTATGGACACTTATTGTGGGAGATTCTTCACTAATTTGCTAAACCCGGTCTGAGCCGCTGAGGACACAAACAAGAGCTGATGCTCTTTGGGAGTGAGACCTGCAAGTGAATTTGGTTTTCCGCCAAGTAAAAGTAGCACTACTGGCAGATGTCACAATGGCCTACTTTAATGCAAAATGTCACACAGAGCTGGTGGTTGATAAGAGTCCAGTGGAGCTTGGAACAGTGCTGCTGCAGGAGAAGAGTGAAGGATTCTGGGTCCAGATCGTATATGTCAATACAGTGCTGTCAGACACAGAAACCAGATACGAGCAGGTTGTAGTGTTAGGCGCTGGCCATTAGATAGGCATGCCTACACTTCCCCTTATTCCTCTTTGGGCAACTGTTCCAGGTAATAACTGACCACAACACTCTAGTCCCTCTATTTGCAGGGACATCTAGGCACATCCCGCCTCGCATCATGTGGTGGGCAGTGCAGCTTCAGCCCAACCAATTTTAACTACTGTACAGCCCAGGAATCAACAGTCCAGCTGACTATATGTTACGCCATCCACAAGGAGAACCTGGACGGAGATGGCTGAGTAATGCGAAGGGTGGAAGACTTCTTGAGGATGGTAGTGCAACGTACATATCCAAGAGCGCTGTCCATTGCAGAGATCAAGGAAGCAACACTCGCTGACACAATCAATCAATCAATCATTGCATTTATATAGCGCACTACTTACCCAGAGGGTCTAAAGGCGCTGGGGGGGGGCCTGCTACTGCTCGAACAACCAGGTCTTGAGTTGCTTCCTGAAGGCGAGGTGGTCCTGGGTCAGGCGGAGGTGGGTGGGGAGTGAGGGAGTTCCATGTCTTGGCGGCGAGGTAGGAGAAGGACCGCCCCCCTGTGGTGGCTCTACGGATGCGGGGGACGGCGGCGAGGGCGTGGCTGGTCGATCGAAGCTGGCGTTTGGGAGCGTAGAAGTTGAGGCGGATGTTGAGGTATCCTGGGCCTTGGCTGTGTAGGGCTTTGTGTGCGTGGGTGAGGAGACGGAAGGTGATTCTCTTGTTGACCGGGAGCCAATGCAGATCCCTCAGGTGTCCGGAGATGTGGCTGCAACGGGGGATGTCCAGGATGAGTCGTGCTGAGGCGTTCTGGATCCGCTGGAGTCTCTTCTGGAGTTTGGCGGTGGTTCCGGCGTAGAGGGTGTTGCCGTAGTCCAGACGGCTGGTGACGAGGGCCTGGGTGACCGTCTTCCTGGTCTCGGTGGGGATCCACCGGAAGATCTTACGTAGCATGCGCAGGATGTTGAAGCACGACGAGGAGACGGCGTTGACTTGTCTGGTCATGGAGAGGGAGGAGTCCAGGATGAAGCCCAGGTTGCGTGCGTGGTCTGTTGGTTTGGGTGCGCTGCCTAGGGCGGGGGGCCACCAAGAGTCGTCCCAAGCGGCGGGTGAGGATCCCAGGATGAGCACTTCCGTCTTATCTGAGTTTAGTTTCAGGCGGCTGTTCTTCATCCATTCGGCTACCTCTTTCATCCCTTCGTGAAGGTTGGCTCTGGCGGTGGCGGGGTCGTTGGTAAGGGAGAGGATCAGCTGGGTGTCGTCAGCGTAGGAGATGATGTTGAGGTTGTGCTGGCGTGCGATGTCTGCGAGGGGGCTCATGTAGAGGCCATTCTCAAATGGCCAAAGAAGCGCTCCTGAGGCAGTAACAGTGCAATTTCCTGGATGGGGGCCAAATCGCTGGAGGAGAGGGCACACAGAACTATGAGCCAGCTCTGGCACATAAAAAATGAACGGGGCACCAGCAGTGAAGGCCTGCTACTCAGGGGAGGGAAAATCATACCGCAGAGCCTCCAGGCCAGAACTGTCAAGTGGCTCATCAGGGCCTCCAAGGAGTGCTATAGACTACAGCAAGGTAGAGATAAGGTGTGGTTCCCTGGCATGGACGCATTGGTGGACAAAAAGTGTGAGGAAGCCACTCCTGTGCGATCAGAAGCAGAGATACGGACCAGCTCCAGGTGTCACAGAAGAACCATGTCTTTAGTCCCAAGACAGCATGGCCTTCTGGAGCTTCTCGGATGTCTGGCTAACCGCACTAATCCTGGACAGCTACACCAAGGACCCGGTGGTTGAGGTCATACAGTCCACCACATTTTCCAAGGTGATGCCAATTTTAGAGAAAGTGCTCGCCGTGGTGGGACTACCAGACGAAGTGAAGACGGACAATGGGCCTCATTCAAGAAGCACGAATTTAAGGAATATATGCAGTTACTAAGCATTAGAACGTGACCCTTCAATGGCCAAAAGATAATGGAGAAGTGAAGCATTTAATGCGCACCCTGTATAGAACGCTCAGGGTAGGGGTGGACATGGAGTGTTGCCTCCATCGGATCCTACAAGCCTATCGACAAACTCCCCACAGAATGACAAACTGTGCACTATGGTCACTGTCCAGCAGGGACACAGAACAGCGGACCGCAACGTGTCCTGGTACAAACGAGTGAAGTCCTTGGCTGGGACTGGAGAAGAGAACACTTGTTTCAGAGGCAGAGGTGTCAAACTACTGCCCCAAAGACACCCAGAACACCTTCAGGCCTGTGGGGCTATCACAGTCAACAGGAAGGTGCGCAGGGAAATCTTGCACCAACACCACACCAGCGGCAGCCAGAAGGGAGTAGTCCGGAGCCAGAAGTATGGAGTTTGCCCCCAACCCATCAGCAAGTCAACTACTGAGAGACTATTGCAGCGTTATGATTGGCTGAGGAGAGCCTATGCTGCTTCCTGTTCCAACAGAAGAGAGGCGGCGGCTGGCCAGTCGGTCGACAGGTAAGTGTTTTTTTTTTAATGCATCTACCCCCAACACCCGCCATTCCCCGCCCCCCCCTCCCCCCCCCTAGCCGTTCTCTCCTCCCCTCCCCTCACTATTGGTACACGGGACAAGCCACAACTGGTTGAATACAATTTGCAAGGGATGTAGAATGCCGCTCGGCCTCTAAAATACTTTGTTGCTGCTTTCACATCCCCAGGGTCAGGTGCGGCGCAAATGTATAAATAAATATAGAAGCGAGTGCTCGTGGTTACTCCTCGGAGCTGTATACATTGCGTGCAGGTCACTTTTTATGAGCGGTGCTATATGCTGGTTAGGCCTGAAACTTACACACCCTATGCCGTCCGCATTAGTCTCATCCAATCTTAAGAGTGGTGGGATGAAGAGGAGGTGTGGCTCTTCCTACATAAACACTACTGCATTAAGTTAACACTGTTCTAAGCCATCAATGTATGCCTACCTCCTGCAGTTCAACAAACCTCGATAAAACTAATACTGTTCTGCAGCAAAAAAACATTTAAATGTTTACACATACACACCTAGGCAAAAGATAGGAGAGGGAAGGGACTGGAGTAGAAACAGGGCAGAAAAGGTAGAGTGTTTCTGGAGCACAGGAATGAGGTCATTGCAGATTCTATATTTGCAAATACGCTAACGACATTTGCTAATGAGCCACTTTCAATGTTTCACAAATTAAATAAGAAAATATATATAGTGCTTTGAGCTAGTCTTCTACCTGTGTCTAGGGACACTCTATGCAGTTTGTATATTTGACGTTAGTATCTGTTACATTCATCAGCCTGTAACTCACGGAGGTAAACCCTGCCACTTCTACTCAGTTTGATAGGATTTCTTGGGCTAGGGCACCACTAGAGATTGCAACAGAACCAGGTGCCACTGAATGAAGAGGGCGAGTAGATGCTCTGGTCCATAGCAGACTGCTCTCTGTCATCAAATACCGTCTTCTGTCCCTCGGCACTGGTCTGACCTTCGTCAATCACTCGGGCACCAGGTGCGTTTACAACATAATTAATCATTTTAGCAGCTTGAATAAAAGATGCTGTCAACAAGGCGACCTGTGCTGTACAATGCGACACACTTCCATAAGATGGTTGCCGTCCAAGGATTTATCATAAAAAATGCATATTAACTAGTGTAATCCATTAATGCACAGAAGGGACCATTAGTTAAGCTTACCAATCAAGTGCCGAGGGCAAAGCCAGATGAGTTCCACTGTGCATCAATTTATTGGACGGTGCTCCCACCTGCGTTCTCGAAACACAGAGGGGGTCAACACTTTGCTTATTTTGAGCTGATGGTTTCAGGTGTTCAGCGCAGGCACTTAATTGGTTTTCAGTGTTCGGCACCAGCACTTATTTGGCAACACTACACTTATGACAGTCTGCCGCATGGGGGCGCTCCTCAGCTAATTTAGAGACAAGCAGAACGGTTGTTAAGGAATACAGTATGCTTTAAAATTATTAACACCTGCCTCCCCAGCCTTTCCTTTAGCTTTGGGGACCTGGAATAATCTAAAGTGACCACTTGCAGGCGAGAGAGAGGGTTCGTAGTTGTTTTGGGACCGCCATTGGCAGCGATGTCAGGGGCGCGGGTGGTGCAAGCTGCAGTGGCCCCCAGGTCAGGGCCCTGGCACTTAATATTTTACAAATTAAGCACTGGCAGAGAATCACTTCGCCTAATGGGCAAAATTCCCTGAAGAGTGACCACTTCGGCTGTAGGCCGAGAACTGCATAGAAACAGGCACAGTACTAAGTGATCCAAGGTAGTGGGTTTGAAGTACGTTCATGGGACACCTTTCACCCAGGTGAAAGGCAGAGACAGCGCAAGGCCCACGGTGTCTCCTCTCACGCAGCAGTAATGTGCTAGTTTTCCACCACATCACACCCCCACGAGTGACTCAGCGTCCACCATAGCCAGTTTCCATCTCATCAATCGCATCCGACGGTCACTCGTTTCCGTGACGTCACTGGCGTGCGTCAGAGAGACCGGCCGGCACTTAATTCTTGGAAGAGGAGCTTAGGCAGTTTGCGACTGTCCGGAGGGCAGCGCAGAGAAGGGAAAGAGACTTTAAATAGGTGCAGGCGCTAGTGTGTGTTCACAAGTGAGATTAGGAAAATCAATACCGCCACCTGCCCTCCCAGCCCTGCAGTGCAGTGCAGTGCAGGTCGAAAGAGCCGACATCCTGGTCCAAAGCTACGCAAACTTCCGCGGAAACCTCCACACCTTTACTAAATTGAGAGATTTCACGCGTGCCCACGTATGCTCAAACAATGTCAGTTTGTAACAATTTGTGTCACAAAAATTAAAACATATTCGTTCTTATGCAAGCGTTTATAGTAAAACGGACAGCTATGCTTGCAGGGGAAGGGTCTACATTTATTTGTAATCTTTGCTTGTTCTGATTTGTGGATATTATCTTGTAACGTGCAGAAAAGCTTAGCAGGGGCGAAGTGAAACAAACCTGGAAACTTTGCCAACGGCGAAAACAAATAACTTTGGAAATTTTTGCCAGCTCGACAACGTAGCCTGTACCCCGATATCACACAAGACCCAGAGAGGACAGGTCTTGTGTGAGGGCACAAGACCCAGAGAGGACATTTCTTGTGTGAGGGCACAAGACCCAGAGAGGACAAGTCTTGTGTGAGGGCACAAGACCCAGATAGGACAAGTCTTGTGTGAGGGCACAAGACCCAGAGAGGACATGTCTTGTGTGAGGGGGCACAAGACCCAGAGAGGACATGTCTTGTGTGAGGGCACAAGACCCAGAGAGGACAAGTCTTGTGTGAGGGCACAAGACCCAGAGAGGACATGTCTTGTGTGAGGGCAAGTGCATTAAGCAGGAAAAGGTTGTTAGTCACCAGCCTGTATGATCTGTAATTGGCTGCACACTGCTGAGCATTATGGTATTATTGTGGGTCAGGGTGGTTAGATAGGAGTTGACATTCACATTTATGAGTCTCTATACAATGTGTGTAAAGTCAATATATAGGAAGTGTTACTTAAGACACTGAGGGCTAACAGGTGTAGTAGTCAGAAGTCATTCATACTGGTAGCCATTGTGTAGCATGGGTGGTGGGTACACCGGGTTGATAGACCCGTGGCTCAATATTCTTAGGGGTGCAAAATTTTGAAAGAAAATAATTGTGGTGGAAGGCACATGAGTCACGTCGGTGCTGTTGTCTGTCAGCAAGTGAGGTCTCACCCACCTTTCTCCGCAGAAGGGCTGCACGGAGCTGTGCGCTCATGCAGCTCACATGGCTGCGGGGCAGGTGGAGGGCTGCTCCCGCTGTTTTCCAGAGGCATGGGAGCAGCGCTGCCCAACAGCGGAACGTCACTAGTGGTACCACAGCGCAGTACAAGGGATTAATTTCTGCTTTTTGGCAGGCAGAAGGAGCATTTCAAGCCCATGTTACGCTGGTTTGGAATGGTAGGTCGAGTCACCCGGGGTGTGGCATTTATTCATTCATCCATCCTTCAGTCTTTCACCATTCATTCTGTCATGCCATCTGTATACCCATCCATATCCAAACCTATCCAACCATTTCCAAACCTATCCATCATCTATCCTTCATCCAACATTTAACTCATCCATCCCTTCTACCACCCATTCATTCATCTATCCACCCTTTCACCCCATCCATCCTTTCACTCATCCATCCACACTTCCACCCATCCAAACAATTACCCTTTCACCCATTCTTTCACTTACTCATCCATTAATTCACTGTCACTCATCTTTCCATTCATTCACCATTTCCCTAATCCATCCATCCTTTCTTTCTTCCAGCTCTTCACCTTTCCTTTCACTCATCTGTGCATTATTTCACTCATACTTCCTTACATCCTTTTCACTTATCCATACACCCTTTGACCCATCTGTCCTGTCAATCATCCATCCATCCTTTCCCTCATCCATCCATCATCACTGTCTCTCCATCCCCCATTCACTTAGCCATCTCCTCACCCATCCTTCCATCCACCCACCCACCCACCCATCTACTCATGAATACATCCTTTGACCTGATCATTCATCCATCCTTTCACTCATCCATCCATCCTTTTGCTCCTCTACCCTCACTTTCACTCACTCACCCATCCTTACATTCACCCTTTCACTTAACAATTCATCAATCAATCCATCCATCCATCATTAGACTCATCCAATCATTCACCCATCATCCACACGTTCACTCATCCATTCACCCTTTTACCCATACATCCACCCTTTTACCCATAAATCCACCCTTTTACCCATACATCTACCATTCCAACCATACATCCACCATTCCACCCATACATTTATTTACCCTTTCTCTTATCCATCCTTCCATTCACTCATCCATCCATCCATCCATCCATCCATCCAATATCCATCCACCATTTCACTCACCCATTCACCATTTCACTCACCCATTCACCATTTCACTCACCCATTCACCATTTCACTCACCCATTCACCCTTTCACTCATCCATCCATCCATCCATCCTTTCACTCATCCATCCATCCTTTCACTCATCCATCCATCCTTTCACTCATCCATCCATCCTTTCACTCATCCATCCATCCTTTCACTCATCCATCCATCCTGTCACTCATCCATCCATCCTTTCACCCATTCCTCCACTCACACAACTTTTCACATTAATTATGAGTTGAGCCTTTGCGAAGTTGCAGACAGAAGAGGCCCACCAAGAACGCCACCCCAGCTGTAGTTCTTAAAGCAAGGGAGGAGTGGGAGAGGGTTCACCATTTCCCGGCACGTATGCAATCTGAAAACTTTGAAGTCATGAGTCATGCATGATATATATTGGCGGGTCGTGAGGTCACTGTGACATGGTGTTGTTTCCAGGGCTTTAAGTGGGATGAAAAAACTGGGGTGGGGGGGTGGAGACTCTCAAAGGGAGGTTTTCAAATCCATTAAGGTGGGTTAAAACACAGTAGCTAAAAATTGGTGATTAGCATAGTGTGCCGCCCGACTGGTATTCTGCTACTTCTGGTATTGCATCCAGATAAATAATACATTACGCCTACAACAAGCCAGTACTATTGGCTTGGTCGATGGTTGTTAGTTGCATAAAATAAAAAGTAGCAACGATGGCTTCGTTGTATATAATTTTGAAAAGGCTTCAGTTCTAAAATGATGACTATGAAAGAATTATTATAACCCTTTCTTTAACTACTTCTGCTGGTTTCTTTTCATGAACTGGATTCTGTAGATTTCTTCCATCTGGGGAGATGTAACATTTTTCTTTATGTCTGGTTAAAACAGTAAAAACAGAATCCGCTGCCCTAGATCGAGACAGTAGGAGGCCCACCACATGTGTTAACAGCCTGGACTGGCCCGATGTCATTCTGTATGTGACAGTCAACCGCACACAGAAGGACATTGGGCAGTGTGGGGCTGCTCTTGGTCTCAGAGGTGGAGTGCAAGACAGCCCCATCAGGGCGCTGAGGCTTCTCGCAGGGGAAGAGCGCTGCTCCCTGAATGCCCAAACATTGCGGACAAAAGGCATCCGTAAAAGGGATCATCCCGGACAACGGATGTGAGATCCAAATTGCAGCCAGTCCATGAAATGTATTGGCGGTTGGTCACCCTAGAGCCAAGTACTGGGCACCAGAAGGGGTCAACGCTCCTCTAATGTTCTTGCAACAAGGGTTTGTATGGTACATTGCACTTACATACATGGTGCAGACCTGCACACACACTTCACTTTGGAATTTAGTTTGTAGAGCACTGCAGACCAACATAGAACCCTGATTTATAAGTAACAAACAACGCATAGTATTAGAGCAGAATTATGAACCTAGAAAAGAAGCCGGCATTGTCAGAGCTAATCGATATGACTTCCCTATTAAGACCCAACTAAAATATTTTACAAAAGCGTGCTGCAATGAAAAAAAATTGTTCTATGTATAAAATGTGTATTCATTGAAAGTAGCTGTGAGATGTAAAGAGTTCCTAGTGCAAGGCAATGGAAATACTCCATAGTGCGGAATGATACAGCCAAAAGGTTGTTGGGAGCCAAAGCACATTATGTATAGTTTAAAGAAGTGGGAACAATAGGTGTGAAGACCGCTATGCTGTCATGCTAGACCTAAAAGTATGGGGAGGAAGTGAGTGGCACAGTAGATCAGTATTTCCCAAACTGTGGGTCACAGACCGATTTTTTGTGAGTCGCAAAAGTCCATGCAATAAATGAATATGCATTTAAAATTTGTGTTTATATGGTCACCTTTGACGAGCCACAAAGACGGAGGCCAAATGACAAGCTATTTCTTATGAAAAATTACTACGTTTTTTTTTTTTAAAACACACTGCATTGTTGTTTACAAACTCCTCTCACTTTGCACTCAGAGAAAGAAAAGTCAGGTGAATTATGCGACAGTGTTGCTGGGGTACAGGGAGCGTGAATAAAAAGACCATATGAGGTAATTTTTTAGTAACACAACATGTAAATACCTGTAAATAAACTGTATACATTGAGCAGTCAGGAAAGCAAAAGTGTACCACTGTGTTGGAAACAAAGATTATAGGTTCAAAATAAACCTAAACTCTAGTTGGTGTTAAACAAATTATATCAACTGAACCCCGATTTCCACACAATATAATTTGAGTGAAATGCAGTTTATCAGTAAAACTGTAGGTCTGTGCAAATTTAGTGTTAATTTGAGTGGAAAGTGTGATGCGTGTAAATGACAATAATTCCACACAATGCTTCAGTTACAGTAAAAAAATGGTCCTCCTCATGTCCATCATAGCGAGGTGGGGTCACAAATATTTGTAGCTCTAAAAGTTTGATAGTGGTTCTAAAAAGTTAGGCAAGCATTGCAGTAGAGCAGCCAGGCAGGTAAAGCAGACTGACCACTTAAGGGAGATTTGTTTAGAGCGTAGCGCCTATGGATCAAGCAGGCAAGCTGGAAACAAACTCTACCGTCCTAAGGAAGCCGATAAACAGGTTTGATGGTGGTAATGTCCTTAAAAGGCCAATCCTGTGTGGAGAATACAGTTTTCTTTGCCCATTTCCACATCTCCAAATCACCAATAGGCGTAGTATAATGTTTATTTGATGAAGTCAATTGGGGTTTTGAGACTTTTTGCGACATTTATTTTATGGGCCCTTTAAATTATTTTTGAAGCATTTTTTTTCCTCTGGTATCATAGTGCGGGATGCCTGAAATCCAAAAGAATAGCTCAGTGGGTTAATGCATGTGCCTCATAAAAGAGCACCGTCACTGATCCTGGCTGCTGCAACTCAACCTTCCACCCTTTGACAGTTAAAAAATGAGTTGCACTTCTTACTTACAGAGAAAAAAAATACAGGAGCTTGGAAGCAAATTTTATGAGGGAACAGGTTGCTTTTGGCATAGCAGAGGTCTTGGTGAGGAAGCGTGGTGGAATAAAGCCAACTGCAGTCTCAGCGTGGTCCTCACCCTCACCCCCACAACCTTCAGGGCTTCTTGGCAGCTGCACAGGGGTGGGCACAGTTTTGCAGGAGCGCGCATGAAGAGCGCTGCTAGTACCTATGATGAATGAATCTATTACCTCTGATGAGTAGCTAGAATATAGAAGTACAGCTCGGTACCATGCTCCTGCATTTATGTACTGTTAAGATGGCCACCAGAACTACTATCTGATCCCTGCGGGCCAGAGTCTGGCTGCTCCAATAAGCACAAAGTTCACAAAGGGAACATCCACCTCCCCAGGTGGAGGATCCTTTAGAGATCCCATTTTATCTATGTGAGCAAGGTAGATCTACCATGATCCAGGCTGATCCAACACCAGGACTGAAGTAAGCAAGGGTATCCTTGAAGCGCTACCCTCCTGGACAGCGGCATCTCTTGGACAGCACCAACGCGCCAGAAGAGCTTCTGTTGTGTATAATGCACACAGAGTCAACCCCAGATCCCATCTGCCCATGTCGAGGCTAGGTCTCGCCTGCCTATCATTACAACGGTTAAAGAGGCTTGTAACTAGAAGTCTAACTGCTCAATAGCTCAGTGGAGCATGTTGCATGCCCAATGGATGGCGCCGCACGCCACTTGCTGAATACGTTTCCGCTACTAAACAGAGGGCAACAGGAAACTAGTTCTCACAAGGGTGCAGATGTTTACTCATCATTTACTACACCCAAAAAGTGTATACTCCCCTCATGACTTTGGACCAGATGCCAGTCCTGCACATCTAATTTGCTGTACTAGATCCATCCAAAACATTTTTTCCCCAGGTTAGGTTTCATGTCAGTCTCTCTAGCAGCAGATACAGTATCAATGAGAGTTAGATCGGAGTGACCCTTCTTGGTACAATAGACTGGTGGCCTCTTTTGCCAGTGTATTTGGGCCTGCATCCACCATTGGGTATGAAGAGGTGCAGGTCCCAGGTCCCAGCGAGGGGCACGCCCAGGTCCCAGCGAGGGGGGACACGCCCAGGTCCCAGCGAGGGGGGCACGCCCAGGTCCCAGCGAGGGGGGCACGCCCAGGTCCCAGCGAGGGGGGCACGCCCAGGTCCCAGCGAGGGGGGACACGCCCAGGTCCCAGCGAGGGGGGACACGCCCAGGTCCCAGCGAGGGGGGACACGCCCAGGTCCCAGCGAGGGGGGACACGCGCAGGTCCCAGCGAGGGGACACGCGCAGGTCCCAGCGAGGGGACACGCGCAGGTCCCAGCGAGGGGACACGCGCAGGTCCCAGCGAGGGGACACGCGCAGGTCCCAGCGAGGGGACACGCGCAGGTCCCAGCGAGGGGACACGCGCAGGTCCCAGCTCCCAGCGAGGGGACACGCGCAGGTCCCAGCTCCCAGCGAGGGGACACGCGCAGGTCCCAGCTCCCAGCGAGGGGACACGCGCAGGTCCCAGCTCCCAGCGAGGGGACACGCGCAGGTCCCAGCTCCCAGCGAGGGGACACGCGCAGGTCCCAGCGAGGGGACACGCGCAGGTCCCAGCGAGGGGACACGCGCAGGTCCCAGCGAGGGGACACGCGCAGGTCCCAGCGAGGGGACACGCGCAGGTCCCAGCGAGGGGACACGCGCAGGTCCCAGCGAGGGGACACGCGCAGGTCCCAGCGAGGGGACACGCGCAGGTCCCAGCGAGGGGACACGCGCAGGTCCCAGCGAGGGGACACGCGCAGGTCCCAGCGAGGGGACACGCGCAGGTCCCAGCGAGGGGACACGCGCAGGTCCCAGCGAGGGGACACGCGCAGGTCCCAGCGAGGGGACACGCGCAGGTCCCAGCGAGGGGACACGCGCAGGTCCCAGCGAGGGGACACGCGCAGGTCCCAGCGAGGGGACACGCGCAGGTCCCAGCGAGGGGACACGCGCAGGTCCCAGCGAGGGGACACGCGCAGGTCCCAGCGAGGGGACACGCGCAGGTCCCAGCGAGGGGACACGCGCAGGTCCCAGCGAGGGGACACGCGCAGGTCCCAGCGAGGGGACACGCGCAGGTCCCAGCGAGGGGACACGCGCAGGTCCCAGCTCCCAGCGAGGGGACACGCGCAGGTCCCAGCTCCCAGCGAGGGGACACGCGCAGGTCCCAGCTCCCAGCGAGGGGACACGCGCAGGTCCCAGCTCCCAGCGAGGGGACACGCGCAGGTCCCAGCTCCCAGCGAGGGGACACGCGCAGGTCCCAGCTCCCAGCGAGGGGACACGCGCAGGTCCCAGCTCCCAGCGAGGGGACACGCGCAGGTCCCAGCTCCCAGCGAGGGGACACGCGCAGGTCCCAGCTCCCAGCGAGGGGACACGCGCAGGTCCCAGCTCCCAGCGAGGGGACACGCGCAGGTCCCAGCTCCCAGCGAGGGGACACGCCCAGCTCCCAGCGAGGGGACACGCCCAGGTCCCAGCGAGGGGACACGCCCAGGTCCCAGCTCCCAGCGAGGGGACACGCCCAGGTCCCAGCTCCCAGCGAGGGGACACGCCCAGGTCCCAGCTCCCAGCGAGGGGACACGCCCAGGTCCCAGCGAGGGGACACGCGCAGGTCCCAGCGAGGGGACACGCGCAGGTCCCAGCGAGGGGACACGCGCAGGTCCCAGCGAGGGGACACGCGCAGGTCCCAGCGAGGGGACACGCGCAGGTCCCAGCGAGGGGACACGCGCAGGTCCCAGCGAGGGGACACGCGCAGGTCCCAGCGAGGGGACACGCGCAGGTCCCAGCGAGGGGACACGCGCAGGTCCCAGCGAGGGGACACGCGCAGGTCCCAGCGAGGGGACACGCGCAGGTCCCAGCGAGGGGACACGCGCAGGTCCCAGCGAGGGGACACGCGCAGGTCCCAGGTCCCAGCGAGGGGACACGCGCAGGTCCCAGGTCCCAGCGAGGGGACACGCGCAGGTCCCAGGTCCCAGCGAGGGGACACGCGCAGGTCCCAGGTCCCAGCGAGGGGACACGCGCAGGTCCCAGGTCCCAGCGAGGGGACACGCGCAGGTCCCAGGTCCCAGCGAGGGGACACGCGCAGGTCCCAGGTCCCAGCGAGGGGACACGCGCAGGTCCCAGGTCCCAGCGAGGGGACACGCGCAGGTCCCAGGTCCCAGCGAGGGGACACGCGCAGGTCCCAGGTCCCAGCGAGGGGACACGCGCAGGTCCCAGGTCCCAGCGAGGGGACACGCGCAGGTCCCAGGTCCCAGCGAGGGGACACGCGCAGGTCCCAGGTCCCAGCGAGGGGACACGCGCAGGTCCCAGGTCCCAGCGAGGGGACACGCGCAGGTCCCAGGTCCCAGCGAGGGGACACGCGCAGGTCCCAGGTCCCAGCGAGGGGACACGCGCAGGTCCCAGGTCCCAGCGAGGGGACACGCGCAGGTCCCAGGTCCCAGCGAGGGGACACGCGCAGGTCCCAGGTCCCAGCGAGGGGACACGCGCAGGTCCCAGGTCCCAGCGAGGGGACACGCGCAGGTCCCAGGTCCCAGCGAGGGGACACGCGCAGGTCCCAGGTCCCAGCGAGGGGACACGCGCAGGTCCCAGGTCCCAGCGAGGGGACACGCGCAGGTCCCAGGTCCCAGCGAGGGGACACGCGCAGGTCCCAGGTCCCAGCGAGGGGACACGCGCAGGTCCCAGGTCCCAGCGAGGGGACACGCGCAGGTCCCAGGTCCCAGCGAGGGGACACGCGCAGGTCCCAGGTCCCAGCGAGGGGACACGCGCAGGTCCCAGGTCCCAGCGAGGGGACACGCGCAGGTCCCAGCGAGGGGACACGCGCAGGTTCCAGGTCCCAGCGAGGGGACACGCGCAGGTTCCAGGTCCCAGCGAGGGGACACGCGCAGGTCCCAGGTCCCAGCGAGGGGACACGCGCAGGTCCCAGGTCCCAGCGAGGGGACACGCGCAGGTCCCAGGTCCCAGCGAGGGGACACGCGCAGGTCCCAGGTCCCAGCGAGGGGACACGCGCAGGTCCCAGGTCCCAGCGAGGGGACACGCGCAGGTCCCAGGTCCCAGCGAGGGGACACGCGCAGGTCCCAGGTCCCAGCGAGGGGACACGCGCAGGTCCCAGGTCCCAGCGAGGGGACACGCGCAGGTCCCAGGTCCCAGCGAGGGGACACGCGCAGGTCCCAGGTCCCAGCGAGGGGACACGCGCAGGTCCCAGGTCCCAGCGAGGGGACACGCGCAGGTCCCAGGTCCCAGCGAGGGGACACGCGCAGGTCCCAGGTCCCAGCGAGGGGACACGCGCAGGTCCCAGGTCCCAGCGAGGGGACACGCGCAGGTCCCAGGTCCCAGCGAGGGGACACGCGCAGGTCCCAGGTCCCAGCGAGGGGATACGCGCAGGTCCCAGGTCCCAGCGAGGGGACACGCGCAGGTTCCAGGTCCCAGCGAGGGGACACGCGCAGGTTCCAGGTCCCAGCGAGGGGACACGCGCAGGTTCCAGGTCCCAGCGAGGGGACACGCGCAGGTTCCAGGTCCCAGCGAGGTGACACGCGCAGGTTCCAGGTCCCAGCGAGGTGACACGCGCAGGTTCCAGGTCCCAGCGAGGGGACACGCGCAGGTTCCAGGTCACAGAGAGGTGACACGCGCAGGTTCCAGGTCACAGAGAGGTGACACGCGCAGGTTCCAGGTCACAGAGAGGGAGTGTTATCTAATCTTCTGACATTCAAGTCAACACTTAGAATTTCGAACACATTCAAATCCAACACCTTACAATTTGCCTCCCCCCCCACAGTAAGTACATACTCAATATATAACTACTGAAACTGCTGCATCACAATAGTTCTACAATTGCAACTCACACAGAAAAATTGATTAGTAAGTCAGGTTTTGACAGAGACGATATACACTATGTGTCAGCACAATGCATGAGCATGGCAAGCACCCACGAAAAGTCTTGCAACAGCTTGATCTCATAAAACACCCAATACATTATCTCGGGTGCTAGACAAGCCAAAGCACACATCAAGCAGAAATCACAACTATAGCACAATTACTTGCATCCATAAAAAGAAAGCACATACCAGCCTGGATGAGGAAAACTGTACAGTGCAATAGTTGCGATCTCCAAGACCTTTAAATGACAAAAGAACATGAGTCAGAGCCACAGGGGGTACTGTATGTCCTCTCCATCAAACAGTGTGAAGAGCACTCAAACAGGCAAACAGACGAGAAACAGCAGCTACAGAAATAGATCACGCGTTGAAAAAGCTTTGGTGGGTATCAAGGGGAAAAAGGATGAAAAGCATCATGAATTTAGAATATAAATCTGCTGCGATCGATCACAAGGCGAATGATCAAATTTGGGTGAGCAGGAAGAGAATTTAGGGGCATCATATACAAATGTCTGCCGATCACATTGCACCCCTCATTTGATACTGTGCCTGTGAACCGATAGCTACCAACATAATGTGTCCACACTTTACGAAGTGTATTAGTGGTGCTTGGCTGAGGGGAGATGAGAAAACAAGGGGTTGGCAACGATTAATCGCTAGCCCATCCCTAAATCATATGGGGAGCTGGAGTTCCAGTGTTGAGCCAACACAGAACTGGTCACCAGTTTCCTTGGCAACGCTACTGTGAGCAAAAGAATGAGCAGTTGGTACCAATGTAGTGATCCATGGCAGAGTGAAGTATTGAGAGCTCCGGCTTCATGCGATCTCACTGTCCAGGCCACGACTCCGTGTCGCCAATACATAATGTCAGAAACAGTGCTTGAGCACTTCATGCACCATCAGGAGGGCTCACTAGACTTTAGAAAACATGGCAGGTTAGAACACCTCTTGAAGATGAAGGGGTTTGATTTTACAGGTATTCAAATATTGTGTACACCGTCTGTTAAAGCCTAACTTGGTGAATATCCAATGCTTGTGGGGATTTCTGTCACAGAGGGTGGCTTTGAGTGCCAACCGGATGAACAAATTTTGGTTATCGACAGTCATATTAGAACCGCAATAAAACGCAAATGAATAAAGCCGATAACATAGCAGACATGTATCACGTATGGTGCAATGGCGGTTATAGGCGTGCACGTTTGTCGATGGAGATATGGGACAGTATTAGAAGCATTTAGTTGTGAAATCGCGTGATGACAGTTAGGTTTGCATGACTATAGGGAGGTCGTGATTGCGCAATGTCAGACGCGCGGGATGGTAGTGTGGATGACTGCTTGTTTGTGAAACGAGATGATAAAGAACCTACCACCAGTATGACCGTCAGCAGCCCATCAAACATGTTACTTGGGTACGATACGTAGTTCTTGAATCCCAGCGAGAAGATTTTCAGTGCCATTTCCAGACAATAGTAAACAATGAAGAAGCAGTTGATCGCCTTGGGTTTAAAACAAAGTAGCTGGTTAGCACGAAACCAGAGGCAGCAAGGATAGCGCAAACAAATTCAGATAAAGCACGCTTACCCCCAAAAAGAAGTCATCCCGTTCGCTCCCAGGCTTATCCGCATCGATAACCAGCACCACCTGTGGCAGAGGAAAAATACAATTGTACTTTCCGGGTGGTATCGAAAGTGCAGAATACACCTGAGATCTGATATATACACACACACACACACACACACAAACACACACACACACACAGGTGGAGTCTGGGTGGATGGACTTAGGTAGGAGAAGGAGGATCTTAAATGGTTATGAACAAGTAGGTACAAGCGCCTGCAGTCAATGCACCGGGACTGCAATGCTCTACACTTTGCAGCAAGAAAGATTGAAACATCTTGTGATCTTAATGGACTCAACTGAATAACCCGTATTCACTAGGATCAGGTTATGAGGGCAGCAGATGGTCGTTAATGCCCTGTAGTAACCCGCAATGGGCAATTCAAGCAGTCAATTACCGGATCTGTGACCACACAAGGCAAATAGTCACCAAGATCCACAATGCTTCCTGAGAGCAAGCGATCACCTGAACACTGCATGGTCATTGTCACTGTGCCCACCAGGCACATGGGAGGCAGAATCACGCAGGCTGCACCTTTTTGTCCAGAAATTATCCCTTGCATGTCTTGTCCACCCACCACCTGCAATCTAATGCAATGCCACCCTTCGCATAGCTTTGATCTATTTACAAATGCTTCATTCTTGTCCAGTTTCCAGTACATTAGAAAATATTTAATCATTCTATCAAAACATCGCTCATTGGAGAACATTCTGAAGATACTTACCCTTATTTCTGGGTTCTAGCGCCTCCACCGTGTCCCTCAGGTAAGTAAATTGTTCCTGCCTAAAAAAATGCATATGTATACACCCCAAAAATAGTTTGTCCACTTATCCCGTTATATCATTACGTGGAACCAAATCAAGGTAAGATTAGTTTAATATTAGATGAAGCTTATTAGAGCACAAACAGAGCCAAGTCAATGTCTAGATGCTAGCTTTAAACTGTCATATTTGGATTTTATAAACGGAAAACTATGAGCTTGTAAGTTTAGTGAAGAAAAACAACCTCGACAAAGTAGTTTGGAAGGAAATTCAATCAATTAACGAATTCCCAATGCTATAAAGAATGATCTTGAGGTGCTTCCTGAACTGGGTTGACAACGTGGATTGCCCGAGGTGGAGGGGTAGGGTGTTCCAGTTCTTAGCGGCCAGGTAGGCAAAGGATCTTCCTTCTTCCGGTCTTGAGGAACCGTCGGACTGAGGCCCGGATGAGGTGGGCAGAGCAGAGTTGTCTAGCGGGTGTGTGGTGAGCGTGGTAGTGGTTCAGATATTCTGGTGCTGTGTTGTGGATGGCATTGTAGGCATGTGCTATGAGCTTGAAGGTGATTCTTTTGTTAACTGGGAGCCAGTGGAGGTGTTGTGTCATGTGGCTGCAGCGGGCGATGTCAAGGACCAGTCTGGCTGCGGCATTCTGAATGTTCTGTAGTTTCCTGAGCTGTTTCTGGGTGGTGCCGGCAGCAAGTGCGTTGTAGTCAAGTCTACTGGTGAGGAGTGTATGTGTGACCATCTTTCTGGATTCTGTGGGGAGCCATTTGAATGTCTTTCATAGCAGGCGGTGAGTGTGGAATGAGGATACTGGGTGGATTTGGCGGTTCATTGAAAGTGAGGAGTCCAGTATGATGCAGAGGTGCAGGCGTGGTCTGTAGGGGTTGGAGGGGTTCCTAGTGTGGCGATCCACCAGGAGTTGTCCATGTCTGAGAGGGGCCAGGTCCCAGGATGAATACTCTAGTCTTGTCAATGTTGAGCTTGAGGCAGCTGTCTTGCAGCTAGGTAACAACTGCCTCCATTCCGTTTAAGTTGATTCTGGCGGCTGTGGGTATGTTGGTGATGGAGATGATCAGCTGGGTGTCGTCAGAGTTGACTATGTGGCTTCTCACAATGTCTGCGAGGGAAGCAAAGTAGATATTAAAGTGGGTGTGGCTCAAGGAGGAACCCTGTGGCACTACACAGCTGATCTCTGTAGGTTCTGAGAGGAATGGGGGTAGTCTGACTCGCTGTGTTCGGCCGGTCAGGAAGGACTGGATCCAGACCAGTGCCTTGTCAGTGATGCCAGCATCGTGATTAGCATGCAATGGGAGATGGTGTCGAAGACAGCAGAGCGGTACAGTAGGATGAGGGCTATCAATGGGCCCTGGTCGAGGAAGGAGCAGATGTCATGGGTGGCGGTGAACAGTTCAGTCTCGGTGCTGTGGTTACTACAGAAATCGGATTGGTAGGTGTCCAGGAAGGGGTTCTCTTCGTTGAACTTAGAGTTGGGAGCTGATGGCTTTCTCAATGGCCTTGGCTGGAAAGGGGGAGAGGGAGATGGGTCTGTATTATTTGAGGTTTTCAGGTCGAAGGACGGTTTCGTCAGCGGGGGTTGGTCTCTACGTGTTTCCAGTCAGGTGAGGTGCCGGTTTCGATGGAGCAGTAGATGGTGCAGCGTAGCTGGGGGATAATGGAGGCTGCTGCTCTATGGAAGATGTGGTACTGGCAAGGATCCAATGGTGCTCCTGAGTTGATGGTCTTCATGGTCTTGAGCGTATCATCTGTGGTGAGCGGAGTCTAGTTGAGCACGATCTGTTGGTTTGAGTCGCGATAGCGTGCGGTGGTGGTAGGCGTATGGTGGTGTCTTGGGTGTCAAAGCTGTTGTAGCTCTGTATGATCTTGTGGTAGAAGAAGGTGCAGAGTAGATTGCAGAGGTCATGGGAGGGTAAGATTTCTGGTCTCGCTGTTTGGCCTGGCAAACGTCCTGATGAGGTTGAAGAGTTCTTTGCTATTGTGTGCTTTGGCGTTTATTTTGTCCTGGAAGGTCGTTTTCTTTGTGGTTTTGAGTAGAAGGTGGTGTAGGTTGACAGCAGATTTGAAGGTAGCGTGGGTTTATGGGGTTTTGTTTTCCCTCCTTCTCTTCTTGAGCCGTGGACAGGTGCCTCTGGACCCTTGGAGGGTAGCAGTGAAGCAGCTGTCTACCTTGGAGTGTTGTTTGCCTGGTGTCTTCTTGAGGGGTGCCAGAGTGTCGGCACAGTTGGATATCCATTGTTGAAGGTAGCAAGCTACAGTGTTGGGGTCTGTTGGTGTCCATTGGTGTTGGCAGAGTGGTTGTGCTAAGACGTTCTTTAATGGCATTGTTCCAGCAGTGGCGGGGTGAATGAGGGTGATAGTGTACTGTGGGCTTGGTGAAGGCGAGATGTATGCAGTGGTGATTGGTCCAGAGGCATTCGGTAATGTGGCTGTAGGTGATGTTCCCACTGACTGAGAAAATGGGGGTAGAGTGTCGTTCTGGATGTATGGGTCTGTGCAGTCACTAGCTGCTTGAGCTCCAAGTTGATGTTTTTTTGGAGTTTGAGGAAGTACTTCCACCTACATGATAACCATTTTATGTGTTGTATTATTTAGGTGCTCTTCCTCAGTGTATGTTTAAATACTGTATAGTTCATCTGACCCTTTGGTAACCCATTAACTGAACATACATTTAAATCTGCATTTTGTTTTCTTAACAGTTTACATGTGAATATCCGTTTCTTTGACTGACCCACTGTGTGCTATGTTAAATTAAATTTGTAAAAAACCTATAATGATGTGCCTCTACTTTAGATCCTAAACAAGAATAATTTGAATGAAAAGAGAAGTGTAGAGATAATTTCCTTTGATTTCTGCTAAAATACACAAAATGTTTACACTTTGATACAAGATGACATTTTCCTAGCTGAACCAAATGGTCCAGGAAGCATTCTTTCCTTCTAGTACTTGGGAGCAGTCACACATTTGCATGTTAAGGTCTGTCGTAGCAGCTGACCAGTGTCCCAGAGTCCTAATCGCGTTAGCATTGTGGGCGCTCTGCAGTTGGACAAGTTTGGTTTTACAACACATGATCCCATTCTAAAAGCTACGACCAACATTAACTAGCACTTGGAGCCCAAGTCATTGTGTGGGGAATTGTCGGTGAGTGAATTAGAGCAAGAGAGTGCAGGGGAACGAAAACAGAATTATCTTGTGGAGGCCGGAGAGAGGCAATGTAGTAATTTTACAGGGACTACCATGTGGTTTATACATTTGAAGCCAAAGCTCGTCTGTTGACCAAGTATATCAATACCCTTTAGACACCCAACATGGTTCCATCTAGGTGGAGAAGCACCAATCGTCATCATAGTACTCACACAGATGGAAATTAAGTTGGCAAAGGCGATGAGGTTGCCCAGGTAATCGAAGTAAAGGTGGCTGCACATAGACTGCACCTTTTGCAGGAGTGCAGACTGGTACACAGGTCTTGGAGGATGCTGAAAAGAAAACAGAGGGGGTTAACTGCCAGTTAACATTACAATACAAAATTCAGAATACTAGGCATGTGGCTTTTATGCGCTCCAAGCAGAGCCAGGAGTTATCGTCCTGGCTATGTTTAACTGAAATACACTGTAGACAATGAAATGCGATGCATTATACATTAAATAAAAAAAAAGTGCTACCTAGAGAAATCAGCAGAAGTCCCACCAACTTCTGTGAAATAAGAGGTGCTTTTTTTACCCCTTAGAACATCTTTGCTCAATGAAATCCACTGCAGCTTTCTGGTGCAATGTCAGCATCACTCACATGGGATACCCGAGCATCCAGCAGAACACCTTAGACAGAACACAGCAACTGTGGTGCAGGGCTATCATGGACAATGGCTTGAAAAGAGAACACCGCCCTGATGGCCCCGGGCTGGTGAAATGCCACGCTGGTGAAGCTTTTGTTAAATATTCAAAATTATAAAAATCTGGCCAAGAAAACCACACAGGAAAGCAAGTAACGTGAGAAGGGAGTATGGTATGTGGGGGTGAAAAGAGATATCATGACATAGGCTCCAGGAGAAGTGACAGGATACAGGTGCATATACTCTAATATAGAGGGACTAAGGTATGGATAGGGAATGATGTGCTAGGATACAGATAGGGGGAATAGTAGGAGTTTCAAACAAAGAAAGTGTTTTCCATGAAGCATGGGGCGGCAATGAATGCACAGACTAATTCGGAGAGAATGCACTTACCCCCAAAAAGAAGTCATGTTTAGTCCCAGGCCTAGGATCTAGGTAAATAGTTCTCAATAGTAGTAGCGGTAGAAGAAAATAGACAAGGTTAGAAACATTAGGTAGGGTACAGGCAGAAATAGGGGTCTACGGTAGCGACAGAGCTAAGGGCTTATTGCAGGGTGACCGGGATAAAGAAACAAAAACAGATAAGTAGGGGCAAGGAATAGACTTTAGTATTGGTAGATGGATAATAAGTGGATCGAAAAGAGGGGAAAGAATTGCAGAGATATCTTAAGGATTTTGGGGATCCTGGGACAGACCTTTTTTTACAGTGGCGGCTGCCAACAAAAAGTGGTGAGGCAGTGAGCAGGAGTGAAATATATAGAGTATTTTAAATTAGGAATTACTTACTGCACCCTCTTACAGCATTGCGTCACACTGCACAGCTTCCCACCCAAATCCAGACACTGCTTGCACGCTAAATGAGGGCTGCGCTGGGAGTGGCCTCTTTAAGCTGAACGAACGCTCGCTCAGGCACTTGGAGTCTGTGCCTTTTCTCCACCTGGCTGTACAAGACAGCTGGATTGGGGAAATGTAAGTGCACATGTTGGTTCGGCTAGCCTAAGATGGCCAGCCAAACAGACATGTGTACTTCTAAAGGACAATTCTCCTCCTCATTGCTACAGTCTTAGATGATGGACCTGCCCTAGACTCAGGCCACTCGGCTCAGCCAAGGGAAAATAAAATGATAAAACAGTAGAATGATAAAAAACGATTTCTTTTCTCCTGGCTCCGAGCAGTGGGATGAAGCTTCTCCACCATAACGGAGGAGCCACCCCAGCTATTTTAGGGGCTCCAGTTCAGAAAACCTTTGAATTTATGATTCAATTTCCGCTCTTTCATTACATTTTTTTTTCCTGGCTACTGACAGAGGGTAGGCACATTGGTCTAAAATAAATTCTAAATGTGTTTACATCTAATATTGAGAAATAGTTATCTGTGCTTTCAATATTGTAACACAGCAGCAGCTCACTAATATTATTGCAAATAATTACTGTGAACTCCCTCCCATTTCTCCTATGTGCGGTCCTGTTTTGCTAGAAAATAAACTTTTTTTCTGGATTTTGTATGAAACAGTTCTCCGCAAAATGTCTAACAGACTTGCACTCATCACCCACATTGAAAATAAATTAAAGGAAAGCGGTATATTTGAAAGAAAAAAAATTTAAAAAAAAGTTGAAGAATTATTTACTATCAGGGCAAAACTCTCAGCAGACCAGAGCTGGCTCTCTCAGGAGCCCCCTGAAATGCTGGGGCCCTGGGCCGGAGCCCAATATGTCCATTGCCCATGCTCTTGAAGAATATGTGAGAAAGAAGATGGTATGGGGATCACTACGAAAAGATAAAACAATAGATCAGTGATGGTGGAAAAAAGGGCTGTACATAAGGTCTTCACGATTCAGAATTAACCAGGTGGCCATGGACATCTTTGGAATGCTATTAATTTGAAGACAGGCTCTTGTTTCCAAAAATCCTTTCAAAGTTGTGATATTCCCTGTACTCCAGTGTTTGCATCAGTGGTCTACCCAGCCTCCACATTAGCAGCTAAAGCGGGGGTTGCCGCTGTACCGGATGGCCTGTAAGCCCGGTCTTTTTAAAACCGTGATCATTTCTTTAGAGTTTCTTCAGTTTGCATGGACAGATGGAAAGTCATAAAAATCACTTTATGGGAAAACATGACAGCGATAAGTGGTGTGGGCTTAGGGATGCCAAATAAGACCAGCGCGGGGACAGCGAAAGAAAAATTAGAGAGAAGCAAGAAAATGAAGTGTATCAGAAAATTGAGGAAAGAAAGATCATAGTGTAGATGGAAAGAATATACAAAGGAAAGAGACCAGAAAGGAATGGCAAAAAGAGGGAAGTATGAAATTATGGAACACAATTTAGAAGGAAGGAATAGAGAAAGGAAGTTAAATTGAAAGCAAGATTGAAGGAGGAACGAAAAGAAGGGTACAACGGGTAGAGATGGGATAATGAAAGGTTGAAAGAGGAATCAAAGGGAGAAAATATAGAAGGGTGTAAATATGGGCTGACAGAAGAATGAATAGAGTGGTAAAAATAGTGGATATGTGAAAGCAGGGACTGGTAGTTGAAAGGATGGACTGACAGGATGAATGAATTGATGTATCATAGAGGAATGTAAAGTTGTAAGGAATGCTTCATGGGAATCTCATGCATGCATGCTACACTTGTTGGGTACCATTAGGGGTATGGGCAAAAGTTGGGGGGTTAATTTCTGGCTACTCCCTTGGCCTGATTAAATATTCCAGAACTTTCCATAAGCCTGTCCAGCACTTTATCTAATCAGTCAAGAGTTGCCAGGGGGGCGGGGGGGGGGGGAAAGAGGGGATGGGTCAATCCGAATCACTGACTCTAGGCTGTTCTGGTTTCATTCATGTGAAATCTATTCATCCCTACCTCATGATTGCTGCTTGTCCAAGTCATGGATTATATTTGGATCCTACCACCATGTGCAGGATTAGAGGAGCAGCAGAAAGAAAAACTATGTTCTTCCAGACTCCCTTGTGACCCCACTGCAATATTTCAGATATTACACTTTCATTAACAGCAGAATCTCATGAACTACAGTATCTAGATTACCTCTATTAATCCTGAATACAGCAGCGGCTCCTCTGTCAGGGCGCAAGAGAGTCGGCCCACTGCCGAAATCACTGCTCCCGGCCAGTGTCTAGAATCAGGGCAGGGGTATTGCTGCTGATTGACGGCAGGAGAGGAGTGGTACCCACTCCTGTTTAAAGTGTGCATATCACTTTGGCTGGTCTTGGCGATGGCCAGTCTGACATTGAACTTTAAACCTCTCCAACCCAAGCTGTCTTAGCCAGGTGGAGAGCAGGATCAGGCCCACAGTGGCTGAGGGAAGAGTCAAGCCGCCAGCCCCCTGCAGCCAATCCTGGCACTTCTCACATGCTGCTTATTATCAGCAGCATGAGAGCAGTGTCTACATTGGTAGAGAGGAGTTAGCTCTGAAGCAATGGAATCCCACAGACTGGAAGCACACGGAGGACCAGAAGAGGCGAGCCAGTAGGCAAGTAATAGTTTTATTTTTAATTTTATGGATATGACAAACTGACGGGCACTCTGAGAAAAATCGCTGTTTATAATGAGCAAGGATTGTGAACTTAGGCACGGACTCAGAAAGGATTGTTGATTTCCAATATTTCCTGTCAATGGGTTACAACGATTGCTTTTTTCCTCCTCACCGGATATATAAGCTGCCACTGCCTGAATGGTCAGAAACAATTGTTACAGGTATATTCACAAAAGCCAACAACAAGATCTTTACATTTAAGACAGAAACAGAAAAATAAACACAGAAAGAGCTACACATGTAGGATTCACCAAGACAGACAAGGTGTTTCAAAAAACTTACAGCTTACAACGTTGACTTTCAGTGGTTTTGACACTTCACTCACCTCTCTCACTGTGTCTCTGTCCAACTCAATGAACAGTTTCTGGAATTGATCAGAGGAAATTAGCCCGTTTGAGGAGGCCCGCACGTGCTGCAAGCAGAAGCACAGAAAAATAGTATTGTTTTAAAAGCAAGTCCTTTCCTTCCAAACTCATATAGAACATATTCGAAATACAGGCTCGGTGGGAGATATTAAATTATATCTTTTTCCACATTATTAATTGTGCAAACAACACACTGATTCTTTAACAGTTGACCTGGAGGAATAGAGAAGAATTGATTACCCACTGCACCGATAGACAAATGAATATACAGTCTTCCGTACACCAAAACAAATTCCACATATCTTCTAATCCATCTCTATATAGATTATGTTGCATATGCATCAAAATAGTCAATAGCGATTCTTTAATTGCGATTAAGGAATCGCAATTAAAGAATCGAGATTGCCTATGCTTCTAAGAATCGCAAAAAAAATTGATTCCTACACATTCCTTGATTGCGACTCGCAAGATGCGAGTCGAAATTAAGGAATGGATTCTCATTCATAGGAATCAATGGGAATT
The DNA here is from genome assembly GCF_964263255.1 of Lissotriton vulgaris. Lineage (NCBI taxonomy): Eukaryota > Metazoa > Chordata > Amphibia > Caudata > Salamandridae > Lissotriton > Lissotriton vulgaris. The sequence goes on along the minus strand of NC_141688.1, from coordinate 195,059,603 downwards.
GCACGTGCAATTTGCGTTTTAAGGGTTCCAAAGGACACCCTGTTGCAGCCCTGAAAATTCCATTTATCCACATGTTGCGCACACACATGCCCCAAGGGCATCTGTTTGTATCACACAGGACTTTGAAAAATGCACTTTAGTGCATTTTTAAAAAAAATTGCAAGTTACCATCAACTTTAGATTGACAGTAAATTGCAATTCCCATTTGATAAATCACACATTTTTATTGTTTAATGCATTGCATTTAAGGAATTGCAACTTGTGATTTCTTAAATGCAATCACAATTTAAGTAATCGCAAATTTTCCAATTCCTTAAATTGCGATTTTTGCATTTGGGAAGATGCATCCCAAATGCAAAAATACCGGTCGCAAAAGGCCAGATTATGCGAATCTGCCAGTTTGTGATTGGTTTTTATGTTGATGCACGTGGCCCTATGTGACTTGCCAAACAAAGCAAGTGCATTACAGCTTTTAAAAAAAAGCAGATTAGCTTTTCAGAACTTGGAAACAAAATATATAAAATGGGAAGAAATTAGGAAATATGTTCTGTGTACATATTTAGCATCAATAGTAGCCCCGTAATTATTTCTGTTTGTTAATGCTCAGGGTTATTACAGCACACGATGGGCACCGTGGTAGTCGCTTTGTTATCCATCTAATTGAGATTTTATAAATATTAATCTTAAGTGGTGTTAAATATCACTCTAGTCCGTATTGTTATAACATGCAATATTTCATATTGTGGTATCGAAAATCCATATTCCTAATAACATTTTGTCTGAACAGACACACACACTAGGATTTCTCCAAACTACAAAACAGACCCACCCATACCAAAAATTAAAGCGGGCATTAACGGACCCCCTTAACAAATGTAACCGTTCTAAGTAGCATGTTTGTGTAAAATCACTATCACCTGAGACGTCCATACAAATGGAACCAGAGGTTTTTCAAAGGAAATATACTTCATAACAAACTCCTCGCTTCATATTAACTCGAGTGTATTATGTATTTTGTGTTCACATTGTTCACGTGGGTGAGGAAGAGGATACTCTGGCACAGTAAACCAGGGAATGATGTGTGGAAGGTGCAGTGCTTCCGGAGAACAGATGCTTCTCGACTAGTAATTGGAGCAGTGATGGAGGGGCTGAGCCTGTACCCTGGGATGCTGAGTAATAAGACAAAAGCATCACAAATATAAGGTTGTAGTTCAAGAGCTGCCAAGGTGGATCTCCTCCTCAGATTGCACATCCCTCTAATCCGTGCTTAATTTGTGCCAGTCTTTTGGCACTAGCACTTAATTCTCAACACTGCACTTATGACAGTCTGTCACATGGTGGCGCTGCTCATCTCATTTGGAGCAGCACTGCTGTTTATGAATACAATATACATTAAAAATAAAGAACACCTGCCTCCCCAGCCATTCCTTTAGCTTTGGGGACCTGGACTAATCTGAACTGTAGGTGAGAGAGATGGTTAGGAGTTGTTTTGGCAGAAATGACGGGAGCAATGGCGGTGCCAGCTGCACTGGCCTCCTGATCCGGGACCTGGCACTTAATATTTTACAAACTAAGCACTGCCTCGAATGCTTCATTTCTGTATGGTCAGTACTGCTACCATACCCTGGCTTGCTTCATCAACTGTCTTTTAGACATACTTATGAATAGCAGCTGACTTGGCGCACTTATATGTGGGTCTGTCCCAAATACTCCCAGGGACCGACCCCATACTTTTTGCTGCTGAACTTCATTTGCCATATTTTGGGTGTGGTAACTAACCACAGGATTCATGTTTCACATAAAGACAGAAGCCCTTACAGTGCCAAGGGCGTTCGTGCCACCTCCCCGACAGGTTAAGGGGCTTTTATTGCGTCTGATTACACACTTGTGCAAGCAGTTGAGTTTTTGGGAGGATGCGGTGTAAATTAAATTTCGCATTATGTACTATTTGCAACATTTCGCTACTTTTTGCAGGCGTGAAGTCTCACGTTTTCATTAGGGGGCGATAGTTTGAGCAAAGAAATCTATTGGAAGGGTTTCTCCTTGTAAAAATCCCTCAACGTATTTTGGGCAACTTTAGACCGTGAGGTATGCCCTACAATTCAATTATACGCAGGATACCACATTGTGAATTTAGTAAAGTTTCCTGTTAGTTAATTTTTTTTTAAATTGAAAAACACAATTTTACTCACATTACAAACACATTTGACATGGATCCCCGTTAGAACCAGTAGGTGTCGCTAACAGTACCATTCATGCAATCAGAACAAAATTATAAGCATTCTATAGGATAGAACGCTGAGGCCTACCTGAATGATGGCAATCTTACAGTAAAACTCCATGTCCACCTTCTGCAAGACTTTTAAAAACATCTCGCTGTTGACAGCAGCTCTGTCCAAGACACAAATTCAAAATAAACAAGGAGACCCAACAATGATTGTATCACGTGCAATAATTAAATGTTTATAATATGCCGGTGGGACGATGAGTTTCCATTTTTATTGCCAGATTAATTTCATAATTGCAAAAGGTTCATTGTCAGTCAGGTCATATAGAAACTTCCTCATTGCAGTGCCATGCATCCTTCCATTAGATCGGACGACTACGTCGTTTGCACCCAACTTTTGAAAATTAAAAAAAAAGTTTGTTCGAACCACTATGACGGGACCAAACTACACAAAACCACTCGGAGGTTAGAGTTGGAAAAATAAGCCAGGGAAGGTAGTTGGGCATCTGAGCGTAGTATTGATTGTTTAAATGTAATTCCAAGTTTACATAATTGACCCAAAGTAGGGAAACAGTGCAGTAACTGAATAGATTTGAGTGTGGTAAGAGCACCGTGGCTAAAAGTCCAGCTGTAGGCATGTCACTTTCAAGACAGATGTAAAGAACATTTTTTAACGAATAGAGAAATCTTTCTAAGAATGAGGCGGATGAAATCGTTTTGTGTTTCGTGCTAGATGGAAGGACTTTAACGTTTCAAAATTAGGATGCACGGTCTGTGTTCTATGCGTGTATGTGTGTTTGTTGCGTTTTCGTTCTGTTATAATTAGGGCTTCCGGTTCTAAGGAAATTCATCTGTATTTGCCATTTGCTTTACTTTATTTTGACATCTTGTCATAACGTTCCACTACAAACATACAACTTTCGACGTGTATCTCTTTTAACACAATAAAAGCATGAATTATATTTGCCCAGTCTCATTTTTATCTGTATTTATCCAGATTAATTTGGGGGTTTGTGAAAAATGTTAGCTGAAACTAGTAGATTTCCACATTTATTTAGCCAATAAATGTATACTCCTACTTGAACACCTGACAGGTTTCAATGATGTGAATCCCCATAACTGACAAAAACAGTAAACTTGTATGAAAACATTTGCATTTTAGTTTCACCCTTGTACACGCCCACTGCTCTTTAAGCATCATTAAGAAACATTCTCATTTTTTTATTTACTTACCTCTCAATGCACAGAACTATTGACCTAGCTGTCATGAGTAAGCATGGGCGGAAAATCCGTTACGCTCGTGGATTTTCGGTAAATTCGCAATCCGCGAACGCTCGCGAATATACCGAAAATCCGCAAATTCGCACGCAGCGGATTTTTTTTCTTTGCGGTGTAAGTTCGCAATTGCGAACATGTAGGTGCGGCGGGCAGCAACAATCTCGCACTCGCGAAATTACAAAAATTGCAATTCTGCACAAGAAATCTACTAGCAAGCAGCATAGACCTTCTGAAAATGTTGATTTTTATCAGAATAACTCCTCAGGTTGACATTTGCCTGCACTTTTTTGGATTTGAGGCCTTTTGGATTAGAAATCAACTTTCTCATATAAGCTTGGTGGGGCATTACAGTTGCTGTAATGCTGTTCTGCAGAAAAACGAGTTTTGCAAAAGTGAAAGCAGGTTCAAAAGTTCAAGCTCATCATTAGTAACCGTTCCCTGTAGTGCTTCCTGACAAGGGCCCCTCCAGAGTTCAGTTGCTAATTGCAACAATTGTATGACCCTGCTCTGACCCTCACAGCAGGCTCATAGAATAGCTACAAGTAGGCCACAAAGGTCCTGGAAAAAAAAATTGCACTGCAACAGAAAGCAAATTACAAATAAGGAAGCAGGTGCCAGATTGGAATTTTAAAACAGTTACACATTAATAAATCAACCCCAAATTAATTCATGTCAGTTGAAGCAGGCAGGTGTGCTTGCTTTTTCCCCCCATAATCTACATTGATGATGAACCAGAGGGTGGCATTGATGTACCAGAGGGTGGCATGAGTGAAACAGAGGGTGGCAGGGGTGAAACAGAGGGTGCTGGGAACCTGTGATTATGAACCAGACGTAGAAACAACAAAATCGTGACCGTTGCGAGCCGACATGTAAGTTCGCAATTGCGAACTGTTACAAAACCCTCGCGAACTGTCAGAAATCCTTGCGAACTGGCAGAAATCCTTGCGAACACAAAAAAAAAATCTGCAAATTCGCGGATTTTGCGGATTGCGAGTTCGCAAATTCGCTAAATTCGCGAACGCCAGATTCGCAAAATTCGCCCATGCTTAGTCATGAGTGGCAATATTTAAAATCACTCAAAAACCTAATTTCTGTTTTTATCCACGTTAAACAATAAACAAACAGGGAAATAGATGGCTTTGTCTGTATTATGTGTAAAAATGCAAAACTGGGAACCTTGGTTCTTATACAATACACATGTAACCTGTCCATGTAAACTAGTTTTACTGTTATTTGATGAATTATCTTCATCAGCAACGTTTTAATTATGAAAAAAACTCCAGACACCCATTGTCCTCTTTAGCGGTCATTTCAAATTCTTTTCAGCACTTTCCTTGGTAACAGGACCTAGTGTTGGGCTCTAAAACAAAAGGTCTGCGGAGTAAAAGAGGAACTACTCAGAAGGTGGCAAGATACAAGCACTCTCTCCTTGCAATGTCTTCATCGCTTCCTTGCTGTAGGTTGTTCATGTAGTTCTTCTATTAACCAAGATGTGCTTATAAAACCAGAATATACACCTAGTGTGTCCATGGGGGGTTCTACCTGCTGCAGGAGGCGCTATGCTTCGCGCACTGCTCCTACTGTGCTCCCCCCACCCCTCACACATAGTGTATTCAGGAAACACTAGGATAGGGTCAAGTACTCTGTCATGTCATTCTGATTTACTGCTCTAGAGTGGTCACCAGAACTTTTTATCCCCTCACTCTAAGGGAGAGGGGTACACAGTCTAATGTAAGCGTTTCATTTATTTGTTTCACTGCATAAGCAGCCACTACCTGGTCAAAATGTACAAATAGTCAAAACAAGCATTGCTCTATTCCTTTGGTTACTCTTGGGCATCTCCAAAATTAACTGACCGCTCAACATCCAAAGCATCGCCAGGACATTTGCAGCTGGCTCAGCATCAGGACCCCATTCTTCGCGCCATTGACCCTACCGATTGATTGAAACAAGAGAAAAACTCCTACCTACACGCCCAGTCCTATTGGGGTTGGCAGCAGAAAAAGAAACCCAATCTAATGCAAGTCAACTCCCACCAGTATCAAAGGGAGCCAGGTTGTCTATGGTCCGTGTCTCAGCTCTCCTTTCCTCCTGATCAGGAGATAGGTAATAAAGATGTGAAGCCCATCATCGGACCCGCTCCTGTTACCCTTCCTTGTCTGCAGGGGGGAAGTCACAAATCTGCACATTACGGAGAACCCCAAGAGCTGCCTGTGCTTGAATGGAGCAAGGACTAAACTCTTTAGCAGAGGAGTGGTCCTCGAGTCTCTTCAGTTTGGCATGCGGCCAGTCTGTGCCCCATCTATCTCCACCACAGGTCACAAATCTGGTGATCGCTTGGGATTCGGGCATCAACGTCAGCACTCAGATTAATGACGCCATCAAGGAAGCAGTGTCTCCACAAAAATCCTCATGCTCTTTCAAAGTGATCACAAACTACAGCTAAAGGCAGCTACGGTAAAGGGCAGGCTGGAACTGCTGCAATGGAATCTACACCGGTGACCCAAAAATTACACTGAGGGGCTATGAAGAGTCCATAACAAGGCAACCAGAATCTGCACACACTTATGGAGTCAGGACGTATCTCAAGATGTGGTACAGGCCCTACTCAACTGGTGATTGACACTGTGCACTATCTCCAGCCATGTACACACTATAACGCATGTGTGTGCAAGGCAGCAAACATGCAGTCGAGAAAACTAGAGAGAAAGAGCATGTGAACGAAAGTAAAAGCTGGAGAGAATAAGAGATAGGGAGAGAAGGATAGCTGGATAAAGAAAAAGTGGTAAAAAGAACAAACTCAAGAACATCTATAAAAAGCAAGAGACAGTTATTATAAGAATGCTATAGAAACATGCAAGATGCATGTCCAAGTATTGGAGAAGAGAAAATGAAGTCCTTTATTAATGGGGAGGATAGAATCTAGGGAAGATAAAAAGAGCATACGACTGCAGAATAAAGAGAAACCTTAGAAACAAATAAAAATGAAGAGTATATAATGATATTTATATAAAAAAAAAGAAATCTAGTATGCAAGCAGCAAAGAAGTATTAAAGTGCCATGTGATGTAAATAAGATAGAGGAGAGACAGATCAGTGATTAATGAAGACACAGGGACAGCAAAGAGCCAATTTTTTTTTTACTAAGAAATGAAAGGTAGAAGGTCCATTACGGAAAGATGAAAATTACAAAATGACTTAGAAAAGGAAAAGATTTAATAATGAAAATGTCCCCAAAAAAAAGGAGAAGGGGAAATACATGCTGACTTCATTACTGAGGAGTGTAAATTCAGTGGTTCTACAAAGACGACGAGTCAACATAGGATACGCCAATGATTTAGATAAAGGAAAATTAAAATGTTCCCAATTATTCGGGAAAGTCGGTGTGCCTGCCAGGAATAATAGGGAACGTGTAAGAGTGTAAATAATCTGAAAGATAGAGTGTCCCTTGATTGTGTGTGAGGAAAAAGGAAGAGGAAAAGAGGTCACTAATTACAGGAGATGAATGAAGGTGTGCAGCTAATTAATGGATAAGAGTAATCAAGGCATGGCCATAGCCTTTATGAGGAAGAAGGAAGAAATGCAATTGTTTGCTGGACAGGATAGGAATGACAAACAATTGAGTGCAAGAGGATTGCAGGAGTACTCCTTCAGCAGAGACAATAGAAACCTGAGGGGGTCCTACGGTTTGGAAAGACAAATAGATGGCTCTTCTGGATAAAAGGATTTTTACCACTTACACATGGCTATTGGTCTGCCCCAGAGCCTCAGTGTGACAGCAGAGCACCTCGAAAGCCGCTCTTATCCCCAGGCGCCGTCTGAGAAGGGAAGCCTGAACAGATTTCTGAAAAAAGAAGGAAAAAGGAAAACTTGTTCACTGACTGGGTTCCATTCTCATTTGACAGAGACTTGTAACAAGCCCAAGTTTTTCTCCCCAGGACCAAGTCGGACAGCTCAAAGGTTATGGGTCTGGGAAATGGGATATGAGGTGGGGTGCACACAGGATTTCACCAGGAGGCGAGTAGAACATGAAGGCAGAACCAGACCATAGCCAGGGACTCTTGCTCGCCATGAGAGGCGGTTGCATAAAACGCAGTACAAAGACCTAACAAATCACATCTGAAAGTGGAACACAAAAGATTGAGATCAACATTTCAGTGACATATTGCAATATGTTTAGCATGAAACTGTGCTTCTGGGTGAATAGCGACACAGAAGCACAACAGGAGCACATGATGAGGGCATAGCCTTACCAGACATAGAAAATACTACATGGCCTCACAGTTAATGGAGATCGAAAAATGGGCGCTTTCCCTCGTCCCCAAAAAATACAAAGAATGGACCCTCTGCAGATCAACAGGCATGTGGTAACCCTTGGGGGTACCCCTTCTGTTCTATTCTAGTTCTTTCCTCCACAATCCTCTTCAGTGATAGGAACCTGGAAAACTGCAACAAGGTATATAGGTTTGAAATAGGAAATAAACAAAAAACCATCATGGGACAGCGACCTACTACGAGACGGGGGCAACGTTCTGGGTTTTAAAAAAAGGGACCGAATATGAATCAGTAAACTGGAGGAAATCTAGGAGAAAAAGATGACAGATGAAACTATAATCACTCAAAAGGGAATATAAGCAGAGGGACATAGAAGCATACAAATACTGACAACTTAGACATGTCCTTACAGTACGCATAGCATATGGAACACGTATCACAGATTGGTCTCAGAGCACAGGGTCTTTTCAGAACCTCTAGCAAAAATGTCAATATCACCAAAGTAAGGAAACACCTGTTTGCGTGAACACTGCTGGTCTTTTGCTCCGAGTGCCCAGAGGCCTGCTAACCACACATCAGTGCTATGACCCTGAAGAATGTAATGTTAGATTTGATATGCCCAGTTGGCATAAACGACACCTACTTATAAGTCCCTAGTATATGGTGCCAGGCATACCTACAGCCTGCAAGTGATTGTATTCCACCATGGATGCTGCACTCATTGTGCCACCCTGGCTGAGACTGTGTGGAAACATGTCTCTGAGCCTGCCACCCCAGACTGTCAGAGCACTTTTAAACTGTTAACTTTTCCACTTAACTGTATGGTGAAGCCCAGACCTTCATTTTAAATACATACATGCCACCCCTAAAGCAGGCCTATCGAGTCCTAAGCCTGGGTACCGCATATTAAAAAGCAGGAAAACATTTTTATATGTCCTATTAGTAAAAACCCCAAATTGTCGTTTTTACTGTGAAAAGGCACCAACCACACAACTGTGCCTACTCCTGAATGGGACTACTAAAATTGGTATTTCAAGATATCACACTTATCACATTAAACCCAACTTAATGTCCAAGTCAAATTTAATGTAACTTAAGACCATGCTTCTTTTATAGAGTGGTCACTATGTTGCCCAAATATTCTGGTGCCAAACACGGATGCTGGCTACTGGACAGCCGTCTGACCTCCTGGGAAGAAGTGTGAAGAAGGCCCAGGAGCCTGCCATTGAAAGAGGGGTCCACCTCTCTGGCAGGAAGCCACATTGGGTGTGAGCTCTACAGGCAAGCTTGAAAGGGGAAGCAACCTTTGAAGGCCTAATGGTGGACACATGAGGGGGCTGCCCTTTCTCCCCAACGCCAACCTGTCCAACATGAGAGGAGAGACCAGATGCCTAACCATCTTTTGTCGGTGTGTAGTCTACCTCTAAGTTGAGCTACCATGCTCCACACACCAAATGAGGATTCTGCCATTATGGGAGTGCACAGAATAGCGCAGTATCAGGTGGGAAAAGATCCTACTATCCCATTGGCTAATGACCGCAACGTCCAGAAAAGCACTTTCTGGGCATAAATACAGCACTCCTGGCACCTGGACCCGAGACCACATCCAGACTGGACAGAGTACCAAAGAAGGACAGCCCTATTGTCCCCTGGAACTGACAAGAGATGCTGCACCAACCACAGGCTTGCACCTGCTGTTACTTGGGCTAGCAAAGACAGGACTGTGCCTGTGGTGCCTGGCTCATGGAAAAGTTACTGTGAGCCCCAGACAAAAGGGGAACTTCAAGAGTCAGTTGCTGGACTTACTGTTACAGCAGCAGGGTCACCAAAGCTGAAGTAGCTCATTCTGGTCAGTGAGTAGCCACAATCGCTAGTACGCCGCTGACTGCCACTGTGCAGTGCAAACATAGCCTCAATGCTTAAAACTGGTATCCGACACCACTGGACCTGGGAAAATAATCAGAATGCAGTTTGGCTGCCCAAGATGGACACTAGCCTTCATCAAAGGGTACTGCTTGTTTCGCTGTGACCAGAAAACAGTGCTCGAGTGGGAACTGGACCTTGGCTGGACCAAAGAGGACTACGAAGGACATCAACCTGTGTGGCCAAAGTTGCCCTACTTATACCATCACCTGATTAGTCCTACGAAAACCACCATCGACCACACAGTATCCGCAGCATTCCTTGCATCAGGACCACTCTGTCTAAAGCGGTAAGCCCGTAGTGCCAAGAATTGGACTTAAGACAGCCTTTGTGCCAAGGCAACTGTCCTACTACTCCTCATTGACCCTCCTACCTTCCCCCGGATGGATGAGGGCACCCTAATGGGGCCAAGGTAAACCAACAACTCTTTAAAAGTTTTATAGTTGCTCTTATCATTGCTTGTGACCATTTGTGAATGAAAAGCGGAGATTTACATTTTACTTAAAAATCTGCATCTCCAAAAACTTCTGGTGGATTTTGTTTATTTTGGTGTCTAAACATTCATATAAATAACATTTATTTTTATAAATTGGTGCTGAATTTTTCATTTCATGTGGCTTTCTTATTTCATGGTTTTGGTATTTCTAAATGCCTTATACTTGATCCTGTGTTTAAGCCCGACTGCTGAAAGCCACAGCTTCCCAGGTTGAGCTAAGGTTTAGCAGATGAGCTAACTGGACCCAAGCTGGCTTCCAGAGTGTATTTAATTTGAGCAACCACACCATGTAATACACCACAAGTCCTCATAGGCCTACACCTGGCTGCAGGGACTGGTCTAAGACCTCATGCAGCTTCCAACCATTAATAACAGGCTATCACAAAATGTTTAGAAGGAAATAATGCAAAACGTCTGTGAAATCCTACCCAAGCAGTGATTTGTCATGATCACTACTACAATATCTCCTAGCACAGGTTTTATTTATTGATGCTTTGACATGGTGATCTTTAATATTTTATTTATTACTCGTATTAAATGGATTGCAATAAAAAATGCAACTTACCAGCAGGTAACCCCTAAATTGGTTGTATATTATGGCCGTCAGCAAATTCATCAAAAACAAACTTCCTTAAAAAAGACAAAGAGAAGATCTATGGTGAAATGTTCTTCCTACTAATCTGCAGTAGTGTCAAAAACAAAGGATGTAGCCAACTCATTTTATAGAGACAGTGATAGGAGCAGGACACTACCCACCATGACAGCCCTCATTTAAACATTCAATGTATTTATTTGTTGTCCCCAGATAAGCAAATAGATGCTGAGATCGATGGGTCTCCTGCAATACCAAGGCTACTTTCAGCTCAAACATACATGGGAGCAGGGTCGGCGAGGTGTGACCCTGCCACCATGGACTCCACTTACCCACTCGGAGAGGTGAAAGTTGGATAAGGAAGCAACAGGGTATGTACGGGTGGCTGAGCATCTGAGAGGAGCACCGATTGGTTAAATTTAATTCAAATTTTATATAAGTGAGTCAAAACAGGAAAACAGTGCGGACAGTGAAAACATTTTTTAGTGTGGGAAGAGCATGCTGGCTAAAAGGAAGGAGTAGTCAGGTGACCTTCAAGATGAGATCTACATAACATGTTTGAGAAAATACAGAAATCTTTCTAAGAATGGTGCTGTTGAATGGTTTGTGTTCTGCTTCGTGTACCTGTCACCATTGACTCCACCCCTCACAATTTCATTGCGGAAGCGATGGAAGCTGAGTGATCCCATGGAGGAAAGTCAGGACCAACTTGTATTGAAACTTGAAAGAGCCCATCTTAGCAGCTTTAATGAACTTTAAGACTTGTCCCATTCATAGCTTTCTGAATGGCCCAGGAAGGGCATCCCAGGCTTGGACATGTTCTTGAGGTTTAAAATGAACTGGGATAAGCACTGCATAAAAATCCTTTCCCGCGACTGAGAACGTTTTACAAAATTAAACACTGTCTATTGTTACATTCACAGTATCATTTTTCATTCTGCAAGCCACCAAGTAGAGGATAGTTGGTCCAGAAGAAGGAAGGAAAAAAAGGCTACACCAATAGGAGAAGTTCGAATATTTTTCACAGCTGGGATACCCAAGATAAAAATATCTCAAACCAAACACAGTATCGCTTTATTAAGGGTTGTTTCGGTACAGTTCAAAGAAAATGCCAAATTGGGGGCAAGATTTTATTGTCCCATTACCCTAATGACTGATCACCATCCAGTTCAAAGTGCTACCTAAAATATATGGTCGAACCCATCCTGGTGTTATGTCCGGTTGCCGTCAGCAAATTGTTTGACTGCGAAGTTCACAGCGGATAGTTTTCATTTAAGTGCGGGAACTTGGAGACCGAAGCGGCACAAGGCTTTATCACGGGCTGAACACAGCCTGATTACCGTTAAATGAAAACTATCCGCTGTGAACTTCGCAGTCAAACAATTTTCTGACGGCAACCGGACATACCGACTGGTGCCGTGACCCTTATACAGTAAACCACCCGATAAGGACCGGGTTGGAATTATCACCGGTTCCCCGACCACGTGCCTCGATCATTAGGATCAGCCCTGAAGAGTCACAGCCACATGCTGTGATGAAACACGTGTAGGCTTAAGTGACAGGCACAGTGATTCCCAAAGGGTGAACACTGTTGATGAATAAAAACTTTTGAAAATTTACGTTTGGTTTGATCTATCCCGAAGGAATGAATACCTGAACATGAGCATATCATTTAGATACGTATAGTGTGCTCTGGATCCTTGCCCAATCAGAAGAAGGAGGTTTGTGTACCTCTTCTCTTTACAGAGGTTAAGGTTTTCCTCTGTCCAAGAAGCACCTACCTTGATACCACAACAACCTAATACTTTACCATGAGAAGTTGAGCGCCAAAATTTCTGAACACTCAAAAAACCTACTCATAGACTATTCAACCATCCTGGTGTTTACAGACCAGGATGAGACCTGATGGTGAAGCATGCCTCTACTATAGTGGGACAGGTTCTTTCAAAAGAAAAAATATTTTTCAGTATTGGCATGGTGTCTTTTGAGGCAAATTTTTATAAAGTCTGTCCAGTAGAGTATTAGGCCAATAAAGAGCATTTGAGGAAACAGTAGCGGGAAATGCACACGTGTAAAGTCAGTATACTGTTCTGATGATACATTTTGTGTTTAAACAATATCCAATCTAAAAGTGGAAGGTGCATATTGCCTTGCAGAGTCGAAACACACTCATTGGCGCCCTGGTTAGCTCACGCGGAGCTGGGTGTAACATCACAGCAACCGTGGCAACTACTGCATCTACCTCTAGAGCATCTTAGTAAGGTGGCTACATCAAAGGCAGCTGGCGAATCAATGAATGGCCATTTCACGGATAGAGAACACGTTACATCAAGTAGGGGGCTTCTTGGGGTCTCGCACTGTAATAAAAGTCCAGCAGGTCTACAACTGGCTTTGTGCCACCTCTGCTCAGGCTACTCTTAATGGAAGAATATGCTAGCCCATACTCCAGTATGGGCTAGTAGGTGTGCGCTTGACTGGGTCGAGAGTAAAGGGAGAGTTTTTGTATTGCATGGCTTATTTCAGTAGTGTGGGGCCTGCAGAGTCTCAAAAGAAGGCACAGATATGTTGAGGTGTCTGTCGGCAATATGGTATATTAAGACAAATGTATTTTCTAAACAGCAAGTTCACCTATTGCACACTTACCTGTGTAGCTCAAATGTACTCATTATTGGCTTAAAATTCTTTTTTCACTGATGTTCCACTTAAATTATTTTCGTACGTTTTTACTTTACTTTTTGTAAATCTTTTTAGCTTTGGGTGCTTCTTTATTAACTTATTCATTTTATGGATTTTGAAACATTGGGAGATTAGTATTGTTGGACTGTAATTCCCAAAACGAGTTTGTATTTTCTAGGGTAATATTTTTTTAATTAATTGCCATGTTTTTAATGCATTAAAAAAATTTGTGTACCTTTTATGGTTCTATTGAACAGAGAAAAAAAAAATATGACGTCGAGAGGTCTTTGTGGGACCTTAGGACCCAAATAAGCAGGCCTTCAAAGAAGTTATGAATGTAGATTTCTGCAAAACAATATAGATCTATGTACAGCTGACATGCACAAAAAGAAACAAACGCCCACAAAAAGAATTGAGCAACAATTACACAGGTCTTACCTATGACTGTGAATACAATGAAGAAGAGGGAATATGCTCGGTGTTTGGAATACGCTGGAATCATTACTGCAAGGAAGAGAAAAACAAAGGAGTTACACTGTTCTAAAGTCAGTGTGAGTGGAAAAATCCGAAATATTCAAGCACTAATTACTATGTTTGTGGCAATGGGAAACACTTGAGAAAGTGTACCAGAAATATGAGAAACCACAGGTAGGTAATTAGGTCCCCCAATTATAAGACTAAAGAAACTTAATTTAAAGTCCACATAACTGCTGTGTAGCACCAGTCATTGTGTAGTAAAGTCAATCCATGTAAGCATAAAAAAATAATGAAGGGAGTGGTTGGTCGGTCACATTAGAACCCAAGTCTCTCATTTAAGGGTGTTTCTGATTATACGGTCATCTCCAAAAGTTACATGTTCACCCAAAAACTGTGGGTCAGTTACAATAAATCAATTCTACATCTCGACAAACCATTGCAAAGTAGACAGGTGTTCTATATTTTTTCGCCAGTTGGTTTGTTAGACTCAACTTGATTTCTTCCAGTGTGTAATTTGAGCCGGTGATTTCCGGGGCTCGGCAGCGGCACTTATGACAGTCTGCCACAAGGTGGCGCTGTCAGTTAAATTTAGAGATCAGCACAACAGTTGGTATATTATTTCAATACACAATAAAAATTACTAATACCTACCACCCAGGCAGTTTTTAAAGCTTTGGGGGCCTGGTGTTATCACACTTTTAAGTGTGACGATTAGTAGTCTGTTTGTGCTGGTATTGGCAGTTCTGGAAGGGGCAATGGTGGTGCAAGCTGCAGTGACCTGATGAGGGACTAGGCTTTTTTTTTTTTTTTTTTACAAATTAAGACCCTTGTTGAAGCATGAATCCACTTAAAATGCTTTTACCCGTCTGGACTTTCTGCTAAACAGTCAGATGCATAATGTAATCACTGGTGCATTCCAGTTATGTTTGAACAGATGAATGAAGAGGACTTTACAAACCTCTAGAGCTCACGTCTGCTCGGGCCTGTGCACTGCTGTGCATTGGTCTTCTGCGTTCAGGTGTGCTGCACAACTGCAGTTCGCCTCACAACCAGGTTTTCACCCTGGGTTTAGAAGCACACGAATAGCAGACAGACACATGCCATACCCCCCTAATACCCTTACCATTCACCAGTCATTTCAAAGATGCCAATAAGCAAAGATAGTGTGGGGTAATTGTGTTAGCCGCTATAGTGCTGTGCACCCAACCTTCAACTATGCGCAACTTCTCAGACGAGACTGGCTCCTGTGTGCAATACTGGGTGCATTGGGGTTCTACAGTTGTAAATTTTTGAAGTTGGTCTCGTTAGCAAACTCTTGAGTACCAGTGAAGTCAATCACAGATGGAAATGTACAAGACAATAAGTGTAACTGGTCAGCCTATATTTCTAAATTTGGTAAAAATGGGTCATCAGTTGCTGCTCCAAAGTGGAAACCCCAATATTCCGCCCGAAGCATTCTTGCGTAAGTGGATGAACATGTCTAGTTACTACATGTGTGCTTAACCCTTTCTCAGTCAGTACCATCCAAGCACAAAATAGCGGAACTGGTCCCTAACGCACTAAAGGAATGACTAAATACTTAGATCATGCTTGTTTCGTAGCGTTCCTCGCCCTTGCAGAACGCGCAACCAGTTGGCCCTGTAACTTGTATAGATTTGCTTTTGGAATCTATAAGTTTCTCTCTTACCCCAGTGAATGCTGCCTGTATATATTAACATTCCTTAAGGGTCTTCAGCAGGTGAGCTGTTGGAACTTGGACTTAAAGTGGGGCTCAAACAAAGAGGTGGGAGTGGGTACCCAAGACTTGTGGTTTAAACTATTTTTAATGTCCACGGGATGTCTCCAACCAGTCACAATAACCCAGATAAGGTCAAGGCAGGAATTCAAAGTGTACTTTTTCTGCTACCTTCTCCTCTCACTCCTCTCCCCATCATGTCCCTTTCTCGGTCACATCCTTGTGAGCAAAGGCCTGTGATGGAGGGACAAGTTACTGTTTATTTTGTTCCACCCGCTCATTGCGAATCGTGTGCTTAAGTAGAAGACTTCAAGTGAACTGTTTCAAGGACAGTATCTTTACAATAAACTACATATTACATAGGACTTCAAGTAAAGGGCGCATAAAATGTAAACATCTGCAAGTAAGATAACGCTGTGCCTGGGTGACATTCTGTTGCAATCAAGGACACAAAGTGGGCATGAATGTGTGTTCAGTGACTGTGATGACACTGACAAGGACCTTTCTGTAAATGTCATTGATCATTTTTAAAATGATGACTCATCCAAAGCTGAGTGTCCTCTCCCGCCCAGGCAACACGTTGGGGCTCAACGTGGAACACTTGACTCACCATCAGGGTTGTTTGCCGTTGTCAGCAGCACCAAGAGAGAGGTCATCGAATCGGGTAAGTTGCGGAAAAATCCCATCCATTCCTTGTCTATTTGAGCATCCTGTGCACACAGTGAAACAACATGTTAGAGTAGAACGTTGGTGCTTTCGTCACAACATAGGTCTCACTCTCCACTCGCAGTAATGGGCGAGAATCCACATTTACAAAGCATTAACCCGAGTTTCTGCTAACAGAGCAGCCCCCCAAGCACCGCAACATCATTGCTCGTGGTTTCATAAAGCATCAAGCCATTATAGCTGAGGCATTACGTTGAAGTGTTTGCAGGATGGAAGGTTGCCTTTTTGTCCAATTCTGCCTCAATATTTTATCACTATTGCATCAAGAAAATAGGAGCATGAGGTGGAGAACCACACATTTTAAAGACTCACCAAAAACGCAACAACACACAAAACATGCTGGCAAGGTTTAGGAAATGCCAGGAAACACTTCATTTCAAATGACAATAAGATTTTTCAGCATATTCTCTGATTGTAGGTGTACCCTCCACGCAGCCTTTCACTGGGAGAAATATTTCAGTTAGACTGATAGTAGGGATCATTTTATAGGCATTTTAAAGAGCATAGCCAGAAGGATTTGGCTTTGAAAGCTTTAATTTGACTGGCCAGATGGTAGCATGGTTGGCTTTAGATTGCTGATGAGGAAGGTTTTTTTTCTTCTTGTTTTGTTTGTTTGTTTATTCAGCACACATTTAGTGTGCATTGTGCAAGGTAATGACGTGGTACTCAGTTTGGAGGTGTTTGTTTACCGACTACAGTTTTCTTTCCTGGTCCAAAATACATGTAGAGGTTCAGCCTTTCAGTACTTGATGATTGCAGGCAGTAGCTCCATAGTAGTGTACAAGTTCACTTGTCGTCTGGGCTGCAGTCCTGTCCATCAGATTCATGGCGTTTTCTGTGAATAGGGTGGGCTGCATGATATGTCTGCCCGATGCGCCTCAAAGGATTTAGATCTGGGTGCTCCGCAGCCTTTAAACATTGCAGGGCAGCAGGCACTTTTACATGAGAGGAACTGAACACCGATCATTACCTGCTATCCTCAAGGTGGTTGCTGACAGCGTTGCTGGATTTATCAATCCTTTTCATGGTTTACGGAACCCACACAAAGTTGTTCATATGATGGCAGAATTTATTCTCAATGCTAATTGCAGATTCGGTGTGAGGGCTGCTTTAGTAATTCGGGAACGTAAAGTGAAATCTAGAGTTTTAGAAGTTAATTTGGGTTCTCGCTGTGGTAAGTCATGTCTGTGGCTTCAAAGTTATCATAACATAGAGGGTTGATGGAGGTTTAAGGGCTGGTTGTTGAGCTAGTGTTCT
Source organism: Lissotriton vulgaris (assembly GCF_964263255.1). Taxonomy (NCBI): domain Eukaryota; kingdom Metazoa; phylum Chordata; class Amphibia; order Caudata; family Salamandridae; genus Lissotriton; species Lissotriton vulgaris. The sequence goes on along the minus strand of NC_141688.1, from coordinate 195,041,942 downwards.
ACAGACAAGCACACACCACAGAGACGCATGAAGGTTTCCAGTTAAGTGTTCAGGGGAGATTAGGGCTTAAAATCGGTTGCAAGTCCAGGCTTCTTGTGGCACCTGGAACAGGACGTGTCAAGTTTTTGGGGCACGTCCCCTGGCGGTGCTAAGGTGAGGGAGAAGATAGTAGACTAGGAGAGTGCCCCCAAAGTGGAACTGAGGGTGAAGGAACAGGAGCGTATGTAGGTGGCTGAAGTGTGCTATGTCTGCTGCTCCTTGGGGTTCACCTCTGTGTTGTGGAGAGCCGCATTTGTTGGTGTCTAACATAGGTTGGAGAGACCGGTCGACATTTAGAAAGTTCCTGTAGACCGATCTGCCATGTCCAATGCTTTGAAATAGGTCTTTTCAACTATCTTCTCCCTCACCTTAGAACCGCCAGGGGGCGTGCCCCAAAAACTGGACACGTCCTCTTCCAAGTGCCACAAGAAGCCTGGACTTGCAACCGATTTTAAGCCCTAATCTCCCCTGAACACTTAACTGGAAACCTTCATGCGTCTCTGTGGTGTGTGCTTGTCTGTAGTACACTAGCTCATCCACCAGCCCTTAAACCTCCATCAACCCTCCATGTTATGATAACTTTGAAGCCACAGACAGGGTCGGATTGGGATCACAATTCGGCCCGGGCACTGATGAAAAAAGTGGCCCACATTCAAGAGGCGTGGCCCATATTTAAGGGGCGTGCCCTTTCATGAAACACCATTTGCACAGACAAGGAATGAAAGTGGGAGGATACTGTTCTTGCACACAACACAGGGCCAAGGTGACAATGGCCTACATGCTGAGCAACTAAAAAAAATAGCAAGGCCCCTTTTTGTCACAAAATCATTCCAGCCCTCCAGCACAGGAGCACCTGAAAAGCAGCAAGGCCCCTGCTATTACTAACCTACTCAGCCCTCCCCAGACCTTCAGCTCAGGAGCACATGAACAGAGGTAAGGCCCCTGCAATTAGTAAATTAATCAACCCTCCCGGCCTTGGGAAAATGTCCTGGCAGGGGAGCACAAAACACAGCTTTCTGGGTCATCCAAGGTAGCCAGGTAGCCAGGGGGGAGGCTGAGGTGAAGCTGTTGCATGGGAAGTGCCTTCCGAGTGTGTTCTGGCAGTTTGAGTATTTACCATTTACTGTAGTATTACCCTTGTACCTGTGTATGGTACTGTAGAATTGCATGGGGTAGTCTAGTGGTTGGGGTGGAGCTAGGAGGGAGGAGCAGGAACGGGAGGAGCCAGGGGACAGGAACCGGGCAGTTAGAATAGGGACAGGGTCAGGAGAGGATGTAGAAAATAAAGCTCTCTTAAACATAAAGAATTGTCGGTCGTTATTGCCACTACGACGCGACAGCTGGCGACGAGGGTGGGATCTGGCGCATCTGCCACCCACAGAACCCTGAAGGAGTGCCCTGTCCCGAGCAGCGTGAGAAAAGGAAGAAACGCTGCCGTGGGAAGCGAGGCTGCCGCCTAGATTGAGAGGCCAGCAGCACATGCCCTGCTCCACAGTTAGGCCACTGTGTAGAGCGCAGAAGGAGCGGAAAACAAGAAGCGCTGGAGCACTGAGAAGAGGTGCGTCCGATCGCGCCAAAAACGCGACTCACCCCCAATGCGTGCAAGTTGGCACGCGCTGAACGAGCAGAAGTCGGGAGCTCACCCCGACTCTGCCTACCGCCATAATCCACGAAGGAGTGCCCCCTGATGCTGCCTGGTGCCCTCGGGAAAGCCCTGCTGATCAGCGCTACCGAGCGCCAGAAAGACAGAGTTGGAGCGATACACGACATCGGGACCTCACCCCCGATGCGTGGGACTCAGCAAGTTGTCGCCAATTGAGTGCGGGACCCAGAGAGACAAAGTGGGAGCCCATCCCCACCTTACCTGAAACTCCGCGGCTGGGAAAGCTGTGTGGAGCGCTGAGCTAGCGTGAAGCTCCGTGCCTGGCCGGTGTTCGCGCGCTGGCGGTGATCACGCCAGATGCGTGAGGAAGCGGAGATGTGGTAGCGACGTCGGGAGCTCACCCCGGTCCTACCCGCTGAGAAGACATCCTGATCCTGGAAACGAGGGCCCGACCTCCTGCGTGGACCTTGCCCGACCGGTGAGTGTCTGAAGTTACCGGTGGTTGAATGCCCGGTGCAGGAGCCAAATCTCGTGGGAAACGAGATTTCAAGCGCGGCGGCCATCTTGGAGTCAGGCTGTCCCCACCAATCCCCTTTCGAGGCCTAGAAGCGGCCATTTTGGAGTCAGGCAATCTCCAGTTCGATGAAAACAAGCATTGGCACCTATGGTGTATCAAGCATTGGCAAATGCAGGAAGGATAAAAGAAAACAAGCACAGATAAGTGCAAGAGGTGCACCAAGAAAACAAGCACGAGTGAACGCAAGAGAAAGTCATCAAACAAGCACGAGCACATGCAAGAGGTTCAGCAAGAAACAAACACAAATAAATGCAAATTTCACGTGCAAACAAACACGAGCAACCGCAAGTCTTGAAGGAAACAAGCACTGGTGGATCGAAACGAACAAACGTTGATAAATTCAAAGTGGCAGCAATCCAACAAGCATTGGTAATTGCAAGAGACAAAGGCAATAGTAAAACCGCAACAAGCAGAAGCAAGTGCAAGGGTTCACAATAAATAATCATGAACGAAGGTAAAGAGAAAACAAGCACGAGTCGACGCCCGAGACTAAACAAGTAAACAACCACAAGTACATGCAAAAGTGCAATTTGTAGACAAGCACAAGCAGATGCCGGAAATACAAATGAAACAAGCACGAGCTAACACAAATAACAAACGAAGACTATCTTGAGCACAATTGAGCACTAATACAAGCAACAAGGAGCGTGATGAATCGAAGTAATTTTAACAAACCAGCACCAGTAATAGGAATGAAACAAGCATTGCTACCTACAAATGAACAATAAGGAATCAGTCTTAGCAACCTTAAATGAACGGATGTTGGCAAAAGAGGAGAAGCAAACATTGATCCACACAAGCGAACAAGCCGTGGCAGGCGTAATGAAAGACTACGCATCGGCCAGAGGAAATAAACACCAACAAATGCCATAGCCAAGCAAAGTAAACGGTGAACACAAACACGCACTAATACCGGTGACAAGGAAGCGAATGAATAAAAGCAACTGTCAGCAACAAGCACTGGCACCTACACGATTCACAGCGCGCCAAGCACAAGTCGGTACCGGAAACAAGCGAAGACTGCACTGAACATAAACAAGCACGGATGACCACAAGCTCCGAAGTCAGCGAGCACAAACAAATGCAGATCCCGAAGGTAAGAAGTACGAGCAAAGACAAGCGCCAAAGTAGACGTTTGGCACCAAGTGAAGACAAACAAGTGAGCAGAGTGAACAGTCCTGTAATCAGAGCAGATCAGAATCTTCCTCCCTCATGGCAGTGGGAAAAGCAACTCAACGGTCTAATCCCTGTATTGAAGTGCCACCCCCAGTGATACAGACTGACACTCGGAATCTGGGTCTCGAATGGAATCGGTGGCTGGACTCCCTGGACGATTTTCTTGATGCAATCGATGAACAAAGGGATGGACAATGTCTGACACTACTCCTCCAGCTAGTCGGTCATGAGGGCCGTCGCCTAATCAGATCATTTCCCAAAAGGGACACAGAGAGCTATGGAAGACTCCAAGTGAAGCTACGTGCCCATTTTCATGCACTGGTGGAAGTGGATCATGCTCGCATCGCTTTCCATACAGCGCGGCAGGAACCAGGAGAACCACTGCCGAGATTCATTACCCGGTTACTAAGTCTGGTACCCTGTTGCCACTTTAACACATTTACTAATGAGGAAGCAGTTCGGCTCCGAATAATCGAAGGTTGTTCAAGCGCAGACACAAAGCGCAAGATTCTTCAGGAACAATGGTCGCTAAAGAGAATCATCAGAGGGGCCGAGGCTGGAGTGCGAATAAAAGCAAAAGACTCCTCGAAAGACGTGCAATCAAATGCAAGACGCATGGATGTCTGGAAAGAGGCACCCCTCATGCCTAAGGGAGAGGCCCAAGTAACAAACAAAGCTGAAAAGAGGGAGGGCGAATCAGAGTCAAGAATCCAGAGACAGAGCGTCATGGAACACTCCAAGTCACCATCACAAAAGACCAGGATGAATCAGGATCGCGAAAGCGGTACGGATGCAACCTCATGGAGCTATTCAACCTCAAGGAGTCAGTCAACAGATGAGGACACTGATACAACCTCACAAAGCTATTCAACCTCAAGGAGTCCGTCAACTGATGACGAGAACGATTATGAAACAGATGAAGTGTCAAGCAGGACAAATCACACCCATGGACAAGATGGCAGATTGCTCAACAAGAAGGTGAGAAAGATGACCTACGGAAGAAGGGACCTATCCCGTCAATGCCGGGAACCAGCACGCGGACAACCCCGGCCATCCTCCCGCCATGCACTAAAGTCTACAGATGAGTCCGAGGAAGCATCAAGCAGTGAGACAAATCACCCCAATGGCACGGACGTTAACACAAACAACAAGCGAGAAAAAGAAACCAACCACATGAGGAGTAGCAAGTCACTCAGACACCGGAAAGGGAGAGGCATGTGCACTACAGACAGTTGTGTCAACGAGAAAGCGGAGAAGAGACAATTGATGTCCCGTGTCAGCGAGAAAGCGGAGAAGAGACAATTGATGTCCCGTGGGAAGGGTGAAGACCAAATGCTCCGAGACCAAACTAATGACGTAAACGATTCCCCCACAGCAACAACACAGAGGACACAAAAGGAAACATACCCACGGAAATGCTCCGTAAACAACTCCGACTCCAGGAGCATGTCATCCCAGAATGCCAACTCAATAAACATATCAGTCACGACGCCCTCAAAAGAACGTCCTCAGAGGAAATCGGCAACCAACTCCTCCGAGTCGGAAGACATGTCTGTCCGATCATTTGGGTCAACAAAATCATGGTCCCGACCACAGCCATGGCATCAATCACCCGGACGCACAACAGAACCAAAGGACAACACGTCACGTCAGCCATCGCCACCTCAAGACATGAATAATATACCGTCACCCCTGATGGGGTCAGAGAGGTTGACTCAAAGAACGGACGGAAGGAGAACAAAGAAATGGGACAATATCTATCAAGTGGTAAAGGATTACCCCGTCACCCCGCGGGGAGGACCGAACGTAGTGACAGAGATGAACTGCCACCGAATGAGAGACAAACAGACACATGACCGGGTGGTCAAGGGTTTCGCCAGCCTCAAACACGAGTGGGAAGGGAAGAAACAAACAGAGGCAGCACATGAGTCCAAGAATCAAGACAGGACACCCATGTCAGATAATACGCTAATGTCTGGCATGCCTGACGGTGAACAGAAGAACAGTGCTGTTCCCAACCTGACCGATGGTGAACAGAAGAACAGTGCGGTTCCCAACCTGACAAGACAAAGAGAAACAACTCCACAGGTGGGAGCTCAGAAGAAGATCAGCCCATCGTCCGCTCCCGAAGGAGATCAATCGGCAATAGACCAAGAGTCACCAAGGAAGGCAGACGGTCACTGCCGAGCTGAACCAGCAGCAGTCACACAACAAGAAAGAACCACGATAACTGCGGAACCGAATAATAAGCAGCCCACATGCAATGGGTTGCATTCTCAAAAGTGCATTCCTGCGGTTAAGGACATCGTGGCCAAGACACCGGAAAGGCTGATCAAAGTCAGGACGACCAAGGATTCGACTCTACTGATGCTTGAAGAACAAGCTGTTCGTCAACCCGTGTGGTGGATTGAAGACTTACAAATAATGTGGAAACTAAGTTCATTTTGTTAAGAAGGGGGGAGATGTAGAATTGCATGGGGTAGTCTAGTGGTTGGGGTGGAGCTAGGAGGGAGGAGCAGGAACGGGAGGAGCCAGGGGACAGGAACCGGGCAGTTAGAATAGGGACAGGGTCAGGAGAGGATGTAGAAAATAAAGCTCTTAAACATAAAGAATTGTCGGTCGTTATTGCCACTACGACGCAACAGGTACCCTTTTCTAACTTGCACACATCACTTTTCTCTTGTAACACACTGTTTGCTACCTCTCACTTTTGTTTTCTTTAGATACTTGCACAAGTGCCACCATTGCCTACGTAACGTTTGTTCTTGTGCTGGAGTGTCTGCCATTAATTGCAGTATTATACCTCCACTTGTATTTTGTACGCTTTTGTAACCTGCACACATATCTCTTTTTCCTCCTGTAATGTATCGTTTGCTCCTCTTGTATTTTAGTTGCTCACTATTGTCACTTTTGATTCATGTAACTTAACGTTTGCTTTTGTAATTTGTCCACTTATAATTTTCTCCTCATGTATTATTGCTGTTCCTTGTGTGAAGCGCTCTGACACCTTCCGGTAAAGTCCGCGCTATATAAAATCGCATAAATAAATAAAACAAAAAAATTCCAAACATCACCAGGCCCCCACAGCAAGACCCATTCTTCCTCGCCCACTATGCCCTGAATGTGAAGGGCTGTGGGCGAGGTGTTAAGACTAACACCGTTTCTGGGCTGCATGGGCGGCAGGGGGCCGAGGTGCAAATGGCTCAAAGGCCTGAGAAACACCTGGCCCCCAGGGAGGCCGATTATTGCAAACAATCACCCCTCCCCAGCCCAGCCTCAGCTTGATTACTTGGCAGGGTAGGGGTGAAGGAGAGCCCACAGCTGACAATCGCTGTCTGGCCTCACAGCGAGGCTGCTTTCATTTTCTGTCTCTGTCTCTGTGCACTCTGTGGGCCGTTTTTTTTTCTCCCCTTTCCTAGTCCACTCTCTGTGGACTGGGACAGGGGAGAAAAAAAACGGCCCACAGAGGGCACTGAGGCACCGGCCCTTCGGCCCAGTCCCGAATGCTCGCCTTGCCAATCCGCCCCTGGCCACAGACATGACTTACCTCAGCGAGAACCCAAATTAACTTCTAAAACTCCAGATTTCACTTTCCGTTCCCTATTAACAAAAGCACCCCTCACACCCCAATGAAGCTGCATTTAGCATTGAGAATAAATTCTGCAATTGTATGAACAGCTTTGTGTGGGTTCCGTAAAACGTGAAAAGGATGGCTTTATCCAGCTACGCTAAAAGCAACCATCTTGAAGATAGCAGGTAATAATCAGTGTTCCTTTCCGCTCATGTAAAAAGGCCTGCTGCCCTGCAATGTTTAAAGGCTGCGGCGCACCCAGACCTAAATCCGCGCACCCGGCAGGCATATCCTGCAGCCCACCCTATTCACAGAACCCTCCATAAATCTGATGGACAGGACTGCAGCCCAGACAAGTGAATTTACACACAACATGGAGCTACTGCCTGCAATCAAGTACCCAAAGACTGAACCTTTACATTTATTTTGGACCAGGAAAGAATACAGATAGACAAACACCTTCCCACTGAGCACCTCGCCATTACCTTGCACAATTCACACTAAATGTGTGCTGAAAAAACAAACAAAAAAAAGAAAAAAAAATCTACCTCATCATCAATCTAAAGCCTACCATGCTACCATCGGGACAGTCAAATTAAAGCTTTTAAAGCTAAATCCTTGAGGCTATGCTCTTTAAAATGGCTATAAAATTATCCCTACTATCAGTCTTACTGAAATATCTGTCCCAATGGAAAGACTGCGTGGGCAGTATGCCTACAATCTCTACCATACACTTCTATGTTGGCATGTAGCTCATCCCGTTTGTTTCAAGGGCCACTTCCTGTGGCTGCTGCAGTTGATCTCTTCTTCAAGAGTGTGATGCAGCAGGTGTCTTAGTTGCTGCCTCCTTGGTTCCTGTGCAAGTGGCATTAAACTTCCATTTATATTCTCCAATCTCTTCACGAGATCAAATTATTGGCAGATGGCAATGGTATTTACAAAAGAAAAAGAAAGCAAGAAAGAAAAGCTTCCTCTTGAGGCCTCCTGCACAGTGAGTGATAAAGGCACTTTAAGGCCGTCCTAGGACTGCTAGAGGCACTCCACTAGTTTTACCGAATTACCTTTGAGTTTAAATTCTTCACCGCAGGCTTTGCGTTTACCATTAAGCCACTCTGTAGCTCACCATTCTACCCAAGACCCAGATCAATGAGGCCTCCCTCTCCTAAGGGTCATGTAGCTGGTAGAGCGTGTGCAGTGTCTTAATCCGGGTATCTGCATCTATGACTGTGGGTGCTTTCATCTGTGACCCCAAAAAAGCCAACTCTTGTGCCATTTCAGCAAAGGCGGTTCACCTGCAATAGCCACTTGAGGTTTGCTCCCAGCTCCAGATATGGAAGTGAAACATGAGACTGAGTTCTGGTTTCAGCTACTAACAAGCCACAGCCAACAGGTGAGTGTTTTCAACTGCAGACTCTGGCTTACAATAGGCAGCCTGGGTGCACTTTCCTTTCAGCTTCAGACCTTCAACGGTCAGTTGTTGTACGCTTTTAGATACGGACACTGACCTGTCACAGCAAACGGGGGTTGGTTTCACATACAACACCTGACCTGCAATAGCCAGCCAACCGATGTGACCGCACGGCTATTAACCAACCACAGCCAACCAAAGTATGCCATTTGCTATGGCCTAAAACAGCCATGTGTAGTGTGCTTTCCGCTTTGTACTGCATGCCCAACAGAAGAGTGCTTCATCTACAGAACTACAAGAGCCACCATGTTCCTTCTAGCTGTGCCCCACTATAGACAACTCTGTGCTTTCAGATCCTTAGCTACAAAAGCCCACTGCTGCTTGCTTTCTTCAACTGGACCACAAACACCTAGTGACATATGGTTTGCGCTAGCGTGCTACAACCACCAACTTGTATTGCCTTCGCCTCTCACCACTCATGTCATGAAATGATTCTCCCAGGCCTGCATAAGCTACCAAGATAGTGTTTGTGTTTTCCTGAAAAATTGATAAAATGTCCCTAGGGTGGCAGGGGTTGCTAAATCGATATCAGACTCCAGCTGGAAGCCTACCAATACCAACACACATGCAATTTCACTTCCATTCCCACTATGGCCCACTGTAACCAACCAACCACCCATCCATCCATCCATCCATCCATCCATCCATCCATCCATCCATCCATCCTGCCACCACACCTAGACAAACCCATTTTGGATTCCAGCTGACCATCCACAGTTAACCAGCTTCTAAGAGGGCTCGCCACTTAATACCTGGCTCAAAGACTCTTATGGTGCATGGTCAAGAGTAACACAAGGACACGGGGTGAATACAGAGCCCCAGCTGTGTGGAGGTAAGGTTGTACCAAAAAGACTCATTACGAGGGCCAGGTATGATAATGCGGGCACCTGAGCACCAGGGGTCAGAATAATTCAGCCAATTTGCGAGTTGGATTCTGAGGAACCACTAAGAAATGAGACTCTACATTGTGAAAGTAGCAATTCCACGTCTGATTTCCTCCCTCCCCCCAGCCCCGCCCCCCACCACCAGTTACTCCTCATTGGCTCAAACTTTAGCAGCTGAAGCGTTTGAGTGAAAGTGAAGAGATCTGTGTTGTTTCTGCAGCTTTCAGAATTCTGATATCGGAATTGAAAAGCTACTTGGGCTAGCAGTAGTTCTAGTTTGGCATATATTAATCTCCATTTAGCAGAGGTAGTTTTGTAATGCCCTGCTATTGCGAACCTCCAGAAGCACCGAAATAAACAGAATTGGCACTTCAAGGTGCTTGAAACCCAGGCAACACTCGCTCATGCCTTTTAATGGCGGCCTCAGGAGAAGTCTAAGACACAAGACAATCCTCAACAAATCAAGAAACGATGATGGATTACTTACCTTTTCCCTAGCAAAGAGCAGCATGGCAAACATGGTGAAGAGGCAGAGGTGAAGTGCAAGCAGCAACATGACACTGTTGATGAAAAAAACACAAACACTGTTTACTCGTCATTTTCTTGTACAACGAGGCTGGCGGAATAGTCTGTTCAAAGCAGGTTTGATAGTTAGGCTGGAATTTCACACCCATTAATAAGAAACTAGTTACTTAGTGGTTACAACAGTTACGCAACTTAAAAGTCGTCTACAACCACAAACTATGCATTATTCCTCCATCTAGGGGTGTGTCCTGGAATTGTATCCCTTAAAACAATGTCATATCCTCGAGCTTTGATCATATGTGTAGTATGACTCGCTGTGCCATCGTCGACCGGAAGTCATCATTGCCCACATAAGTGGCCACCATTTTAGATCATTTAAATTGGATGCTCAATAAAACTGCCACCGTTGTAAACGTGTGTTTAGCTATCCAAGAAAAACGCTCACCGTGAGAAAACCTTTAAAGATGGGGAGGTGCATGATACATTTGGCGCCATGGACCACGCCAATATGGCTTAAATGGCCTGATCACAGATCTGCTTGTGCTGCAGTGACCTGTTTACATTCCAGCATTGACCCATGAATGTCAGACTAGGACAGCTAGAGGTAAGAGCTACTACCCCTGGCTTGCCATTTGCTATCCCTGCCCTACCTACTTACTGCTGAGCTCAGCAACCAAGAACGGAGCTGCAGGAACAGAAAGTTTATAATGATCCTTCGTGCAAGCAAAGAAAATGGGTGCTCCGCTTCTAGGGTGGGTGGATCAAGACTTCAGACTGAGAGCAGGGTTCTGAGACACCCCCAGACCCTAAAGCAGTACCTTTAAACGCTGCTGCCTGGAGTGGATGTACAGAGGGTTCTGAATACTTTCTGCAGTTTCCACTCGTGTAAGCGCATAGTAAGGGCGCTATTGTGGGACTGGGACATGGAACTAGCTTGGGGTCCTCAGCTTTCCTTATTGTAATTTGTTTATTAAACATTAACCTCTAAAGTAGTGAGCGAGACAATTTTAATTAGACACATTACAAATAATTATCTGTATTACTTATTTTACAAAATTGGTTAACTTTAGTGTGTATTGTCCATAACAAACATTAACACCGTCACTGTAATTGCTTCAATGAAACTCTGTAGTTACGTCAATTACATTGCATATTTTTCTTTTTTTTTTAAATCACATAGTATATACATATTGCTCTCGAGGATTTCCCAATGCTGGACACAAAAAAAAGATGCAGCATGCATCACGGCTAGCACTGACCAATGACATCATTTCTGTGGTTTGTTATTGTTTTTAAAATCAAAGTATTTGTCACCTACTAAGACCCTGAGGTAATAGAAATTTTCAGGTAGCCAAAATGTCCCCCAACTCGCACCCTATCCATGCACCCATGTTCCTTGTATGTTGTGTAACTTCTGTTCCGTACATGCTAGAGGGACGCAAATACATTTGCGTCCAACGTTAACATGTCAGCTATCCAGCCATGCATAAATATCCTGTTAATTAGGCTTCTAGGCCTATGATGCCAACGTATTTACATGGTGCAGTTTCACGTTTTCGTCCACGTTTTCCTGGCCTAGTCGTGTTAGGCCCTTAAACGAGGCTGAGTTCTTTTCTCCCTCTGAATGCTGCCGTTAGGTATGCATCCCTGACCTCTGCCTTACTTCCTGCCTCAGACGAGCGGTGCCCGGCTCGGCCTGGTTCGCTTGCCAAGATGTTTTACCTACAAGTTATCTGTCCAGCCTCCTCGAAAACACATTCCAGTCTAGTGAAATAGGTAAACATATTCCCGGCTGCAGAGCAAAGGGCCCTGCCTTCCTGTCTCCATGCAAGTAATTTACTGCTCCCGTTACCATGGTAGGCCCATGGCCCCCGCACTCTCCATGAAGATCCGCATGCACGCACTCGCATTCAGTGTTGAACGGCCCCTGCCCGAGAGACCTTTTACTCCAGACACTACATCCTCAAAACATACGATATCAGATATGCTATAGGTACAGGTCGTTTTGACACCCGAGACATTAGTCTCCTCTACTCGTGCAAAAGTCAAAGTCCCCAGTTCTCCCCAGCTTCACGTCATGCTAGCTGCGCGCGCATATAGGCTATAGGTTTCTGCTGATTCTGCAACTTTCTCCATGCTTCCACCCACTTGTGACGTTTCATGTGACGATTCTCTGACATATCAAGTGCACGCCCATGTGTACGCCTTCTTACACGCCTCCTGTTACGCACATGTGTTCTTATCTCTTTTTACCTGTTACGCCTACTGTATTGGTTTCCATTGTACCGTTTTACTATATATAATGTGTACTGTTAATAAAAAGTTGAATGTCCCTTCCTGAACCTTAGAGGTGACGGAACATGATGTCCCATCCTCTAGGATTATTCAATTAAAGCCCGTATGACTCAGATTCCACGGACTCTGCCTCTCATTTGAATGAGCTGTCTTGTATTGATAATTATATGGAAAAATGATTAGGTAAAATTAATTTACCACATAATTTGGCACCCGAACAGGAACCCCCCCCTTCCCCACTCGCCGGAGATGTCCCGCAGGCCTTGACCCCTTCTACAGCTGCGACGGAACAAGTGCACTTCTGCGGGTTTTCCTGCTATTCTCCCTCGGGCCTACGGAGGAGACGGTGACTGCGGCCCAGCATCCAGACGAGGCGGTGAGGAATGCGGAGGATCCCGACCAGAGCCCCTAGTCGAGAGAGCAAAGTCCGAGGTGTCCAGAGGCCCACCTGTTCCGAAGCGCATGCGTAGGAGAATCGTCACCTGACGCAGTCCAGTCCAGTCCAGTTTCCGAGGCCTTCAGTTTCTGCTTCCCGGTGAGTACCGTTGTTGGGAACGCATCTAGACAGGTTCATTAATTTGTTCCCGGTCAAGACAGGTCTGGGTACACAGGCCTGGTCCGAACGCGTTCACTTAGGTGGATGCGGTATGACGTGTCTCTTTATGGGACCGGTATTGTCTGTACTGTTTTAGCAGTGCATCTAGTAATCCAGTGATTCAGTATTTTAGGGTTGCAACTCTAGTTTCAGTCTCGCTTTTATGTGTACTCTATGTATCAGGTACCATGTTTTTTTTGCATGTGTCTTAATGTTGTGGTATGAATGATTGTTTTGCTATTCATTACTGTGTTTTACTGTGTCCACGTTTAAAGTAATCCGACCATGCCGCTGTTTTCAAAGTTACGTCAGATAGGGACCAGGAACGGGATATTAGAAGAAGCAGTTCCAGTTCCGCCTAGGGACACTCCTGGACATTTTATGTATAATAAACATGGCTTAGATGCCATACTGTACCTAGATTTATGGGCAGACTACACTAAGGGTCTGGAAGAAAAGTATAGATGGCCTGTCTCAGGGACATGGGATGCTGATTGCATCATGAGAGTAGAAGCATTGTGGAAAAAGAAAGCCAGACAATCCCAGAAAGATGCCATAGAATTATGGCGTAAAGAAGCGCATAGACTAAATGAAAAGGAAATCAGGAAAGCAGAGAGAAGCAGAGAAGAATCCGAAAAAGCTAGAGAAAAAGAGTTACTAGAAGAAGGGAAGCAGAGTCAGACAAGAATCAATCCTCAGAGGAGGAAGAAACAGATAATCAATTAGAAAATCAAGAGACAATAGCGTACGTAGGTAGAGTGAAACTCCCTAAACAGTATTCTTTTGACAGATCCATTCGTCTGGAAAACAAGAAACGGTTCCTTTCTCGAATACCAGAACAATCTTCTCTTGAACATGTATTCCAAGACACTGATAAAATACTGAAAGAAAGAATAGGTTATCATGAACTTAGCACAATGCGTGAACAAGAATAGCACGGTCCGCAGTACAGTGGGCTGATAATAACAGCGTATATAAAGATGATTCAGTAGCGCAAACATTTTTGAGTCTTACTCCAACTGAACAACGTTTAGCTGGTATGTACATGATCCAGCATATCATTATGTTATATGAGAATCAGCATTCTGATCCAGGTCCCCTACACAATATATTAGATGAATTACTCCTGAATAGATGGAGAGGCCTAGATACCGATTTGATTAATGTGATTCTTGAACAACGTCATAAATACAGAACATTTTTGACTCCACATTTTGTTCCCGTTCCACCCCCAGTAAGCCATCCTTTTCACATAGACAGACAGAATCCCTTACGAGAAGTTCATCCCGTACAGACGACTCCGGGGGGTGCGCTTCAACGCGTATTTGTATACACGCCCTTAAGTAAAATGGAATTATTGGAAATGAAGAAAATAGTGCCTTGTCATGAATGAAATGTGATTTATTCACGCGCTACTATGCCCAGTGGGCGTCAAGGCGCCTAACTCAAAAAGAAATTAGCTGCGGCAAACAGAGACACGAGCTCACTGATAGGCTTTAGAGAAACACCAAGTTTTCAGAGCTTTCTTGAAAAGATCAAGTGAGGGCTGTAGTTTGATCTCCAAGGGAAGAGTGTTCCAAAGTTGAGGTGCAAGGATGGAGAAGGCCTTGCTCCCCCATCTTGCCATCCTAGCGCGTGGGACTACCAGTTGATTAAGCTCTAGCGAGCGAAGACATCTGGTAGGAACATACCTAGCGAGCAAAGAACCCAAGGCATCAGTCGGGCCTGCCCTCAGGGCGCTATAAGTAAGACAGAGAAGTTTAAAAGAGACTCTGAAAGGGATGGGCAACCAATGGAGACTCTTCCTTGCCGAGGTCGCAGAGGACATCCACGGCAGGGCCAGAACGAAGCGCGCCGCGGCATTTTGAACAACCTGCAGGCGTTGAAGAAGGCCCTTGTTGGCCCCGGCATAGAGTGAGTTGCAGTAATCCAGCCTTGAGCCAACAAGGGCGATCACAACCTGTTTTCGTGCCTGTGGGGAAAGATAATACGTGATTCTTTTCAGAATCCTGATGACACCCCAACAGGTGGCCACTGTCCTATTCACCTGCAGTTCCATGGAGAGCTGGGTGTCAAACATGACGCCTAGGTTCCTAGCAGATTGTGTTGGTGTGGGGCAGATGCCTAAAGATGAGGGCCACCACTCACCTGACCACATATCCTGGTCTTTGCCGAAGACCAGGACCTCCGTTTTGTCACCGTTCAACTTTAATGAGTTGAAAATCATCCAGTCTGCAACAAGTTGCATACAGGACTTGAAGTTGGACGCGGTGACATTCACGGAGTGAGTCAGGGACACCATAATCTGCGTATCGTCGGCATACGACACTACCTCCATCCCCTGAGATCTTACAAGTCTTGCAAGGGGGGCCACATAGATGTTGAACAGGGTCGGACTCAGTGCCGACCCCTGTGGCACCCCACATTGCAACGACTTGACAGGGGAGAGGTGATCCCCAAGCATCACTCGTTGCTCTCGCTGATGTAGAAAGGAGTTCAGGAGACTCAGGGCCGGTCCTGCTACCCCTGCCTCCCTTAACCTAGATGTTAAAGTACCGGGAGACAGGGTATCAAATGCTGCTGTAAGATCCAGCAGAACTAGTACGGTAGTCTGTCCCAGATCGACTTTCCGACGGATGTTATCTGCGACCTTCGTCAGAGCAGACTCAGTGCTATGTAGCTTTCTAAAGCCATGTTGGGACCCATCCAAGAATCCTGATACGTCCAGGAAGTTGGAAAGATGACAATTCAGATGGGCCTCCAACATCTTAGCAGGGGCCGGCAAAAGGGATATAGGCCTAAAGTTCTTCAGTAGACCAGGGTCAAGGGTGGGCTTTTTAAGGAGAGGTTTTACAATGGCCCTCTTCCATGCCACCGGGAAGATACCTTGCTCCAGAGCTCCATTCATAATTTCCAACATTGGAGGAAGAATAATGTCCCTACAGTCCTTTAGTATTCTCAATGGAACCGGGTCCAAAGGAGAAGCAGATTTTGTTTTGTCTAACAGGAGGTTGAGACCCTCCAATGAGAGCAAGGGAAATTGGTTCAAGACTTGGGGAGAAGTCGCATCCCAGGATTCCAGATGTTTAACTCGGGAGAGGTCTTCTTCACTAAGAGTGTCCCTCTGTGATTGAAGAGCCACATAGATGTCATCTATTTTTTTATAGAAGAAATCTGAGATGTTATTACATAGCTCCTGTGAAGCAGGAGCTATGTAATGATAAAGATCCAGCAGGGTTTCACCGTGAATTAAAAGACATGTTACTCATGGGAGATTACACATATCCCGATATTATGAAAATGTTAAAAGTACTGTTACCGGCAGGTATCTACGAGAAACTCAAAGAAAAAGAATGGGAGGTGGGAGATAAAAAGATTAACTGGACTGAATTAGAAGACGAAGAAACAAGACGTACCCCAGGTTTAGGTCTTGGGGACAAAACTAAAGCATTACCAGGATTATTAGTACAGGTTTTGCCGAGATTATTGACAACTAAAAAGGAAGACTGGGATGCAATCTCAGCCTGCAAACAGAAACAGGACGAAGACACTAGTGATTTTTATTCCAGATTTGAGAAATGTTTCGTTATTAACAGTGGCCTGAAAACAAGTAGTGAATCATATCCACATCTTTTTGTGACCAAATTAGTTGAGAATTCCTTACCCCAAGTCAAGAATAGAGTCCTGAAAGTCGAGAGCACATGGCAAGCAAATACACCTTCCCAAATGTTGCAAATGTTACAGTACCACCAGAACCGAATTAGAGAGGAACATGAACATGAACAGAGACGTATGAAAGACACGAAAATAAAAGTACTAGTAGCCCAGACTGTTCCAGCAGACGGTCAAAGAAAGGGTACAGCACCTCCAGGTCAGTCTGCAGCTCCCGTTAAAGGGAATTGCAATTATTGCAAACAGCCAGGTCACTATATTAATGAATGTTTGGTTTTGAAACACAATATTGCTTCAGGCAAAACGAAAGAAAGACCACGTCCGCCTAGAACAGAACACGTCCCACAGCATATCCCACAGAATACACAACAGCCACCACAGCAAGCTCAACAGACAGTAGCTGTACCCCAACCCCAACCTCAACCACAGCCTATTGCTGCCACTCAACATGTCACGCAACAAATGTACCAGTATGCACAGTCAGATTACCCCGATTACCAGCAGTACACATGAAACAGCCTAGAGAGGGAGGTTGGCTTGCCTCTTATTGAGGTTCCTGTAGATCAAGATGGTCCCTATGTACATAGTCAGGTATTAGGGATCCACACAGATCAGGGATGGATGACAAAGGGAAGAGCCACATGGTTCCTCCCCGACTCTATGGTTCAAGTTATCATTAACACAGCACATAGTCCTGCACACTTAGGAGAAAAAGCCATGTTAGACAGCATTCAAAACCTCTGGTTCAATAAACATTTACGAGCAGCAGCAAAACAGAAAGTGCGTACCTGCATGATCTGTTGTCAGTTCAATCCAGGCAAAGATGTTCCCGTGGAACAAGGTGGTTTCCACCCTCCCGATCATCCTTTTGAAGTCCTTCAGATGGATTATATCCAGATGGACCGATGTAGAGGATTTAAATATGTCCTTGTAGTTGTATGTGCCCTTTCCAGATGGACAGAAGCATATCCAGTCCCAGATTACACTGCCGCGACCACTGCTAAGCAGTTGGTTCGTGAATTTTTCCCGCGATACGGCTTGCCCCGTGTCGTTTACTCAGATAATGGACAGCCATTCTCGTCCGAGCTCATGAAACAGGTATCGCTCCTGTTAGGTTACCAGTGGAAGTTCCACTGTGTACGACATCTCGAAGCAGCTGGTTTGGTCGAAAGACACAACCAGACCCTGAAAACACGCTTAGCCAAAATATGTGCAGAAAAAGGTGTAGATTGGATCATAGCATTGCCAGTTGCACTCTTCTATAAGCGTATGGTAGCCCATTCTAGAACAGGATTGTCATCTTATGAAGTAGTTTTTGGGCGGCCTCCCAATATGTGGGGTACGCCTATGCCAAAAAAAATCACAGATGTTGACAGTGTTATGCTGACAGATTACTTGGCCTCCTTGATGTCTGCACTACAATCTTGTCGTTCACAGGTCGCGGCTGCCTTCCCAGACAACACCCAAGTGAAACCGCATGACGTTGTCCCCGGCGAGCACGTCCTCGTGAGGAACTTCAACAGGAAAAGTCAGCTGGAGCCGAGGTGGAAACAGCCTAAGTTGGTTTTGATGACGACGAGGACCGCGGTCAAGCTGGAAGGCAGGAAGGGGTGGTTGCATTCCAGCCACATAAAGAAGATTTATGGACTGTGTCCAGATACTGTGATTAAGGACTGCCCCCTCCCGGACATTGACTCTAAACTTCCCCTGATAGAGAAAACTCCCCAAGAGGAGTACCGTCTAAAGCTAAGGTCTAGTAAGTCAGACAGCGTTTAATTGTTTAAGTCCCCCTTGGGTGAAGCGGTTAGGCAGGTTTCTGACATGAATAAGATAGACCCCAGTAGTCAGAGAGGTAGGCGTATCAAAAAGAGAGAACAATACTGTAAAAACTTGCACAGCCGTTGTGTGATAACGTTAATTCTCATGTTTCTTCTGAGCATTTTGATAATATGTGCAAGCTTCTGATTACATGATTTCTTTCCTTTAAATTCACATGTACATGCTTCTTCTAATGATTCCGCAGAGCACACTTTCAGCGACCTGCCTCCGCACGAACTGTCCTATCGGTTAGCCATGTGCAACAATACATTCATCCGTATGTTACATCATTCT
Source organism: Lissotriton vulgaris (assembly GCF_964263255.1). NCBI lineage: Eukaryota > Metazoa > Chordata > Amphibia > Caudata > Salamandridae > Lissotriton > Lissotriton vulgaris. The sequence goes on along the minus strand of NC_141688.1, from coordinate 195,023,425 downwards.
CACCAGACCAGCAATGCCACCAATTGCTGGGTATGTGGCCGACTCCCTCCCTACCAGGAGTATAAGGGAGCTCTGCCCCTCTTTCCTTATCGTTCACACATAATGGTTCGTGTGGTGCATGGTTTACTTTAATGTCTTCCCTAGATAGTAAGTCCAAGGTTTCCCAAGGTAATTGGATATGGGGGAACCTGAATACAGTCATGAATAGAATATGTTTCCCAGACCAAGAAGGTCTTCCCCCAAAGTACAGGGACCGATCTAGAAAATGAAGTGTATGGATTAGGTAATTTTACACTGAACCTCATGATCCTGAATGTGCAGTCTGAGACTAATTCGGACTTGCCGTCTATTTCAGTTTTGCCAGTAAAAGGTGAATTATGTGTTAGAAAGAATGGTTCAGTACATCTAGGACACAGTGATTGTAATACTGTGGTCGTATTCAGTGATAAAGGAAAGTCTACTTTCAAAGCCTCACGCCATTCTTATTTTATTTGTGGACATACAGCCTATGTTCATCTGCCCCCTGATTGGGATGGGACGTGTTATATTGCGTTCCTCCTGCCACCTGTTTTTCTAGCTCCGCCTGATTATCATAGGAATTCACGTCTTGTGAATATTAGACATAGAAGAGACCTACCTCCTGTTATTGATGATTCTGGTTCTACATGGGATTATGTTAAAGGATATTTCTGGTTCATAGGTCCTGTCCAGAACAGTAAGACAATACGCAGGTTAACGAGAACACCTGAAGTGGTAGTGAACGAAACTACTTTTGCTTTAGGTAACTTGACCGAAGAGCAATCTGCTATGAGAATTGTTGTTCTTCAAAATCGCCTTGTCCTTGACGTCATCCTGGCAGATAGGGGCGGGGCTTGTAGAGTCATCGGATCCAGTTGTTGCGTGTTTATTCCAAATAACGCGCCATCCGTGTATAAGGCTATTACTAGGCTCCACGAAACAGCTCACCTGATTCAACAGAATCCAGGCTCCTGGACTTGGTCCGGTTGGCTCTGGAGTGTGATATCCGCTTGGGGATGGAAATTGCTATCATCCCTAGGTATAATATTGGTCATAGTATTTAGTTGTTGTCTCTGTCTGCAATGTGGGCCAGCGATTTGCGGCTTGTGCGCCACAGCCTGTATTCCAGGTCCAAGTTCCCGTTCCCGAATGATAAAAGATGAACAAATGATGTTGTATGAACAGATAGATGGTCTTATGAATATAGATATATCTTGAAGGGTGAAGTAGGGGCCAAGGAGGGAATGAGGTAATAGAAATTTTCAGGTAGCCAAAATGTCCCCCAACTCGCACCCTATCCATGCACCCATGTTCCTTGTATGTTGTGTAACTTCTGTTCCGTACATGCTAGAGGGACGTAAATACATTTGCGTCCAACGTTAACATGTCAGCTATCCAGCCATGCATAAATATCCTGTTAATTAGGCTTCTAGGCCTATGATGCCAACGTCTTTACATGGTGCACTTTCACGTTTTCGTCCACGTTTTCCTGGCCTAGTCGTGTTAGGCCCTTAAACGAGGCTCCGAGTTCTTTTCTCCCTCTGAATGCTGCCGTTAGGTATGCATCCCTGACCTCTGCCTTACTTCCTGCCTCAGACGAGCGGTGCCCGGCTCGGCCTGGTTCGCTTGCCAAGATGATGTTTTACCTACAAGTTATCTGTCCAGCCTCCTCGAAAACACATTCCAGTCTAGTGAAATAGGTAAACATATTCCCGGCTGCAGAGCAAAGGGCCCTGCCTTCCTGTCTCCATGCAAGTAATTTACTGCTCCCGTTACCATGGTAGGCCCATGGCCCCCGCACTCTCCATGAAGATCCGCATGCACGCGCTCGCATTCAGTGTTGAACGGCCCCTGCCCGAGAGACCTTTTACTCCAGACACTACATCCTCAAAACATACGATATCAGATATGCTATAGGTACAGGTCGTTTTGACACCCGAGACATTAGTCTCCTCAACTCGTGCAAAAGTCAAAGTCCCCAGTTCTCCCCAGCTTCACGTCATGCTAGCTGCGCGCGCATATAGGCTATAGGTTTCTGCTGATTCTGCAACTTTCTCCATGCTTCCACCCACTTGTGACGTTTCATGTGACGATTCTCTGACATATCAAGTGCACGCCCATGTGTACGCCTTCTTACACGCCTCCTGTTACGCACATGTGTTCTTATCATCTCTTTTTACCTGTTACGCCTACTGTATTGGTTTCCATTGTACCGTTTTACTATATATAATGTGTACTGTTAATAAAAAGTTGAATGTCCCTTCCTGAACCTTAGAGGTGACGGAACATGATGTCCCATCCTCTAGGATTATTCAATTAAAGCCCGTATGACTCAGATTGCACGGACTCTGCCTCTCATTTAAATGAGCTGTCTTGTATTGATAATTATATGGAAAAATGATTAGGTAAAATTAATTTACCACAACCCCCCCCCCACCCCACCCTATTAAAATTATTAAAATAAAATCAGAGGTCCAGGAGGAGGAAACTGTTGAAACGCCACGACATAGATGAATTAAATACAGAACAACCCCTGTCCTGTCCTCTCTCTACAGCAGACGCCTGCTCCCTGCCACTGGAATACATAATCTAGATCCAGTGGAGATGGCAACTAGTTGCTAAAATACAACAGAAACTAAAAGAACATATTTGTATTGAACAGAATTGTATCCTTTCAGTTGTGGCTCACACGAGAACACATTTGTGTACCGTGCTGCTTCAGAATTAAATAACTAACTTTCTTCCAGCTTGATACTTTCTCAGGGAGCAATCCATACGAGTAACATTATTACTAATGAGCGATAACAATTCCCCTGCTTCAATAGCTATTTTTAGATCATGCTGCTGATTATTGGAAGTGCAAATATCAACTACCGCAAAACTACAGAATTTATCAGACTTGGAGGATAAGAGACACATGTAACACTGTTAGGAAAGATTTCTGGATAAACTCCCATTTTTGCTCCTTAAGGTTCAACCGGTCAGGGTGAACCAGTGCTTTGCGAACTCCTAGTCAATCTGCACAAATGTACGGTGAGGGTAGCTTTTCGGAGCAAGAAAATAAAATCATTAAGGTACAAATGGTGATGACAACTTTGTACTACTGCTGTCCAACTATACATGCTTCTGCATCCCCTTCTGTAATACTGAAAGCGTTGGTGTGCCAACGCTGTCATGAAAGGGTGTTTCCTCATTTGCATGAGGACACGACCCCAAGCAAATGAGGAAATCTCTTTGCCTCTTCACCCCGCAAAGGTAGAGGCAAACAGGCACTTAGACGGTGCACTCAGAGTGCGCTACCAAAAGGTGGTGCATTATCAGTGCACTTAATAACTGTAAGAGCATGTCTGAGGGGTCCATGGAAAAGCGGTCCCATGGACCCCTCAGACATGCTCTTACAGGCGAGTGCAGTCACTCTCTGCATCTGCCTGCCAGGTGATCTCCAATTCCTCCTCCAAGTGCAGGTGGGTTGCCATTTGCACACAGAGGCTTTGAAGCAGCCACTCTATATTATTTTATTCGCTGCCTTGGGGGCAGAGCGAGTCTGCAGCTGCCCTAGGAGAAGGGCTTTCATTGTAATAGGGTGCACCAAGCGCACCAGTTTAAATAAGCGCCATAGTGCAAATAGGGACAGTGCACCCTTTCAATAATATGGCTCCTGATGTACTCTGTTGCAATCGTGACTCCTCCATTGGAGCAGAGGAGCGTCACCCCCCCAATCAAAATGCTACGAAGTTGAAAAACAATGAATAACCCTTTTCTTTTTCACAGTTCTCAACCGATTCCGAGCTTCATGGTGGGAAGGGGCCATTGCTGCCAATTGGCAACAGGGGAGGAGTGGTGCCCACTCCAGTTTAATGTGCGCATGTTACTTTGGCCAGCTGTCTTGAGACGGCCAGACTCATGTGCACTTTTAAGCTCTCTCGAAACTGAGTGGTCTTAGACAGGTGGGTGGAAAACAGGTACAGGTCCCCAGTGCCTGAAGTAGCATCGAGCCAACCCAGCCCAACCCAGCACTTCACCCATGCAGCTTTACATTATCAGCAGTATGAGAGCAGCGTCTGGAGTGGTTCACCAAGGAGGACCAGAGGAAGCAAGCCAGTGGGTTTAGTATTTGATTTTTACTTTTATGACCCACTGAAAGGAACTGTGAGAAACGCTCTGCTTTCGGCCTCATCTCCAGAGCGCTCAGTTGTGGTCCGTTATAAATATTGTTCATTACGAGCCAAGATGGAGACCATTGGCTCTGACCCTAAAGGCATCCTCAATGTCTCAGTGTCAGTCAGTGGGTCAAAAAGATTGATTTATCTGCCCTACCACTTATGCCAGTCACCAGCCACCACTGCTCTGTTGGGCAGTAGTACTCTATGTAGCTGGAAAAAGCGGTGCCATCCTGCCCTGTATGTGTCTCGCTAGACAATCCTGTGTTTCCCTACATTTAACTCAACAAACTGGAAATACCACGAAGAATCGCCATCAGTTTCCCTCTTTTCCATCATTAAAGTTGCACTCTGATTACTAGGGAACAAGGATGGAACCGTACCAGGATTGAACCCAGAGTGCCCGTATATGCATCCCTTGCAGGAAGCCTAATCCCGTGCAGGAAAAAAGAACTCTCAAATAAATAGTGACTGGCACCTATACAAAATGGGAACCACCAGAGAGCGGCACCAATAGATAACATTGACCAAGAGGCCAAAGGCATAGAAAATCTAAATCAATACATAGCAAATAGAATATATGAAGCGCCATTGCATTTTGGCACTGCCACAGCATTGGTAAAGGACTGTACTCTCCACCCCTGCCCTCCAGGTGGTATCCACCACAACTGCAACCTCCCCAAACACCGAGTGTTGCTCTCCCCCAGTTACACTTCCAAAAAATGATTCTGCACATATTTTTATTTTCTGGCCCAACTCGGATTGGCAAACCAAAACATGATGTGGCGGCATCATTTTGTAGCAGCATGCATGCTTGGTGTGTGCGCCTACAAAATTTAGTAACTGACCACGTCATACTTTTTTCTTTCTTATTTAGCCATACTGCAAAGCATCGGGGACGCTGGACACTATGGCTAAAAACAAGTGATAAAGTCAATAGGTTTCAAAGGCAAGACGGATTGGTAGGTCTTGTCTAGAGTAAGTTCATTTTACTTCTTCTGTCCAGAGTAACTGTTGTAAAGTAAATAGTCTGACTCCAAATCCAACATAAGGGTGAACCTGTACCTGTTAACATGAAGATAGATGGACTCAGTGCGTAAATACTTCCGCATACTTTCCACACCAAGATTTCCCTTGCCTAAATTCACATATATAAACTAAAACCTATTCCCACAACCTCATTAACACCGAGCCAGTTAATCGTAGTTCCTTTAAGTTATTTAAGTCATCTTAATACAATCTGTAGGTTGTTTTTTTTGTGTTAATTATTGCATCTCTCACGTCTTAGCCTGCACTTCTTGTTAAGCAAAAGCCTCTAAAACCTTAGATCTTTAACCCCTTGCGTGCGGGACGTATTCCCCGCCTGTGCTGACTCCGCCTTGCGCGGGCGGAGTCATGACGGAACAGTTCCGTCATCAGCACAGCTCAACCGATGCTGATGACGGAACCGTTCCGTCATCAGCATGGAAGGGGTTAACTACAATATTTTCTCTCTGAAGCAGTGGTCTTTTTAACACCACGCCGCTGTAACAAAATCTAAATATGTGGGACTCCCCCGTCATAAGATTTCACGAATATTCTATTAAACTGACAATGTTTAAATATGTCTAGACCTGTTTAAAACATGCAGTTATGTTACCGTTTTAAAAACACAATCAAATGCATGATCGCCAAACATACTATTCTGGTCAGGCAGGCCTCACTAGCATATAAAAGTATCCACAGTGTGATTGCTAGGAATGGGAGAGGAACTTTGCACAATATTTGGAGTCCCGTCCCTTATGACACCTTCTCCCACCCAGGATATTTATTTATTTAATTTATTTTTTGCATTTATACAGCGCGCTGTTACCCGAAGGTGTCCTGGCGCTAGATGAATCCTCCTAAAGGATCAGGCCAGGATCACGTTAGTGTGAGAACAGCCAGGTTTTAATGCCTCTCCTGAAGGCCATCAGGTCCGTCATGGTCCTCAAGGCGAGGGGCAAGGCATTCCAGGCCTTCGTTGCCCCCAAAACAAAGCTCCTGCCTCCCCACCATGCCTTCTTTATACGAGGAACTTTGACCAAGCGCAGCCCAGCTGACCTGAAGTGTCTGGGAGGAAGATACCATTAATAGTACTGCTTCAAAGGAGGTTAGGGATGGCCAGATACAAAGTGGCTTACTGTCTTTTTTTACGCTGAAAACAAAGAACAGTTATCAGCATAACGCTGCTTTTGACCAGAGCGTGAACCCCGCCCCCGCTGGGATCACTTGAGTACAGCCTAGGAGGGACCGCCCCCGGTTAGAAAACTCCTGCTCTAAAGGGAAAAAAACTTGGGATTCCTGATGTTTGAATTGCGCAGTCATTGGGTGCAATCACGTGCTACCCCACGAGCATCGTGAGACAGTGGCTGGCTGTGGGGGGAGGGGAGGTGAGGACTACGAGCTCTGGGTATGGGGCACTAGAGAGGGTCAATTTGATCTCATGGACCAGATATAGGCAGTTGAGCAGCTAAACTAAGCCAGAGTCAGGCTAGAAAAAAGAGCGGGCAGGGGGGCAACCCTAGATGCGGGACAAAGAGTACAGCCGGAAAACCACTCATTACTTTAAAGAAAATATTTACTACCGAAAGAAAATGAGTCTAGATTTTGGTATAGCTTGTACAACTCATGATTTGATTTGCATTCCACAAACTTTATGTCCAATCCTTTCTACCTCGAGGTTGCGTAATAGTATTCCTACATTGCTGGCAAAGTGAGTTTTTGCCTTCTATGAAATGGAGGATGTACACCACCTGGAAAGCAGGGAGGCCAAGCCACAGAAACAAGAGTAGTGCTGTCAAATAAAAAAAACACTAATTGCAGAAACACCAGCTACTCTTGTCAAACTCCAGGTATGTGATATGACTGCAGAACCAATAAGGGGGAGCAGATGCCCTCAAGAGCATACAACGCACATTATGGTACAATTTATAGAATGCGAGCCCCAAGCTGCATGTGTGCTGTTCAATGTCCCAACCGTAGTCAAGCCCCCTCCTGGTACAGGGGTCACCTGAGGAAACTGACCTACCTTGCCATTTCAGGTAGTGTCCTCCTGATGCACTTCAGTGTCTTTTTCATCAAAGAAGAGTTCTGCAGAAGAAAGAAAGGTCGAATGATCCGCCTCACCCGGACACCCTGCAGAGATGGAAAGAAGACCAATCATGAACAGCACTAGAAGGCACAACAAATAAAAACAAACAGAAGCAGCACATGTAAAGGGGGAAAAAGCAGTGGTGCTGATGGCTTTTGAAAAACATTCAACAAAATGTACACTTGACTTTTAGAGTCCGGTTATTAAAGGCGACACCAGAAGGGGAGAGAATTTGAACCTTTTTAGAGACATAATGTAAAATAGAGAGGGCTCCCTTCACGAGCTAAGAGTTGAGGCTCTTTCCATTGGTATGCACGAGAGAGAGAAGTCCCAGACAGGTCACCAGTGTGAAGGGATGTGTGTCATAGCACCACTCTGGGCCAGGCTAAATCCGAGACATCTCATGAATCAAACCCCTGAACAAGCCGGGGTGCAGAAGACCCTGGCCTATTTAGGTCTAGCCTCTCAATGCGCATGCACATTGAGTGGAGCGAGACTATAGGCGCTTAAACAAGGTTTAACTAGACTGGCGATTTGATGCTGTGCCCGTGCGCTTTTAGGTCAATGCGCTTGCGCATTGACCTAAAATGCGCGTGCACATCATCAAATCGCCATCTGTTCCCCAGCAGCTCTTCCCGCTCCGCCCCACAAGCTTCCCCCAGCGTGCGCTCTGCCTCAGCCGCACTCCTCCCACACCTTTGAAGTGAAGCTTAGCTTCACTTCAAAGGCACCTGCTGCTTCACACCCTCATCGCCGCTCTCCTCGCTCCGCCCCCTGCTGCGGCCGTGTCGCATTTCTCCTCCCCCCTCCCCACAGCAATGCCCTCCGTCTTGTTTTAAGAGCCTGGAACTCTCTTCTCGTGCAGTGCAGGCAGGGTCTAGGGATACTCTTCCCAGGGAATACAGTGCATTCCAAGAATCAAGGTATCCTTAGTCACCAGTAACGGAGTCCGCCCCATCCTACCAGCATTAAGACACACCCAGCTCTGTGCAATGACTAAGTGCAGACGACTCATCCCAGACAGACAGACAGACAGACAGACAGACAGACAGATAGATAGATATCCATATCCAGAGCCTGGCAGCCATTACAGATACACTTCAGATTACTGTTAACACCAGCACTGGTGTACGGAAACGAATAGACGTACATTGTGACTGTAAAGGGACAATGTAGTGCTTTATGCCTGGTTGTGCATTGTTCTCAAATCTCTAGAGTGACAGATTTGTTTGTGAGACAAAGATAAAGTGATTGCTCAGGGTCACACGGTGCTAGTGGCTGCTCAGGGTCACACAGTGCTTGCTCAGGGTCACACGGTGCTAGTGACTGCTCAGGGTCACACGGTGGTAGTGACTGCTCAGGGTCACACAGCGCTAGTGACTGCTCAGGGTCACACAGCGCTAGTGACTGCTCAGGGTCACACAGCGCTAGTGATTGCTCAGGGTCACACGGTGCTGCGTAGTCAAGTGTGAACAAATATATTTGAACCAAAATCTCCCGCTTCCACTGCCGACAGGCTCGCCTCCACCAACCAGTCCAATCCGTGAAGCACCTTCAGGAGCTGGAACATGAACAGAAATCTTTCCAAAATGAAGGCTACTGGCTCAAACCCCCAATTTACAAACCTCTCCATGTCTCCGACAGACCGTCTCCACAGCCTCCAACCAACCTAAAAGTGAATACACCCCAGTATCCCTTCTGTTCACTGCCCAGCCCCGTGCCCGTGCTGATAACATTAACAAGCAACCAGCTATTACAATACCCGCTTGTGCATTTACTGTGCTTGTCGCATACACTCGTCTAGGTAAACAACTCCAGGAAGCCGATCCGGTTTACTGCTCACATTTAATGTACGTGCCGCGTGATCCCAAATCTGGGGCTGTGGGATCGTGCCATGGATTCCAGATGCACTTAGAGTCGATTCGATACATACTCTGAGCTACGTGAGAAGAGATGTAATCTCGGCTTCCCTCTACACTAAACTGTGATTCTGGGCAATTCACTTCCTACCCATGCACCCTTATCTTGCAAAAGCAGCACCGTTCAACAGACCCGAGTCAGACAGGAAATTCCCGAGTTTCAAAGCAAACCGTGGCTTTATTTATGCTCTCTCCCGCCTAAAATTAACTGTTTTAATAGGAGTCAGTGGGGAAATATATACCCCTATTTTTCTCGGCGCAGCTCTTACATCACTGGAAGGTTCCAGATGGAGGCGGACTGAACAGGGACACGATTCCACTCTTCCGTACCGTCCCTCTACCCACTGGGTCGCAATTACCTGCTTGCCCCAATACTTTATCACCTTCAGTGTTATCTGGGGCGAAGGTGAGTGCCACGGCGCGGTTTTCTCCGATATACCTGCTTTCGCGCATGCAGTCTGCTGACCTGGAGACAACTTGCTCGCCCAGTTCTGGCTGCTGCCTCGCTGGCCGTCTAATCAGAGGTACTCCGCTGTGATCCCGTCTTCTGTGACCTGAGAGTCCTTTTCAGGTATGGGGGATGCTGGAGTGAAGCCCAGATTATCACCACTGATGCCCCTGAGGTCCGGAGCCTCTGCACGTCTCTTCTCCCTGCCTCTTGCCTTTGACTCTGGAACTGCGTACCCTCCATTGACTTCTTTCTCTTATGCACTTAATTCTTACTCCCCGGTTAGCATCGTGGACTTTTGTCCCTCTGACTTTTGGCCCGCCAGCCAATGTGTAGCTGACCATCGTATATCTCCCGGACCTGGACCCACCATCTTGCTGTACTTATGTCCCGCCCCCCACCCCCCCTTCCCTCCGTTCTCACCCCGACGCTCCTCAGACGTATTTCCCCTTCCTTCTGATCTGCCTTACCCCTCCTCCCTCCTATCCCCGCACCTGCTTTCATAACACCACTTTTGTTCCCTTCTACCTTCTCTCCCCCCCTTTGAATTTTCCCACTATCCTTGTTAACGTCTTGCAACTCTGTCTCTAAATTACTGTACCCGGACCTTATGTTTTTTGCTATGTTTTTCTTTTCTCTTGAGTTGAACGTCTTTCTCTTTTTTCCTGTTCTACATTTACCCCCTCCCACCTCAGGTTCCCTCCCCCACCTATCCTTCTAGTCTTATTCTTATCCCCCGTTCTCCCTCTCTGCCGCCGATGATTTGGCATTCACTTCGAAATTTTTGTGTAAAATGTCTAAATGATTATTGTAGTTACTTCTGTTGTTCCCGATGTAAAGCGCTCTGATACCTCCGGGTCCAGCCTGGGCTATATAAAACTCAGTAAATAAAATAAAATAAAAAATAAATGTCATCTCAGGCTTTTGAGGAAGCTTGGTGTTTACTCTTCTTTCTGCGACTTCAAAGTGAGAGCGTCAATATCAAGTTGATAATACTTCGCCTAACCTAAAATTGCAGGGCAGCCACGTCCACCAATCATAACTTAGAAACATGATAGATCTCTAAAAATCATTCAGACCTCTCTGAACAGCCAGTCGCAACCTTTCAAGTCACACTCAAATCAGTCTATAACATAGCTGCCCGAACCATGGAACAAGCTACCGACCCAGATTAAAGCAAGTCTTACCTTCATGTCTTTCAGAAGAGTATTCAGCAAATTCCTCTTCCCAATGCACAAATCTCATTAAGCAGTACAAGCTGCCATGATTGAGCTTACCTTGACTTTGCCCCGGGGAAACCTTTGTGAAGCGAGAAATCCTGTATGCAGCTTGGCTGCCCAAGCTTACTTTTGCCAAACGTCTGTACCAGCCGGATCACCACAGGACCGCTCCCGCCTCCCGCTGGTTTTGGGAGACGGCCGCAGAGTGGAGAGCGGGGGCCGGGGAACTACATCCCCCAACAGGCCCTGTGACAGCACCACCATCAAGAAGCGCCAGGAGGCGCATAAAAGTCGCGCTCACCCTCCCTCGCGGGACGCCGGGCGAAGCCCTGGCCAAGGGCGGGCCCGTTTCAGCCCGTTCCAGACTGATCCAGGCTGGGCTGGGCCTACTCCCTTGGTTTTTATCTGCCAGACGTGCTATTCTCCAGTTAAAGGTATTCTCCTTTGCCATTATGATCTTTGGAATTAGCCCCTGAAGTCTGTAACCCTACTATAATGTCTACGACAAGGGGATCTAGAAGTAAGACTGCCCTCAGAACTGCACTGATTACAGGTCCTATTGATAAGTTTATATCCACCACTACTGAGGCTATTAACCAAAATATTTCCCTCTTAGAACGCAGGGTATCCCAGGACCTTGCGATCGCTAGGAGATCTTCATTGGGCCTTATAGCAGCAGCTCTAACCCCGCTCCCAACAGCTGCTCCTATTCCGATTTTAATTCAGTCTGGAACGGCAGCAGCACAAGTACACTCTATCCCTAATGGTGTTGATTTGTCGGCCACGAACCTGTCACTGGAACTGGATACGACAGGGAACCTTTAGATCACCCCGGACCTTGAGCAGATTATGGCTGAAGATTCTGCACAAGTAACTCGGCTCAAGGGGGCGAGAGAAGGTGCCGTACCCAAGCAGCCAGTACCGACAAATAAAGGGACTAACGTCAATCAACACTCTGAAACCAAGAAAAAGAAAGGTTCAACAATAGCTTCAACTACGAATGTTACCTCCAGTACCAATTCTGTATCATCTGTTTTACCTAACTTATATTGTCCCACTTTAGCTAACGTTCAGGAGAGTGGTCCTTGTGAGACGGATTGTGATTTTTCCCAGCTTTTTGAAAGATTTAGGGACCTACTTAAACATCACCTCCAGCCGCTGGAACGGAGTATTATGGCAATCGAAAAACAGCTTGCCATACTTCTTGTTAAAACACCCAGCCAGCCCAGGGCAGGAATTGTCAAACCTGGGGGGGTATCCTCAGCGGTCTGTCCGGGGGTTCCCCCAGCTAACACCGATAGACCGTCTGTTACGTTTAACGTACAACCCAAAACAAACAAGTCCACAACTCCCAAATCACCTGCTCTAAATACTTGTGTAAATTGCACAAAATCCAAGCCCAAAGTCAAATCCTTACCCCAGACATCTTCATCCAGTCAGCAAATCCCCTCTGCTCATACCCCTCTAGTTACGCCAACTGACGCCAATCATATTACGACCAATGCGTCCTCACAGCAATCGAACAGTAAACCTCTGGTTCCCCCTAAAACTCATTCCCATGAAGGTAAGAGGGGGCCCAGATCTAAACATCCAGTTCATCTGGCTCCCGAGGCATCTCCATTTACCGTAATCTTAACAGGAGTACCTGAACTCACAGCAGGAACAGATGAACCTCACTGGTCCCTCCGGAATAAAATCCTCCAGTGGCTCAGTATTAAAAGGCCACTGAAGCCTCCCAACACCAGCAGAATATCATCTGTACGTAGGGTACCATGGGTGGGGAAGAGCCCCAAGTGTATTCAGGGGGATTGCGTCATCGTTACATGCGAGGATGCATCTACTGTGAACCATATTTGTTCATGGCCAGATCTGGAGAAGAAAGGGGCCATCGACACGCATCGACTCTGCTTTTTCTACCCCCCCACATTTAACTATCACTACCCAATTCCACCGCAAAACTGGGCCATGACCCAAGAACATCCATGGAATTATGGAGACCCATGGCGAACCCAACAGAACAGGGGCAGGGAATGGGTACCTCGCCGTTGGTATCCCAACAAAAGTCATTTTGTAGACAGCGGGTGGCAAGGTATTCAGACAACCAACAGATTTGACTGTCTGGAGATGGTTGACTGACATTATGTCCCACCACCATCAAATCAGCCAGACAATAGGCAGTCAGGATCTGGCTTAAGTGTGCAATCGGTCCTTGCCAGTACACAAGCAGTCCCTACTGCGGCACCCGCATCTCTTAGCGGACATGCGGTTTCACAGAAGGTCTCTGCATCGGAAGGTACCTCCATCCAATCCCTCCCTCCCAGTTACCTTTCCACCAATACTCAGTCCCCCACTAGGAGGTCAGTAATTGGGCACCCCAGGATAATAGTCCAGGCAACTAAGTCTGCCGATCTTACCCTGATCTCCTGGAATATTGCAGGAATTGCAGGGAAATTAAACACCCCTTTTTGGCCCAGGTTTATAGGAGAAGGATTTGATATAGTCCTCCTCCAAGAGACCTGGAGCCAGGAGCATATAAACATAGAAGGCTATTCTTCTTATTGTCTCAATGCCACTAAAGCCAGCTCAGGCAGGGCTAAGGGGGGCCTTTTGATACTCCTATCCAATAGATTCAGTAATTACAAAGTTAGAAGCAGTACGACTGTGGGAGTTCATAGCCAGGTATTGAGGATTGAATGTGGTAAGGGAAACTATCTGGTCCTTGTTAATTTTTATAATAACATCTTTGATGTCACCAGAGGAAATATTTTGTTCCCTTTGGAAAAAGAAATTGCAAAGGTCCTGGGCATTTCAAATAAGAGGACGGACATCCTATGGGCTGGGGATTTTAACCTGCAGCCATGCCACCTATCAAAAGGGAATCCATGTGGTTTTGGAATGGAGCTGGATAACCTTAGTGGGGGTGTGGGCAAGAGCGAGGATTTTCCCCATTTTCCACATTGCCACTATGGCTCCATTTTAAATAAACTGTTATTTAAACTTGATCTATACCTGTTAAACTGTAACAAAAACAATCTATATGCCATCTGCCCCACTTTCACAGGGAGAGAAGCTGGGACATTTATTGATCACATCCTGTTCTCTAGCAACGGTGACTACTTAAACCTGCATGTCAGAGAAGAAAGTCTTAGTGACCACAATAGCATTTGTGTCACCCTTCCCGGAAGGGGTGCCAACTAGGGACTGGAGAAACCTGTACCACTGATATAGTTCCAAGCAGACCAAATGGCCCGAGGATCAAATGGACAGGGGCCAATTCTGCGGCCAAACAAAGGGAGGTCATAGTTAGCTGTAAAGCTGAGATCAGTTATTGCTTAAAAGATGTTATTAATCCTGATCTCTTGTTATTACAATTTATCAATATCAATATTGTTATTGAGGGTATTTTCAGCAGGAAATCATCAACTAATAAAACTGTAAAACTGGGATGGTTTGACAATTCCTGTACAGTAGCCTTACGGGAATTGAAGCTTGCCTTAGGGTCTAAACCCTGAGATAGCAACAGAATTAAACAAACAAGGGCCAACTACAAAATGGCTATTTTTAATAGGAAAAAGGTCTTACAGAGAGAAGCATGGGACAGGCTGAATGAAGCAGTTGAGACTAAAAATAGCAAACTCTACTGGGAAATAGTCAATAGCCCATTTTTAAATACTGAAGGCATTCCGGAAATTACTTCTCATGTTGCATGCGAGGAGTGGATTATCCACTTTACCAATATCTTTAATCCAGAAGGGATACCATTAACCTTACCTCCCGCTGAATCGTCCACATGGACACCTATACCCTTGGGGATAACCCTGGAAGAGGGACATGAAGGACTTGCTAACAGTAAGGGGGGGGAAGGCCCCGGGCCCCGATGGGGTCCCTATTGATTTATTAAAAGCTGAACCTAACCTGTGGGCCCCCATTCTGGTGAGGACTTTCAACTGTGTAGCTGAAGGTAATATTCCCCCTTCCTGGGGCCAATCGGTTATCATCCCCTTATTTAAAAAAGGTAGCAAATCCGAGGCCTCCAATTATCGACCCATTTCTTTATTGGACGCCTCAGTAAAGGTCATGAGCAGAATTCTGCTCAAAAGACTAGAAACTTGGGCTGAAGATATGAACATTTTAACTAAAGTGCAATATGGTTTTAGGAAAGGCATGGACACACTTGAGCAATGTGTAAATTTGGATCTTTTAATTAACAAATACACAGTAGCTATAAAGGGCAACCTTTTCTTATGTTTTGCTGACTTGAGCAGCGCGTTTGATTTAGTTGATCACGGTATTCTTTGGCAGGTTTTACTGGAGTCAGGGGCACCGAAAGAAATAGTTCACTTTTTGGCAAGGCTCTACGAGAAACTTTCTTGTAAAGTCCGATATGGTACCCTAGGCGAATGTACACCGTTTTTTAAAGTTTCAAGGGGCATCCGCCAGGGATGCGTGTTAGCCCCTCTTTTATTTTCCCCGTTTATCAATTGTATTGACCGCACTTTGGCCGCTATACCAGTCAAGTCAAGTCATAAAATTTATATAGCGCACTACATACCCAGAGGGTCTCAAGGCGCTTAGGGAGGGGAGGAGGATTACTTGTCAAATATCCACGTTTTAAGTTGCTTTCTGAATGCTAGGTGGTTCTGGGTAAGGCGAAGGTAAGTGGGAAGTGAGTTCCATGTTTTAGCTGCCAGGTATGAGAAGGATCTACCTCCCATGGTGGTCTTGTTGATGCGAGGTACAGTGGCGAGGGCTTGGCTGGAAGATCGTAGTTGGCGGGAGGGGGTGTAGAAGGACAGTCGTGAGTTGAGGCATTCTGGTCCGATTTCGTAGAGTGCTTTGTGTGCGTGGGTTAGGAGACGGAAAGTAATCCTCTTATTGACGGGTAGCCAGTGGAGGTTTTTCAAGTGACCAGAGATGTGTTCGTTACGCGGGATGTCTAATATGATCCTGGCTGAGGCGTTTTGGATTCGTTGGAGTTTTTTCTGGAGTTTAGCGGTAGTACCTGCGTAGAGGGTGTTTCCGTAGTCCAGTCGGCTCGTGACCAGAGCGTGGGTGACTACATTCCTGGTTTCGGTAGGGATCCAGCGAAATGTTTTTTTGAGCATGCGAAGAATATTGAAGCAGGATGAGGCGACGGCGCTGACTTATCTGTTCATTGAAAGTGAAGAATCCAGGATAACGCCCAGGTTCCGTGCGTGGTCTGTCGGGATGGGTGCTTTTCCAAGGGCTTCCGGCCACCAAGAGTCGTCCCAAGCAGAGGGGGATGTACCTAAGATGAGGACTTCTGTTTTATCTGAGTTCAGTTTCATACGGCTGTGTTTCATCCATTCGGCAACTTCTTTCATTCCTTCGTGTAGGTTAGTTTTGGCGGTGCTAGGGTCATTGGTGAGTGAAAGGATCAGTTAAGTGTCATCCGCGTAGGAGATGATGTTGAGGTTGTGTTGGCGGGCGATGGCCGCGAGGGGGCTCATGTATACGTTGAAGAGGGTGGGACTGAGTGAGGATCCTTGTGGTACGCCACAGATGACTTCAGTGGCCTCGGACTTGAATGGTGGAAGGCGGACTCTCTGGGTTCTTCCAGTGAGGAACGAGGTGATCCATTCAAGTGCTTTTCCTTGTATTCCGGTGTTTCTGAGGCGTTGTAAAAGGGTGCTGTGGCAGACTGTGTCGAAGGCTGCAGAGAGGTCGAGGAGGATGAGGGCGACTGTGTCTCCATTGTCCAGTAGAGTTCGAATGTCGTCTGTTGCTGCGATGAGGGCGGTCTCAGTGCTGTGTTTTGCTCGGAAGCCAGATTGTGAGGAGTCGAGGGATTTGTTGGCTTCGAGGAAAGCGGCGAGCTGGTTGTTGACAGCTTTCTCGATGACTTTGGTCGGGAATGGAAGGAGCGAGATGGGGCGGTCATTTTTGAGTTCGGTGGGGTCCGCTGTGGGTTTTTTCAGAAGGGCGCTGAGTTTGGCGTGTTTCCAGCTTTCCGGGAAGGTGGCGGAGTTGAAGGAGCAGTTGATGATGTCTCGGAGGTGCGGTGCTATGACTGAGTCTGCTATGTTGAAGATGTGGTGAGGACATGGGTCTGTGGGGGATCCTGAGTGGATGGAGTTCATCAGGCGGATGGTGTCCTCAGTGGAGATTGGGTTCCAGTCGTTAAGGGTGTTCAAGGGGGGTGAATGTTCAGCATATGGTTGGGTGGGTTGGTCTCCGGGTTGGTTGTCGAAGCTGTTGTGGATGTCTGCAATTTTGTTGTGGAAGAATGAAGCTAGGGAGTCGCAGAGGGCTTGAGAGGGGGTGATGTCGTTGGAGTTGGCAGAGGGATTGGTAAATTCCTTGACGATGTTGAAAAGTTCCTTGCTGTTGTGGGCGTTGTTATCTAGTCGATCCTTGAATGCTGTTTTCTTGGCCTTTCGGATTAGTTGGTGATGTATGCGGGTGGCGTTTTTGAATGCGTCCTTGGTGTTAGTGGTTGGGTCTGTTTTCCAGGCCTTTTCAAGGGAGCGGCAGAGTTTCTTGGACTTCTTAAGATCATCGTTGAACCATGAGGCCTTCTTGCTGCCAGGTTTGCTTTGACGTTTTTTCAGTGGTGCTAGGATGTCGGCGCTGTTGGATAACCATAGGGTGAAGTTGGTGGCGGCTTGGTCTGGGTTAGAAGAGTGGGCTGGGGTGTTTAGAAGGAGCGATGAGGAGAACTGGTCGATGGTGATTTTGTTCCAGTTTCTTTGCAGAGTTGGTTGGGGGTGGTTGATGGGTTTAGGCTTGTTGTAGGTAAAGTGAACGCAGCTGTGGTCAGTCCAAAGGAGAGCCGTAGTGTGGCTGAAGGAGACGTGATTGCTGGAGGTGAAGATAGGGTCGAGAGTATGACCTGCGATGTGGGTGGGGGAAGTGACCAGTTGTTTAAGTCCGAGGTTGGCGAGGTTGTCCAGCAGGGTGGTGGAGTTGCGGTCGTTGTTCTTCTCAAGGTGAAAGTTGAGGTCTCCCAGAAGGATGTAATCTTTGGAGGGGAGCGCGTGTGGAGTGATGAAGTCCGTGATGTCTTCACTGAATTGTGCGCGGGGTCCTGGTGGTCTGTATAGGAGGGTGCCTCTGAGTGTGGTCTTGGGGTCGATGTGGATCTGGAAGTGAAGGTGTTCAGAGTTGGCGAGATTGACGTCTGAGCTGGTTGAGATGTGGATTGATTTTTTATGGACGATAGCGATTCCTCCTCCTGTGTGGCCGGTACGGTCCTTGCGTGTGATCTTATAGTCTTCAGGGATGGCAATGGTGATGTCTGGGGCAGAGGAAGCGTTCATCCATGTTTGTTAGGAAGGCGACGTCCGGAGAGATGGTGTCTAGTAGATTCCATAGGTCAATGGCGTGCCTGTGGACCGATCGGGTGTTGAGAAGGATGCATTGTAGGCGGGTAGGGTCGGGAATCTGAGGTGTGAGCGTAGCGGAGTTGGTGACGGTACCGATGAATTTGCAGGAGTAGCATGAGAAAGGTCATGGGTCCAGCAGACGCTCCGCTGATTGGAGGCAAACCTGTCACAATCCTACTATATGCGGATGACGCTGTCCTTTTATCCCGCACTCAGATAGGCTTACAGCGTCTCATTGACAGTTTTATGCTGTTTATTCAAAACAGGAGACTCCGCGTAAATAAATCTAAGACGTATGTAATGTTGTGTGGACAGTCAGCTAACAAATCGAAGTCCAGTTTTTATTTAGATAGTGGCAAAATGTTACAAGTCAAATCATTTTGTTACTTGGGAATCACCTATGCTAATGACGGGTCTTGGAAACCCGAGCTTGATAATATCAGGATGAAAATGTTGCGAACCACCAGCAGCGTATTCCGGTTTGCTTCCAAGCTCGGATCGAGAAGCATCCGAGATATGATTAACATATACAACATACGCTGTGTTCCCTCTGCACTGTATGGGGCGGGTGTGTGGGGTCACATTGATGGCACTTCCCTACAAAAAGATGAAAATAAGTTTTTAAAAAGAGTGTATGTGTCCCCCATTCTGCTTCCGTTCAACTAATTCATGACGAGGTCGGGATCGAGTTTATTTCTGACTTAGCAGCCGTTCGTCCACTCTTATTGTGGCGCTCTATTTGGGCTAAGTCAGAGACTCGATTCACTCAAGAAATTATTCTTGACTGTATAGGATTGGACTTCTCATCACGTATCCTTTGGTTGAAATACATTCACTTCTGGTATAAAACTATTTGAAATTGACGTTTTCCTTGACCCCGAATTGGCGGTTGAAATCCCCAAAAAAGAAAGTAAACAAACTTTTTTAAAGTATAAAAAGAAAGGGCGAGATGAGGGGTATGGCAAGTTGGCCACCGTGAAGTTCTATAAGGAACTAAATTTACCATCGGGGTTCCAAGCCTATCTTTCGAATGTTTCCCGTCCCTCTCATCAATTTGTCTTAACCCGTGTTAGGCTGGGTATTGTACATCATCTTGTTGCGTTCCCAGTACAGAAACTTAAATCAGAAACTCCCTGCCCTTGTGACAACATTTCTCGCCAGAGTTTGTCATTTTCTACTTTTTTGCAAATTTTATCACTTTTTAAGAATAAGGTACCTAAAACCCATTTTTATTAAATATACCATACGGTCTTTTAAGAATGCCCTAGCACTACTATCATCCCTGGAGAATGTGGACAATTGCTTTTTTGTTGCCACTTTTATTTTGCAATGTACAGCTGCCAGGAAATGTATTGTACTGCCATAATTTCATATACTCCTGTCTGTACCTATTTGTCTTTTTTACAGTACTTTGCAACTAAATTCGTAACATGCCTTTTTACTCTGGGTTTGATTTAAAATGTATAGCTGCCAGGAAGAGCACCCTGTGCGATAACTACTTTATTCCTGTCTGTACATGTATGCTCCCCTTACCTTTTTAGCCTTTTAAACGTCTTTATTACTATAAAACGTGGATATGTGTCCTTGTAGTTACTTTTATTTGAAATGTACAGCTGCCAGGAAGTGTCTAGTGCTGCTATAATTCTACACTTTCCTGTCTGTACTTACTTGTCCTTTAATCATACTTTGCAATTCACAATGTCCCATGTCTATGGCTTTGTGTTTGCCTTAAAATGTACAGCTGCCAGGATAAGCACTATATGTGATAATAATTTTTATTCCTGTCTGTACATGTATGATCCCCTCACCTTCTAGCTTTTTATTATATCTTCAATCATGTATTGATGCCCAGTGCCTGTCAGTATATGTCCCCCCCCTCTCATGAAATATTCCGGAGTTCACTTGTATAACTTTGTCTTTTAAAATAATTTTAAATGTAATGAATTGTTTTATAAGTTTATGCTTGTATGATTTGTACTTTCAAATCGAATAAAAGCTTATGTCTTGACTTTGCCCCGGAACAGAGAATTTGAAATTTGATTCACCCACACGAGTCCCCCAATTATGAATGAAACAGTGTTAGTAAACGCCTCGAGTCTCTCTGGCAAATTCTGTTGCAGTCACCATGAACTGCAGTATTTATTACACACTCCCAACCTTCGTGTTAGTACTCAAATGCCTTGAGACTATTCAGTTTATGTGTACAGCACACGTTTGATAAATAATGTTCAGTTGCGCCATGAGAGTCAAGTGGTTAAAAGCATGTATTGCTTTAACAGCAGTCTTTATTCTGCCTTTTTTGCTTCTACAGCCCCTCACCCTCACACCCCCCCTCACCCTCACACACCCCCTCTCCCTCACACCATCTCACCCTCATTCCCCTCACCCTCACACCATCTCACCCTCATCCCCCTCACACACCCTCACCCACCCTCACTCATCCTCACACACACTCACAACCCTCTCACTCTCACTCAGCCTCACACCCTCATCCTAACACACCGTCACACACCCTCACCCTCTCACCATCACCCCCCCTCAGCCTCACACACCCTTACCCTCATCCCCTCACCCACCCTCAGTCACCCTCACTGCCTAACCCTCGCCCTCTCACACGCCCTCACACACCCTCACCCTCACACACCCTCACACACACCCTCACCCTCACACCCCTCACCCTCACACCCCTCACCCTCACACCCCTCACCCTCACCCTCACACCACTCAGTGCTGCAACACATATTGTGTTACAATAGGTGTCACATTTGCGAAAGACAAAACTATTGGCATTGTAAATAACAAAGCTATTAATTTCGCTATTTTCAAAACAAGCACATAAATAAAAAATGTGTCCTTTACAATACCAATAGCTCAAACTTTCCTAATGCGAGACCTATTGCATTGCTGTGCTTCTTTCCCCTGCTGCACTCTCCTGCTCTCTAGAGATGTGGCTTAACGACCAGAGCTGCCATCTAAGTCACATAAATACAAAACATGTTGCATTCCAAATTCTATAGGAGTCACATTCGCGAATGTTATAACTATTGGCGTTGTGAACGACAAAGCTATCAATTTAGCTATTTTAAAAAACCAACAAATAAATAAAATATTTGTCATTTACAAGACCAATAGCTCCAACTTTTCTAATGTGAGACCTATTGCATTTCCAATGCTTGTTTATAAGTTGGCAAGATTTTGGGGGCAAGATACCGGGGGCCAGAATTAAAGTTGGCGACCATCCTCTCTGCACGAGAGTCGGGGCATTATGCATTTTCCCCCAAACCGGGCATCATTGCTGAGATTCATAGTTACCAGGTGCTTTACCAGGCAGTTTCTGCTGATATCGGATAAATAAGTGTTGGCATTTTGAGCCTGCCCCCGGCAGACCGAAAGGGTCAGCGGAATTGGAGGTGAGGGGGAAATGGGCAGGGTTCCAGGGCACGTTTTCATCTGCTCGGGAGCCGGGGGTGTGGGAGCATTGTCTGCGCCCCTTGAACTGCTGCAGGGGGCAGGTGGGTGCCAGTCAATGCTATTACCCACAACCCCTGCTCTGCAGAATTTGTCACGTGCACAGTGTTTGGGAATTTTCCAACCAGACCATTCCAGACTTGGACACACTTTGATGGTGGCTTGAGGTACTTCACCCAGAGTTATCCCTCCGATGAAATACCCCAGCTCTTAATGTGGGCCTTAATGATTTCTATTTTGCAAGTGCTGACATTGCCTAGGGGGCAACGGGATTTCAGAAGATTAATGTAGAATCAGACGTGTATATGTTATATCTGCATCATGAGCCAAACATACGGAAGCGACTGACCCTTCGTGGGAAATGGAGCTCTCTGGCTCCAAACTCACACAGACCCAAACTTCCGACATCAATTGTATCGATCCAAGCAATCAGATGATGCACAATCTGCATTAATCCACCCAAACAAATAAAAATCTGCATCCATCAATCCGATTAGCGCATACGCAATCTGCATGTTGCAGTTCTGGCACACTGGGGTTAGCTACAAATATCAGTCATGTCTCCATTCCTTCACATGGGCGCTTTTTTGGCAGATCTGCTCGTAGTCGCACCTGTGCATGTGCCAGGGCGTTCCATCAGTGCTTCCTATCGCACCAGTGGCTTGGCAAACCGTGCTTTAAAGCAGACACTGCTGAAAACATATTCGCTCGCATTGTGAAGGGAAGGCTCCATGCAGTGTCGTTAGTCAATATATCCAAGATGCCAAGACTCGAGCAATCCACAGTGTTTTACTTTTAATGTAA
Organism: Lissotriton vulgaris; assembly: GCF_964263255.1. Taxonomy (NCBI): domain Eukaryota; kingdom Metazoa; phylum Chordata; class Amphibia; order Caudata; family Salamandridae; genus Lissotriton; species Lissotriton vulgaris. The sequence continues at coordinate 195,000,930 of NC_141688.1, read as the reverse complement.
AGAATGGTTGTGAAGACGCACCATCTAAACTGGAGACATGGACTTGTTCTGCATTTTTCTGAAATACAATTGAGGGTCACCTCATTGTCCCCGCCATCCTGCACAGCCTTCAGAAGTTACAGAAAAATCAAGAACTCATTATCAGCGAGGAGTCGGGGTTGCTGATGAAAGAAACGGGTGGGAAGGCACAATTGGGTCATACTCGCTTACATGATCAGGATACTGGTGGGATTAAATGCTAAAAAATATATTGAGGATAAAATTATGGTTCAACCCCTCCTGGCCTGGATCAAGATTTGGACAAAGCCCCAGGCTAGCCTCAGCAGACAGATCATCAAGGATTGCCTGAGCCGGGATAGAGGGGGGCAGATTCCATGGCTCAAATATGTAAAGGACACCATGGAATGTATTGGCTGCAAGAATCTGTTCTCTGAGCCGGAATTGATGACCGCTCAGAACAAAACCCTGGCCAAAAACCTATTTATGGCATGGGTAACAGACAGAAGGGCCCACGTTGAAAACAGGAAAACATCCGTGGTGGCCCATGGCTTATTAATAACTACAATATTTAGAATGAAACCATACTTAGCGGTAATGTTCAATGCGCAGGAAAGATTTTACATGACTAGATTCCGTCTGAATCTCCTTCACCGTTTATTGGCCGTTCCCGCAGGATTCACACGTACAGTAGAGCTGAAGGGTACCTGTGGCTGCGACACTAGGTCTCCGCAGGATACCCTTCACTTTGTTTTATTATGTCCTTTTTATTCAGAGCCCAGAAAGAAGTTTTTAGTAAGGATTCTGAAAAACCAAAGACTGAAACATGCCAAAGTAGCCCTCCTTTTTTTGCAAAAAGACCCAGATCCATATACTTGGTTATGTGTTAATAGCTTTATTAAAGTTGCCTTAAGACTGAGGAATACTAGGGAAACAACTGTCCAACCACTACTACATAGACCGAACCAACGTAAGTATGAGACCCCAAATGATTGCGTTTTTTGATCTATTTTTAACATTGTCATTTAAAATGCTTTTAAATATTGTATGTATGTATTTTCATGTTCTTTAATGGTATCTTTTTAAGTCCCGAATAAAGAAAATTTGAATTTAATAGGGAACAAGGATGGAACCTTACCAGGATTGAGCCCAGAGTGCCCGTATATGCATCCCTTGCAGGAAGACTAATCCCTTGCGGTAAAAAAAAAAAAAACTCGCAAATGAATAGTGGCGGGCACATATAAAAAATGGGAACCACCCGAGAGCGGCACTAATAGATATCAGAAGGCCAAAGGCATAGAAAATCTAAATTCTAATACATAGCAAATAGAATATATGGAGGACCATTGCATTTTGGCACTGCCACACCATTGGTAAATGACTGTACTCTCCACCCCTGCCCTCCAGGTTGTCTCCGCCACAACTGCCACCTCCCCAAACACTGAGTGTTGCTCTCTCCCAATTACACTTCCAAAAAATGATTCTGCACATATTTTTATTTTCTGGCCTAACTCGGATTGGCAAACCAAAACATGATGTGGCGGCATCATTTTGTAGCAGGATGCATGTTTGGTGTGTGCACCTACAAAATTTAGTGACTAACCACGTCAGACTTTTTTTTCTTTTTTATTTAGCCATACTGCAAAGCATCGGGGACGCTAAACACTGCCTGGGATTAAATGCTAAAAAGAAGGCCGGAACAAAGTGCTGTGAGATGCACTCCCGTGGGCACATTTAGACTAACTACTCCACCACCAAAGTTTCAGAGCTGCTGGAAAGTTGGATGTTATTTACAGGTTGCAAGAAGCAGTGCGGATGAAGCGGAAAAGATAGCGTATGCACCAGTGTCTTTGGGATACAAGTAGCACACTTTTTTTAATGACACATATGTTTTTTGGAGTACCAATGAGACCTGCACTGTGCTGGCTAAAGTTTAGTGTGTTATTGTGTGGAGAGACAAATGCCTGGATCCCAGGTAGTAGAGTCACAGATGACCAATTCTTTTTGTTTCGTGTGTGTGCGAGAGATGTAGAGGCCAGTGTCCAAGGAAGGTCAAGAAGACTACAAGGTTGTGTATGCCTATTCTGAAAATGTGACACAGATCCAGCTCTCGCAGCCCTATGCCCTGTACCGGACATCACATGAGTACATAAAGAGGTTCAGTCGCTCCTATGACAGCCAGATAGTGCCGTAGAGTGCCGCAACTGATATATGTAAATACAGCAAGAACGGCTAATCAGTCTTTGGAAGAAAGTAGTAGTTACTTGGAACATTTCCTGAGGTTACCCTTTTAGGCCTGGACAGCCATGACCGACTGCCTGTAACAATACACAAAGTAATGTGCTTGCAGTTAGCCCTCTTCAGCTACTGGTTGGTTCAGGTTAGTTTCAACTGTGCTTCCAATCAGTGATTGGTTGCATCCCGTAGGGCACACTATTATGGTTCCTGTGTAGGATTCCACTTATGTTCAAAAAAGATGAAAAGATATCCAAAATGTATTCATAAGGATGTTGTTTACTTTCAAAGTTCACAATTGTAGGTAGAAATTCTTTTCATTTCTTTGAAGTTCAATAAACAAAAACTGTATTATTCCATATCGAGTTCGATTTTAGCTCGAATGCATTTCGGGTGCTGTGCCCTTCGTCTGAGAGAGTTTCTAAAGTGCAAAATAACATAGCTCAGTTTGATTCTACATAAACACCATGAGAATAGCATTTTATCAGCCATTGCTTTGTTGAAGTGTGTGTCAAGTTTTAGATACTCAAGGTGGTTTGTGTTTGTCGTTTATGGATTACTGGAACGGCACAGTAGTCAGTCTCCTGGCTACACCCGATATTATTCCCTGCTCCTGCCTTCACCCTTGTGTATTAACACCTGTTACTGTCAGTCTCTCCAAAGATTTTGCCCCTTACTGTTATTGGTTAACACATCTCTTGGAATGCTCAATACTAAATAGCAGAACAGCGTCTTTTACAAAATGTGTTTCTGCTGCAAGCTAGGAACTACTTCTGCTGCAATAATATATTGCTGTGCACGGCCGGGGTGGGGGGGGGGGGAGGAAATTGAGGTCCCCTGGCCTTCTGGGGGCCTCAGGACTAAAGTGGACTTCTTCCCCCAAGCAGTAGTGCGCCAGTAGGCGCATTTGCAGATTGGTGGGGCCACTGAGCACCTCTAAGCATTCCAGCTGTGTGGGTTGTACTGGAGGTAACACGAGGGCTCGTTGCGCCCCCCCCCCTCCCCAAGGACTCAAGAGCCAAGGGGACTTTATACCCCAGGAGGCGCATTTGCAGAGTGGTAAAGAAAGGGCATTGACCTTCTACCAGGTGTTAGAAATCCTGCTATGTGGGACTTACTGGAGGTAACAGGAGGGGAAGTTGGCCCCACAAGGGCATCCTTGGGGGCCTAGAACCCCTCCTGTTATCTCCAATAAGTCCCACAGAGCGGGATTGCTAAGAGGTCCTCGGAGGCCACGCCCCCTTTCTCCACCACTCTGTAAACGCGGCTCGTGGTCCACTACTGGTTGGGGCATGACGTCCACTTTACTGCTGAACTCCTGTAAGACTTACAAAACGTGATTCCTGAGAGCTAGTCAGAGGCCCAGCTCCCCTTTCTTCACCACTCTGCAAACGTGGCTACTAATTCAACCTTAGAAATGTAATGGAAAAAAAACAAAGGTTACAGAGACGTTATAGTTAGGGTCAGATTTCACTCACACAAAGCCAGAGAAACTCAGCAGTTATAGTTAGTGCGCTAACTATAACTCACACCCCTACAATGCACTGCTTATGACCTCACATTAAATCACTCATGACATGGTCATTTATATACATTTCACACTTAAAATAATGCTATCCCATCCTAAACCGCTACTTTAGGTAACAGAACCAGCTAGTAAAAAGGCAGTCGCTGACAACACAAAAGGAAAAAAAACTGGCTGCGTTAGAGTCAAATCACTAGTGCCTGCAGCCTTGGCATTGTGCCACCCCAATGAGTCGGCTGCATAAATACCAGGGTGTAAACAGATCAGCAGCACGACTTCCCATGTTTATTTGTTCAAAGCCTAAAACAAATAAATGAAGGTTTTCATCTGCTGGCAGTGAACCAATCGGACAACTGTCGGCATGCCAGGTTCACCATCTGACTTGTAGATGACTTAGTATCCGCAAATATTTTGGACGTCACCTAGCTGGCCTCCTGTGAACCCTAGCGCTGTGCTTGCAGCCTCTGGGCTCAGGGGAATGTAAGAAACTTGCAAAACTATTAGCAGCAGCAGTTGGAAGTGGAGCCAGTAAATTGGCGTCTGTCTCACCCGCTGCCCCAGAGCATGTGAAGAAAGCAAGCAAGATAGGAGAGAGTAGGGGAGAAGGAGTGGTAGTAGAGGAGATGACGTAGAGCGTGAGCTGCACATGCGTGGTGGGACAATAATTTACCAGCCGACTGCGTCTGCCGCCAAGAGTGCAGGTCACAGGTGAGACAATTAAAACTAGTCATCGAAAAGTCGCAATAATGATCACAATCACATGTCTAGTCCTATGTGGTGGGGGCTGCGGTATTCAGGAACCCCGGGGTTACAAGCCTCGAGCCATTAAGCAAATGCCAGTGCCCAAACCCAGCTTAATATTCGTAATGGCCAGTGTAGATTCGAAGGCGCCCAGCTACAAATTCACACTGCAAGTGTACATCTTAAAGCGCTCCACTTCCTAGTCACAACAGACAGTGTAGATTCTAAAGCGTTCTGCTTCGTCGTCACAAAGGTCAGTGCGCATTCTAAAGCGCTCCGCTTCCTATTCACAATGGCCAGTGTACATTCTAAAGCGCTCCGCTTCCTATTCACAACGGCCAGTATAGATTCTAAAGCGCTCCGCTACCTATTCACAACGGCCAGTGCACATTCTAAAGCACCCATCTTCCTATTTACAATGGCCAGTGTATATTCTAAAGCGCTCCGCTGCCAATTCACAACGGCCAGTGCACATTCTAAAGCACCCATCTTCCTATTTACAATGGCCAGTGTATATTCTAAAGCGCTCCGCTGCCAATTCACAACGGCCAGTGCACATTCTAAAGCACCCATCTTCCTATTTACAATGGCCAGTGTATATTCTAAAGCGCTCCGCTGCCAATTCACAACGGCCAGTGCACATTCTAAAGCACCCATCTTCCTATTCACTACTGCCAGTGCACATTATAAAGTGCCCAGCTTCCTATTTACAATGGCTAGTGTATATTCTTAAGCGCTCCGCTTCCTATTCACAACGGCCAGTGCACATTCAAAAGCACTCCGCTTCCTATTCACAATGGGCAGTGATAATTCTTTGTGTGTTCAAAATAATTTTATTACATTTTTTCAGAATAACAAAAACAGACAATACAAAAAATATTACCTAGGCAATAATACCTCAGCAAACTAAGAAAAAACATAAAAAACATCCAGTAAATGTAAAAGGTATCTAAATTTCTTATACTCAATACGAGTAAAAAGGGGAGTAACAAAAGGTGAAAGAAAAAGGAGGGAAAGGGAATATGGGTACACCATTATATCATCATAATATAAAAGTGTTACTGATAACATACAAACAATATAGGATTATGATACAAGAGAAAATATAATATGCGGAAAAATAGAATTATGATAACAAATAAGTATCAATAGGTGACCAAACAGTTTGATAATAAGGGGAGTTATGATTAATCCCAGTTAAAGATAATTGTGCACCTCTTCTTGTAAAAATGACCCAAGACCACCAAGCATGAACTGAAAAACTTGAAAGATCTTTCCAACAAAAAGTAATTGACTTTAAAGAAGCCAACATTAAGAAATTAAACAGGTTTCCTTCTAAATCAGTAAGAGTATGCACAAGACCCACCGATTTATAAATTACTAATTTATAAGAAAGGACATCTTGAACAGGTAAAATCTTTAGTGTAATGTTCCAAACATCAGACCAAAATTTTGAAATTAAAGGGCATCCAAAGATCATATGTTGTAAGGATCCAACATGCAATTTACAATGCTAACATATTTCAGATTGTAGTAATTTAGCACCAAATACACGTGTTGGGGTCCATAAACAATTGAATAGGATATAAGAGTTAGTTTGGTAAAGTGAAACAGGTAGCCATCCAGAAATACTATTAAGCCAAATAATTTTTCAAGTATCATTAGATAAAGAAATGGAAAGTTCATTATTCCATAATGTTGAAATTATATTGAGGCTATGGCCTAATGAGGTAGCCAATTTTTTATACAAAAGAGAGACTGTATGTGACGACGAAGATACAGCTTGTAAATAAATTATTAAATCTGTTTAAATAGTAGATGGCATACCATGAGGGAAAGAATCCAAAATTGAATTACACAAAGACTCCTTTAATAAAATCAGATTTAGGTAACTTAAATTTCAATTGTAAAGTATCAAATGGAATAAAAGCATTATTACTGTATAAGTCTTTAAGGTAGAAGATACCAGCTTTAATCCATGAATTCCAAAAATTCACATTTCTATTCAATTTAATAGCATTGCTATGCCATCATGATAAATCCACAGAATGGCCAATAGGAGCAGAGAAAATTAAATCCAAATCAATAAAAATGTATTTCGAGGATCTAATAATAATGGAGTGATGCAGGATTGTAGATTTATTGGAGCTGGTAAGCAAGGTGGGAAATGGAGAAGGATTAACAAGCGATTTCTCTATATTGAACCAAATAGGAGGGTTAATTATAGAGGTAGAGCAAAGCCATATAGAACTTTGTTTCAATATAAATGCTTTATGATCCATAAAAAAGTCAGGTAGGCCAAAACCAGCATTACAGTTAAGTAGTTTTGACTTTTTTATAACCAATTCGAGGTGATGTATTATTCCATAGAAATTTGGATAAATATTATCAACATCATTATAAAATTTTAACGGAAACGGAGTAGGAATCATAGCAATGGTATAAACAATTTTAGGAGCAATATTCATTTTAATAGAATCCATTCTACCCCACCATGAGAGATGAAGTGAGGACCATTTAGAAGTTTTGTCTTTAATATAATTTAGGATAAAATCACTATTCATGGTCAGTGGCACTTTAATGAAAGATGAAAATAAAATGCCAAGATATTTCAATTAATTTTTTTGCCAAATAATATCACTCATAGGTAACATATCAGGAGTGCAAAAAACAATTAAGGGGAAAAATTCTGTTTTATTAATATTAAGTTTATAATTAGAAACTGTGGAATATGTTGTAATGATTTGGAATAAGAAAGGGATCGAAGAGATAGGGTCACTAATAAATAATAGTACATCAGCATAGGCTAAGGTTTTCATAGTAACATTCTTCAGCATAATGCCTTTATTATCACAGTTTCTAATATGGTGAAGGAAAGGTGCAATTCCAAGTAAAAATAAAAGTGGTGAAAGAGGACAACCTTGCCGTGTGCCTCTAAAAAGGGAGAATTGAGTGGATATTTGGCCATTGATAAATAGCCTAGCAGTGGGAACAGAATATAATGCGGAAAACATACGAATAAATAAGGGACCAAAATTAAATGACAAAGTCCAAAATAAAAATTGCCATTGGATTTTATCGAAGGCTTTTTCTGCATCCAAAGCCATAATTCCTGAAGGACCAATTAAAGTAGGACTTTGTTCAATTACATGCAGTGAAGCTCTTGTATTATTTACAGAATATATTCTTCATAAAACCTGATTCATCCGATTGAATAATAAAATCAAGAATAGGGGCTAATCGAGAAGCAAGGATTTTAGCATACTACTTCAAATCTTGATTAATTAAAGAAATAGGACGATAATTGGATACTAGGATGGGGTCTTTATCAGGTGTGGGAAGTACTACAATTAAAGCATCCGTAAACGTGCCTGAAATGGTACCAGAAGAACCAAAAAAAAGTAAAGAGTTGGAATAAGTAAGGTAGGAGTTGGGATTGGAATTCTTTATAAAATTCAGCTGGAATACCATCAGGGCCAGGGGATTTATTTTTTGGGAGAGATTTTATGGCTATTAAAATTTCCTCAGCAGTAATGGGTAAATCTAATCCAATTTTGTCTGATCGTGAGATTTCGGGCAAATCATAAGTATGTAAAAAAGAATCAATTAATGAGGAATCAAGACAATCTGGCTTATTATATAAATTAGATTAAAAGTGCAAAAATTTATTAATACCATTGAGATAATGCAACTTTACCATTAGAACCTTGAATAGCAGTAATCTGCATTTTATCTTTCTTAATACGCAGATAATTCGCTAGGAGCATCCCAGATCTATTGGCATTAAAACAAAATCTAGCATTGGATTTAGAAATTTAGACCCCAGCTCTTTTACTAAGGATCGAATTAAATTCATATCTAAGTTTTTGCAGCTTAAGCCGAATTTGAGGATCATTGGACGTAATAAATAATCTTTCAAATTTCGCTTTTTGCTTTACCAAATGTTTAATAGGAGCATTAAAAGTTTTATTCTCATAGACCATGATAGACAAAGTAACACCCCTGCTATATGCTTTAAAGGCGTCCCATCTATTGACCATAGAAGTGGAATCTTCAGGATTAAACTAAAAATAATCTTGAATGGCCTGTAAGATTTTTGGTTTATTATGGTCATTAAGGATAATGTTCATATTCATACGCCATCGAGATTGTTTTGCAAACGTGGAGGACAGATTTAAAACCAACGAAATCAAGGCATGATCGGAGAGATCAATATTACCAATCTTAGGATTCGCAGTAGATTGACTGAGTTGCTTAGAAATTAGAAAAACAATCACTCCTAGAACATGAATTGTGGGGGTTGGAGAAAAATGTAAAACATTTGTCAGTAGGAAAATGCAAACACCAAATGTCTGTCAATTTGGTGGTGTGGAGAAATGATTTAAAAGCATGAAACACCCTAGGAGGACGGAATTTAGTACTAGATAACCTATCTAAGAGTGGGTCAGCAATAACATTAAAATCCCCTCCAACAATTAACGGAACATTGCCCAACTTTAAGACTTCTGTGGTAATATTAGACCAAAAAATAGGGTCACCAGCTATAGGACCATAAATATTAAGTAAAAATAAGACTGAATCATGAAGTTTAATTTTAACTATAACGTATCGTCCTTCCAAATCTGCGGTTTTGCTTAAAACCTGACTATGTAATTTTTTTTCAAAAGAAATAACACCATTTTTTTAACCATTAGCAGAGGACGAAACAATAGTATCTACCCACTTTATGTTCATATAATTTAATATTTTATCATCAATATGGGTCTCTTGAATTAAACAAATAATCAGCCTTACAACCACCTAAGTAATCTAAAATGTTGGTATGTTTAACAGGATGGCGTAAACCTTTAACATTGAGAGAAACAACTTTAATATTATCAACATAAGCCATAATGATGAGATGAAAAAAAGGAATGAAAGTAAGGAAGTAAGAAGAGGTGAAGAGAATAGAGATAGTAAATAGAAGAAAACAGTAACTAACTGTGAAATAGGAACAGGAAGAAAAAATAACAGGGAGAAAGGGACAAACCATCTTGTTGTTGTGCTTTTCCCCTGGCCCGCCTCCACGTCCCCGCCTCCCAGCGGACCCTCCCACCCACGGATAGAGAGCTCACCTCCTCCCAGGACTGATTGTGACCGCCTGGACATCGTCCTGAACGGCCGCTCCCCTCGCTCCCTGCTCCCAGCCCAGTGCAGCGCCCACAGCCCACAGCTGAATCTGGTTTTGCCTGTGACTCGCCTGCAGAGTCTGGTATCGTTGATCTGACCTGCTCAATTCGCTCAGTGCATTTTTTACAGGCAGCGCTTTGTAACTTGTATGTGCATGTAGTTTTGGCAGCGCTTTTTAACCTTTAAGTGCATTCATTTTAGACAGCTTGTTTTTAAATTGTCAGCGCTCTTACCGGGATTCTCTGTGTGAGCACGCTGGTACTTCTTTGCATTCGACATTACCAGGCTTCGCATTGCGCCCTCCCAGTTTCACTTTCCAGCCACCCCACCATCTTGTTGTTGTGCTTTTCCCCTGGCCCGCCTCCACGTCCCCGCCTCCCAGCGGACCCTCCCACGCTCCGCCCCCTCCACCACCTATGTCAGTCAGATGGTTCCACGCGCAGCGTCCACGCGATACGGCCACGCCGAAGGTGCGCCAAAGGTAAGCCCGTCTACGCCCATCCGCGCCTGGACCGCGCCCAGCGCCAGACCCCCTGGCCCTCGCATTGCCCAGCCCTCCTGCATTACCTACGATGCCACCACCATCCTAGCCCTTAACCCCGGCCGCTACCCCAACTGCGCCCAAGCCGCCCCTGGACACACCCATGGACCTTTCTCATGCTACTCCTGCAAATTCATCGGCACCGTCAACAACTCCGCTACGATCACACCTCAGATTCCCGACCCCAACCACCTACAATGCATCTTGCTCAACACCCGATCGGTCCACAGGCACGCCATTGACCTATGGAATCTACTAGACACCATCTCTCCGGACGTCGCCTTCCTAACAGAAACATGGATGAACGCCTCTTCCGCCCCAGACATCACCATAGCCATCCCAGAAGATTATAAGATCATACGCAAGGACCGTACCGGCCACACAGGAGGAGGAATCGCTATCGTCCATAAGAAATCCATCCACATCTCAACCAGCTCTGACGTCAATCTCGCCAACTCTGAACACCTTTACTTCCAAATCCACATCGACCCTAAGACCACACTCAGAGGCACCCTCCTTTACAGGCCACCAGGACCCCGCGCACAATTTAGCGAGGACATCACGGACTTCATCACTCCACACGCGCTCCCCTTCAAAGATTACATCCTTCTGGGAGACCTCAATTTTCACCTTGAAAAGAACAACGACCACAACTCCACCACCCTTTTGGACAACCTCGCCAACCTCGGACTTAAACAACTGGTCACTTCCCCCACCCACATCGCAGGCCACACTCTCGACCCTATCTTCTCCTCCAGCAATCATGTCTCCTTCAGCCACACTACGGATCTCCTCTGGACTGACCACAGCTGTGTTCACTTTACCTACAACAAGCCCAAACCCAACAACCACCCACAACCAACTCTGCAAAGAAACTGGAACAAAATCACCATCGACCAGATCTCCTCATCGCTTCTTCCAAACCCCCCAGCCTACTCCTCAAACCCCGACCAAGCCGCCACCAACCTCACCCTATGGTTATCCAACAGCGCCGACATCCTAGCACCACTGAAAAAACGACAAAGCAAACTTGGCAGCAAGAAGGCCTCCTGGTTCAACGATGATCTTAAGAAATCCAAGAAACTCTGCCGCTCCCTTGAGAAGGCCTGGAAAAAAGACCCATCCACCAACACCAAGGACGCCTTCAAAAACGCCACCCGCATTCACCACCAACTGATCCGAAAGGCCAAGAAAACCGCCTTCAAGGACCGACTAGATAACAACGCCCACAACAGCAAGGAACTTTTCAACATCATCAAGGAATTTACCAATCCCTCGGCCAACTCTAACGACATCACCCCCTCTCGAGCCCTCTGCGACTCCCTAGCTTCATTCTTCCACAACAAAATTGCAGACATCCACAACAGCTTCGACAACCAACCAGGAGACCAACCCACCCAACCATCTGCTGGACCTTCACCCCCCTCGAACATCCTTAATGACTGGAACCCAATCTCCACTGAGGACACCATCCGCCTGATGAACTCCATCCACTCAGGATCCCCCACAGACCCATGCCCTCACCACATCTTCAACAAAGCAGACTCCATTATAGCACCGCACCTCCGAGACGTCATCAACTGCACCTTCAACTCCGCCACCTTCCCGGAAAGCTGGAAACACGCTGAACTCAGCGCCCTTCTGAAAAAACCCACAGCGGACCCCACCAAACTCAAAAATTACCGCCCCATCGCGCTCCTTCCATTCCCGGCCAAAGTCATCGAGAAAGCTGTCAACAACCAGCTCGCCGCCTTCCTCGAAGCCAACAAATCCCTCGACTCCTCACAGTCCGGCTTCCGAGCAAAACACAGCACTGAGACCGCCCTCATCGCAGCAACAGATGACATTCGAACTCTACTGGACAATGGAGACACAGTCGCCCTCATCCTCCTCGACCTCTCCGCAGCCTTCGACACAGTCTGCCATAGCACCCTTCTACAGCGCCTCAGAAACATCGGAATCCAAGGAAAAGCACTAGAATGGATCACCTCGTTTCTCACCGGAAGAACCCAGAGAGTCCGCCTTCCACCATTCAAGTCAGTGGCCACTGAAGTCATCTGCGGCGTACCACAAGGATCTTCACTCAGCCCCACCCTTTTCAACGTATACATGAGCCCCCTCGCGGCCATCGCCCTCCAACACAACCTCAACATCATCTCCTACGCGGATGACACTCAACTGATACTATCACTCACCAATGACCCTAGCACCGCCAAAACTAACCTACACGAAGAAATGAAAGAAGTAGCCGAATGGATGAAACACAGCCGTCTGAAACTGAACTCAGATAAAACAAAAGTCCTCATTTTAGGTACCTCCCCCTCCGCATGGGACGACTCTTGGTGGCCAGAAGCCCTTGGAAAAGCACCCATCCCGACAGACCACGCACGGAACCTGGGCGTCATCCTGGATTCCTCACTTTCAATGAACAGACAAGTCAACGCCGTCTCCTCATCCTGCTTTAACATTCTTCGCATGCTCAAAAAAACATTTCGTTGGATCCCCACCGAAACTAGGAAAACGATCACCCACGCTCTGGTCACGAGCCGACTGGACTATGGAAACACCCTCTACGCCGGTACTACCGCCAAACTCCAGAAAAAACTCCAACGAATCCAAAACGCCTCAGCCAGGCTCATATTAGACATCCCGCGTAAAGAACATATCTCTAGTCACCTGAAAAACCTCCACTGGCTTCCCGTCAATAAGAGGATCACTTTCCGGCTCCTAACCCACGCACACAAAGCACTCTACGAAATCGGACCAGAATGCCTCAACACACGACTGTCCTTCTACACCCCCTCCCGCCAACTACGATCATCCAACCAAGCCCTTGCTACTGTACCTCGCATCAACAAAACCACCATGGGAGGTAGATCCTTCTCCTACCTGGCAGCTAAAACCTGGAACTCACTTCTCACTTACCTTCGCCTTACCCAGAACCACCTAGCATTCAGAAAGCAACTTACGTGGATATTTGACAAGTAATTCCCCACCCCTCCTCAAGCGCCTTGAGACCCTCTGGGTATGTAGTGCGCTATATAAATTCTCTGACTTGACTTGACTTGACATATCAAGAAAGAAACGCACATGCGTTCTACAAGTATGACTAGTACCGTTGGAGCCCACAGTATATAAAAGCAATTATTGTGTCAGAACATAGGAACTTTTTATTGAAGTCAAGTATTAGAGTCATGAGTATCCATGGAATGGTGCGATTGTGGTTCTAAAAAGTGACGTAATCAGCTGGATGGTGGAAGGATTTTGAGAGATTGTCTTTCCAAATATGCATAGTAGATGGGTCAAAAAGACCATATTTGAACCCAAGACTCCTCAGTTGAGGACGCAGCTCAGAAAATTCCTTGTGTATTGCCACAGTCTCTTTTACAAAATCCTGGTGAATGAAAATGTTATTCTCATTAACCATCAAGAAAGGAATCTCCCTCGCAGCTTTCCGAATCAGGACTAAGTGGTGATGTGGATAAACTTTGAAAATCATTTGACGCAGTTTAGAATGCTTAGGATTGCGAGGTGAAGGAAACCTGTGAGCCTTATCAATCTCAAATTTTTCTGGAATTTTGATTTGTAGAAGGCCCAGCAGCAAGTTCTCTAAATACATCCTACAGTTATTACCCTCCACTTCTTCTGGCAAATTAAAAATGCACAGGCTGTATTGCCTGTTACGATTTTCCAAGTCTAAAAGTTGTGTAGACATTGGCAATATTTTTGCAATAAGAGGGTTAAAAGTGTCAAGCTTAGTTTTATTATCCTGAATTTTAATGGCATTATCAGAGATTTTCATTGATAAACTCGCCATTTCTTTACGAATATTTTTAATTTCTCTCGCAATAGAACCAGTATTATTGCGAAGAGCTTGAATTTCCTCTAAAATCAGTGATAATGAAGGTTCTGCTGATTCAACCGCCTTTGATTTAATTGGTAGAGGGGAAACTTGTTTCCTTCTTTTGGAATGAATAGGATTTTTATATTACATTTTAAATATGGTATGAAATTCAATCGTTTAAGTGAAAAACGAAAAATAGGAGCAGAGATAAAATGCAGCAGGAAGAAATCTGCAGCAAAGTTGGTGCAGCAGCTGTACTGGGCTGTGGGGGTGGCTTGGCCCAAGCCATACCCTATCCTGGAGAGTTATTCCGCCCCCCTGACATACTGACCTGGCTGAGCTGGAGAGCAGAGCTGGTAGCAGAAGCACAGGCAAGTCAAAACGCTGCAAATTGAATAAAAGCCGTCCAAAATCATCAAATCCAACAGGTAGGGCCTTTAAAACATAAGCGACCTCAATTTCGCCGATTTTCTGACACACATTTGGCGTTAAATAGATAAAAACGGGTCAGATGCACCGGAGCTCCTTAATTGGCGGTCATTTTGTATCGCACACTCGCGCATCTCTGGCCAGTGTATATTTTAAAGCACTCCGCTACCTATTCACAATGGCCAGTGTACATTCGAAAGCGCACCGCTTCCTATTCACAATGGCCAGAGCACAAAATAAAGCGCACAGCTTCCTATTCACAAGGGCCAGTGTACATTCTATAGCGCTCAGCTTCCTATTCACAATAAACAGTGCACATCTAAAGCACCCAGCCACCTATTCAGAACGGCTAGTGCACATTCTACAGCGCTCTGCTTCAGAGTCACAACCGCAAGTGCACATTCTAAAGAGCCCAGCTTCCTATTTACAATGGCCACTGTACATAATAAAGAGCTCAGCTTTCTATTCACAATGGTCAGTGTAGATTCTAAAGCACCCAGCTTCTAAAGCACCCAGCTTCCTATTCACAATGGCCAGTGTACATTCTAAAGTGCTCAGCTTCCAAGTCACAATGGCCAGTGTACATTCTGAAGCGCTCAGCTTCCTAGTCACAATGGGCAGTGTACATTCTAAAGCGCCCTTCTTCCTATTCACAATGGCCAGTGTAGATTCTAAAGCACCCAGCTTCCTATTCACAACGGCCAGTGAACATTCTAAAGCATTCAGCTTCCTATTCACAACGGCCAGTGTACATTCTAAAGCGCTCTGCTTTTTATTTACAATGGCCAGTGTACATTCTAAAGCGCTTTGCTTTTTGTTTACAATGGCCAGTGCACATTCTAAAGCGCTCCGCTTCCTATTCACAATGGCCAGTGTACATTCTGAAGCGCTCCGCTTCCTATTCACAATGGCCACTGTACATAATAAAGAGCTCTGCTTCCTATTCACAACGGCCAGTGTAGATTCTAAAGCACTCAGCTTCCTATTCACAACGGCCAGTGAACATTCTAAAGCATCCAGCTACCTATTCACCATGACCAGTGCCCATTCTAAAGCGCTTCGCTTCCTATTCACAATGGCCAGTGTACATTCTAAAGTGCTCAGCTTCCTAGTCACAATGGGCAGTGTACATTCTAAAGCGCCCTTCTTCCTATTCACAATGGCCAGTGTAGATTCTAAAGCACCCAGCTTCCTATTCACAACGGCCAGTGAACATTCTAAAGCATTCAGCTTCCTATTCACAACGGCCAGTGTACATTCTAAAGCACCCAGTTTCCTATTCACAATGGCCAGTGCACATTCTAAAGTGCCCTTCTTCCTATTCACAACGGCCAGTGTACATTCTAAAGCACCCAGCTTCCTATTCACAACGGCCAGTGTACATTCTAAAGCACCCAGTTTCCTATTCACAATGGCCAGTGCACATTCTAAAGTGCTCCGCTTCAAATTCACAATGGCCACTGTACATTATAAAAGTGCTCAGCTTCCTATTCATCATGACCAATGTAGATTCTAAAGCGCTCCGCTACCTATTCACCCTGGCCACTGTACATTCTAAAGCACCCAGCTTTCTATTCACAACGGCCACTGTACATTCTAAAGCTCCCAGCTTCCTATTCACAACGGCCAGTGTACATTCTAAAGCGCTCCGCTTCCTATTAACAATGGCCACTGTACATAATAAAGAGCTCAGCTTCCTATTCACAATGGCTAGTGTACATTCTAAAGCATCCAGCTTCCTATTCACCATGACCAGTGCCCATTCTAAAGCGCCCTTCTTCATATTCAAAACGGCCAGTGTGCATTCTAAAGTGCTCAGCTTCCTAGTCACAATGGGCAGTGTACATTCTAGAGCGTTGTGAGGAGGAGCTGGATGTACAGTCGGGAACACCTACATTGGACACATTGGAACATTTTCCCGATTACCTTTCCCCGTCTTCTCTCATGTTTTTTCAGAGCTGGACCGGGGACCGCTGGCCCTTTAAGGTGTCAGGCTGCCCGGAGGAGTCGTACAAGTCACGTGGGGCGGAGTCCTTCAAATGGGATGCCACCGAAGGAGGAAGTCGTTCTGCAGGACCAACGGACGAAGAACGCCAGGAGAGGACGCTTGCTAGAACCTACTCGGTGTGACTGCAGAACAGCGCTGGAAGCCTACACCCGGAAGAAGCCGACGCGAGGGAGGAAGAGAGCCGGAGCGGTGAAGAACCCGAGGACGGAACAGACGGGCAGCCATACCCTAACTGGCTACACGACAACTCGAGCCACGGCCCTGGAGGGACGTGGCTCCACAAGGTACAGGGCGCATTTCCTCTGTCTGGGGCCGCGCACTGGAGGGAGTGAAGGGAGGGGAAGCTTCAGAGTAACAGGCCAGTCTACAGCGTAAAGCAGTAGCGCACGCGTGACTCACTGGTGACGGTTTAAGTGACAGCTCCCCTCACTTCCCGCGTCAAAACCTATGTTCTCCGAACCACCCCCTTACAAGATTCTTTTCTTTTTCTTTCCTTTTGGGTATCGGTGACCAACGGCCATCAATCCTGACATCAGAAATCGCAATAGAGAGGAGATCGAACCAGACTACAAGTCCCAGAAGGCTTTGCACTGGAAAGTGCTGTATCTTGGTTGAACAGACTGTAAAGACATTAAATACTAACTGTTTCCCCTAGAAACCCTTCTTTGCTAATAAACCCACTGAACCAGATACCTTGACTCCTGGTCTGCTTCTACACCACCCCACAAGCGTCCAGCTTCCTATTCACAACGGCCAGTGTAGATTCAAAAGCGCTCCGCTTCTTATTCACAACGGCCAGTGTACATTCTAAAGCGCACTCCTTCCTAGTCACGACGCCAGTGTACATTCTAAAGCGCTCTGCTTCCTAATCACAATGGCCAGTGCACATTCTAAAGTGCTTCGCTTCCGAGTCACAACAGCAAGTGCACATTCTAAAGCGCCCAGCTGCCAATTCACAATGGCCACTGTACATTATAAAGCGCTCCTATTCACAATAGCCAGTGCACATTCTAAAGCGCTCCGCTTCCTAGACACAACGGCCAGTGTACATTCTAAACCGCTCCGCTTCCTATTCACAAAGGCCAGTGCACATTCTAAAGCGCTCCGCTTCCTAGACACAACGGCCAGTGTACATTCTAAACCGCTCCGCTTCCTAGTCACAACGGCCAGTGTACATTCTAAAGCGCTCCGCTTTCTAGTCACAATGGCCAGTGTACATTCTAAAGCGCCCTTCTTCCTATTCACAATGACCAATGTACATTCTAAAGCGCTCCGCTTCCTAATCACAACGGCCAGTGTACATTCTAAACCGCTCCGCTTTCTAGTCACAACGGCCAGTGTACATTCTAAAGCGCTCCGCTTTCTAGTCACAATGGCCAGTGTACATTCTAAAGCGCCCTTCTTCCTATTCACAATGACCAATGTACATTCTAAAGCGCTCCGCTTCCTAATCACAATGGCCAGTGCACATTCTAAAGTGCTCTGCTTCCTAATCACAAAGGCCAGTGCACATTCTAAAGCGCCCTTCTTCCTAGTGACAGTCTAAAGCGCTCTGCTTCCTATTCACAATGGCCAATATAGATCCTAAAGGAGTTTTCCAGTGTCGATTCTTTTGAAAGCTCTATTCGAATAATAAGTAATACAAAAACAGCGATACAAAATATTGCAATACAAGATGAAAAACCTATCAAATGAGTGGGTAATATAAAGAAGAAGAGAAAGCTATTTTTAAGGTTCTAAGGGAAAGGGCCCAGTATAGTTTCTAAAGCACCGACTTTACACACAACGGAATACAAACGAAGACTAAAGTTAACTGCGGCCAAGCTTGTGCTGTGCCGCACGCTGGATTTACCTCAGCCTGCAATCCTTTTTTCAGTTTTCATATAGCGCGAACTTGGCCCAAGGGCATTATAGCGCTTTACATAAATACTTATTGAAGGCATGGGAAAATTAAGTGTGTGATTTTGCTCAGATTCAAATGCTTGAGCCGACTAGGGACGCAAACCTGGTTTCTCAGTACTAAAATTGATACCTCCTCTCCCATGTCTTATTATGGTGCAAGGTGAAACATGAGTCATATCAACATATGGGGAAATTGCCTTAGAAATAAATTAAGGGGAAAAGCTGTGCAGTTACAGCTGTGAACTCAGACTCCTGCCTTCTTCTTTAAGCTGTGTCAGAAAGGGCGGGACACAGGATGCGCCTGTGGTGTAAACTGCACATGTGTGGTGGGACGATAATTTGTCAGTCTCCTACGCCTGCCACCTAACCTGCATGTTAGAGGGGAGACAAGTAAAACTAGTAGTCGCTATAAACAACACAATCACATGTCTTGTTCTCTGGGGAGGGGCAGACGGTGAGGGTGATGGAGTCGGAGTAAGGGTGGAGTGTTGGATTTGGCCATTGCTTTCACCCAAAAACCTGATGCAAGTCTTTAGCACGCTAGCGTTAGGCGGCAGATGGAGGACCATTCCGGGGAGAGTTTACCGAAGGTCATGACCTCGTTTTTGTCCGAGTTAAGCCTCAGAAAATTGGAGGACATCCAGGTACTGACAGCAAGCATAGCCCTTTGGAAATTAGCTGTCACCACTGGGCCGTCCTTATGGATCGCCAGAACCAGTTGGGTGTCGTCTGCGTAAGATGTAAGTCGCAACCCATGGGCTTTTATTACCCTCGCACCACCAGTTAGGTCATCTACTTCACTGACCGTGTAAAACATGACTTCAGTACTTCCACTGTAGCCAGACAGTGGAGTTTTATCACTGCAATAATTCGCCCTCACAAAATAAACACCTTTCAACAAGCTTAAGCCTCTCTTAAATATTAATACATCAACCCTTGCTGTCCACAGGCTAAGTACAAGGTATTTTAATTTCTACACGTCTTATTTGTAATGTTAACATTTCCTTATATAGACTAACACTGAAGAACAATTTTTAACTGTGGCAGGCCTAGCTGTTCTTTGTAAAAAAAAAAACAGAGTACAGAATAAAATCTGAATAAACGTCTGAATCTCTGAAATGGGACTAGCTAGAAAAATAATTGAGAAGCTATTTTAATAGTTACTAAGTATCCAATTCAATGGCGAAATCAAATTTTTAATACATATTAAGGGAAAGCAGCATTTGGAATGTTACCTTTTCCATGGATGAAGTTCCTAGGGGCCAATTAGCATTTACTCACCAATTTCTACCAGCCAGTATTTAGCATTTGAATAGGTGTGAACAATGTGTGAAAAGCCTCCTATAAGCAAACAGGCTGACCTGAATTGGCAGAGACGACTACTATATACTTCACAGAATATGCAGGGTGGGGTCTGTAAATTATCATTTTAGATATCACAGTGTCATATCCTGGTTGATGTCCAATTCTGCTTGATAGGTCTGCAGGGATCCGTCTTTTTAGGACCTTTTCCTGCTGATTTCTAAGTGTTATATGCTAAGAGCTAGAGTGCGTTGGGCAGATGCCTGCAGCTACGCATCCGATGAGACGGACTAGCAATCACAAGACTTTTCCAGCTTTTATTCAAGTGGAGATACTACATCAGAGTGTGTGCAACTTCATCGGGAACTACGACAGGATAAAATCTGAATATTATTTCTAACCAGTGTCAATGGACCATGAAACTGCATGTAATGCAGACCTTAAGCCCGCCGACACCCTCCTCTGCTGCCTGCTGAGTGCCTTCAGATGGCCACCAGCACTGCTTCCCTTCTTTCCCTGTTCCCCACCTGGTGACAGGCGAGCACCCGTCCCACAGGAAGGGAATAAACACGAGCTGGGACCAAATACGGGGGGGGCTGCTGCTGGCTCTCCAGTCTCTGGTACAGCGCAACCAGCAGGTGCGAGAAATGGTGAGACCAGGGTGGCCATATTGGAGATGAGAAGACAGTCGTTGCACACCTCTGCAGTTCAGCCTCCCCTAGCATGCGGCGTTCAACCGATCCACAGTAAATAGGTCGTCCTGCCGCACCTCCCTTATGCCTATTGTAGTGCGGGGGCTCAACTGGGAAGGTTGTCCCACCTAGGGCACGTTTACTACAGCCTGGCTTGCTCTCCCTTTATAGCGTGATCGTGGGGATATCATTATGTTAAGACTATATTCTTTGTGCTCACTTCCTGCCAATACTGACAGATTATATCCACACGGAGTTTAAATTGTACATATTTCATACACACCATTGTAACGATTTCTTTTTGGGTTTATACTCCTGTATCTGTTGTGTATCTTATATGTAATCCATGCACTCTGAAGCCCTTATGAATGTACTTGGTTCTATTGTAAAGTGCTATGACACCTTTGGGTAAAGTAAGCGCTATATAAAACGCATAAATAAATCAAGGTGATCTTCCTGCTCACATTCTCCACTTTACTGTAGTGATCGCTGTGTTTGTGCTCACCTACTACAATTGCCCAACCAGGATTCTTTGTATATGCTTTGCAGGATTCTTTGTATATGCTTTGCAGGATTCTTCGTATATGCCACCTGGCCAACCGCCAGCATTACTTGGCGTTCTCCTGCCTCGGCGTTCACCGTCGCATTTGGCCATTGCTTTCAGTCCTTCAAAGTCTCAGAGTTGTGGGAGAGAACCAAGTACACCTATGCGGTTTACTGGAGTTTTTCCTTGAAACCCCAGTATGTCCAGGACTGTAGTAATCTATTGAAAGGTCAGCAATTCAAGCTCATTCTAACTTCTCTCGTCTAGCCTTACAATAGATTTTCCATGTCATACTGGAAGTGTAGGAAGCCTTATCTAATGAAACTCACCTGCCCAAGATGCCTTGCTCACGCTAGGAAGACGCTGCTTATTTTTCTCCCTCAAGCTCATTCTGCATTCTCCCTAACAGAGAGCATTGCTACAAAGTCAAATTCCAGACTTGTGGTCGCATAACATTATTGGTGTGAAGGCTTGGGCACTAATATCAGGACCCTAAACCTCGTTTTTAGTCAACATGTGCCCTTAGAGTTCCGGACGACTCGACAGCAAGATGAACTGCCTTCACCAGTTTCGACCTGGCTGGAAGAGTACACATGAAGATCCGACTCACCGTGAATGCCCCAGCACTTCCATACTTTATAAAGTTTGCATACAAATTCAACTCCACACCAACCACTGCAGTTTTCAACAACAGAGAACTAAAATCTACATTGCCTGGATCAAAAGATCAAAAGAAGCTCCCCGGGTACTACTACTGCTCAACTGTATTGTATTGTATTTTATTATGATTGCATTTATAAAGTGCTTACTACAATAAAGAAGCACTGAAGCACTTTACAGCGAGTAGCATACTAATCCGGAACCATAAAATACTGGTTAATTTAGTTTTTTTTGGTTAGTGAGTTTAACCTTCTCAGTAGAAACCCTTATATGCATTAGCTCAGTTTGTGGGGAAATACGACATTTCTAGAGGGAGTTTTGGGAATATTAGCCCATATGACCGATTGGTGGGGTGAAAGTAATGGTGAGGAGGCTCCAACGACCTAATTAGAAATCTGTGGTAGCAGGTGATTCAGGGGTAGGTATGCTTGGGTGAATGATTGGTGTGGTGAATAAATAGTGCAAAGGAAAGTTAGATTGCAGGCAAGTGATTACCAGTTTGAGAGCAGGAGGGGTGTATGGCGAGCAGGAAGGGGTAATGGGCACTAGAGTGAGATGGGAAATTCACAAGGGTACATATAGAAAAGTCGGTCCGAGGGCATGCAGCTTTGTGTAGGAGTTGATATAGGACATGGTGCTCAGAACAGAAGAGGAGCAGGGCATGCAGAGGATTGTATATATTGGATGGTCATAAATCATTTTGGGTTTTGTGCAGGTATTACACAACATCGTGGGAGAAAGCCTGCTGGAGTTCATGCCATCCTCGGAAGCTTGTTTCCGGTCCAGGGAAGACATGGCTTGGCAGTTCGGGCTGGACTGTTCCCATGAGGCACAGGGTCAGACTGATTTGCATATAGCCATGTCTGAACTGGGGTGGCAGAGTGGGCTAAAGAATGGTGATGGATTAAACCCAGATCTTTTGACTGGGTGTGAGTGTTTGATTGATTCAGATGCTCCGTCCATCACCACCCCCTTTTGTACCGCTTTCCTCATTAGCCGACAGGTCCGCCAATAAGGGAAGACACCAGTCCGAATCTTGTCACAGAGTGGGATGGGGTCAGTGAGACTGCCGACACCAGCCCAGTCAGTGAGGAGGTGTCACTGATTGACACAAGGCCCTGGACACTTCAGAGCTTAAAACTGAAGCACCCAAGTCCGAAGCAATCGTTGACGCACCATGTCATCATGAGGGGGAGGGGGCCCTTCGAGGCACTTTTGCCAGGCTGAGGAAGTCACACCCAGTGGGCCGTGAAATAATCTGCTAGGTAAAGGTCAGCTCAGGTAGCCGGAAGCCTACATATTTAACGAGTCTAGCTCCTGGCTGCCCGACCTGTACCAGAAGAGTGCCCGTCAGGCTGACCTGTGTACAGCCTAACAGACACTCTTCTTGCCATGGAAAAAGGTGGGGTGCATGGCCCCTCAGCCCGTACGGATGGGCCACTGCTGGTAAAGATGATTCTGTGAGTCTTCCCGGGAAAAATCCTGTTTGATGGACTGAGAGTAAGTGGTGTCTTCTAGGATTAGCGAGAAATGCTGCTCTATCATGAAGTTTGCCAATAAAGGGTCCATCAGAAATAGCTATTAGGGTCTTCTAGGTTCAGGTTCTTGATTATTGGTTTTATCTAGGATTTGTTAGGTCTTGTTAGAAGATTCTCTGTGGGTGGAGAATCAGTGATTATATTCAATGTTTCAATAGGCGCATATATATTAATAGAAATTTCATGAACATTTCTGGTGACCTAGGTCTGCAGGACAGACAGCTGGACCAGTGGCTTATACAAGCTACAGAATTTCCATCACTGCTATTTTTCAGAAAAACATTAGAGATCCATGCATTTTTTCTGGAGCACTCGTGACATCTCTGGGGGACAGCTGCTACTCTTGTTTTCTTGAGAGTGGGGGGTCGTTTTTAGAGTAATTTTAGGGTTTTAGAATCCTAATAGCATTTATGGCATTCCTTTGTTTGGCACTTGGAGCAGAAGTTCCTGCATGAATATTAGATTTTCTTTGCTTTTTTGATGTATGATGTACACTTTCTGTTGTGCGTTTGTAGATGCTTTTTGTCAAGAGGGTTCTTTGATTTGCGAGTGTAGTGTTGCAGTGCGAGATTGGTCATTTTATCTTGTTCAGGTCTTTATTCATCAACAATCTTTGTTGTGGTCATCCAGCCATGTACCTTCTTTACTGAATCTATGGTTTCCAGTCATGTGCTTGCGTCTAGATGAACTTCAATGCTTATTCAACTTATTCAAGGGTCTGTAGGTTGTTGCTAAATGGGTTGAAGAGATGAGTCTTGAAAGAATCTGTTATGAGAAGGAGATGACCAGCCGACCTGAGTGGTGAGTTACCCTGCATTGTTACTAGTGGTAGAGTAGCAGATTATCAGGCCCAATATATGCCCTATTCTAAGGGCAGGCCCGGTGACAATTTGCGTTAGGTTTCGCATGGCCAAGCATAGTAAGAGGACATTTGGTTGAGGAATATAGGGTTTGTCAAACCAGATGTTTAAGTCACCAGGGAAGGATAGGATGGAGTGGACGATAGATCCGATGTTGAGTCTACTCAGGCCTCAATAAAAGCTCGATTATTGGGTGGAGGTCTGCATAGAAGGGGGTAGAGGCAGGTGAATATTGGACTAGGGTTGTGTTTAATAGGAAGAGCTTTACAGCCCTATATTATATTATCTGTGAAGATGAGGGGCCTCCTATCTGTCATTACTGTGATGCCATATTTATATTGTGCACTGTGGTTATGGATGTGAAGGGAGTGATAATTTAGGAGTAGGAATAATATGCAGTGATGGGTGTAAGGTGGATATGCAGGGACTATAGATGTAATTTGGGGAGGTGGAGTATGGTGGAAGGAGGAATCATCAATAGTAGTGTTTGACTACAGTGGTGTCCAGGCGGTGTTAAGGTTCTAGAATGGTTATAGACTGGGAGAACGGTTGTAGTGATTGGGTAGTTTGAGGAGTGATATGGATAAGCATTGGGAAATAAATGCATGGGGAAGATGAATGGACGCGAGTGGTTAAGTAATGAAGTGGGGAATAAAGGTTATCTGGAGGGGAGGATTGAGTGTGTGGTTGAATGTTTATTATTATAGATACATACCAGGAAATAGAGAACGTTACCAGAGTACAAACCCTAGTCTACTTTAGGGACAGAGCAGGAGTAACCTGATCATTTCAACATTACTCAAGGGGATGGTTTCTGGTTTTTTTTTTGCTACCCTTGTCTTTGTTTAAAGAACTGTTGACTAGTCATGCCCTTTTGATTGTGTCCGATTACAATCGCCTTCTTCAATATATTAACCTCTTCGATGAGTCGGACGGCCCCCGGCTGTTCGACGACATAGTAGGCGTGTGCGGAGGACAGCTGGGGGCCATCCGAAATGCACACACGGCATTTTTTTCAGCACTGCGGCGGAATGTCTGCGGCGGCGAAGAGGTAAAAAGACAAAACGTCCACAACACATTTAGGTTTACTGTTATGCAACAATAAACCCACTAGTCGACCTCTAACACCTACTACTTTCTTTTTATCACTTGTAACAATGTGGGTATACTCAGGGTAGTTCTCACTAATGTAACACCACAGGATGCAGCTGCTGGCTTTCATTCCCTGGATGCTCCCATCTTTCAGAGAACTCGACCTCAGACCGAAACTGCCAAGTCACTCTGATTACAGAGTCATGTTCACTGTAACAAAACTAAAAGACAAGATTCCTCAGCTTGTTCTAGGGCTTATTGCCAACTAAGGTAAAGTAACTCACAGTGAGTAAAAGAACCTGCTGCAGACAGATTTAAGTGCTCATTTTTAATTCAAAGCGTAAACTCGAATTCAATAACTTTCGAAGAATTAGCTTGAATGAATACTTTTGAAATGTTCGGTTTCCGATGGGAATGTTGATGGCCTGACGTTTTTTTCCCTACGGATGTTTCAGTATGTTTTAATATATTTTTTTTAACCCCTTTATTTTCTCTTTGACGTGTCTCTTTGCATTTATCCCTACTGCCATATCAAGACTGAAGTAATTTCCTTTTATTCTCAGAATTACTTTTTCTTGACGGTTGTGGCACAGGTTGCAAAAGAAACTGGAAATAAACGTGTTATGACTGAGCCACTACTATGCCAGCTCGGTGCATCTCTCTCAATATTCAAGCACCGTTGCAGTCTCCAATAGCGTGACCAAAGCAGTATCCACAGCTGTCTCCATCACTTTCTGGATAGTAGCTATACATAATCCATAGTGCACAGAGTAAACTCAAGTACAGATCTGTTTCAGTGATCATATTTAGCCTGACATTTTGAATTATAGATGGGAAACAGTGAATTACAGGGTTGTTAATCACCTAGTGGTTCTGAGTGGCATCAGACAACTTGAGTGAGGCCTGTGTCGTCTTGGTCATCACTCAAAACCCCAAGACAAAAAACATCTATAATTTCCTTTTCATCCATCTTTAATTTTGGGTTATGCATCACCCCCAAAATCATCTCCTCCTGTGTAGAGGCAGAGTAGAAATGGGGAGGGGGACAGCCATAACATGGTCCGTTATGTATCCATGTCCCAAAGGTAAACACTCATTTGCCACGCTTTACCACCCCCCCACCACCTTCCGCCACCCTCCTGCAGCTGTGCTTTCTTCTTTCAGTCGAAGCAGACAAGCAGCGCAGACAGGCTCTCAGGAAGGCCTGTCAGTCTGGCCTGGAAGACTTTTATGACGTCACAACAGTAGGTAATGAGTTCTGTTATCCACTGTTGCTGTCATGGCAATGGTTTTTGACGATACTGAAATTAAGGATAGAGGCGCTCTATGAGAGCCATACATGGCAAGTAGAGTGCACTATACCTATATTTGGAAAGATGGATAGTAGGATATTCACTATCTGACATGAAGTATGGCAGAAAACAGAGCCTTAGATTTCATAGGTCTCAACAAGAGAAGAAATAATGAGAAAGATACGAGCTGTAAAATCTGTGAATAGAAATGGGAATTTAGGGAGTGGTTACAGCACACGGTGCGCATTGTAAGGATGACGTGGTTCACATAGGATAGTTTCATAGTTTGGCCTGGAAGATTGGCGTGATGTCTGTACGATTCTGCCTATGTGAGCCACACAGTTTTGTTTCCCCGACACAGGCATGGAAACAGCACAGCTACCAATGGGTGAGCTACTCGCCCTCACAAGTAAATCGACGTCTGATACCAGGTGAAACCAGGACAGTTAACACTTTCAAACAGCTGTGTATAAAATGTTCTTACCTCTTTACAAAGCAAACAAAGAGATGCAGTCCAATCAGCAAACGATACTGCAATGACCAGAATGTAGGCCATCAGCCACTTGTTTTTCCTAAATTCCTCCAAACCTATTAAATAACTCTGAAAAAGACAGAATAAAACGCATCAAGTTAGCAACCAAGAGAGCAGAAATCACAAAAGGAGTACTGCAGGTGAAATCAACCAAGTGCAACACAGCTTGACTAGGATATGCTTGTTAATGCAGTGGTAGGTTTATAGTATGATGCCATGTCCAGAATTTCAACCCACAAGAATAAGTCCCAGTTTCTTCATACCATCTCACACTTCTTATAGACCAATTCAGCTGCAGATAATGTATTAAGATTGAGGGCCACATCTTTAGTTTATATGGCGTTGTAGGGTGACAAGGCCATCACCCCGCGCCTCTTGGAGAAAGTAAATCCCATTTACTTAATGCAACAGTAATAGTCTTCCCTACAAAGGGGACCACAGCTGCCACCTATCCTCATATCCAGAGGTTTAATTTTAGGTTTTCCCATTTTCTCAGCCCATTTCACTAAACAGTATGTGACCTGTATGTTCATTTGCGCATTATGTAGAACTGCCTATCGGTCCCGCACACTCAATGCGGTTATATGAAACATGGTCAGCTGAAAGTCACGTTTTTGACGTGGGCCAGTTGACCTCTATGGAGAATCCCCATCTGTATTACGAAACTCTTTACAGTGTTTTTACAGGGTCTTTGGTTTAGTGGTGGAGGCCAGGGTATAAATGACAGCCCGATTCACAAAGGTAAACTGAGACGAAAGTCTAACTTTACAAATTTCGGTATTCACAAAGGTCATTTATGACTAGTAAGGTTACACTTTTGTCTCACTTAAACTTAAGACCAAAACTTAAGTTTAACTGAGACAAAAGTCTAACTTTTGCAGCTCGTAAATGCCCTTTGTGAATACCGAAAGTCATAAAGTTAGACTTTCGTCTCAATTTACCTCTGTGAAACAGGCTCGACGTTTTGAAACGTATGTGTCAGGGTCGACGCATTCACGTACACAGCTGAATAATGGCTACCCTTCCGCTCAAGAGCACAGGGTAGCACATTTAGGAACCGGACTTTATTACCACTGATAAATAGAAGAGACAGTACCAGCAGTGGCACTAGTCTTTGAACTCAGAGGAGTGAGGAATCCATGCCCTAGCACCATCAGGTACACCGTGTAACGTTGGGCACTCTGCGCCGCTTATACTGTGCTCTTACTCCAGATGATTAATTCGAAGTATTCTAGGTTGCCAAGTTGAAATGCAGTTGCGACACGTGTTGCGCTGCAGTTACATTGTGGACTTTTTGCTGTAAAAATACTATGTACTTATATTACCAAGCAGGCACTGGCGTACAATCATATTTCATCGCCTCAGTGTAAACTAATGGGAGAGGCACTGAAACTCTGCGGCTCGGATAGTGTAACTTGTCACCTAAAGCTAATCGAGACAATTCTTCTCTGGATGAACAGACAGAAAACCCAGCATTGTTACTCCATAGCCCTGAAATGGAGAACATAAGGAAACAGAACAAGTTGCCACCCATCAAGATCTATATAAATCTACACTTCACTCCGCCCATGCAGCGTCTACAAATCACGGTTTGTTCCAAGAAAGTACAAAACAGGTTTTTCGTTGATGAAATATGAACAATATATTAGGCAGAAGGGATAGAAGTCCTAGATAACATGTTATGTCTAGAGATATAATAAATCAAATAAAGGGGAGGGATAGTAGCCAGGTCGCCCTCCACTCACTGATCCATACACAAATGACCCAATTACATAGAACACTACAAACTGTCAATGTTATTTTAATCCCAAGAAAGAGGGCGGTTTTGAAATATATCCGGCCCAAGGTCAGGCTCCGCTTATTTATCAGTCGTGCCCAACTCCGAGTGTGCTGCGTTCTAAACGTTTAGAGTTTGTTAACTCCACACGCACAAACTCACATCAAAAATAGAGAAGGAAAAAAAAGAGTGTGAGAGGTCAGAAAGTAGTTCAGGTAAGTATCACTTAAAGAGCTACAGGTTGGCACTCACCACTTGGCTCACGTGGTCATCATCAGTAACTTTCATGACCAAAACAGAAAAGGGAAAGTGAGAAATGTATGCCCAAATCTTGAGATTGTGTGAGAAGAGGCGAAGAAAAGTAGGTTGTGGATGATTGCATCATCCCTCAGCCATTTGGACCTCGTAACGAGCTAATAAAAAAAAACACATCTCTAAGCTAAAAGGAGTTGTGGGTCACTTTCAGTTCTACATACTCTACTTCTCACAGTGACAGCACTCAGAACAGCAAGTTTAGACCATCTTAATTGGAAATGTCAACAGGTTTCATTGGCTTGCCAATTTGTAGGGCAATTTCATCATGGACGCCACTCCACCTTGCTGATGCTTCAAAAACAATCAAGTGGTTGCCCGGTGGATACCTACCAGCAACGTACTCACACAGGAGAGCAGTAGCGGATTTTAACCACATTTCCCCATCAGGTAAACTGCACCCACCAGTCGTCAGCCACTTTACCAGTAGTCTGGGTTTCAGCCGCCTCCTGGACGTGGTGGTGGGTTGACTAACTCTAAATGTGTAGAACGCAGAACACTCAGAGTTGGGCACGACTTATAAATAAGCGGAGCTTGACCTAAGGCCAGATATATTACAAAACCGCTCCCTTTCTTGGGATTATAATAACATTGAACGTTTGTAGTGTTCTGTTATCAGGTCATTTGTGTATAGAGATATAACAAAGCCATTGAGTAATATGGAATTTATTCACACATTGCTGGTATTACATGGTCTTTTGTCAAGCAATTTTCTAAGCTGAAGGGGCAGCGGTCATGTAATTCCACCACCACTACCACTATTTAGCTCCACGTAACCCAACTTTACTGGTCCCGCACTGCATCCACAAAGAAAAGGGTAGGTATTTGTTGTTTTTCTGTAACTGAAAGACTGACAAGTCGAATTTTCTGTTCTCCTCTCTACTGTCTATAGTTTTCTAGTGCGGTCAGGTTTTGTTTTGCATTAGGTAGTTACATTTTCTAAAGACCACATCATATTCTAAGCGATGTGTGAGTAAATCTTACCAGTTTTGTAGTTTCAGGATCAGGCTATGGAAACTATCATGGTTACTGGACACAGGGGACAGTAAGAAAAGTTTGGTTTTTTCAAAAGTTGATCGAAGACGGTTGTCGATATTCTTGAGTATCAATACCTTTTTCTATGTTCTACCTAGGGTTTAGCAACTCTGATCTGTGCGGATATCTTTCACCCCCCTTTCTCCCTCCCTCCGCGCCCTACCTAGGTAAAACTCCCTAGCTCCACCAGTCATATGTGCCTTCCAACATAGTTAATAAAATAAGCCAAACTCTAAAACTATCCAAGAGGCTCAACCTCGCCTGTAAACAGCCATCACCCCAGATGCCTCTAGAGCGTGAGCAGCAATGGGTTTTGAGAGGCCCTCATGTATGGACCCCCATCGCATGCTTACTCCTAGCTCCTTCACCTCTACATACACTCACTCACCTTCATAGACACATCGGTGATGAAGATCAGGAAAGTGAGCATTTCGATGCTCTCCGTGAGACCGCATGGCGGCTGCCAGGCCAGGCCACGGTAACGCACATCAGAGGTACTGGTCAGCGAGGAAGGCCTTTCAATGAAGGCCAATGCCAGGTTCACAAAAATGGTGACATTCAAAATCCTATGAACAGAAAGAAATAATACAAGAAAAATAAACACAATAACTAAACAAAAAAAATGACAATCAGTTCTACGTGGCTGTTGGTTTGGCCGTTTTTTTTTTTGTTTTTTTTTAAACGCCTGTAGCCTCTAAAATTAATAAACACTCCATTTCTCCACAAATTTCCCTCAAAATGCTAATTTCATCTACTCTACCCATCCTTAATCCAACAAGGTTTTCTATCCTGGACTACTTTGCCTAGAAGTTAATGTAAATTACGGTCTATGGTTGTTCTTTTGGTAGCTTAGCTAGTTGGTTGTTTTCAATGTGTTCAGGAGCTTTTACATGACTCCTGTCGATTTTATGTATTTACATTCCTTGACTGGTTATGGATTGCCAGCCATTTGTGCATTATTACTTGTTATTGATAGTCCTTAAAAAAAATCATACATATATATATTCAAATCGTAAAACATTAACTTTGTGGCGCTCCTACACCTCACTTGATCTCTTCTGAGAAACCATGCTATATGATTTTGAACATCTTGCCAGGGTGACTTTATACGCCCCAATTTAAGTACAATTAATGCCAGTAGAAAACAAATAC
Source organism: Lissotriton vulgaris (assembly GCF_964263255.1). Lineage (NCBI taxonomy): Eukaryota > Metazoa > Chordata > Amphibia > Caudata > Salamandridae > Lissotriton > Lissotriton vulgaris. Next base: position 194,969,751 of record NC_141688.1, on the reverse strand, counting down.
TTTACCTTTTCCTTAAAGTAATAGCGCCAGTCAAAATGGAAAGAAAGTTGACATCTCAAGCCAATTATTAGACTACTTATGCCAGAACTGGACAAAACAGGGGCTATAACATGGTCAGCTGTAAGTAAGCAGCTCTTGGACAGAGAGCCCAGCCTACCTAGTACACCACTCAGAGGGAGGGAGGATGGGCAGTCTCAACGCCACTCCTATATAAATCCACAGAATCAGCTAAACTCATAGCAAATCCCGAGAGCACACAAACGTGGATTCACAGTAGGGGGCCCACAACACAATCAATCACTTTTTAAGAATATCACATGCTGATTGGTTGGATGCGAGTGGGTAGTGCGCATATTTGTTTCATTCAGGAAAAAAAACAGGTTAAAGTGACGTTAGAGTTAAGTATTAGAATGTCTTACTTCACATTGAATATACCTCAGCAATTCTTTGAAAAAGGAAGTGATGTTATAGTTAGGCAAAACATTTACATTTAGTGTACATTTCAAACTTAATTACAAAAGAAACTAAACACAAATTCACCAGTTCTGGTTAACTGAGGGAACTATAACTTGTGCTCTCATACACAGTGTTGTCATTGATGGAATTTCAAATGTTGCATTGATGTCAGTAGAACATGTCATGTGTGATGCAATATGTGAGGCAATCAGCAGTGCATGGCGAGGGTACAAGTTACAGTTACTTCAGGCAAATGTCAGTGTTTTTTTTTTAGTTTAAAGTATAATATTTTGACTGCCATTTTCACTTGGTTATGACTGCACATTACCCTTTGTGTTCTTACAGTGAATGTCTCAGGTTTTTTAATGTAAAGTAATATTTTATTACCATACTGGACTAGGTATACCGCATGCTGCTTACAGCCCGCCATGGTCTTGTAGCGCACCAAGGCCTTACCCTTTTAGCTTGCACTTTCACCGTCCCACCACAAAATTACACAAGAGCTGGGCTACACTTTGTGGTAATACCACAAAAATATTTTCATTTGAAATCAGGGCCCCACAAGAACCAGATCGATGGTTAGGGTACCCCTGTCCAGCCCCTTTATTTTTATTTCTTTTCAATTACATTGGGACCTGGTCACAGATTCTAAAATGGTGGCTGACACTCTCTCCATGTTGTGGTCAACCAACCAGAACATGTGGTTTGAGCTTGCTGCGGAGTCAGTGTAAGTGCATTTGTGTATACACACATTTTGAACCCTAATTTCCCCCAAACTACTGTACTGATTTATGATAATTTTCTTGTAAAATGCATGGCTCTGGTTAAAGCTCTAGCTTTCTGCCAAATTTTGTGTCATTCCGTTCCGCCATTTAGGCTGTACCGCTGTTCAATATTCCTATGGGGAAATTGCAAGGGCAAAATACATTTGGGACATCCTCCTCACCCCCTCCATGCTCACCGAAATGGTTAGCAATACAGTGGCCATCTCTAGTATATGAAGCAAATGCATGGGTATCTGAAACATTCTGTCCCTCGAGGTATTTGCACATTAGTACTAGATAAATATAGCAAGCGGACGACCCTGTCTGAGGTAACAACCAATGCAACAGTAATATTATTTACTGGTAGCCAAGGATGCAGAGAACTGCACTTCAGAGGGCCAAATCAGAACTACCACTAAACACCACCACACAAGGGCAAGCAAACTTCAATGTTTAGTGCTGATTGTGAAGGTCTTGCTAAAGCAACAGTACTACCAGATTGGTCTACAACATGACGACTGGTCATGCCAGATTAGGGCGTGGCCTTCGATATTGCCACTATAATCCAGCATTGCTGATAACGGATCCTACGCCACAGGTATCACCAGGCACCAGTTAGGGCTTCATACCTGATCCATTGCATCATGCAATGTGTCTTTAACGCTTCTATTGCTGAGAAGGACCTCGAAATCCCAGCAGGCTAAGTATTGTCTTATCAAAAACTAGGAGTGGAAAAATGGAATCCATGGCCAGGAGCTCACACAGAGCAGTGAAGGATCTTGCCATTTTGACAAAGGACCGCCCACAACATGTATCTGCTTTGTTGGCAGATCACATTGGAGAATGATCTGCCTCCATCATGGTTGCAAGTAGGCGTTCTTGTCTTGTTGAGGAGATACAAATCTTCAGGGCAGGGGTTGTGTCCCAGCCCATGGGGGCCATTGGTGAATATTCATGCCCGGGACAGCCAGGCCCCACCTAAAAACGCGGTAGTCTTCAGGCAGATGGACTCTTCCGCCCTCCAGTGCATAGGCTACTGAGCCGGGGGCTTCTGTAGGCAGAGCCATGAAGCAACCTAGCAGGCGCCCACCTCTCATGGAGGAGGGAGAAACGTGAGCTCAGCAGGACTGGTGCCCTGGTTTATGGCTGATCTCCTGTAACAAACCTAGACGACTTGGAAATGTATGCTGTGGTTTACTTTACATAGCTATCAAGCCACATTTTCTACAAAAATGTAAAAAAAATTGCAAGTCATAAGGCGCTCAGCTGTTCAAAATCCTCTGCCACCAACTCATTACGCTGGTTAGTGTAGGTCAGCGCAGAGTTGAAGGAAAATCATATTTTTTTTAAGTACATTTAAATGGTTAGTCCTTAACCACAAAAAGCATTTAAACAGCGGAGACTCCATGGTGGCCAATCCGTGCCATGTTCTCATGAGATCGATGCTAGCTTTGATCATGTACACGTCAAGCATAACTGACCACGCAGCTTGGTCAAGGCAAGAGTACATGGTCTCTGCACGTCATTAATTCATTTAAGGGTCATAGGTAGCGTCACAGCTCGGTCCTCTTTTCCCGCTCATTAGCATGCACCTTGGATCAGTGTGCACCTTCCCAAGCACTGATGCTGCTACGACGGAGCGCTTATGGTCTGGACATGTGTGTAGACCCACCCTAACAAGGATGCATCGTTTGTGTACATTGGGTTGCTTTTAGCTACTTGGATAAGGGGAAGTTCATTTTTGTTTAGTCACCAATATTAACTAGAGGTTACACAGACCGAGGCCTCCAGGTCTTGTGAGAAAATGACACAGTGGGACTTCTTGCAACACATGAACCGGGCGTTCCCCACAAACCACAACTCGCATCCTTTCTTGCGCACACCAGCGATGGTGAGAGCCAGGCCTGCGATGGTGACTCACCGGTCACCCATGTCTGCCTCATACCGTGGGCACAACTAGGAAATATTTCCAAAGCCAGGAGAGCCACGAAGGGTTTCTTGGAGCCCATTGTGACTGCACGTGTAACAATTTAGAATTATAACAAATTCCTATTAGGGTTTAAGATAAATTACCAAGATTCAGTCTGTTTCCAGGATAGCGCATAATGAGAACCGGTGCAACAGGTGGGCTGATAAAGAAGAGGGGAGACTACTGTTGCTCGTTAGTTCTACGATAATCTACCCATATTTGTGCACCCTTTGTGTTCAAAGTAGGTCCAAGGCCGCATACCAGATTTCCACATAAGTTGTTTTTTTTTTTTTTTTTTTTTTTATCAGGACCTCTTTATCTTTGAACTATACGTTTCTCACTTCAGACCCACTTTATGGAAATGTATTTTATCCAGATACCCGAAAAGTCTGGTATTTGATCCAGCCCTATGCTGGATAAAGCCTATAGCATTCGAGTCTGTTTTATTTTTCAGGCCTTTGTAAAGAAAGAAATTGAAAGACCAAAGGGTGTCCAGTGTGGGTGCAGGAGACCCAGAGATATACAAGCTTTTCGATGCACTCCTATAAAAACCACAATTACCTACAATGAACATAGGTGGAATTTTTTCACCTACTCGATTGTTTTTAAATTGTTTTTATTGGCATTTCAAATACATTACTGGATGCCTGACGTCCGAACTTGAGGTAGTCACACCTCTTTCAACAATACTGCACTACAACACTCCACATCCAATAGGGTACGATCTTGTATAGCACACATCAAATCAGTATACATTACTTCATGTGTACATTACTGCTGTTCGTCTAATCCAGTTAAATAGTCAAATAAATAATGCCAGTAGTCTTTCGGTCTCGCTCGTAGTGGTAATTCTTCCTCAAACAGTTTCAAATTGTCTTTGCAATAAACCATATCTTGGATCCAGTGCTTGGTTTTGGGTGCCATTTTACCTCCCCAGCAGATCGCAATTCTCCTTTTGGCCAAAAGGAGGGCTATTACGCAAAACGTACGTCTGCGTGCTTTGACACCCGGCAACAGGCCCAGTAAACATGTGTGAATAATACAATCAATCTGGATGTTCACCATATTGCTCAGCAGATCAGTTACTGACTCCCAAAATTTCGCCACCCCCTCACAATACCATGCCATATGTATAAAATCAGCGTTTTCGGTCCCACATCTTTGACATCTAGAGTCTGCTCTCAGGCCATATTTGTGTAATCTTTTAGGTGTGTGGTATGTGTGGTGTAAACATTTAATGTGCATCAACCGCAGATTCCCATTTGGTGTCAGTAGTTCCGTGATCGTGCCTGTTGTGGACCATTCTTCCTCCGTGAGCGGGTTGTCTAAGCAGCTATTCCACTTCTGGAGCGCCTTGTGCGCTGTGACACCCAATTCAGTCTGCAGTGAGATATAGAGCTTGGACACCAGGTGTCCAGGGTCGGTTGTTGTGAGTATCAATTGTAGGGTCAATAGTACGTTTGGTTACCGATAGTTAAGTCGGGTAATGTGCTTCAAGTGCCTTTTGTAGTCTATAGAACGTGAATTTGAAGAGCATTGATTGGTTCTGTACGTATGCAAGGTCTTCTAAAGTTTTGGCCACCCCTTCCTGGTATAAATCCCCCATGGTGTCTATGCCCACCTGCTTTAGGAGTTCCATCCCCACCTTCTCCTGTGTAACCGAAATATTCGGATGATGTAATGGCAGTTCAGGGGTGTAGATTGGCAGCTTATTCACCTTTTTAGCTATCAGTTTCCAAACTTCATTTGTAGCGTCTATGTTGTTAATATCTTGCTTATGCAATGGGGGTCTGTCGTGTGTTAGTATTGCGTCTAGGGGAATGGGGTGGGCATCTCCCTCTTCAATGGCAACATGTGTAAGGAATGGGACCTTGTGGTACCAGAAATGAGCATATTGGGCCTGTGCGCACAGGTAGTAGAGCAGGAAGTCAGGGACCTTTAAACCCCCCACTTGCAAACGGTAAAGTCAGCGTTTGGAGGTCGATCCTAGCAGTTTTACCCGCCCAGATTAGTATTAGCATCATGGATGTAATTGTTCGAAACACTGCCATTGGGGGCTTGATCAGTATATTATTAAATAGATAGAGTAGTTTTGGGAGTACTACCATCTTCACAATCGCTATTCTATCCGCCAGTGATAGCGTTAATTGTATCCATCTGTCGATTTTTTGTTCTAGGCCTGCGACCACTCTTCCGTAATTTGTGCAGATCACTACTTCGGGATCCCTATGAAACCACACCCCTAAGTATCTAACTGGGTCTAATTGCCAGTCTAAAGGGTATTCAGTTTGGAATGGAGTAGTGCCGTCGGTGAGCGGGATAATGGTCGATTTAGCCCAATTTGTTCTTGCCCTGAGTGGTGTTCAAATTTAACGTATTCTCTCAATAATGGGTTCATATTTTCTTTCAGATACCGCACGTACAATAGCATATCGTCAGCATATAGCGATATGTGGAGTGGTCTCTGGGGAAACTGCAATGCGGAGTAGTGGTGGCCCGGTCGTATCTTGCAACCTAGGGGCTCTTCCAGCGCTATGGCGAATAGCAGGGAGGACAATGGGCATCCCTGCCTGGTGCCCCTCTCTATGAAAATTGGCTCTGAAACATATTGGTTAACCCGAATGCGTGCAATGGGCGCAGTGTTAAGTAATTTCACCCACTGCAGGTACATCGGTGGGAAGCCCATCCTGCCTAAAATTGCGTGCAAATAGGTCCATGCGATTGTGTCGAAAGCTTTCGCGGTGTCCAATAGGATTCCCGCAGCTTTGATAGTAGGGGTCAGGTAGTGTGATAGTGCAAATAAGGTTCTGGTGTTATGAGATGTGGAACGGGTCAGTATAAAGCCCGACTGGTCGGGCAAGATCAGTCTGGTCATCAGTCGTTGTAGTCTAGCTGCCAAGAGTTTAGAGAGTATTTTTGTGTCGGCATTTATAATTGACAGTGGTCTATAAGATTCGCATGTCTCTGCCTCTTTGTCCGGTTTCAAAAACGCTAGTATCATAGCTTCCCTTAGCGAAGGCGGTAATGTCCTTTTCTCGTGAGCATCTCCAAGCATAGCTACGATATGTGGAGCCAATTGGTCCACATAGGCTTTATAAAACTCTCCTGTATTCCCGTCTGGTCCGGGCGCTTTTCCATTAGGTAGTGATTGTATGACATCAGTCACCTCCTCCACCGTCACCGGCAGGGAGAGGTATTCCCTCTGCGCATCAGACAACCAAGCTAGAGCCACATCTTCACAGTATGTCGCTATTTCGGCCTCCGACGCCGTTTCACTCGCTGTGTATAATTTCCCGTATATATGCATAAATGCCTCCAATATCCCCTTCGCGTCATGCCATAGTTCACCTTCTGCGTCCCTCACCGCTGTCACCACTGGTGGCGGTCTCTGCGCAGTTATTTTGGCTACCAATATCGCACCCGGCCTCCCACCTTCACCATAGCTTCTCGCTACCCGTCTTATGAAAATAGTTAAGCTCCTCATCTTGACGCTTTTGATATTTGGATATCTCAGTTCTGATCTTGCCCAATATATCCGGATTTCAAGTCCGCTCTAATTCCTTCTCCAGTTCTCGTATTTTCCCTTCCCCCTTCGTTAGTTACTGCTGTAGGTCTTTCAAGATACCCACATTGGTGCTGATGCATATACCCCTTATGGTAGCTTTAAAGGCTTCCCATAGTAACCCAGGGTCATCTGTGGTGGGTGCATTGAGCTCAAAGTATTCTGTTATGGCTTTTTTAATCGTTTCTTTATAGATCGGGTCTAGTAAGAGGTTTCCCATTGAATCTCCAGCTAAATGGAGGGGGTATATAGTTGGGCAGTGCTAAGGTCAACATCACCGGGTTGTGGTCCGACTGAGTTCGGGGGAGATAGGTCACATCTACCATCCACTGTAACATTTCTGGGGAACCCAGCCAATAATCTATTCTTGACCAACTACCATGCGCCGCTGTTGTGTGTGTAGCTTCCTCCAGAGGTCCACTAGTTGCTTGTCCAGCAAGAGGTCATGGAGTTTCTTTAATGCTTGTTTATGTGTCTCCACCGATGTATGTGATCTGTCGACTTCGTCATTTAATGCTACGTTGAAGTCCCCTCCCCATACCAGCGGGACCTCTGGGAGTTCATTTAGTTTCATCCAAATGGCATTGCAAAATGCTGGGTCGTCAACGTTTGGTGCATATATATTCAGTAGGTTGACTTTTTGTCCTCTAAGGGTGCCTGTAACGGCTACATATCGTCCTTCTCTATCAGTGTGTACGTGTTCCGTTATGAAGTTAGTTTAACCCTTTCCTTAACAGTATCAGGACGCCTCTACAGTATGAGGAATATGCAGCCCCATATGTCGATTCCGCCCATCTGTTGCCTATATTTGTCTGTGCATGAGGATCAATATGTGTCTCCTGTAGGAAGGCTATGTCGATATGTAATCTCGTGAAATATGCCAGTATTTGCCTAATTTCCTTGGGGTTTTTCAGGCCTCGCACGTTCCAGGTTATTATTCTTAGCTTATCCGACATTTGATTCTCTGCCATCTACACTCTCTAATCTTATGCTGTTCAATCCTTCACTACTGGCAGGGTGTATACAATATATTTGCTGTGTTATGCATCTCAATACATTCCCTGTTCAGATTGAGGCAGTGCTTCTCAAATGCAGTATTTCGAACCAAACAGTCCCAACTCCTCCTCACCTCCCCCCGCCCACTTTAGCATCCCAATCATGCCAAAGACATTACCCACTATCAACTGTGAACTTGACAAAACCATGGTAGGGGGTCACCCTGTTGCGGGGGGCCACCTGGGTCACACAACCTCATCCAGCATAGTGGATGTGGCCAGGTTTGCAGTATTACGGCTATATCGGCCCATCTCTGTTCACCCCACGTGCAGGAGTTTTTTGTGCCATCTACACCAATATCATTTGTTTAATACCACTCTGCTTCTGACATTTGAAGGAGCGGTCAAGTCAGGATCACATGTTCATTTTTATGAAATGCCATAGCAGTCAGACTACCTGCGTGATTGCCTCCGCCCTTCTATAACACACTATTGTATCCTACAGTTACTGTTACCTGGTCCAGAGGGTATTATGGAGATACAGTACCACATCACGCCACCTCTGCTAGTCGAGTCTGGGCGATTGGGTCTACCAATCCAGTGCACTCTGCTAGTCACCCACTCTTCCGGTCATATGTCTTACCAGGCAAAATGGCGCCAACGTGCTTCCAATCTGTTCCCTGCTACTGTACATGTCAGGCCCGCGATTTTTCCGCCTCCTAGAAAGTTTGGTGTGGCGTCCTGTCGAGTGGTTTCTTCGTGTCATGTTTGTGGCCTAAGAGTGGTCGGTGTACGATGATCACAACCTGCTGCGGTCGCATCTGGTATGGTTCCTACTTGTTGGACACATCTTTGCTGCTTTACTCTGATTCTTGATTTTGCTCCTGTCTGCGTTGCTCACGACGCCGCTGTCCTATCTTCTTGATGTAGTCGTTCACCTCTTTTGGTGTTTGGCATATCACAGTTTTTCCGTCTTTTGTTATTTTCAATCTGGCAGGGTATAGCATTGCATACTCAACACCCATCTCTCTTAGTTTCTGTTTCGTCGGTGCAAATTCTTTACGAGCCATTTGGAGTTTAATCGTAAAATTGCAGTTTCTTTCCCTGATGTACGATTGTCTGCTTCTCCCTCGCCATCTTTAGGACTGCATCTCTGTAATTCAGAAGACGTGTGACTATTGGCTGCGGTGGAGCCCCCAGTTTTGGTCTTGGTGCTAGTGTTCTGTGGGCACATTCCACAATAAATACTGAAGACAAGTGCTCAGCCCCAAAGATGTTTTTCAACAGGTCTTGCACATATGATTCCATTTGGACAGTGTTGGTTTCTGGCACGCCAGGGATTTGGACGTTATTGCACCGGGACCTCGCTTCCAACTCCTCAGATTTGTTTTTGAGGACTTCTAGCACTCTGTCCATTTCTGAGCATTTGTGTGCTAGTGCGGGATTCATCCTCCACTGTCGAGAGGTGGGTCTCTGCCTCTTCAAGTCACTGGCCATGTTTCTCCAATTTTGCAGCCATATTATCGACCCTCTGTGTGATGGAATATAATTTTCCGTGGACGTCTTGCAGGCTTTTTTGGATAGCCTTTAGTGTTTGCTCCATTACATTGTTCGGCTCGTTGTCATTATCCAGTTCAGTGTCCGAGGGAGCATTGGATGCTTTCGCCGTCTTCCTGGTGTCAAAGGCCATCTTGGATTGGACTTTCTCTGGTTTGCCCATAGTTTCTTCTCCACTGGCTCTCACTGCACGCTGTATTGTGCTTTTCCGTTTATGGTCGCTGTCTACCGGTGTTGTTTCACGCCGCTGGTCCCAGATGTACCGGCTGTCGCGGGCGGCTTTTTGCTCAGGATATGTGCTTTGCTACCACACACTGCCTCTCAGAAGATCGGCGTTTCCAGCCCACGAAAGGGTTACAATTAGCTGGCACCTGCTCAAATATGAATGCCCTTTGTCCACTGGTCGTATGTCAGCTGGTTAGCAGCAGCCCCCGTCAGGTCCCGCCATCCCACAGCCCAATTCCTGTCGAGTCGTGGCCTCCTCGCTATTGCTGTTCCGTACTCGCTGGTTGGGGCAATATGCTGTCTGCACCACTCTCCCCGCTTTGGGCTCTGTGTTATGCGCGTTCGCCTTCTCTCCTAGCGTCTCTCCGTAGTATTGACTGCGGTATGTAGACAATGTATTCTAGCTAATACCTGGGATAGGCTGTTATTTGAGCGCTCTCTCGTGTGACTTCAACAGTATTATTGTCTCTTTTATCGCCTCTCCCTGCTAATTCCATCTATTACCTTCCTGTCGGCAGTTTTGTGTTTCGTTTTTGTTTTCGCGCTCTAACTCCCTATGGGCGCTGCCATCTTGCGGTCCAGAGGCTTTCTAATTGATCTTGCGGATATATTCGCGTTGGTGTGGAGTGTTATGGTATCGTTTTATTGCTTCGTGCAGCTCTTCTCATTCGGCTCGGAGCTGTGGCGTTTTGGGCGTTTCGCGTCGAATCTGGGGGTATTGCTCACTGCGGTTTCCAATCGCCGCCATCTTACACCTCGCACTGTTACTGATGGCGCTGCCTGGGATTTTTACGTCATCTGCCTTACACTGCTAATCCGGTCATTCAGACCCTGTTGGATGCCTCTGAATGTCTCCGCAATTGCGCCGGTAGCCACGCTGCAATCCTACCGCCCATATGCCGCAGCCTCCGTGTTTCGTGTAGTATTCGCTACACCAATCCGCCATCTTGGGCCGAGTTGCATCCCAACACCGCAGGTCTCCAGGGCTTATTACTTCTCATCCGGCTATCTACCTCTCACTTTAGCCTCATCCTGTTCTTCCTGCAACGTTCCGATTCCGTTATTTGCCGATGGTGTGTTATGGGGCACTCGCCTTTCGTTATTAGCCAATATTACATCCTGGCCGGCGGAGCTGTCTCAAGAGGCAGCCATTCCGTTGTGCGCCCTCTAGCGCCCCCCCACCTACTCGATTGTTAACCTGAACATCGAACATATCTTTTTCTTGGATACTGACGGTCAGCCAGGGAAAGACACCCCTGGGATAGATAGTCAGACTTCTACAGCTTAAATATTTTTTTAATGCATTGTTCGTGCTTCAAAATCCTTTCAATCTATGAAAGGATTGTGAGGCATGAAAAATGCATTCTGGGCTGTTTCCCACATCATTGAACGGTGGGTTAAAATTAAACTGTTCTCTGTAGCTCCTCACACGGCTAGTTACACTAAAACCACAGTTTGGCCAGAGGGAACTTCTACAAATACGTCCATGGCTTCTCGAAGCGCAGCGCGTCGTCCATCCCTGGCTCCAGTCGGATTCTGGCGATTAGCCCGATTCCGAACAAACCGGATCATTGAGGCCTTACTTGTTTCATCCAAAAAACACAGCGGTCTTTTTATGTTACTTCTATTAAACGGGGAAGGTCTTTAGAAGATTTTTTTCTGATACTTATACAGCACGTAATACTACTATGTAGGTTTCTTGGCACTAAAGAAACGGCGAGACGAGAAAGAAGGCCAGGGCATCTGAGGGCCGTGAAGCACATCTGAGCCGCGGGCTGCATTGCCTTCCTAAAAGTAAGATCATTATCAATTTACATCAAGTCTATCTCAGTGGGTTATATTATGAAAAAGTTTAGAAAGACAACACCTCCCCGGCTGTCAGGACACTTTGTTAATGAAGATGAAGCTTTTATAGAAGGCCCTTGGCTTCAATGCCAGACAGCGAACGCGGCGTCAGAGTAAGGAGACCCGATCAGGTGCGAGTAAAGGCGAGTAAAGAGACCCGATCAGGTGCGAGTAAAGAGACCCGATCAGGTGCAAGTAGAGAGGCCCGATCAGGTGCGAGCAAAGAGACCCGATCAGGTGCGAGTAAAGAGGCCCGATCAGGTGTGAGTAAAGAGGCCCGATCAGGTGTGAGTAAAGAGGCCCGATCAGGTGTGAGTAAAGAGGCCTGCTCGGGTTTCCTACGCTGGAAAATAAGTTTATCTGCTGCTTTTTGTGGCCATAGCCCCATTTTATGTCCGAAGCGCCTCGATAGCTGGATAGCTGCTCTGCTGTCCCAGTCAAAAGCGCTGATGGTAGGAAATGTCCACTCAAACCAAGCGGTGGCAGGGCTAGCTGGATTTGATTTGATAAAGATTTATAATGCGCAAAACAATAACCCGCAGGTATCAAGGCGCCTAACAATAACATCTAAAGAATGGAAACATCATCCTTACACATAGGCTTGCAGGAAGAGGAGAGTTTTAAGGGCACTTCGGAATTTCTGTAGGGAGGGTAGGGACCTGAGATACAGAGGGAGATCATTCCACCATTTAGGGGCCAGGGTGGAGAAAGCCCTGCCACCCCACTTGGCTCTTCGTATGCGGGGGACTGTCAGGAGCAGTTTCCTGGAGGAGCGCAAGTCACTTCCAGGAGTGTAATGGGAGATGATGGGACCAACTCCTGTATCGCTGTTCTTTGCAATGGCTCTATAGGTCATGCATAGGACTTTAAACTGTACTCGGTGCTCTACCGGTAGCCAATGCAGCGCTTTCCTGGCCAACGTGGCTGAGGAGCGTCTGGGAACATCCAGAACAAATCTGGCTGCAGCATTCTGGACTACCTGCAAGCGCTGCAGCAGGCTCCTGTTTAGCCCCGCATACAGCGCATTACAGTAGTCCAGTCGTGAGCCGATAAGTGCGACAGCTATTTGCTTTCTGGATTGCTGAGAGAGATATTTCCTGATTCTTCGCAGGGTGTGGATTAAGCCCCAACAGGTGGAGATGGTTCTACTAACCGGTCTGCCCATATCCAGGGCAGGGTCTATCATCACCCCAAGATTCTTAGCAGATGTCGTGGGGGGAAGGGCACACTCCTAGCGAGTCAGACCACCAGCTGCCTGACCAGATGTTCTCTTTCCCTCCAAACACCAGCTGGACACACAGGCAGCACCAAAGTAGGATCTACCATGCATTCACTGACCCAATAGCATCATCCTGTAGTCATGACAACTTGGAGAGCAAAGTAAACACCTCCTGTGATGCTTTTAAGTAAAAAAAAAAAAAAAAAAAGGTCTGACCTCCTCACTCGTGTGAAGGGGGAGGGGAGAGGGAGCTGACCATGCTACAAGGTGTGGTGGACGCATGTATGGGCAGCCCAGGCCGGTTATAGCCAGAAAGGTCCTTGGGCAGACACTCCACAGCTTAAAACACAACAAGAACTTCAGAATACAGGCCATGATCTCAGGATGCAGGTCGGGCCTCCAGTACCCCTGACAGGTTCAGGGTTACCCAGAGCGCACAGGAGTACACATCGATGGTACTCAAAAGATGGACAGCCACCAATCCTCACCTACCGTAAACTGCGCTAACACATGGATAATACCTACAAAAGTAAATGAGAAAAACATCTCACTATTTCAACATAATGGTGCCGGTTCTAACGAACAGCACCAGGACCTCACTTTTACAGAGGGAAAATGCCCCATAAATGCAAGCACATTTGGGTTTTTGTGCATAAAATACCAAAGGCAGGATGTTATGCCACACTTTTAAGGTATAACTCTTAATAGGTGCGAGTTACTGCAACTAATAAACTCCACCTGCCGTGTCGGATTGCATCGTGCGTGGTTAACAATGCCCCAGGAAGGAGGGTGCAATATTTACCGGTGCATGACTTGCAGCCATCTGCCTGGCGCAGCCCAAAATAATGCCCCAAGTATTTATTCACCAGACTTCCTGGTCATGAGGAGCTTCAATTTCTGGTTAGGCAGCATGTCAATCGTCCCCTCCTGAGAATGCCTCGAAGAATGCAAAAGACCTCAACTAGATCAAGAGATGCTCAAATGCCAGGGCATGAACACTGCCTTCGAACCAGCCACACAAGTCAACAACCACATACCCAGGCAAGTCACGTGCTCCACTCACACAACCAGATGCTTGCCCCTGCACAACAAACTACAGAGTTTAGAATGTCCTCAGCTGCTTTTTAATGAAATGTTTAACTTTGATATACATTTTGAAATCGAGACCTCTTTACTTTGAACTACCACAATTTTGTGCCTAAGGCCTCCTATTCGCTCTTCTCTGATGTCAAGTCCAAATGTGGCGGGTGGCGAGTGATCCAGCAGGACCGGGCTCCCAGCATGCCTTGGGCTGGTTGGAGACTCCGACCCTTGGAAGCAAGCAGAGATGCTGCAGGGTAACTGGCTTATTGCAACCGAGGAGGGACATCCACTCCACACAGGGGATGTTCTGCACAAAGTGTCCACGCAAGTCCAGAGAATGACCAGGGATCCGCTGGCCAGGATGAGGACCGACATAAGGGACAAATGGAAAATGGGATGGATGGCAAATGTATCTCTTAGTGGGTGATTACTTCCTCACACAGGCCAAAAACCAGATTACCTCCTCAGCTCTGCCCAGGTCTACACCCTACACCCAAAACCTCATGAAATTCAGGTCAAAATTAAAAGCCTGTTCTATCAGCACAGCGACTCGTTGCGTAATAAAAGAGCCATCCCCGCAAACAGAGATTGAGGATCCAGGAAGCTGAGCATCTAGGCCTGGTACCAAGGGATGTCCATGAAGAACCCGTGAGCACCAGCTACGAACAAGAGAGACTCCTGCAACGAAGGCAACAGAACTACTGCCTGATGAATCATGTCCAAGAGCAGGAAAATAAGCCACATGTATGATGGGTAACACTGAAGACCTGACACCACATCTACAAATACCCCCTCAGTCTGCTCATGGGTGAGCACTTGGCAACCCGCTGAAACAGAGCATAGACCCTCCGCAAGAGCGCCTACAAGCAATGTAGCGTACACTTTGTAGGCAAAAATAAACGAGAGAACCCTCCTGAATTTCCAGCCAATCAGAGAGCTCTGTGTGGTATTCCATGACTCTGTCATCTGGAATCTCTTTATGTCATTTAGAATGGTCTGTGGGTCTTAGAGTGTTTTCCCCTGACTGTGACAGTTACTGCCTGGCTGAGGGTATGAAGACATGTCCTGCTACCTGTGGTTGTCAAGCTGTTCTTAATGTGAATAAATCTACTTGAACCTACTTCCAGTGTAGTCTGCATTACTACACAATTACTGGCGACGTTGGGAGCAGTGGATTTATGAAGACAGCGTTCACTTATTTCTCCTGGTCTTCAATTTTATGCAAAATTTACTTTTGCCAACTTAAAGAAACCTCATTTGCGGTGAGAAACCTCAACTATATTCCAGTGAACTTTCTAAAGAAATTTTCGGACATTGACATTTCTTCTGAAAACGTAAGTGAGCCTATTTAAGTTTCTTCTGGATTTTCACCTCTATTTTAAGCATCTACTGCTTCATCATCTAATTTCTACTCCTCGGCCGCATGCATTGAGCGGTTTTCACATTTAATAATTAAAAATACTTTGGTTTGCGCTTTTGAACCATCACTCGTTTTGGAAGTAAACATATCAAGGAACTCACCTCGAGCTTCTATCTCGAGCACTCCAAGTTAGTTTACACTGCCGATCATTTGCAGTGCATCCTGGGACACGAGCGTCATCGCGCATAACTACACGCTCACGGCGGCCATCTTGATGCAGTTTGAAGCAATAGCTTCGCGTTCCTAAGCAACAACGTTGTTTTCCTTCGAGGATTTAACGCGAACATTTGAATTAAACACTTTCAACTTCATATCTACTTAAACGCTTTCCTCTACTTTCCCACGGTGATTTGCACACCTCTTTGGAATATCGCTGCAAATTTCCACGGTGATTTGCACACCTTTTTAAAAAAAAAAAAAAATAATAATTTTAAACTTTAAAACTTATTCACTTACACTGTTCCAAAAATCGTAAATTGTGTACTAACATTAAAGTTTTATTTTTAGGATGTCTAATATCGCAGCACCACCTCACTTCCTTCAGGTTGCAGGTGATCCTCCTATTGAATGGGACCTTTGGTTCCCCATGTTTATTGCATATGTCGATGTTTTAGAAAAAGATGATTGTTCGCCTAAAAGAAAACTTGCCCTTTTAAGACATTGTCTTGGTGGCGCAGGGATAAAAGAATTTGACAACCTACCACCTTTGGAGGATGCAGGTGACATGGATGTATTTAACAAAGCTTCTAAACAAATGAAAATTCGTTTTGGTAGGAGGATAAATACAGTGATGGAAAGGTTCAAATTCTATTCTTGCGAACAGAAATCTGAAGAAACAATTGAGGATTATGTTGCTGCACTTCGCTCACTTGCTTGCACTTGCTCCTTTGAAACCATATCATATGAGCAAGTTCTTAGGGACAAATTATGATGAAGACAAAGAGTAAAAAGATCTAAGAAAGACTTTGGTTAGGGACTGAGACTACATTGGCTGCAGTAGTTAATATAGCCACGGGTATAGAACATTCAGAATTTTTTGTATATGAAATCAGGGGGAAAAATATAAAAGCAAATGTCCCTGAAGTTGAAGTAGCCATTGTTAAAAATAAAACTAGTTCCGTTCCAAGTACCTTCAACACCAAATCCAATATTAAAAAAGAATATGTAAGAAATGCTAATGATAATAAGGGCTTTGTTAAAAAAAAGTACTATACTCTGTTATAGGTGTGGTAGTTCCAACCATGTTGGAAATTACAAAGGTTGTCCTGCTTGGGATAAAGTTTGTATCAAATGCAAGAAGAAAGGGCATTTTGGTAATGTGTGCAGGTCCGGTCAAAGAATTAATTACATTTCCCCTGAAGAAGAGGAAGTTCTTAATAGTCTGAATTGCATACTATCTGTTGATGAAAGTTTTGAAAGGAATTTCCCTTCTTGTACAATTCTCTTTGATGACAAACCTATTGAAATTTTAGTTGATTCTTGTGCATGGTACACCATTATTGGTAAGAATATCTTTGAACAACTATGGCATCAAAGAGAACTTTTGAGCCCTGATATATATCCGGGTGGTTACACGGGACGAAAGATTGCCTTAGAGGGTTTTTTCTGGGCCAAATTATCTTTCAAGAACTGGGATATTAGAGCAAAAGTTTATGTTGCTACCAAGGGGGTGTCCATCCTTGGTTGGCCTCATCAACGCGAGTTAGGAATCAAATTAGATCCTAATGCAACTCCACCAGTCTATGTTGATGAGCCCCGTTTTGCAAAGCCTATTACTGATTCCTTGGTTAACTTAACCTTAGATGCATCTAGTAATGGTTTCACTAAAAGTGTACTCGAGAAATTTTCTGAGATTTTTAACGACAAATTGGGGAAATACATTAATTTCAAACACAAAATTATTTTAAATGATAATGCTGTTCCTGTCAGGCATAGGGTAAGAAATGTTCCTTTGGCGTATAGACCCAAATTAAAAGAAATACTGGACGATCTAGCGAAAAGAAACATAATTGAGCCAATAGAATCCTCCCCTTGGGTTTCGCCCATTGTGATTTCACTTAAGAGCTCAGGCGAGCTTCGTTTATGTGCGGATCTTCGCAGTCTTAATAAGGAAATATGAATAGACAAACATCCTTTGCCAAACATACATGAGCTAATTGCTGCATTATCAGGTGCTACCGTATTTTCCTCAATGGACTTAGCTAGCGCTTACCACCAAGTGGAATTGCATGAAGACTCAAGGAAATTAACTGCTTTTGTCACTCCGGAGGGTATGTTTCAATATCTACGCATGCCTTTTGGATTGGCGAGTGCAGCCTCCGTCTTCCAGCGTCTTATGAAGGAATTATTGTCAGAATGTAAAGGAGCCATAGCTTTTCAGGATGACATTTTAATTTTTGGAAAAGATTACATTGAACATGATGAGAATTTAATTTGTGTCCTGGATAAGGTTCGAGCTAAGGGTCTTACACTGAAATTTAACAAATGCAAATTTAGACAAGATAAGATTGAGTATCTTGGACATGAAATTTCAAAGTATGGCATCAAACCCAAAGTTAACCATGTCCATAATATTGTCAATGCATCTTCCCCTAATTCTAAAGAACAACTGCTTTCTTTTTTAGGTTTTACTGAATTTTACGGTAAATTTGTATAGAACTACTCTGATATTGTGCATCCTTTGAGAATCCTGCTAAAAAAAAATGCAAAGTTTGAGTGGGGCAAAGAACAAGAGAAATCCTTTGAAATGTTGAAACGGAAAATTGTTGAAGCACCATTTTTGAAACCTTACTCAGTGGGTAAGGAGTGTATTGTCTATGTTGACGCAAGTAATGTTGGCTTAGGTGCTGTTTTGATGCAAAAGGATAAATCTGGTGAATTTGTTGTATCGTATGCTTCTCGAGCGCTACGTGATGCTGAAAAGAACTACTCAACCATTGAGAGGGAATTGCTTGCTTGTACTTGGGCCTCTCAGCACTTCAGACAATTTTTATGAGGGACAAAATTCTCTTTGAGAACCGATCATAAACCTCTGATCGCTATGTTAGCTGCTGGTGGTGGAAGAGTTCTTACTGCTCGTCTAGCGAGACTTGCAGCCAAATTACAAGAATATCGTTGTGAAGTAGTGTATGTCCCTGGACGTTTGAATGTTGACGCAGATTGCATGTCACGTTTTCCCGCAAGTGTAGATGTAGGAGATAGTGTTGATTGTGATGTTGTATACTCATTTGCAGATGTGAACATAATCCCAGACCAAGAGAGTTCTTTTGTTCTTTCAGAGAAAGATTGGTTAGAAGCCATGGAGAAAGATGTTACTTTGAATCAAGTTAAACAGTTCTTGATTAGAGGCTGGCCTGAAGAAAGGAAGCTTTCTGGTGATTTGGGGTCATTCTTTAAAGTTAAGGGCGATTTAATGCTATGTCAGGACATCATTGTTAGATCTGATAAAGTGAGGTAGTGTGGCTCACTGGTTAGAGGCGGCAGACCCGAGAGCAGAGGACGGCCGCGGCAGGTTTCTGGACCAGGGTCAGCGGACTCGATAATTCTCTTGCCTCGTTGCCCACTCTGATCAGCGATCACACTCGGCAACTCTGGGCATTAGCTTGCCTCATCCTCACTAACGGCCCACCAGACCGCCGGGGATGCCTGGTCTCACCCTGGAGATACCCATTAAGGGACCATCTATCAGGGAAGCCTGGAAGGGTTTCGCAGCGGTCGAAGCGCCTTGGGACCCTACGGGTAAGTAGTGCGCTATATAAATGCCAATACATTTACATTTACATAAAAATTATTCCCCCCATGAAACTGAGAGAAACTATTTGCAAAATAGCACATGAAGGGCACATGGGCATGTCCACCACCAAAAGAAGGATCAGGGAACACTACTGGTGGCCTGGTGTTGATGCTATGGTGGACCGTTGGGTCAGAAATTGTTCTTCATGTTCTTTGAGTGACAAATCAGTGAAGAGTGTTTCTGTTGACACTACTCCCATCGAGTATGCCAATGGTCCTTGGCGAAGGCTAGGTATTGATATTATTGGAACTTTCAGTTACCAATCTGGTAAAGAAATGTTTGCACTAGTTCTTATTGACTACTTCTCAAAATGGCCCGAATTGAAAATTGTTGAGAAAACTTCTTCAGAGCATGTAATTAATTTTCTTGATGAGATTTTTGCTAAGGAAGGCTTACCGGAAGAATTGGTTTCAGACAATGGTCCACAGTTAATTAGCAACGAATTTGAGGATTTTCTTAGAAATTGTGGTATTACTCATAAAAGAACCTCAAATTAATTTCCACAGGCCAACGGCCAAGTTGAAAGGTTCAACAGAGTCATAAAAGAATCTTGCCAATTAGCTGTAAAAAGTGGGTTGAAGTGGAAGAAAGCTCTTCAAGCAACTTTATTAACCTATCGGTTGTCTCCCAATTCAGTGACTGGTCTGTCTCCTTTTGAGTTGTTACGAGGTAGGAAACCAGGTTCTCGACTTTTGCCATGGTGGTTAAGAGGTAATACTCCATATGAAATAGATTTTAAAGAGTTGAGGGATAAAATTGGAAATTGCCAGGAGAAAATGACCCAGCATTCCGAAAAAAGGAAGTACAATAATTGCAGTATAAAAATAAGTGATCTAGTTCGTGTAAGAATGGGTGGTTTGTTTCACAAGAAAGTTTCTAGATGGTCTGATCCTGTCAAAGTTATTGAAATTTTTAGCAAGGTGGCAAAATCTGGAATTTGCGTAGGATTTCCCTCTGTAAATCTTCTGTTCCTTTCCCTTCTCAAAAAGCTTCTTTTCCTGAAAAACTCATTTCAGACCATAATTCAACTGGTTTTTCTGGTATGCATGAAGCTTTTGATCATTTAAAAAATGAATCTGTAAATAATTCTCATGTTGTAATTAATCCTAATGTTCCACCTGTTCCAACTGTCGATATAGACAATCAATCAAATGTAGAGTGTGAAGAAGTTCCTTTAAGACGCAGTGAGCTTGTGAAATGTGTTCCTTCAAAGTTTAAAGATTACATCAGAAGTTAATTTTTTATTGTTACTTTGTTTCCCTTGGGGTTTTAGTTTTTTTTGTTGTTTTTTTTGTTTTTTTATTAAGGGGGGGGGGAGATGTGTGGTATTCCATGACTGTCATCTGGAATCTCTTTATGTCATTTAGAATGGTCTGTGGGTTTTAGAGTGTTTTCCCTTGACTGTGACAGTTACTGCCTGGCTGAGGGTATGAAGACATGTCCTGCTACCTGTGGTTGTCAAGCTGTTCTTCTTGTGAATAAATCTACTTGAACCTACTTCCAGTGTAGTCTGCATTACTACACTCTGGTCTGCTCATTCTGGACCGACCCACCCAAGGAGACCACTTTAGTTCTATATGACCAACAAGCATTCATATGGAAATAGATGTAAGCTACAGCAGTAAAGCACAGTTACTCACCACTGGTAAATGCTGGAGTAGTACCATCTGTACAGCCGCAGGGAGTTTGCATCAACGCGGTGGTTTATGGATCGATACTAAAGGGAGGAGGAAAAAACATATTTAGACAGAGGGCTTGAGACCTATGGTTTATAAAAAAACAAATGCTCTACTAGTTAGTGAATGAGCACCCCAAACAAACACAATATAATAAAGACTGTAATAACGCCTATAGGAGACAAGCAATGCAATTATGCAGCAAATAAGATAAATAAGTAGTGAGTGGTCTTAAATGTTGTGACTGCTTATTTTTCGGGCCTATATGGGCTCTGGTGAAAAACACTACTTCAGACAACCAAGTAGGAGACTGCAACTGACAGAACTATAAAAGCAACACAAGACACTCTCGTTTTCGTCAAGTATCTGCAGAGGCAAAAGTTGTGTTTTCAATGCACTAACAGCAGTTGTAAATGCCTATCTTTGCAGGTATTGCCACAGCAGCGCCAGACCTGGAGCCCTTCCAAGGCTTCCTTTCAGCTGTAAGAGCCTGCGGAGGCAGGAGGGAACCTCTGGCACCGGGAGATTGTGCGTGTCAGAAGCAAGGAGAAGACTGGTGATGGAATTAGGGGATAGGTTAGTTCAGTAGTTTGGCACCAGGGTCGGACAGGCCTTTTATTCCCGGGCATTTCCCCGGTGGACTGTAGCTCAGGTGCAGTCCTGTTGCTTCTGTCAATTTCATCAGACCCTGCTAACTGCAGAAGGCATGGTATAGGAGGCGGTAAAATTGACAAAAAGGGGTGAGATAGGGAGAAAGTATAAATCAAGAGAGTGAAAGAAAGGGAAAGCAGCAAAAGGGAGAGGGGGAGGGGGAGGGGGAGGGGGAGACACTGGTTTAAGCATGTCCCCAGTGCTGCTTTGGTTCCCAAGACCCTATCCCGGCACTTGTCGGCACAGTATTTTGTGCTGTGGTCTGAATGTGGGGGGATATTGGTTTTCGGAGCTGGGGCACTAATTTCAGAGGCCAGGGGCAGAGGGTTGCCATGTCCAGAAGCACATTGGTTCTTAAGGGTAGGCGCTGGAACACCCATGTTAGAGCCCTGTCCCATCCAAGGCCATTGAGAACTGTAAATCGAGCTTATGTAGGTTCGTTTTTGCCTCATGTTCACAAGGCCCCGCATCTTCACAGGCTCTGCCTAATACTTTACCCATTAACACCATGGAGGTGAGCCAGTTTCAGGGCACAGGATAGGCTTGAAGTCAGAAGGGATAGTAACTGCTCTCTTGCACAAATTAGGCCCTCATACACTCACTAAAACAAGCATTGGCATAGCCAATAGGTCTCGCCTTTAGTCAGAGATATTGGCAATGTTTTTAAGGTATCTTGTAGTGCAATGTAGCTGCTGTGTTTATTGCTGTAAAGTTTGTGTGCGAGTTGTGCTTGGTGTAGTGGCGTAAGGGCAGTGGCAGGGTGTGGAATGTAGTGGTGAGTTGTAATATGATGTGTGCTGGTGGGATGTACATGTGTAGTTTGTTTTGCTAGTGTGCATGTTGGTGGTATATGTCCTGGTGGGCTGGGGCAGCTGACTTCTACGGACATCACGTTCTACTTACGAGCCAACAATGGACCTATAAGATGCACAGGACTGTCACCCGCTCGTTTTGAGGAGAATCACTTTATTGTAAATGTTTTGCGGATGTCCTGTAATTTCTTGCCAACTTCTCAATAAAGTAGTTTAAAAAATGGGGGGGGCGGAGCTTTTCGATCAGTTACATTTCAGCGCCTCATCAGGGGCAGTAAGCGCTATGAAAATCTACAATAAAGCTATGTTTTGGCTTTCAAAAGTTTTATCTTGAATCACAATGCGCTTGCATGTATTTATTTGTTTTTGTAGTTTTTATATAGCGCTAGCTCTACCCAACGGTATCCGAATGTTTTTCATAAGTTCTAGTTCCATTACACACAGTCACGTTCATTTTTTGAAGGAAATTAAGTGATTGACCCAGGATCACAGGATGTGGAGCTGAAGCGGAGACTCAGACCGCTCTACAAATAACAAACAAAGAAGAATGGGGGTTTGGGGGCGCAAACAGGCAGCGCAGGCCAATAATGATAATGAAAACAAGCAGCTCAAAAGGAGTGGTGGAGCGGGTACAGGAATGCAGCTGCCGCCCTGCGTGCCGCTGCTCGCACCCGAGAGCAAAACGCTGTGGGAGTTTACATTACAAAAAGAGGTGAAACATGCACCCATTTGCGTGCTTCCATTAGTGAAAGACACACGCAAAGGCCCATCCGATATGTGGGAGGAGTCAGACCCACACGAAAAGGTTTGAGTACTTACAAGAAGCCTCCCATAGAGCATAGCATGCGCGCAACACTAGGCTTGACTTAAGTAGGTTGCAGGCTCCCAGTCCAAGTTGCCTACAGATTGATAAATAGTGAAATGACAAATGCTCTTTAATTCCTAAAAAGTAATTTTTTTCTTCTTATTTTCTTTCTAGCAGAGGCCATTCCCATCTACAAGCAGTGTCTGAAAATGTTTAAAATAATGTTTAAATAATGTTTAAAAAAAGAAATGGAAATATTGCATCCTATCAGTAAGTTCAAGAAAGAACATTCGATTAATTTCATAATAATCATGTGTATGTAGATGGCTACTTTTAATACCGTGCGTAGACTGATAAAATACGTGTAGAAACGATTATTATATCCTTTGCATCGCGTATATTTATTCCCTTAGTATACTCCCCACTGGCCCAGTTCCAGGCAGCTTTGAGTCAACTCATTTGGTTACTTCCCCCAAAGTATAAATCTGTGTAATCTGAATATCTCAGGTTCTAATCCTGGTGGACATCTCTGCCTTTCATCCTTGTGAGGCTGAACACAAACAAAGGCCAGTGTGCTGCAAACTGTTACAAGCGTGACCAGGGCAGAGAGAGGCTTCACGTTGACAAGTGAACTACCAAAGTAAGCGAACATGTATTAATCGGTGACAGGTACAAGGACGATAACAATTTACAAAATGCAGCTATCAGCAGGAAGCAGAGTGTAACATAGGCTGTGAACGCCAGATATCTGCAGGTTTGAATCTAGAGGGGCCGATTTGAATTTCATCATTCCTAGGCCCAAATGGCAATCAGCAGAAACAGCAATGTTCCAATACTAGAGTGATTTTCCAAGCCCATGGGCTTCGGGGAGTGTGTCTCTGTTGGGAAGGAATAGCTGACTGACCAATCAGCCGGATCTGGTTTTATTGGGCGCAAGTTGGGTTAATCTCTTTACATTCTCAGCCTGCCCCACTCAATCTATCCTATCCATAACACCACACAAGCCATTCCCTCGCCACCCTTCAAACAACTTCCTGCTCTAGGCCCAAGCAGACAAAACTGATCTGCAATGCACATAGGAGTCGGAAAATTGCAATTTTCTGGTTCCTAAAAAAATCTCATGCCCTTTAACAGCAGCCTTAGGAAGGTCTCAGCGACTTAACACTGAAGCACAAAGAAAGTATGGACAGCCGTTTTCTTTCTAATATATACATATTATTGCTTTATTAACGATTCATTTCAAATTTTCTAAAGTTATTTTGATTTCTCTTGTCGACCCCAGCAAGGAATTATAAACAGTATTGTTTCCATAATATTGTCTCCGTACTGACGGCACAATTTACAGTTTGGCAGACGGATTACTAGGGCACAAAGATGGCAGATATCTCGTCCATCATACTACAAGTGTATTGTATACGAAGGCAGATCAGATAGCTAACATACTTGTAATATCTAACACTTGTAATAAAGCAGATGGGATATCCAACACACCTGTAATGTAAAATACATTTTTACTGTATCAATCTGAACATCGGTCCTTCACTTTTGTATCCCCCCGCCCCTCTACCCAAGATGTTGAATCTTGCACTTTGGTATTTTTCTATTTGTTTCAAGTCAGCACAGACTTGTTTGATCGAGTCTTTTTACACACCTGGTTTTGACCTACCTGCTCTTTGCCCGTCTAGAGCTTAGCAGTGTCCACGTGTAATGTTTATACTCGATTGTCTATCAGCGTATGAGAAGGAACAAGCAATGCCCATGTGAAATGTTTAAACGGGTTTGTTGGCTTGTCTGTCAGGAACAGGCCTTATCCTACCTACCAAAACCGGGATGGTGCCTTTTGTAAATATGTTGCTCATCTACAGCCCCTGCAACGTGTATAGACACCCTTGCAGCTCTTTGTACAATGTCCACTCTTTATAGCAAACCCAAGAAGATGATGGTCGGAGGGCTGATACGTTTCAACCACTCAACCCCAGTCACAGATCTGGATTTAATCCATCGTTCTTTTGCTCACTAAGCTACCCCAGCCTGGACATAGCCATATGGAAATCAGTCTTGACCGTGAACCTCATAGGAACAGTCCAGCCTGAGCTGCCAGGCCAGGTTCTCCCTGGACTGGCAACAAGCATCCTGGGACTGGTTTCAGGGTATCACCCCTCATCAGTCAGACTACCTTGAATCCAGTGGCACAGGGAGCAAGAGACCCACATCTTCGCATACCATTGGCCACTTAGGGTGAACGTAGCAAACAACAAGATGTTGGACGGAGGGCTGTAACTTTTCGACCATTCACCCTCAGTTACAGATCTGGGTTTAATCCATCCTTCTTTTGCTCCCCATGCCACTCCAGTTAAGGGAGAAGGGGGAAGGGGAAGAGGGGGAGAAGGGGAAGAGGGGGAGAAGGGGAGAAGGGGAGGGATGGACAGAAAGTGGTGAGACACACTGAGTTTGAGGCCAAGAGAGGGAAGAAATATACACAGTGTCATACAATGTAGAGGGGCAGAGTGAGAGAATTCATATACATAAAGAGAGAAAACATCAAGAGAAAATATAAAAAAAAAAAATACACAACACACATAGAAACATGAAGCAGCCCTCAGATAGCTCGATCACAGCATTTGACAGAAAGTGATTTTATGCATACTAGAGGCGCACCTTCGCTCACATAACTAGACTGCTTCCTGCTCCACTTCTCGGTAACCTGCTGATCATTTTCCCCCACCGGTTCTCACTGCCAAGCAAATCTTGAGGTTCTGTAAAATCTGCCTTGTCCTGTTATGTTATGGTTCCGTCACGATTTTGGTGATGTTGTACCGTATTTAGCAAGTACGGCTAATATTGAGTGTATTCGTCATGTTAACTAGCGAGTTCATTACGTATTCAGAGATTTTGTTCGTGCCTCCATTTTGGTGTTGCCATCACGTAGGCCCATGGAGGTAACTAGATGAACGTAGTTGCATGGGCTTAGTTGTTAATGCTTTTCTTGACTCCAAGGTGCATTGTAAGGAACTGACCTCTTTATCTGAAACTGACCCTTTGCAAGGCCAATTTCCTTGGTTGATTGCTATCTGAGATTGCAAGTCAAAGTTCAGGACATCGTTAGTATTTAGCTTTTCTACACATGCCTTATCTTGCTCATTATCTATCATTGTTTCCTTTTTATGTTCCTTCGTTACATGCATTGTGCTTTCAATTATGGGTTTGTCCGGCTTGTGGAGCACGAATTTGGAACATCCTAATAATTAACTTGTGTGGTTGGTACAATGTAAAGTGAGCCTTTTTGGAATATGATAATGTATAGAAATGTGTTTCTATTGGTCAGAATTTGCTGCAGTGGGTGTCCATTTGTAATGTGAATATTGTGTATAAATACTGATGTCTTGCTCTACAAAATTGAGCAGTGTCTTGAGTTGTACACCGTGTTGTGTTGCTGGGATTACTGCTACTAGCTGCAGCTAATAAATTTTCTCTCTGACGCCACCTAGAAGTTATCCATGTCCGTTTGCCAAGACAGGAGAACCCGAAGACTTTAGGCGTGTCCCTGGCGCCGCTGGGTTCTAAAAACGCGGTACTTCAATCTATAAACTGATATTCAAAAGAAATGCATCCCCCTTCCTAACCACTTCTTACTGTGGCCCCCAGAGATATTTTCCCCGGGTGTTCCTCCCTAAATCCTTGGAACAGAGTCACAAATCCAGAAGTGCAAACCCAGACCAATGTATACCAAACGAGGTAGGATCTGCTACAGGCTGAGAACATGCTCCATGCAGCCAGGCCGGAATACCATCAGTAAACATGCAAGACAAACGTTCTCAACCTCCTAGAACAAAAATAGATCAAAAAGGTTTCCAGATTATTAAAGACCAGTAACACTACTTCCGGCCTAGGCAAACCTAGCTTACCATCTTCACAAGACCTTTGCGGCAGAGTATTAAATATAAGTCAAGTGATGTAATGCAAAATGATGGGTGCTCCTGCAGAATTTGAACATATATATTTATTCATCTTGAGCTGAAAGAGGGACCCTGTTAAGGCCTGGGACAAGTTGCACTACCGGGGATTCAGGAGCCTGCATTATGCCCCTGTTATTTTTGGTGTTGATTTATCCAACACAAGAAACACTCTGATGACCACCCCCAGACACTCCAAGAATATCATAACAAGAGCTTCAGTGCACCACTGAATCCAGAATGGAGGAGAGCGTCATCAACATTCATCGCTCCGATGTTACCACTAAATTCTGGGCACCGAGGAAGAGCAGCCGGGCGTGCAAATTTCTACTCTGTAGGGAAAAACTCTTCAGAGAAACAGACTTACCATACCCCTTACCATCTTACCTTGTCCCCGCCCTTAAACATATCATCGCCCCATACTGGACTACAATCATCAACTCATCTCTCTCCACTGGCTGTGTCCCCACTTCCCTTCAACTTGGACAAATCTCTTCCTTAAATCAGGAACCCCAAAGCTGACCCCAACGACCTAAACAACCTACGCCCAATCACTAACCTCCCCCTTCTTTCAAAGGTCCTGGAAAAATGCGTCCTACTACAACTAGATAAACATATTGAAAATTTCAACCTACTCGACCCCTTTCAATCAGGTTTCAGGAAAGGCTGCAGCACCGAAACAGCAATGCTCAATGTCATTGATGACATCCACCACACACTTGATAATGGCGAGACCCGTCTTCTCATCCTTCTTGATCTCTCTGCTGCATTCAAAACAGTGAACCATTCCGCCTTACTTAAAGTGCTTAAGACCCGCTTCGGCCTTAAGGGCACTGCCCACAAATGGTTTGTCTCCTACCTACAACAACATAATCAGCAAATCAAAATCCAAAACCGTCTCTCTAACCTCACTCCGGTCTCCCTTGGAGTCCCCCTCGGATCGATCAATCAATCAATCAAAGCATTTATATAGCGCACTACTCACCCAGAGGGTCTCAAGTCGCAGGATCTATTCTATCTCCCTCCCTCTTTAACCTCACTGTCATTTTTAAACAAGCAGGCATTAACTACCACCTCTACGCCGATGACACCCAAATTTATTACAAGATTAAAAATCACGCTGACATCCTTCACCCGACCAACACCCTCACCAAGATCCAAACCTGGTACCATTCCAATCATCTAAAACTTAACCCTAACAAAACCGAAATCATTCTCTTCTACCCTAAAAATAACCCTCTTCCCGTTCAGTCCTGGATATCTGACCTCAACGCACTCAACTGCTCACTCACCCTGTCCAACTCCGTCAAATCTCTTGGTATTTCTATCAACAACACACTAACCCTTAACGTCCACAACAAAAACTACGCTAAAGGAGCCCTCTGCACTCTCCAGTTCCTCAAAAAAAAAAAATCAAACCTTTTATACCTACCGATGACTTTAAACTTTCAGTTCAATCACTAATCCTTTCACGTGTAGATTATGGTAACGCCATCCTCAACGGAATCCCCAAGGTCCACTTTGCTCCAATCAAAGCTGTGCTCAACCTTGCAGCCAGGCACATCACTGACTGCAAACATTCGACCATATCTCCCCAGCTCTTAATTCTCTTAAATGGCTCCCTATTGAAGGTAGATCAGCCTACAAAACTGCTTGCATCACTCAAAGTCCTCCACCAAAACACTCCAGAGTACCTCTCCAAGAAACTCCTCAGAGGCTCCACAGGACCTCTGAGAAGCACCAACATCCTCCTTCTTATCCCACCACTGCATAAAAAGAAATCCACACAATCACGCTCCTTCCCGGTAATGCCCCTATCATCTAGAATTCCCTCCCAAAAGCCTGCGCTGTAACCCCTCCTATTTCAGCTACAAAAACGACCTAAAAATTCACCTCCTGTATTATTACTGGGGATCATAACTTGGGAACTGCACTTAATCTCCAATCTCACCTTTTTACTTATTGTCAGTAATATTTATCCTTTTCCTGTTCATCCTCCTACAAACTATTTGATTTGTACAGCTCCTGCACCTATTAATCTATTATGTGTGTATATCTCACGGATTGTTTTCACTATTCTTTTATCTACTTGTATAACATATTTGGCCAACTTAATATTGAGGGTCCTAACCTGTGACATGCACCTGTCTCTCCAAATCATCATGTTATTTTTGTTTGGTAACTATTTGTCCTTGTTCCAACATCATCTTCCTAATTACTGGTGGTGTATAGCTTTTTCCACATCTATGTATTCGTGATTTGTTTTACGCTACAATTTGTATCACTTTCTTTTTATCTTCGTGTATGCCATTGTTTGCCTCATATTAGCTTCTTGTGTAAAGCACTCTGATATCTCCTGGGTCTAGCCAGCGCTGTATAAAACTCTCAAAATAAAAAAATAAATAAAAAACCTTCCACTGCACCCTTATCTAGTTTCAAGAGCAATTCATCCCCTCTTCCTTCCTAGAAGAAGTTACCCAAGCCTTTTGCTGGAGTAAAACGACAACCATTTCCAGAGTGAGAAAGGGTCAGATTGGACTTTGTGAACGTCTATAAATGCATGTTTGAGCATTGCCAACTTTTTGAAACAAACACTATTTACTATTTGATCTATCCAATCCCCACCCCTCTTGTGAGATTTACTTCTGAAGATATTTATGCATTTGTGGTAGAAAAGTCTGAAACAGTAAAGCCATTATGCCTATCAGTAGCCTTTTGTGACCGCCTGACGAGTGGCTATGGAGCTATTTTCATCATAAAGGGACCTTTACAGCGGGTAATGGCTGTGTGTAGGTTGAGACATCTGCTTTTAGCGCCCAAGAACTGATTCGCAAAGAAGCTCTGGTGAACATTGACTAGGGAAGGGTGGTGTGATGGGTTCTCCATCAAGCCCATCCTCAAATTCTAGAGTCCAGAAAGTGGCAGCGTGCTCAGCAGACGGTTGGCAGAGGAGGGGGTGGGGGGGGGGGGGAGCACACAGTTCACGTAACTCATGGCTTTCCATTGGCTAGCAACAGCAGAATGGGCATAACATACCCAGTCTTTCATATGCATTTTCATGAGAAACATCTCTTAACTTTTATATGGCACCTCATACCACACTGTAGTAGTTTCTAGGACAGGAAGTAAATGGTACCCAATTTACTAACGTCAGATGGCCAAGAAGGTCTCGATGGGATTGGAACATGTGGTAAGGGGGTTAAAAAAGGATCAATGGCTAACGTTACCTCGTTGATGTGCTCCTACTGTGAGGACAGGAGGTTCTGGGAGAAAATATCGCACAAACTGTGAACAGCCCGACTCTTGGCAGTATCCACTTGGGTTGTATTCAAAGGAAGAGGGCAGCACGAAGCACCTCCCAGTAGGAACACTACGTCACTTCAAGTACCAGCAAGCTGTGCGAAACTGCCAGAGGGCGGACACCGAGAATTGGATAAAGTGCCCTTCATGCTTTGCGCTGCATCTGCTATCCTGCCTTTGAAAAAGTGATTGATTTCACAAAACGAGTCAGGCATTTATCTGCGAAGAAATGGCTGACATGATTGTAAGTTTCCAAGATTAAACACGATGAAAAAACCTACCTGTAGGTGGCTGGTCCTTTGGGGGTAACTCTTTACGATTGAATATATATATATCTTTTTTTTTTTTAGAGTATCAAAGAAAACAGGAGTGTTGTACAGTGGTGATGGTATGCATAAGAAAGTGGAAAGAAAGATCAAAAAGTAAAGGTCAACAAAAAAAAGGGGGGGGGGGAGTGGCATGTATGCAAGGTGGGAGGGCGAGTTGGGCATGGGGGAGGAAGGGAGCCCTCAGAGGTGTCCTGGTGTCCACTGCAAAGCTTGAGATGCAGTGGACAGGTTGCAGTGTAAACTATCCAGATTTATAGAACTGAGCCATTACTGAACCGGATGTTGCTTGCGGACATTGGCGGGGAGCCCAAACGTATCCAGGTTAGTGCACCTTAACCGAAGTCAAGAACAAAGAGACTGAAAGTGAACGGCAATTCTTCAACCAAGTGATGCCAGAGGACAATCCCATGTACAGCAGGGTTTACTTTCGCACGAGCATCACTTCATCTTTGCTCCAAGAGCTTTCCTCGGGCCCCTACTTGGGAAATATGTAGCTACGGTGGAAAATTATTAGAAACCCCTTGGAGTAATCTCTATTCTTGAGGTGGTCGCGGTTTCTCTGTGCCGGGCGCCCATCTGCGGAAACCTTGCCACTTGACTTAAAATGCTCCATCGCACTCCCAGATCTCAGATGGAAGCTGAAAGCTCATTGGTTTGGTTGGGCAGAAGGTAAGACTAGTGTCAAGACCCCTGGGCTACTGGACGACTTGCAAACATACGACACCTGGAGGAACACACTTGGACCAGCGTGTCTCTGTTCTGCAGGTAAGAAGGACAACAGCTTCAAAAACGTCACTTCTAATAAACTGTCTAAAAATGACAAGTGCCTTTTCAGAAATATTCCCACTTTTGACAGTTCCTGCCTTGTAGAATATTCTATTCGCTTCGACAGATCTATTCTCGTTCCATATTCGAGTGCTGTAAACCAAAACTAAATTTGACTGCCGCTTTAAGGCCTTCCTTTTCCCATGCTGCTGATTTAGTCCGGCTGCTGAGGCAGGTCTGTGGCGTTGCTCTTGGCAAGACAGAGGAGGGAAACTTTCCTCTGAATTTGCAAGGCACAGACAGGGCTTTCAGCCGCCCAGATGATGTCGGTGCTCCGGAAGAGCCATTTTATTCTCTCCACTTCCGGGCACACGGCGATTGTATTCAGATGTGGTGGTTTATGAGGCAAGATGACTACCTGCTGAGTCATGGGGCATTACGGAGCCTCTAAGCACTCGTGATAAACCATTACAGGCAACTATTGACATCATTGTCTTATTACAGGCATCTTCTGACCCGAGAACACGCCTGCACTAAAAAAAAAAAATTGTAAAAGGTAGTTCATACTCATGAGTAATGTATTTCTATATATTCAACAAACCATAATCAGATGATGCACTTTGCATACCTGGATTGCGTCTTCAATGAATACTGCCGCCTGCTTCATGTATAGATCCTCTGCATCTGTGAAGAAAAAAATTGAAATCAGAAATTCAGGGCCATAAATAGGCAGTCATGGCACAGGAACAGGTTGGGAAAGGTTAGAGCCAGTTTACTTTGAGGTTACTGCAAGCTACAAAGTCGAGGAGAAGGGTGGCAGGACAGGTATCTGCCCCAAGGCGGGAACTCCTGGACTGAATTGGGAGAAAAGTAGTGAAACGGGGTCCGCTAATTTTTATTCCCAATAAAGGTTAAGAAATGCACTGATGACACAGATGCTAAGGTAGGATTACGAGAGTTGTGACAACAGATTTACAGGACAGGGATCTAGACAAGATTACATAGACAGCACAAAAGCATGAAAGACAACTGTACGCAAGGGTGTATGGCACGTAGTACACCTGGGCAATGGAATCTGGAACAAGACACCCTAGAAACCTCTTTCCAGATCTCCTTCAATGAAACTGATAGTTTAAATGTGGTACACCATGGTTCTCAATCTTCGCTGTGATAGAATAAATGCTAATGGGAACCAATAAAGTTGAATTGAATTAGTAAACCACATTTGTTGGGGGGGGGGGGGGGAACGGGGGGGGATTGCCCATAGTACACACAATCAAAAGGAGAGCGACAACTATAAATCGAGATTCAGCTGTGCCAAGGGAGACATTAGGAACCTGTGCAACGCTAACACTTAGGTTGCACTATCAGGGCTTGGTTGCACATTCGCTTCATCTAGCAGGTCTAGGCTCCAGAACTACTGCTCCACAACAAACAGCTTATCTCATTGAGGAGCTTTGCATGTCAGTGCCAGAGGGTCCAAGGAGGACTGGTGATGGCTGAGTTTCATCTGTTGAGATGAGGATCATAGCTTTTTCTACAATCCACCATAGCTCTTGTACGCAACCCGGACTTCCTCCAGCCGCCACTGAAACCCCGCGCCTCCTAAACAGTTTCCTCTGGAAAACCTTCTAAACACAAAAACCTTCTGCACTAAAATGTAGCATCACCCAATTCTGTTAATTTAGGATATGCATTGACGGCATCTTCTATTTTAGTGGGACTTTTCCTCAGCTTCTATCTATCCTATAAATATCCAGATGTTATTTACGCCCTAGGGTACGCATTACTGTTGCAATACCTTAGAGCTCTTTGCCGATGCAAGCATCTGACTCCACTCAACTTCCCGAGCGATCCCGGCATCACATATACAGTGAAGGATCAATAGCTGTATATATAGATATCTCTCACAGACATACCTCGTCATTCCCCGCTTGCAAAGGACCTTGCTCCCTATTTCTGCAGTGTCACAGATCCTTATTTACTTGATCATGTTTCCCGCTTTTGCATGTAATACTATATGTACTGCAGTGACGTCTGCAATGATCTTTTTGCACTGCAGAGATTCTCTTTGGACTGCAAATGCTTTCCATGTATAATATTCAGACGCCCTTGAGGCCTTTATGCAGCAAGGGACTGAGGGTCAGCCAACTTCAGTCAATGGCCAACTTGGAGTGATGCATTTCTGATCTTACACAAGGAGCACACCTACTCACAGTAACTCCCTTCATAGCAAAGTGTGCCTCTTGAGACAAAATAACCTTGCTTTAGAAAGGATCACAAAAATCATGACCAAAAAAAAGCATTGACAAAGCTAAAAGGCTGGCAGCCAACACCAGACATAATGGGTTTTCTAATGCTGGCTGTTCGGATGTCGTTCAGTCCATCTCCAAGTTGGGTGCTTTTTTTCCTTACTTACACCACACATCATTTTTGCAATCACTTAATATTACATATTTATTAAAGGAAATCTGGTTTCTGCATCCTGCTGTCGTTAGGTTACACGATTCAGAAAAGGGGGTGGTGATGAACAGAGTGTCTGAATTAAGCAGACCACTCTTACCCAGTCCAAAGATCAGGGCTTGATCCATCACCGTTTTTTAGCTCACTGCACCATACCAGCTCAGAACCTGGCTACATGCAAATTAGTCTGCCCTGGCCCAGTGCATCATGGGAACAGGGCAGACCAAACTACCAAGCCAATTCTTATACTGGGAAGAAACAAGCTTCCGGGGACCGGTTTCTGGCATTTCAGCCGTCTTCGGCCCGGCTTGCTTGAATCCTGATGGTGCAATGAGCAAGGGACTCACATCTGAGTAAACCCTTCCACACTTATGGCGGACAAAAACGATTCAGAAGGTAGGTTACAGGCCCATTTATTGAATTTTGACAATAAAGAAGATACCATGTCAATAGAAACAGAGGTTTTGGAATGAGGAAACGCACTAGAGGACCGATCGAATTAGTGCAGGGAAGCATTTCTGGGTCAGTGTACAGAGGAAATTAGTGAGGGAGAGACAGTGGGCGAGGCTGTGATACCTGGGAAAATGCATGACATAGCTTGGACTTGCATGCAATTAGTCCAGTGCATCCATTTCTATTCACACATATAGTCTTTCTACAAAGAAACTCAGGCATGGGTACAGGACAAGAGCAAATCAGGTGCAGCGGCGTACCACCGGGGTCATCGCTCATCCCTCCTTATTCAATATCTATGTGGCCCCTCTCGCTAAACATATTAGATTACATGTTTTTCAACCAACTCCTACACTGATGACACACAAATTGTGGTGTCTACCACGAGTAACATTGAGGAGGTGACTCGTCGATTCAATAGTTGTATGCAAGCAGTGGCTAGCTGGATTGGCAACCACTTCCTCAAATTGAATTCGGATAAAACCACATGGGGGAAGACAATGAAAGCTCGAGCCAGGATCGAGCCTGATTTGCCGAGGTTTCATGTGGCTTCCGCCTGCCTCTCTCCACCCAAGATGAGGCGTCCTGGTCAGAGCAGACTGTGGTACTGGGGTCAGCATCCGCTCAACATCCAGTGAATCTGGGCAAATCATTTAATCTCCCAGTGCCTATAAACAATGCATGTGCTCTTGTGTATTATAACTAGTGCTCATTCAAAGCACTCAAATGAACTTTGGGAGAGTTTGGCTACATTTTAAAAACTGCAGAAAATTGCATAGAGATGTAAAAAGAAAGCCTTGGCAGGAGGCAAGACAAATACAGATCAATTTATTCACATCAACTCTTTGTAAAGTGAAACCTGAAAAACTGAACATAGTGTAGCATCCCGGCTTCAATTGTATTATCTTAGGAAAATGATTTATTTCACCAAAACTCTTTTTTCATTATAATGTACGAAAGCACTTTCAAATACGTGAGTTCAGATTTCTAGTTGTACAAAAATATATTTTCAATAAGCACATCCCAGTGCAGTGCAATAATGTGCCCCATAAGTGTCAAAGTTCCCACATGTTAAAGAAATACACTTTTTAGAATACGAGACTTTAGCATATTCTACATCTTCTTTGGAGTAAGAGTTACATAGCAAATATTTTCAGGGCTCGGTGCATGCATGGGCTCTACAAGCCGAGCCAGACCCTTGCCTCGCCTCTCCCTGTTAATTTGCTGGCTTGCCCACCTCCAGTATGATTAAAACACAAACAACTGGCAAAAGAAACCTGCAGCCCTAAAATTGCCAGATACTCTGCACGGAAGAAGCACTGCTAGTAGTTCGATTATGAGTCAGGTAATACAGCGGTGATCCTGGAGGAAGGGGGCCAATAAACTATTTTGCTGCGTGCACAACCACCTAGCTCTTACTTCACACCTGAGCACACTCCACCTTATCCAGCCCCATAATGTGTGAACAAACGAGCCACCGTTTCCCTTCAGTCTATGGTTGCTGTACATATCAGTGCAGCTGCAACATCTACTTACAGCTGGGCTGACATGCCACTGCATGCTGCACAGAGCCCGGCGAACATTATCCCAACATTACTGCTAAACACCCACTGTCAAAGCAGGTAGGTCTGGCTTTGGCAGACAGCCTTTATTTTGTTTTGTCAATGCTCTTTTTTTCCAATAGTGTTTGAAAAACTATTTGGGGATGCTGAAAAAGTCATGCTAATTATAAAAGACACATTTAAAAAAAAAAAAGCCAGAAGCAAAATATTTTATTGGCTGCTTAAAGCAGACTTTGCCATGTACTGACGGTACTGATGTGAACTACTTTGGGTCGATGTGCTCGTTGTGAAAGTAATTAAATACCATCACTTAGAAATACAGCCAATGACTGCAGTGAGCTTACCCATTGCCCTATGGGCAGAGAATAGTGTGACTGACAACATACCAATGGCAGAGGCAGGCAATCTTAAAGCACCTCCGTGTAATTATGTATTTTATTATATATCATTTTGTTAAAGGTTTTAACGGTCTCAGACCGCCAGCGCCCACAGCTATTATCAGAACCCTGAGGAAAAGTAAGTGCCGATTCTCAAAAATGAGTGTCGGTGGCCCCACTGTCAGCCACTGGCTCAGATAAATCACCAACTGCATTGGAACACTATTCTGTAACCTCCCTTCCCACAGTCCTATATTAACATTTTAAATGTTAACAACTTGGGACAGATACACACATACTTCAAAAAAAATAAACTTTAAAAACACCAAAATGTTGAGGAATGATATAGAAGATTGAATCTTCTGAATGGTTAGTGCCTGTAGTCTCGGCACCCAAAGATGGAGGGAAGAATATCAGAATATGTGTTGATCTTCCTGATCGTAACAGGAATATCTGGTAGGACAGGCAACCTCTACCCCACAATGTAGAGGAACAATCACTGCTAGGAAGGCTAAGGTGTTCAGTGCTCTCGATTGGTTTTCAACCTACCGTCAAGTTTTGTTGAGCGAGGACTCCAGGCACTTAACCTCACTCTTTACACCCCAGAGTGGTTACGCTTCATCAGGATGCCCCTTGGGTTGTCCTCAGCGGCCTCCTGTATCCTACACATAATGGGAAAGTGTTGGAGGGTGTGCAACAAATGTTTCTTTTTTAGGATGACGTCCTAGTTAATGGTAAAAACTGAAGCAATCATGAGGATGTTTGGAGCAAGTGATGGTGAAACTACAGAAGAGCAGAACGGCCCTGAAAAGAGAGAAATGACAATTCAGAATGGGGCCAGTAACTTACTTGGGCCACACTATCCCTGGGGAGGGGATCGGTCCCAAATTTGATTTGGTCAAGCCTATTGTAGAGGTGCGGATACCCTGTGACAAAGATTATCTTTGGGTTTTACGGAATACTATTCCAAGCTAATTAAGGGTTTTGGACACTAGTTCATCTGATGAGACAACTCCTTAGGAAAGAGGAAGAGTTTGAGTGAAATGAAGAGAGTTGATTAGTATGTCAACATTAGGACAGTTCGATGTCCGTAGAAGGACCATTTTGACTACTGATGCCAGCTTGAAAGGACTGGGAACTGTTTTGTCCCAGCTAGATATTGGGGGAAGAAAGAGGGATTGCTTTTGCATCCAGGGCATTCAAGGGATCATAAATTCACTACTGGGTTGTAGAGAGAGACTCTGGCATGCACACAGGTGGTGAAATACTTCAAATTTTATTTGTGGGTGCTGCCTTTTAAAATACACAGTGACAATAAACCACTGGTAAATTTGTTGTCATGTAAGGGGGTGAGCACCCAGACTACCAGGTGGATGGAAGGAGTGAGAGAATTGAATGTTGAGGTACCACGTGTGAAGGGTTCACAGAACAAGTTGGCAGACAGTCTTTCTAGACTACCTAGGGTGAGTGATGATGTGAATGTTGAAGGAGATAAAGTGTTGTGTGTGGGTCAAGAAGCAGTGAAGGAGGAAGAGTGGGACTTAAAGAAAATGATAAGTGACTTTGTGGTGAAAGGCTGGCCAAATGCAGAAGTTCTTGCTGAAGTTGAAAAGCGATAGAGTCAAAGAAGAGTTGTAACTAGAACAAAGTGATTTATGTAGAAGTGGGAAATGTTCCACTTGAAGGCATGAAGGTGTAGTTGGTGTACTTTGCACACAAGGATCATTTAGGCAGATATCTCACTAAATCCAGGCTGAGAGAAATGTATGGGTAGCCAGGTATGGTTGAGGATATACTTCGGGATTGCAACATCTGTGCCCATGCGGACAAGGGGGGGAAGTAATGCAGGTGCCCCTTTCATCTGTATAAGTTCGTAATGAGCCCTGGCAAAAGTTAGGAATGGATATATAGGGGCCCTTTGATTTGCTGAGTCTTTCAGAGAGGTTTGTGTATTGGTTGTCGATTATGCCACGAAGTGGGTAATGGCTAAGTGTTTCAATAATGTCACTTCATGGACCATTATTGATTTTTTGAAGGTAGAGGTTTCTAAAGAGGGCATTCTATATAATGTGGCGATGGATAATGGTGTGCAGTCATGTCACAGGAAATGAAATATTTATTTTATGCCATGGCAATATAGTATTGTCGTACAGCACTCTACCACCCTCAAGCTACTGGTCTGGCTGAGGCAATGAATAAGTTAGTGAAGAGCAACGTACAGCAAACTTTGCAGCTTAGGGGATTGTTGGTAGAGATCTTAAGAGAGACCCTGTGGCCACACAGGTTTACCCCCAATAGTGTGGCTGGGATATCTCCATTTGAAGGGTTGAGGGGTAGACTGGATAAAACTAAGTTATCATCAGCTATGTGTTTCCTTGGAAGTGGTGGTATGGTTGGTATTGCAAACAGCGAGAGCATTAGAGAGCACCTGCGTATTTACAAAGAAAGGTATGATGCTGTGCATAAAATCAAGAGTGGAAGAAGGAATGTTGGAGACATGGTTTATGTCAAGATACCTAGATTTGTAAAGAAGGGCTCCGCAAAATTTATGCGACTGTATAAAGTTGCTGAAATTAAAAAAGAAAGCGGTTATTTTGACACTGGTGATGTGTGGAGTATGTTGCAGTTAGTGAGAGCAATGGCAAGTGGTGGTGATACTATTATGTTGGATAAATCTGATGATCATGTCAGAGCAGTGAACTCCAAGAAACTACATGGTGGGTAATGTAAAATTAGAGACCGTGCTGTGCGTCGCAGTACATCGCAAACAAAACCTGGGCGGCTGTGTAATTTCGTCTAAGAAGCTTGGTACCATACTGTTTTGTGATTCTATAGTATACCCAGTCACTATTGTACTGGTTGACACACATATATTAAACGTTCTTTTTTTATTTTCAATGTTAGAAACTTTTGTAACCAACGTACATTCTGTATTTTTTATGGATGGCAGAGCAAAGTTATTTCATCTCGTATTTTGTTTAATCAGTTTTGCATTTTAATTCCCAGATCCATGTTCTTGCATTTGTCCTTTTGTTTTTGAGTTATACATTTTGTTTAGTCACGCTGAACTGTGATGTGTGTTGTGGTCGATCTAGAGACCGACAAGCTTGAAAACAGAATGGAGCGCGCAGCGGTTGGGTTGGGAGGAAGGAGACTGCAGATAGGGAGCAGACGGTTGGTGATGACGCGATAAGTCTCAATAAAAGATAAAATACTGGACAGTGTCATTTGAGACGCACCAGAACGCGCTACTCAAAAACAAATGTAAAACGCTTTTCTGCATTTCAACTACTTTAGGTTTCGGCTGCAAAAAAGCTGCACAAGCAGCTTTTGCGCAGGAGAAATCTAATGAGTTACAGTATGTTGCTCTGGAATCCGCCCGCTGTTTCATTGGCTAGCTCCATAAATGGAGGCTAGCCATTGGAACAGAGAGGCGTCCGTCATGGCCGGACCAGATTCGGGGGCGTTCGAGAATTTTTGGCTTTTGGCTACGTCATGCCACGTCAGCCAAAAGCCGGGAACGCCCCCGAATCTGGTCCGGCCGGGCCGTGCTTGCTGCTGTCCTGCCTTCCTCCATGTCCCTCCTCCCGCCGTCCCCCCTCCCGCTCTCCGTGTGGTCCTGCCTTCCTCCGTGTCCCCCCTCCCGCCGCCCCCCTCCCCCCAGCTCTGTGCTGCAAAATGTCTCTGGAAATGTTTTTCAAATGTTGGCAACTATGCCTAAGCGATCGCTCATGAGCTGAAAATGTGCTTCAAGGTTGTGCTCAGCGCCGCAAATGTCAGCGGGTGCGGTCGTGTGAAATGTGTTCTGTCAGCATCTTAGTCTCTAACGGGGTCTATGTAAAGTTCTACCGTTAAGGTTATACTATTTTTGGTTTATGCATTAATATTAATACAATCTGGTTTCCTTAAAAAAAAGTATTTTAACAAGGTATGGTAGAATCTGTATCACCGTTTGTTTTGATTGTGACATTCCACATGAAACACTGTATCCTTCGCCGCGAGAATCCAGGCGCTAGCACGCACTGCCCGGCTTCTGGATTGGCCGATAATAGTGTACCGTGTGCAAGGCCCTCGGGGCTTCTGCCAGCCGGGACTAGCCGCGCCGCGTTATCTGTGCCGGAAAATGTGCCAGGTCAGTGACCTCCGGAGAACCGGCACGTAGACTGAATGGGCCGGGGCGAGCCTCGTTTGTTGTGCCTCGGTTACCATCTAGCGGCGGTGTGCGCTTGCACGTCGGAAATGTACAGATTCAGCACCCATCACAGGGTTACATTTTACATCGCACGCTATACCCCGATACTGTAGTGCAGGTGACAGGTGCTCGCATAACCAAAGAGACCGTATATAGGGTCATCAGAATTTTATGGTAAAAAAAACCAGGACATTTAACAGATAGGACTGCAATTTTAATTCAACCGAGAGCACAGAATGACAGCGCTCAGCAACACACGTAAATCTACAGAAGAGGCCGTAATTGCATAATTAAAATGCAATTTTTAAAGACCGGAGAATGCCTGTTAAATAGCTTTCTTATAAAAGCTGCTAACTATTCCTGCTTTGGAAAACCTAAA
This sequence comes from Lissotriton vulgaris, assembly GCF_964263255.1. NCBI lineage: Eukaryota > Metazoa > Chordata > Amphibia > Caudata > Salamandridae > Lissotriton > Lissotriton vulgaris. The sequence continues at coordinate 194,929,146 of NC_141688.1, read as the reverse complement.
AAGGCAATACCCACCATTTTCAGTCGACCCTCTCCAAAATCTAGGACCGGAGCTACATTTCCCGAAATCTGCCAGGACAGCTGGTGAAAAAGAGCGACTGTCCTGGTGAATCCGGAATGCCTGGCTATCCTACCATATGCCAAACGTCCATTGCGCCTCGTAGCTACCCACACTGGTTTTGTCCTCCTGTTTTTAGGTTTCGACTGCAAAAAAGCTGCGCAAGCAGCTTTTGCGCAGGAGAAATCTAATGAGTACAGTATGTTGCTCGGGAATCCGCCCTCTGTTCCATTGGCTAGCTCCATAAATGGAGGCTAGCCATTGGAACAGAGAGGCGTCCGTCATGGCCGGACCAGATTCGGGGGCGTTCCCGAGAATTTTTGGCTTTTGGCTACGTCATGCTACGTCAGCCAAAAGCCGGGAACGCCCCCGAATCTGGTCCGGCCGGGCCGTGCTTGCTGCTGTCCTGCCTTCCTCCGTGTCCCTCCTCCCGCCGTCCCCCCTCCCTCTCTCCCCCCTCCCGCTCTCCGTGTGGTCCTGCCTTCCTCCGTGTCCCCCCCTCCCGCCGTCCCCCCTCCCCCCTCCCCCCCTCCGTGTGCCCGTCCCCCTCCCGCTCTCCGTGAGCCCGGGGCACATTCTTGTTCACATTGAAATCCAACTGCTGTTTGTTCGTTCGTAGTGATTGAGCAGCGCACTGTAAACTCTATGTAAACAAGAACAAAATGAACGAAACGCAGGCTAAACACACCAGTGTTTAAGATCTTTGATTATGCGTTTTTCTCAAGTTTGGAGCTAAAGCTATTTAAACAGAAGCCATGCCCGGATTTAATGCTGCTTAAAACACCTGTTCTATGGTAAATCCAGAAGTCGGCTTCAGGAAGCTCGGGTTTAAGAAGAAGCGCCGAGGCACCATGGCCCCACGGCGTCGCGCCGGCTGTAGGGCCTGGTTTTGATCGTGAGTCTTCAGGCCGGCTCAGAGGCTTTTCTTAGCGTTCTAGCGTGAAATGACGCACACTGTTATCGCGTTTGCTTGTCAGTGACTGGAAAAACAGCATTCCGGGGACTAGTGGGGCGATCCTTCTCATAGAGAAGTGGAGAGGCCTTTGAAGCGGTAAAACATGCCGCGGAGTTTAATCCGGGTCTCCCGCCCGAATGGGCGGAGTATAGATACTGAGGGAGAATGTCGGCATTGTAATGTATTTGTATCGGAGCATGTATAAAGCGCTTTCCGGTAGTGGAATTGGGAAGAAATACTCTCGGAATGCTGAAATTGGCGGTCAACGAGTGGCAGAGCATAGGGGGTGGAGTCACGAGGGGCGGAGCTTGAGTTTGACAATCATAATCCAAATAAATGACTAACATATCCACCACTCAAATTACTTTCATATTTTCACTATACTAATTCACCACTAATCCTTTATGGGTTCCGTAGTAGAGTGCTACTTGCCATAAAAGCGCTTTGACGCCTCGTCAGGTTAGTAAGCGCTATATAAATGCAATTACAATTTCAATATAATAGAATTTAAAGAGGTAAAATAAATCTAGTGGTAAACACAGTTCTGAGAGAGTTCTGTGTTTCGTACAGTCACAGTTATGACTCAAAGCAGCATAGAGAGTCAATGTGCCACCTGCAAAGCACACAGTGTAAAATTAACATGAAGATCACACATTTGTATTTTATTTAGATAGGTAAGTGGGCTACTGCTTTTGAGACAGATATAATTTTTTTGCGTTACTTCCAGTTCATAAGTAAATGCGAATCCATTATGTCTGTGACATCTCCTAAGAACAAAATAGATATATTTTGCGTTCGGTCTGTACTAATCTGCAAACATTTGTAACAATGGAACACTGGGAGCTTAATTACTTTTCCTTGTACCTAAAGGGCATGTAGGTTATGTGCCCTTGGTAAATTCATTGACTGTTTTGGAATTATGACAATGTGAGTATGAGGAGGATACATGAACAGAAGGGTATTTTATCCCACCAGTTTTATAATTAATAACTGTGTGGGCTGTGAGCTGTGTGGGCTGTGAGTTGTGAGCTGTGGGCTGTGAGAGCTGTGAGGGCTGTGAGCTGTGAGAGCTATGTGGGCTGTGAGCTGTGTGGGCTGTGTGGGCTGTGGGCAATGTAAATAACAATGCCATTTATTTATAAGTTAAAAAAAAAAAAGAAATGTCATGAGCAATGCCAATAGCTCTAACTTTTCCAAAGGCGAAACCATTGCATTGTAAATGCTTGTTTTAATAGTTCTCATCCGTGAAATGCGGTGGGCTGATCAATGCGGACGGACAGGCCCTAAAGCCAATGACTGACGGCAGCTGAATCACAGTAGCCAATGACTGTAAGTGGATGTCCAAAAGCCCCTTTCTGTACGCACAGGTTTTTTATATTTCTATGGGTTGTGTTAAAAGATAGCCCTCGGCAGAGATTTAAAGTGGTCTATTTGTGAGACCTAAAAAGGACAGAGTAACAGTACTTTTTTGTGGATTCTTCAGAAGCAGTTGTCCTAAGAGCTTGGTCTATGTACTAGCAGGCTGTCTATGCATTATTTTACCCCAAGTCAATAAACAACTGTGGGATTGGTGGTAAATATTCCCACAGTGCCACTGGACCAGCATCAAGTAGCAGGTTCAGCCATCAGTTAACCAACAGCAGGGAGCTCTGTAGGCCTGGATAAGCAAGAGGGCATCCCTTGGAACCGGGCATCCCTTGGAACCAGGCTCACTGCAGCACTCCAAGTCTCATCACCAGCTGTAGGAGGCCGAAGGTAGCGGTCAGTGCCACACTAACAAAAACAAAGAATACAGTGTGGATTTAACAAATGCACTGCACTGAGGAATGCAGAGACTCACTGGTGGATCCAAACCGAAAGGTGGGTGTCAAGAGGAGGAGAGAAGATGGAAAGTGTGGGCGATCATTCACTGTACCCTCTCCATCTCCATTTGCCAGCTCCCACAAGGAATGTTTAAACACTGAAGGGCGTCTACCCCACTACGGACAACTCTCTTGGGTACTTCATGGACCCTCTGTCTTAAAATATCTTACGTCCAATGCAATATGAAGAAGAAATCATAGAGAAGTTATATGGTACTCCTAAGAAACTACCTCAGTGTTGATGTTTTGGACGTGGAGGCTGTATGTATCAACACCAGACAATCAACATGACAGTGATGTATAAAAACAAAAGTTTAGGACAGAAAATCTTAATTACATTAAATTGTCTCCCAAGGTCGATTGTTTGCTCTTTGCTCGCAGTGTTGGATCCATAATGCGAAAATAAAATCCTAGCATCAGAATACCACGTCAAGAAACCCCACTGGGCTGGATGGTCTACTCGCATCCATTAGGCACAACTTCTGATTTTTAAGAAAGCAAGATTCACATTTTGGAATAATGTTAGCAGGTATTTAATTCTCATCTATTTCGGTGTGCCAACAGATGTCCAAGCCCACCTAGATCAGAGGGATTCCCATTTCAGAGCATTTGTGCTCCTAAAAGTCCTCCCCGCTCCCGTTGGCACTAACAGTGGTGTTACACCTAAAGGAGATTTTGCTCTGAAATGCGTTCTCTCCCCTAAATGGGATTCCTGCTCCTAATATATGTTACAACACTCGTGATGATACTGCACCAAGAGTGACTGTCACCTAAATGTGAATTACCAATAAATGTGTTACCATATTGCTGCTTCCTTACTTTAAACATAGTGATTTTGCACCTAGAGGTGGGTTTGTGCTCTTAAATGTTTTCCACACCCATGCAGATGTGACATCAATGATTATTATGCACCCATTGTGTTCGCAAATAAATGTGATGCCAAACTAACAAATTTCACAGCAAATGCGGCATCTGTTCCCTGTGTATCCACGGATTTGGCACTTAAATGCGATGCCTCACTCCTAGCCGACACTGCACCAAGACTGACTTCGCACTTAAACATGTTTGTACATTTAAACGTGAGTTTTACTTTTAATTGTATTTTTACACAAAAGGGTTTCCACATTTTGTTTCTTTAGCACGAAGGGTGAATGATCCCCACTAAGAGGGATTTTAAACTTTTGTGCAACCCTGCGGATGATGAACCAGGAGTGATTTTTGCACCTCAGTGAGCTGTCATCCAAATACGAAGTGCTATAGTTGACCACCACCTACACCTATTTTAAATTCTTAATTACCACATATTCTCAGTTCGGGGTATTGCCCATAGCTTCATATAGCTACTGCTGTATATTCAATCTGCTTTTTTCAAATTAAACACCTCAGAGACCCTACTCTTCCAGGAGAACATAAATTATACCCAATTACTGCAAACACCGGCGAACCCAGAAACAGTGATAAGTACTGTAGGCCCTGACTAGACCCCACCCTATTGTGATGTTGAAAGTCCTAAATGTTGAACCCCGGCTAGGGATGTTGACTCCCACACGCTGCCTCTAATGACATCAATACCCCTAGCTACCCTTCTCAATTCCTCTCACGCCTCCCCATTATTATGCCCATGCACCTTCGGATATGAAAAACAGCAGAATGAATGCATAAAGCAAATTAGTCTGTACCATAACAAGTACCAAACCTACAGCTCACGATGTACAAGGCCAGCAATGTTTTTCCCCAAACCCGCACAAGAAGGAATAGGGAAGCGCAAATACATGGTGGAGACGTAGTTAAAGCGAGAGGTGATAGATGCTCCGACTACTAATGCTCAGTGGTTTTCAGTCAGTCTACGACTCCGTTACCCTAGTTAAAAGTAACCATTTTTTACTCATAAATTACCCTTGGGAACCAATGAGGATTCAGAGTCAAAGATAATCCTGAGGTTTTATGACCTTCTCTCCTAAATAAAGTCAGAAAAAGGACAACTGTGACCAAGCTGGAGCGACATGGACAACATTCAAAAACAATCTTTGACTGATGCTGCTCACAGTCTATACCTGGATGGGGGCTGACAGAAGGCGTCATGCCTCTGGGTGTCATTAGCGTAGCATTAAACACCAGATACCCATAAATGGGAGCCAACAAGCAGCGGATGTCCACAGAAGAGCGCCGAGGACCCGGAGGAACTCTGTGGGACACCCCAGTGCACCCTTCAGCTCTCAGAGCCACAGAGGGCCTGTTGAACCCATTGGGAGCGGTCTTCCAAGAAGGTAAGGATCCTGCTGGAGATGCTAACTGCAACTCAGCGCCATCTTAGGGGCCATGGACAGTTCTTAAAGAACAGACAGAGTGCCCGCTCAAACGAAGGATACCATCTCAGAATCCCAGAGGCCAGGCAGCACAGCAGGATGAGAGCTCAATCTAGAGGGAATTCTTGACGGCCACGAGAGGTTTAGAGCATGTGCTGCTGAGGGTGATTTCAGGAAACTGTTCGATCAAAAGGGCATGCCTTCTGAGACGATTACACCCCGACAACAAGGGAGTATAGCCGTTTCAGATGCATGTGCACAGGGGGTAGGGGGTGTCTGTCACTGTAGCAGCCAACCGATTAACAGGGAGAGCCGAGCCAGAGTTAATCCAAGGCTTTGGCTTGACTAAGAGCTTGTGCACAAGCCGAGCCTTGAAAACATCCAGTATGTAAATTGAGCAACATAAATCAAGAATAGGATTAGGTCTCTTCAAAATTGGGGGGCGTGGTCTCACGCCGGAGGAAGATGTCCCCTTACGAGTGAGCTTCGTGCGACCGCGCATCTTCTGTGCCGCCCACAGCCCTTATTCCGGGCACAGCGGGAGCTTTGATGCCGGATTGCTGCTCGTAAAGAAGCGGAGACACGATTGATATTTCCTGTTGCTCTCCAGCTGCCACGACAATCCAGCGCCGACGTGCCAGACTTTTCCTTAGAGTTATGTGAGAGGTGGCCGCCATTTTACAGCGGCCGCTCGTAGCACGTTTATTCAAGGTAACAGGCGTTTCCCTTCTTAAACGCGCGGCAATGTGTGGCTCCTTTTATAACTGCAACCTATCCAATTTTTATATTATATTATAGGCATTTTTTATGTTTTTAAAAGCATCTAGGTCAACAAATGTGTTTTTTTCTTTACCTTCATCCTTATGAATATAATTACCCGCTTCATATTTTCTCTTCCTGCATGACTTTCTCTCAAAATAAGGAATTACTATAATTTTCCTCAATATCTGCTGCTTTTATGAGGAATATTTTTTTTTTACTAACTTTGGGTGAATTCTTCATATTTTTTTACATATTTGGTCACACCCCTTAGCCTCATGATGCATGGCTTGTGATTTACTAATTGCCATGTAACTTATATCATATTCCTACATAGTGAATACTTGAGTGCTGAATTGTTTCTCTCTGGAGCCTTTGTCATTTAAGTATTTCATTAAGCGTATGGGCAGATTGAAAACCTTATTAATTAATTCTTGCACGTCTCATCATTTCAAAATGGCCAATGAATCTCAAACTTCGGTAAGCCTCATCAACAGGTACCAAGCCCAAGAGAGCTAAGAATAATCCTCCATCACCCATCTGATCCTCTCAAAATCCTGTTCTATTATTTAGGATGAAGTGAGAGGGCTTAAGTCCTTTATGACTAGGACTAATGAAATACAGCAACAAATTGAGGATAGATGGATTAGTATGGACAATAAGTTGTTGGATATGGAGCAACAAATTAGTGATCTGCGCGATGCATCTACCAAAATCCCATATTTGGAACAAGACATTCATCGTTTAAAGCTGCATACAGAGGACCTTGAAATTCGTAATAGAAGCAATAATCTACATCTTTATGGTCTTCCAGAAAATCTTGAAGGTCCGGATATGCTTCTTTTTCTAAAGAAATTTCTGCCAGAACTTTTGAAACTTCAACCAGAGACTGCATTAAATATCTAACGTGCTCATAGACTTGGCCGCCTGCAGCCCCATGCTTCCAAACCTAGAGGCATCATCATGTTATTCTTTGAATTCACAGACTTAAAGCGAGTCCTCTCTGCAGATAAAACTAAGCGTTGCCTCATGATCTGGTTACAACATCTTCATTTCTCAAGACTTATCTAATGCCACTAATGCAAGAAGGAAATAATTTTTGGCTCTACGTCCTCAGATGAGACACTTGAATATCAGATATGGGTTCCTTCATCCTTGACTGTGTACAGTTACTCATAATGGCTCCACACGTTCGTTTGATGATCCTCTTAAATTGAATTAAACTTCAGAATATCTCTACTGATTTTGCGGGAGGTTCTACCTCTCGGCCTTAATGTTCCTAATGTTCCATTTGTCTGATTAGCATACTCATTGTGGCTGTTCGCGACATATAATTCTATTATATATTTATACACATACATACATACCATACATACCATACATACCATACATACCATACATACCATACATACCATACATAGGCAGCCCGTCCCGACGTTGTCCTGGTATGAATTGCTGTCGGCCAGTAGTATATTGTTTTGTAGGAATTCGTTTTGATAGCATTTCTTATCTGTGACAGGCCTGTGAAACGCTCCAATTCACAGTGCACTGCTGATGCACTTTAGAGTGCGCGTTCAGTAGTGAGTGCACGTTCAATAGTGTGTGTACTCTAGTTTCCCTACTTTATTTTTCCTTGCAATATTATATAGCGCGAACTCGACAACATGGCATGAGCACAATTTACATTACAGAAGAACACATTCATTTGTGGTAGGCACGGGGAGACAAAGCGATTTGCCTGGAATCACAGGATGTTGAGCTGATACCGAGATTCGAACGTAGCTCCCCAGCTCTAAAGTTCGCAATTCTAGAACTTGTGGCGAGAGGTTTGTCTAAAAGTGTATGTCGGTGCTGGCCATCAATAAGAGAGATCTGTGCATTTTTCAAATGGGTGGTGAAAAAATAGGAGTATGTTGCTGGAGATGTGGGCCGCCGTGCCACCAATGTACTTACCGGGGGAGGGTAAACAGCCATTATTCCGCAACTTTCTTTCCGCATACCATCACTCCGCATACTTTCATTACGAAAGTACCATGACTCCGCAATGCCATTATAACGCATGGCATTACATTTTATATGCCTTTACCATGCATACATTTATGTTATGTTATGTTATGTTATGCGTTTTTATTTGGCGCACAGATGCTCCAGCTAAGGAGCGTCCTGGCGCCCGACAAGGCAGCAGCACAACACAACGAAAACAATAATCAAACAGTGTAAAAGCTAAGGAAATAAAGTTTTCACCGCACGGCGGAAAGAGAGCAGGTCCTTCTCAGCATGAATCGCCGGGGGCAGGGACTTCCACAGAACCGACGCGCGAACTTGAAATGAACGCCCTCCTGCCCTACTCCGTTTAAAGCGTGGCACAACAGCCAGTAACAAGTCCGCAGATCTTAAGGCTCGGGTTGGGGTGTAATGAGCTAGAAGAGCCATAAGAATCGTTGCTGGGGACCCCTTCAGAATCTTGTAAGCGACACAGAGGATCTTAAACTGGATCCGCTGGGCCACCGGGAGCCAGTGCAGTGAACGCAAAGTGCTAGAGGTAGGGCAGAATCTTGGTAAGCCTACCACCGATCTAGCTGCGGCGTTCTGGGTCCGTTGTAAACGCCCAATCTCTGCCTGATTCAGTCCAACCAGTAGGGAACTCGCATAATCCAGCCTAGAGATGACAGTGGCTTGGATCATGAGCTGCCTCGTGGGGGCATCGAAAAACTTAAGCACTGGACGAAGCCCACGCAGAATACCAAAGCAGCAGGCTGCCGTACGTTTGGTATGACACACAAACGTAAGGGTAGGGTCCAGCCAGACCCAGAGGTTCTTAAGCTCGGCGACTGGGATGGGAGCAGGACCCAGGTCCCCTGGCCACCATCTCTCTCCCCAAAGTTCCGGTTGTTTGCCAAAGACCATGACCTCGGTCTTACTAGCGTTCAGCTGGAGACAGTTGGACGGCATCCAGCTGGCGACCGCCGGCAGTCCTTGTTGAAACCTGGGGGCATCGACTTCGGCATCCCCGCTGATCGTAACCGCTAGCTGGGTGTCATCAGCGTATGACACCATCGTCATGCCCCATTGCCTGACAACCTCAGCCAGCGGCCTTACGTAAAGATTGAACAACGTAGGACTCAGCGAGGAGCCTTGGGGGACCCCCAGGTTCAACGGATGGAATTTGGACTGGTAAGGTGGGACGGTCACGCTAAAGGCCCGATTGGCTAAAAACGACCGGAACCACTGGAGAGCAATGCCGGTGACACCAGCCTCCTCTAAGCGCCGCAGAAGGATCGGGTGCGAGACGGTGTCAAAGGCAGCGCTCAGGTCTAGTAGCACCAGCGCTGCCATTTGTCCCGCGTCAAGCACGGAGCGAAGATGCTCCACCATATAAAGCAGAGCCGTCTCCGTGCTATGACCGGCCCTAAACCCATTCTGCGTAGCATCGAGGATATCTGCATGGCGGAGATGTTCCGAGAGGACAGCGTTGACATGCGCCTCAGTCACCTTGGCCGGCCACGGCAGGAGTGAAATTGGCCGATAGCTCTCAGGCTTGCTACCGTCCAAGCTAGGTTTCTTGAGGATAGGACGAACCATGGCTCGCTTCCACTTCAGTGGGACCTCGCCAGATGTGAGTGACGAGTTGATCAGAGAGCATAGCGGCGAGATCTCATGTACCGCTAGGTCTTTGAACACAGCTGGGCAAAGCGGGTCCTCTGGGGAGCCAGACTTCACCTGACGAGCCAAAATGTCGAGACTATCAGGTGTTAGGATAGGAAAGGAATGCAACCCCTCAGATGTTAACGGCTTAAGGGTGGATTAGCCGCGGGGGTGGCCACCGGAAAGGCTCGATAAATGGCATTAACCTTTTCCAGAAAGAACTCTGCCAATTTTTCACAGTGCTCCACCGAGCTCTGGTGCGTCGAAGTTACCTTTTTGGCCGTGAGGTCTTTCAGCACCTTGAAAATAGCCTTAGACGGGTTCGAACTCGTCCTAAATTGTGCAGCATAGAAGGCGGCACGGGTTCTGCACACTGCCCGGTGATACAGTTTCACCGTAGACAGGTAGAGAACCTTCTTCATGCTGTTATAAGACTTGCGCCAAGCCCGCTCTGCACGCCTACAAGAAACCTTCAGTGCCCGTAGCGAGTCATCGTACCAAGGGCTGGCTTTGCCGGTTCCAGTTTTACAGCATACCATGGGAATGAGTGTGTCTAAAGCCCTAGAAACCCAATGACAAAACCTGTCATAGACCTGATCAGCCGACCCCGTGATGTCAAATGAGTCGGCCGATAGGAGATGGAAAAACTCGTCCAGCTTGAGTTTATTCCAACGACGTCTTGGAATAGAACACACCATTGGCTTAGGTTGTATAGCCGGTGTAGGGCAATGGATCTGTATCAAATAATGATCAGTCCATGCTAGAGGTGTGTAGCTGGAAATGCAGGCTTCCGTAAGATTGGTAAAAAACGGATCGAGGGTATGACCCCCTGAATGGGTGGGCTGTGCCACCAGCTGAATCAGCTGGAGCGCCTCAAGATCGGCCACAAAACTGGACACCGTGGGGCTAGCTATGTTGTCAAAGTGCAGATTTAAATCTCCAATGATGGAGAAATTGGAACACCCCGCAGCCAGTTCACTAATGGCGTCAGGTAGCGCCGCTCTAAAAGCCACTTCACTCCCTGGGGCCGATATATCAGTAGCCCCGACAGGGTGAAATTAGGTGTAATAGCTACCTTAAACATTGCACTTTCGCAACCCGGGATTTTTTGACCATGCCACGTACATGAGTAGCAGGACTTAACCGCAAGGGCTATTCCCCCGCCTCTAGAAGCTCGGTTCAAAGTGAATACTGAGTATTCCGGCGGGAAGGCCAGGTTGACAACGGCCGAGTCGGCATCCTGCAGCCAGGTCTCCGTCAGGAAATTCGTTCTAAATGCATGAATGGTAAAAGCATGTTTTTTTATGTTTGGATAGGGTAAGTATGGGTATAGGGTTATATGTTTTGGGGTACTGAGGTATATGTTTTGGGGTGTTTTAAGGGTTCAGATATAGTTTTGGGTTATGGGGTACAAAGGTAGTTTTAGGGTTTAGGGATAGGTATGGGTTTTTGGGTACAGGAGTATTTTTAGGGTTCAGGGCGAGGTTTGGGTTATGTTTGGGTTTTGGGGTACAGGGGTATTTTAGGATTCATGGCTAGGTTTGGGTTTTGGGGTACAGGGTTATTATAGGGTTCAGGGGTAGGTTCAGGGCTAGGTTTGGATTTTGGGGTACAGGGTTATTTTTAGGGTTCAGGGGTAGGTTTGGGTTTTAGGGTACAGGGGTATTTTAAGGGTTCGGGCTAGGTTTGGGTTATTGGGTGCAGGGGTATTTTTAGGGTGCAGGGCTAGGTTTGGGTTTAGGGGTACAGGGTATATTGATAGGGTTAAGATGGGTTGGTGTTTAAGGGTGTTGGGGTATTTTAAGGAGTACGGGTGGGTTATGATTATGGGGTGCAGGGGAATTTAGAGGGAGCAGGGTGGGATTAGTTATTAGGGTGTAAAGGGCAATAACATAAAATAATAAATAAAAATATTATGAATAATGCAATTTAAAAGAATAAATGTTGTAATTAAATTTAAAGAAGAAGTGTATATATATTAAAGTAAAGTCTAAGGCCTAGATGTATCAAGCCATTTGCGATTCGCAAAATCGCAAACGGTCTTTTTGTATGTTTTGGCATGCAAAAAAAAAAACGCTAAATAAGGAATCGCAAAAATTTGCGATTCCTTATTTTGCTATAGCATTTAAGGAATCACAATTTTGCGATTCCTTAAATGCTATGTATGTAGCATTTTTTAAGTGCGAATTTTGGATAAGAAATCGCAAATTACCACCAACTTGTAGTTGATGGTAAGTTGTGCATTGCAATTTGGCATTTTTGAAGGTGGCATGTGACGCACAAACATGCACATAGGGCATGTATGTGCGCCATATGCACACACATGTTAATTTCGGGGGTGCAGCAGGGTATCCTTGAGACACCCCTGCACCCTTGAAATTATTCTCATTTTGCGATTAGCAAATTGAGATGTATTTCACATAGGAATGAATGGGAAATTATTCCTTATTTACGAATTCGCAAATTGAGAATTCGCAAATAAGGAAAATTAAGAAATCGCTAAAAAATAGCGATTTTTTACATACATCCCATTTTGCGATTTCTAAATAGCGATTCCTTCAAAATCGCTATTTAGAAATCGCAAAGGGGAATGTGGATACATCAACCCCAAAATATCATGGTGGTCAAAACAAAGCGGGTAAGATGTTAGCTAACTATTTGAAGATTAAATTTGAACAGAAACTCATTGGTCTCAATTTAAATGAATCAACTAACAAATTGGTGCCGTCAGATGAGGATATTGCTAATGTTTTTCATGAATATTATCGATCACTTTATTCTGACAATACAAATCCATCTAATCAGAATTTTTTGTCGGGCGTTCCTCCCCCACCTTCTTTACCCGATAAATTCACTTCGTTGGAGAAAGAGGTTACTGCTCAAGGAATAATCAACGCTATTAAATCCTTTAAAAAATCCAAAGCTCCTGCACCAGATGGTCTTACTGTTGATTTTACTATACCTTTTTCTTCCATTTTTGTCCCTAAACTTTTGACATTATTTAATTCATTTATTGATGATGCTAAAGCATTCAAGTCATTTATGGACGTCCTAATAATTATCATCACTAAACCTGACAAAGATCATTCCCTTTGTAAAAATGTCCGTCCTATATCCTTAAAAAATGATGATTGTAAAATATTTGCCAAAATTCTTAATCCAGACTTGAAAATATTATTCCTTTATTAGTTAAAACTGACCAAGTTGGATTTTTGAAGGGCAGGTTAGCTTCAGATAATGCACGAATGTTTGCAAATATTATTTCTTATGGTAGAAAATCTCAATATCCTCTTGCAGGATTGTCTTTCGATGCAGAGAAGGCTTTTGATCGCATTAATTGGCAGTTTATGTTTAGGACCCTTCAATGGTTTGGCTTTGGCCCTGCTATTATTTCATATATTAAGCTATTATATTCTTGTCCAAGGGCCAGTATTTTTGTTATTAATCACTTTTCTATTTTTTTTCCCTTATCTAGAGGAACTCGCCTGGGTTGTCCCCTTTCTCCCTTCTTATTTGTTTTAGGCCTTGTATCCTTCCTTGAAGGCACCCGTGTTAATACTCAAATAACTTGGCTTCTATGGAATTATAAGTGAATCCAGTTATCAGCATACGCAGATGATATATTAATTTACATGTCAAATCCCCTTACTTCGCTCCGCCCATTCTTGGATGAGGTTTGGTTATACTCCAGCGTTTCTGGTTATAAGTTAAACCTCTCTAAGACAGATGTTTTAGCCCCTTATGCTATCAATTTATGTTCACCGATACTAATTGCATGGTGTCCCACAAAAATTAAATACCTGGGTATTTGGTTTTCTGCTTCTTTAACTACCACAATTAAACATACGTTTAATGCATTAAGTACTAAAATTCAGTCACTCTTTCTTAGTTGGACTCCCCTTTATCTTTCTTGGTGGGGCCGTCTGGATACTATTAAAATGATGATTGTCCCGCATGTCTTGTACACAGTTTCCATGCTACCTATCCGGATCCCCATCTCATATTTTTCTCAAATTAACTCCATTTGTTAAAAATGTTTATGGCATAAAAAACATCCATGAATTGCTCTTACAAAACTCACTCGTCCTAAATCTAAAAGTGGCATGCATTTTCCAAACTTCATAGCTTATCATTCGGCTTTTTTGATTATACAATCCTTTGCTCTATCCTACTACTTTGCAGATATCCCTCTTCCCAGATGGATTGTTTTTGAACGCTTATCATTAAAGGATTTTTCCTTTAAAAACGTATTGTATATGTCCAATAGTACCTTCATATCCTCAAATCCTATATTAAAACATTCCCAGAGCTTACTATACAACACATTCTCCTCAGGACTAACCCCATTTCAATGTTTTTTATCCTCCACAATATGGTATAATACAATATGGTATCTCAAGTATAAAGGTAAATCATTTTACTACAAATACTGGAAGGAGAAGGGAATTGCTTTTGTATACCAATTGATTCACCAAAATTCTGTTATTTCCTTTCCTGATTTACAACTACAATTTCATTTACCTAACTCTTATATTAATGAAGATGCCGCAATCTCAACTGCCTTACAATCAAAATTAGCCACTTATGATCTACCAGCTGATACACCATCTTTTACACCAATCACCCCATTATATGTTTTGTTTCAAACTAAGACCTAAAGCAGCTCTTGTCTGCAAACTATTGATGTCACGTGTTGTGGGGAGACCTAACCCCCATATTGAAACTGCTTGGGTAGCTGACCTGTCTCTTTCCCTTTCTATCAAGACTTGGGATAAGTTATGGTCTAAATTATTTAAAGTTTCTCCTGCTGCTCGCCTAACCCAATCTTTGTATTATATTTATAATAGGGCTGTTATTACTCCTGTTTGCATTTCCAAGTTTTCTCCATCCACGTCTCCATTCTGCAGGTCTTGTTCTAATGATACTGGGACGTTGAGACATCAACTTTATGATTGTTCAAATGTATTAATATATTGGAAACCTGTTTGGACTATTTGCATGAAAATTTTAAAATGCGATCTTCCATTATCAATACAAAATATATTTTTAGGTTCTTCCTCACCTGAGGTTGATGAATCCTCCTCTATTTCCATGTTACTTAACTTATTTATTGCATTAGCATTCAAAGTTATTTTATTGTCTTGGAAAGACAATTCCAAATTATCTTCATTAACTTGGTGGAATTTTATTTGTGATGAACATAGGATTGCTAATGTTTCCTCCATCTCGCTCACAAAATTAAAGTTGATCTTCTTTGGCTACAATTTACATTATATCTTTCTTCACATGCTACTTTACATCAAGTCTCTTTCCCGTTAAACTTGTTCTATACATTTTTTTAACTTTCTTCTCTTCTGTCTTTCTTTATTTTTTTCTTCCTCCTATATCTCTTTTTGTTCAATTTGTCTTTTTTAATCTCATGCTGTTCACATATTGCATTTACATATTGATCATTTTTTGATAATACTGTACTATGTTCATATATTCTATGAATGCGTTGACCACTAGTTAACTAAGTAGTAAGTCACTGGTCATGTTTACCCTACACGTAGCCTAGACGGTTGTTGTGTGTGAAGCAACATTTTTGTGTGTTTAACCACATCCGTGCGGTGCAGATTTACCGCCGGTGCTGGGCCCTAATGAAAACGGGCGTGGTCATGACGGAACGGTTCCGTCATGAGCACAGCTCGACCGATGCTCATGACAGAAACGTTCAGTCATTAGCATCGAAAGGGTTAATGAAACACTATTTGTGTTTGCAGAGCGCAAATCCTGAACTCGCGCGTTTGAAGGTGGTCTCATATCGTGGGCGCAGCCAGAGCCACTGGTACCGGATTAATATAGTGTGATAGGCGAGTACTCCGTAACACCAATAAAACCCACCCACCCTAATATCTCCCTAGAAGGCGGGGTACCGGTGTAAATAGCTGCTCAGGTCTCCTTCGATTGGTCCTACTTCTCTTGGGGGGGGGGGGGGGGGGGGGAAATGGTAAAGGGAGGCTGATTGGGTGGTCGGACGGTAGCCTTCTGACAATGTGACCAGAAGGCAGACAGCTGCATCCCAGGGGCAAGGCAAGGAGGAGACAGCCTGGTGGGTCAAGCTGCGCGTGCCACCCTCCCCTGATGAAAATTAAATGCTTTTAGTTTCCTTAAAGCTCCCTGTTCTCATGGTTGCTATGTACCCTAACTTCTACGTTTTACTTCCTCCCCTCTCCAGTACCCTCCTGCTCTTGACTCAATCCCCCATCGCCTGCCCCTCCCTAAAGGCCACCTACCTACTAACCACACACCATATCCCCCGCCTCGAGAGAAACTGCCATTTTGGGTTCGTTGGGATATCTACACAGGCGCAGATTAGGATTGTTAAACATGCTGGGGAGGGTATCACTTTGCCTGATGCTGATTTTTTTATTGTTAAATATGTTTGAGAGAAGTACCATATAGGGAGACAGCAAATAAAGTGATGCTCACTAAGGGTACAACCTATCACACAACAGAAAACAGACTATCGACCTACAACCTCGGCCGCAGAATAAAGTACAATAGTCATAGATGACAACAGGGTCGCAACTAGACCCAAACTTCGAGGGGGGGGGTAGAAATGACAGTTCAACCGACGGAGGAGGGCGAACACTTTAAATAATGCGGCCGACCTATCCTTAGAGCCAATTAAAAAAATAGAATGATAAATTGTGCATATGAAACATGTCGGTCAAACCCCGTAAGATTGTAACAAACATGTTTTTATGGATTTGACAAGGTTGATAGGCTGCTGACAGACATCTTTAAAAAAGAGAGTGACTGTTTTGACAATCAAAAAGCAAGTACTACAGATTAGAATCCCAAAGTGCTTTGGAACCAGTCTTTGCAAAAGTACTTGAAGAGGAGGAGTGATTCAAATGGGGAGGAAAAGATGCAGGTACTCATCAAACTGAGCTGGGATGGGACATGCTAAAAAAACATTTCTGCCATCTGTCAAGTATTCTTTTTGCGCTTCCATTGTCCTGGTTAGTAGTCTCACATTTCCTATATGTGCAGATTCCCTCTGAACATTTGACACAACACAAATAGTAATTAATAGCCAGCCTGCTGCTATGACCCACAGAAATATGCGTTCCGTCCATTGCATTCATAGTGATCTCGGCCCATGCCGTGTGTTCTTTGGCCAGAAATGTGTGATCTTGGCCCAGCACTGATCTTAAGCCATCACGGTCTGATCTAGAGCCTTTGCTGTGATTCAGGCCAGCACCCAGTGATTTTGGACCATGAATGCACCGTCTAGTGTCAGTGATGTATGCTCTTAGCTCAGCCCAGGCTGACATGGTCTCTGCCATTTCAAGTCTCTGCTCAGTGCTGTGTTCCCCACAGAGGACACAAGCTAAGAAAAGATCAGGGTGAACTCACAAAGAGCACCACTCAGATCATAATGGCGTATATGGAGACGCACAAAAAAGGGGGAGATTTTTAGCTTATAATGATATTTTAACTTGCTTACGCTATTGCCTACATTCTCATGAAAGCCCTGGGCGCCAACCAGAGGCGGCTGCATGGTTCAGGGGTGGCGGGGCAACGATGGGCAGGAAAAAGGAAAGAAATAAGTACCTTCTTGCCTCTTTCTCGGCACATCTCTCCTTAGTCCCTCGCTTCAGCCTGGAACAGAAAGCACACCCAGGCTCCCCACATCTAATCACAACACAGCAATGCAGCATTGCGATTTGTCCGAGCACCCTGGTTCGCCACTGAAACAGGCAATGGAAGCCTGGACATGTTCTCCACTCAGGCTGCAATACAGCCTGGGTGGAGCACATGCAAATTGTGCATGAATGTTTGACCGGCCCAAGACATCTGGCCAAACATTCATGTGCACTTACTAAGTGTGCTCACCACTCCCCCTGCTCCGGTCGTCATAGCAGCCCATCCCCGCCCTGCAAAGGGAACGAAGCAGGAACAGATAAAATGAAGTTATTATCATTTTATTTTTCCTTTATTTCACTGCTAAAAAGCAGTAGGGCGTGGCTCCCCTGCCTTAGCGGAGGAGCCGCCACTGGCGCAACCCCTTCCTTCAGCACCATAGTTTTCTAGTGATCCTCATTTTATGGACTCAACCTCATTTTCTCGTTCGAGTCATTGTGCATATTCAGGCAGCCTCTAAAAGGACTGACATCAGAGCATGCCCAAGGACCTTCATGACACATTCGACAGATAAACCATGCACATTGGTCATTACTGTGGGTGAGGTTACGCCTGCGCAGTGCTGCAGGCCAGCATTGTGATCATAGCACTGTGGGATATTGGGCCTTTATAAGCTAGTATGGTAATTTAGGCCACTGCTGTATATTGGACAAGCGCTATGTTATATTAGGTCTGTGCGTGGTGACAGTAGGGCCACATTGAGCGATACTGACAGAATACGTCATGATCTTAGCCTACCACTGTGTATTTAGGTGCACTGGTGAAATAAAGAGAATATCCCTTGGGTAACGCAATGATGCAAGACCACAATTTGGAAAACTAATCAATCAAAATTGCTTTCATGCCCAGTCATCTCAACCCCACATTTCAAGATTCGGCCACATATAAAGAGGAAGAAAAAACTCTACGACTGGGTAAAAATCAAATGACATGTATTTATTATGCCTAATACAGAATTTATCAAGATAAAAACACGAAAATATCCAATTCATCAAAAGACAAAATGCATGAAAACAAAGGGAGTGAAAAAACAAGAGTTTTTTCACTCGACCCTATCTTCACCTCCAGCAAGCACATTTCCTTCGACCGCACCACAGCTCTCCATTGGACGGACCACAGCTGTGTTCACTTCAGCTACAAAACCACCTTGACCCACAACCTATTCCTCGGAGAAACTGGAAAAAAATCACCTCCGACCAACTCCTCACATTACTCAACCAAAACCCTCCCACCCTCTCATTGGACCCAAACCAAGTGGCCACCAAACTCAAGCAATGGATCACCCACAGCGCTGATGAATTAGCACCCCTGAAAAAGCACCAGATCAATTCAGGCAGCAAAAAGGCTCCCTGGTTCAATGAGGACCTTAAAAAATCCAAGAAGCTATGCTGCACCCTAGAGAAAACATGGAGAAAAAAACCCAACCACCGACAACATGGCCACCCTCAAGGCAGCCACCCGCAAACACCACCAACTGATCCGATCCACCAAGAAATCAGCATTCAAGGGTCGTCTCGACAACAACGCCCAAAATAGCAAGGAACTTTTCAACATAGTCAAAGAATTCACCAACCCCGCCGCAGCATCTAACTATATCACTCCCTCCCAAGACCTCTGCGATGAGTTATCCTCCTTCTTCTACAACAAAATTGCCGACATTCACAACAGCTTCGAGAACACTCCCTGCGAACAACCCTCCCTACCCCCCTCAGACCCTACACCGCCAACTAACAACCTCAGCGCCTGGAATCCAATCACCACCGAAGACACCATCCGCCTAATGAATTCCATCCACTCTGGCTCGTCAACTGACCCCTGCCCCCACCACATTTTCAACAAAGCTGACTCCATCATCGCACCCCATCTCCGTGATGTCATCAACTGCTCGTTCAACTCTGCCACATTCCCAGAAAGCTGGAAACACGCCGAACTCAGCGCCCTCTTGAAGAAACCCACAGCAGACCCCTCTGAACTTAAAAACTACCGACCCATTTCCCTCCTCCCCTTCCCCGCCAAAGTCATTGAGAAAGCCGTCAACAGCCAGCTGGCCGCCTTCCTTGAATCCAACAACTCCCTCGATCCCTCTCAGTCCGGATTTCGAGCCAAACACAGCACCGAGACCGCCCTCATTGCAGCGACTGACGACATCCGAACACTACTGGATAACGGAGAAACAGCGGCCCTCATTCTACTCGACCTCTCCGCCGCTTTCGACACAGTCTGCCACAGCACCCTTATACAACGCCTCAGCAACATCGGCATACAAGGAAAAGCCTTGGACGGATCATCTCATTCCTCGCCGGGAGAACTCAAAGAGTCCGACTTCCCCCATTCAACTCAGAGGCCACTGAAGTCATCTGTGGAGTACCACAAGGATCATCACTCAGTCCCACCCTCTTCAACGTTTACATGAGTCCACTCGCCTCCATCGCGCGTCAACACAACCTTAACATCATCTCTTACGCCGACGACACCCAGTTAATCCTTTCCCTCACCAAAGACCCTAACACCGCCAAAACCAATCTTCACGAAGGCATGAAAGAAGTAGCCGAATGGATGAAGCATAGCCGCCTAAAACTCAACCCAGACAAAACGGAGGTGCTCATCCTAGGATCTTCCCCCTCTGCCTGGGACGACTCTTGGTGGCCTTCCGCTCTGGGCACAGCACCCACAGACCACGCACGCAACCTGGGCTTCATCCTAGACTCCTCTCTCTCGATGTCCAGACAAGTCAACGCAATATCATCCTCCTGCTTCAAAGTACTTCGTATTCTCAAAAAGATCTTCCGCTAGATCCCCCTCGAAACAAGAAAGACTGTCACCCACGCACTGGTCACGAGTCGACTGGATTATGGTAACACACTATACGCCGGAATCACAGCAAAATTACAGAAACAACTCCAACGCATCCAAAACGCATCAGCGAGACTCATTTTGGACATCCCTCGCCAAGATCACATCACCGGACACCTAAAAGACCTCCACTGGCTTCCCGTCAACAAGAGAATTACATTCCGTCTTCTCACCCACGCACACAAGGCCCTCTACAAACTAGGACCCGAATGCCTCAACACTCGACTGTCCTTTACACACCCACCAGTCAACTAAGATCGTCCAATCAAGCCCTCGCCGCAGTCCTGCGCATCCGAAAATCCACCATGGGTGGCAGATCCTTCTCCTTCCTGGCGGCCAAGACCTGGTACTCACTCCCCACTCGCCTCCGCCTTACTCAAAACCACATCTCCTTCAGAAAAGAACTTAAAACCTGGCTAGTCGACAAAAATTGAACCCCCCTTCCCCAAGCGCCTTGAGACCCTCTGGGTGAGTAGTGCGCTATACAAATCCCTGAACTTGAACAACTTGATCTTAACTAGTTGCACATCCGTTATGATCGCATCAAAAAAGTTGTGGGCTTAAGCACTCTATAGTTGGCTTTTTGGACACCACTATCCCCAAAACAGATTGTGTGTGAAGGAATGACGTTGACGCGTTTCAATGGAGAAAACCTTATAAATCCATCTTTTTCAAGACTCTGGTATTTAACACTCTGTATCTTGTAACAGTTTCATGCAGATACCGCTGTATAAAAGAAACGGGGGTAGAACCTCCCTTGTTAAAAAAAGATAAAAAGTCCCAGCTTGGCGAGGACCTCCCACAAATTTATTATTGCAGTAGGTTTAAGTCACAGATGTTACATTATTGTATTATTTTTTCTTTGAGCAATCTTCTCTTGTGATTATACATTTCAAAAAAGGGGGTAGGGGGGGGATTGTATCTTCTCGCTTGTTGAGGTCGATATGGACACCGTGGATTTTATTATCTGTTCGGAATGCTTGATAAGACGGTCCCTTTTCTCTTAAGGGAATCCGTGGATAGAAAAGGACGGCGTGTATTCTTCTTCCTCGATTAAACCGGGCTGTGGACTGGGCCAGCACTGCATATGGACATGGGTACTAGTACTAATGCAACAGCATTTGTTTACATTCATTACATTAACAAATAGAACATCTCCAGTTCTCTTCTCTGGTTTTGTGCCAAAACCCCTGCAGGGACCCCGACTGGATGTAGCTGCGCACTGTGAATAAGGTGTGAAAGTGTGCCTTTGTTTACAAGGTGACATGGGGAAGACTTTTACCTTTAGATATCCCAAGAAAGAGTTGTGTGAAGTCCTGCTGGTTAGAGGCCCTAAACCTGAAGGAAAGTCTTCTCTAAACCAGGAATAAAGCCAACCCCGCGTCAGCACTGCTAGCACTATCTAGTTAATGGTCAGCGCGCCCCTGGCATCTGGTGAGAGAGTGTGGAACAGAAGCATTATTAATGGCTTCTACTTCAGCAGAGCTGCCGCTTTCCTAGGTCCATGGGTGACGTGCTGGCCAGGCCGGGATTTTTCTTTGAATTCTCGGACTTGCAGTCCAGTTTTATATTGGACCAAATAATCTGCAAGTGCCAGAGTGCAAAGAAAAAACCTGGACTTTGGGTCTGGACTAAAGCAGCAAATCACACAAGGATCTGGAAAACTTGACAGTTGGGAGGCGCTGCTTTCTTGCTGTGAAAGCAGTAACCTGATTGGTGGGAATGGCCTCACTCGGCGCTCCACAGCACCCTGAAGCCTGCACTGACTTACCTAGCTGTCTTAAAACAGCTGGATTAGAGATGTTTAAAGTGAACGTGAGGCTGCAATATCAAGAAACAGCCAAAAAGACATGTGCACTATGAACATAAGTGCATTGACAGCCAACCCTCCTCCCTGCAGCTGTGACATAGCAGCGAGCCTGCCATGTCCTGACGCCTTACTTGGGACGAGGAAGAAAAATAAAATGATAATAAAGCATCATTTTATTTTTTCATGAGTTATTGGGGTGGGCGGGGTTTAAGTGGGGCGATGCTCCCCCGCTCCAACGGAAGAGCCGCCCCTGCACCCGAATGCGCCAGGCGTAATGCAAATGAGCCCGAAGTTTGGGAACAACGAAATAGGAGGGGGGGCGGGGGGGGGGGGGAGAAAAACTCTCTATTGAAAGGTTGTACCTAACCCAACCATGAATGTGGGGAAAAAACTTTGTTTTAATTGCCCTCACACACCCTAGTGGTGTCATGCTTCACATTTTCATCTCCTGTCGTCCGACCCTCTAGGTGTAATTGAGTCAGCAGATCAAGGCTTTGATAGCTTCTGCGACTGGGTAACTAGGGCACTAGACTCCCTTATTCCGTTAGTTTTGTGTAAATCTGGGGCTAGGGATACCAGCCCTTGGTACGATGATTCGCTGCGGGCACTCAGGACCATCTGTAGGCGTGCAGAGTGGGTTTGGCGCAAAACGTATAACAACGAGAAAAAAGTTTTGTATTTGGCCACTGTGAAACAGTACCATCGGGCAGTTTGTAGAACCCGTGCTGCCTTTTACGCCCTACAATTTCAGACTAGTACGAACCCCTCCAAAACTATTTTTAAGGTGTTGAAAGATCTTACCGCCAAAAGGGTGACGGCGACTTACCAGAGCTCCTTGGAGCACTGTGAAACTTTAGCGGCTTTCTTTTTGGAAAAGGTCAATGCCATCTATCGTGCCTTTCCATTGGTTACGCCGGCCGCTGACATACCTGTTGAGCCTCTGGTCTCGGAGGAGCTACACTCCTTTCCGAGCCTAACACCTGAAAGCCTCAGTAAGCTGGCTCAACAAGTGAAGTCGGGGTCCCCGGCTGATCCGCTGTGCCCGGCCTTAAAGATGTAGCCGCACACGACACCTCGCCGCTCTGCTTATTGATTAATACGTCACTTACATCTGGCGTAGTTCCACGGAGGTGGAAACAGGCTGTGGTTAGGCCTATTCTCAAGAAGCCTAACTTGGATGGCAGCAAGCCCGAGAATTAACGGCCTATCTCACTCTTGCCGTGGCCTGCCAAGGTGACCGAGGCGTACGTCAACTCTGTCCTCTCGGAACATCTACTTCAAGCTGACGTTCTTTATATGACGCAGAATGGGTTTCGGGCTGGGCACAGCACGGAAACGGCACTACTGTATATGGTGGAGCGCTTACGTTCCGTGCTGGATGCGGGTCAAATGGCGGCGCTGGTGCTATTAGATCTGAGCGCCGCGTTTGACACCGTATCGCACCCTATCGTTCTGCGGCGTCTGGAGGAGGTTGGCGTCACTGGCCCTGCTCTCCAGTGGTTCCGGTCCTTTTTAGCCAATCGTGCCTTTAGCATGACCGTCCCGCCGTATCAGTCCAAATTCCACCCTTTGGACCTGGGAGTCCCCCAAGGCTCCTCGCTGAGTCCTACGTTGTTTAATCTATACGTAAGGCCGCTGGCTGAGGTTGTCAGGCAATGGGGTATGACCATGGTGTCGTACGCCGATGACACCCAGCTAGCGGTCACGATCAGCGGGGATGCAGAGGTGGATGCCCCCAGATTCCTACAAGGACTGCGGGCGGTCGCCGGCTGGATGACGTCCAACTGTCTCCAGCTGCACGCTAGTAAGACCGAGGTCATGATTTTTGGCAAACAACAAGAACTCTGGGGAGAGAGATGGTGGCCTGCGGATCTGGGCCCTACACCTACTCCAGTCTCTGAGCTTAAAAACCTCGGGGTCTGGCTGGATCCTTCCCTTGCGTTTGTCTGTCACACCAAACGTACGGCAGCCTGTTTTGGCATCTTGCGGGGACTTCGCCCCGTGCTTAAGTTCTTTGATGCCCCCACCCGGCAACTCGTGATCCAAGCCACAGTCATCTCTAGGCTGGATTACGCAAGTTCCCTCCTAGTGGGTCTCAATCAAGCAGAAGTCGGACGCCTTCAGCGCATTCAGAATGCCGCAGCAAGAGCGGTGGTAGGATTACCTAGATCATGTTCCACCACCACTACATTGCGATCGCTGCACTGGCTTCCCATGGCACAGCGGATCCGGTTTAAGGTCCTCTGTGTTGCCTATAAAATTCTTAAGGGATCCCCGGCTGAAATTCTCTCCAACCTCCTGGTCCGTTACACCCCGGCCCGAACATTAAGATCCTCCGATTTAGAATTGGCTGTTGTCCCCGCTTTAAGCTTAGCAGGGCTGGTGGACGCTCCTTTCAAGTCCGTGCTGCGGTGCTTTGGAATTTCCTTCCCCCTGCAATCCGTGCCCTTAGGGATTTGTTATCCTTTCGTCGTGCGGTGAAAACTTTTTTATTCATTTATTACTCTGATCCCCTGGCTTTGTGTTCAGTTGTGTTGTGCTGCTGCCTTGTCGGGCACCAGGACGCTCCTTCGCTGGAGCAGCTGTGCGCCTAATAAAAACGCATAACATAACATATTGGGTCACCCCGACCCCTAAAAGTCAGGGTGGGCTCAACCACAGTGTTGGGAGCTCTTTTGATACACAAGAGACAGGGGGGGTTTAAAGAAAAAACACCTCAGGCAGATCCCCGGTTTCCCTTTATTCTGGGGTCTGTCTGGGTAATTTTGGATCTTTGTTGGAGTATTATGGTCCTAAGACCCTAGTGCCGACATGTGTCAGTCCGTAGTGGCCATAGAGGTCCTGGACTTTCTTCAGGGCAAAACTGACCCCCTATGTGAGGGGAACTAAAGGATGGGCGGTCCCTATCCTATCAGTGAAGCGAGGGCAGAGTAGCTACTCCTTGTGAGACTGGCTCCACTCAACAGCGTCATCCTCAGCAGCCCAAGCCTACCAGTCACAAGTATCCGGACTATCCTTGGTGGTGGAGAAGTGCTAGTACCTAAAGGGATAAAAATAAGAAGTGCTGGTATGCAGTACATGTGAGTACCTGCCAATTTAATGCTCTGACAAGACAACCCTTTGTTGTCAGTTCCCAGAAAAGGTTATTCTGTGAAATTAGAAGTTTATTGTGCGATCCGAGTAGCATTAAGTTGGGTAACAAACATCTGTTATTCAGCGCCAAGATACCCTCCTGGGTACGTTTGTGCATTACAAATACACATGTTATGACGCAAACCGGCACAAATGGCTGAGTTTGCTGGCTAGAAGTCGAAGAAATGCTCTTAAAGTTTCAAACTTTTCATGTGTGCTGCACAGCACACCGACATAGTGGGAAAGTGATCAACTAGGCCTAAGCACTGTAGTACTGGAAGGATATTTTTCAAGTACAAACCTATGCTTGACAGAACACACAAACACCCTTCTGCTATGACGCAAGGGTGTGTGTTTGGGGCATGTCAGCCTAAAGTGTGCCAGTGCAGGGAGAAAAGAAATCAGCATCAGTTCTTAGTACATTGTAGACATAGCGCAGTAGTTCAAGTTTCAAAGCTTTATTCGATTTGTAAAACAAACCATACAAGCAAAACAAAACACATACAAATGTAGCAGTAACTTTCTGCTGCACTGTCTTGGTTTGATTTTATATTGCAAGAGAGCGAGCTAATGCTCTAAGGCGTCTAGCCGCTAAAATCTGTCAGTACTGCATGAGGAAACAGCAGAGGACCCTCAGACGATGCCGATCATGACAGAAGGGTGAAAAGCCAGGCCTGAAGGGCCTTTCTGAAAGTCATGGGTCGCACTCCGACTCCACCCACCAGTGGGTGAACCCCAGGAGCATCATGGTAGATGCAGTCTTTGTAGCGTGTGCACTATTTCGAAGATTCGTGTGTTTTAGCAAGATTGCAGCACCAACTCTGGACACCGGTGTTTCGGAATTATTGTTCCTCATCAGCAGAGTGTAGGATACTCAGGGGGTTGCTGTGCAGGCTGCCAAGTGTTCTCAGGTTGATACCTCTCAAGGCGCGTGGCTGCGGGATCCGAGCTCGTCAGCTCATAGCTCGAGGGAGCCAATTTAACTGAAAGGGCCTTTCTGAACGGGAGCAGTTCCAAGGGATTTTTCAGGTGGATGGGTAAGGTGTTCCACAATTTGGCCGTTGTGTAAGAAAAAAAGTCCTACCTCCCCACCTGGAAAGCCTAAATCTAGGAGCCTCCACCAAACTGTCTTTGCAGAGGGAAGGTTTCTTTGCGGCATACACCAACTAAACATGTGCATAAGATAAAGTGGAGCAGAGTCGTGTGGGGCTCTGGAAGCGATACAGAGGGTCCTGGAAACATTTTTTTTCTTCATGGGTAGCCAGAGGAGAGGCATAAGAGCTTGTTTAACAGTCTGTCGTTTGGGTGCCCCGTCAGTAAACGGGCTGCTATATTCCGAAGATATTGCAGTTTGCTAAGCAAGCCTTTCTGTATGTTGACCCGGAGAGCATCACAGTAGTCAAATCTAGAAAGGACAAGGGCAGAGACACCTGTCTTTTGGAGATTCCGAGGCATAGAAGGGAGTATTATCCGTAAAAATTTTAATGTGTGAAAAGTATAGGAAGTAATGGCATTAATCTGAGGTTTAAAAGATGAGGTAGTATCATAAATTAGGCGCAGATTTGTTGCTGTTGATAGAAAAGTTAATAAATATGCCCCTATCTCTCTGCACATTTTGAGATAGCCTGTTTTTTAGGTCTCGGCTAAACGCGCGGAAGCACGTTGTCGCCGAGAACTTATTGTTAGCGAGTGTGCTTCCCAGGAGACACTCCTGGCCGCGCGCATCGCCTTGGAGGGCGATTTGAAACGCACACGCGATCGCGCTCGCTGTGGGCAGCTGCTGTCGTGCATTCACACAGACACACACCAGCGCCCATGCACGCACTTGCTCATACAGTGCCATGCTTCAAGGAAGTAAAAATAATGTGGACAGAACGAATAAAAAGAAGTTAAACATGAATGCTAAAGCTGTGACGGGCACTAAAAATCGAAAAGCTTAAATCAGATGTGTGAAATAATAACGTACCGAAAAAACCCTGAAAAATAACATGTGCATGAAAGCCAAAAAATGAAAAGCAAGTGTTTACCTGTGGATGCAGTCCGTGGGAAGCATTAATACAAATGTTTACATGCTGGCTTATGTGTTTAATCAAACGGAGAAGAGAGGATAAAAGCACAGTGCTAGTGCAATGAGTGAAACAAAACTGTGCTATATATGTCCTCCTAGATCCAACACACAGTCTTACATCGTAGGTGCCAAGAAATATATGAGAGTACCTACATACTGCATCCGGCCGTGAAGGGCATTTACACTACGGAAGGGAGAATGCAGAGTAGTGAGTGCAGAGTAGTGAGTAGTGAGTGCAGAGTAGTGAGTAGTGAGTGCAGAGTAGTGAGTAGTGAGTGCAGAGTAGTGAGCGCAGAGTAGTGAGTAGTGAGTGCAGAGTAGTGAGTAGTGAGTGCAGAGTAGTGAGTGCAGAGTAGTGAGTGCAGAGTAGTGAGTGCAGAGTGCAGAGTAGTGAGTGCAGAGTAGTGAGTGCAGAGTGCAGAGTAGCGAGTGCAGAGTAGCGAGTGCAGAGTAGCGAGTGCAGAGTAGCGAGTGCAGAGTAGCGAGTGCAGAGTAGCGAGTGCAGAGTAGTGAGTGCAGAGTAGTGAGTGCAGAGTGCAGAGTAGTGAGTGCAGAGTAGCGAGTGCAGAGTAGCGAGTGCAGAGTAGCGAGTGCAGAGTAGCGAGTGCAGAGTAGCGAGTGCAGCGAGTGCAGAGTAGCGAGTGGAGAGTGCAGAGTAGCGAGTGGAGAGTGCAGAGTAGCGAGTGGAGAGTGCAGAGTAGCGAGTGGAGAGTGCAGAGTAGCGAGTGGAGAGTGCAGAGTAGCGAGTGCAGAGTAGTGAGTGCAGAGTAGTGAGTGCAGAGTAGTGAGTGCAGAGTAGTGAGTGCAGAGTAGTGAGTGCAGAGTAGTGAGTGCAGAGTAGTGAGTGCAGAGTAGTGAGTGCAGAGTAGTGAGTGCAGAGTAGTGAGTGCAGAGTGCAGAGTGCAGAGTAGTGAGTGCAGAGTAGTGAGTGCAGAGTAGTGAGTGCAGAGTGCAGAGTAGTGAGTGCAGAGTGCAGAGTGCAGAGTAGTGAGTGCAGAGTAGTGAGTGCAGAGTAGTGAGTGCAGAGTAGTGAGTGCAGAGTAGTGAGTGCAGAGTAGTGAGTGCAGAGTAGTGAGTGCAGAGTAGTGAGTGCAGAGTAGTGAGTGCAGAGTGCAGAGTAGTGAGTGCAGAGTGCAGAGTAGTGAGTGCAGAGTGCAGAGTAGTGAGTAGTGAGTAGTGAGTAGTGAGTGCAGAGTAGTGAAGAGTAGTGAGTGCAGAGTAGTGAGTAGTGAGTGCAGAGTAGTGAGTAGTGAGTGCAGAGTAGTGAGTAGTGAGTGCAGAGTAGTGAGTAGTGAGTGCAGAGTAGTGAGTGCAGAGTAGTGAGTGCAGAGTAGTGAGTGCAGAGTAGTGAGTGCAGAGTAGTGAGTGCAGAGTGCAGAGTAGTGAGTGCAGAGTGCAGAGTAGTGAGTGCAGAGTGCAGAGTGCAGAGTAGTGAGTGCAGAGTGCAGAGTGCAGAGTAGTGAGTGCAGAGTAGTGAGTGCAGAGTAGTGAGTGCAGAGTAGTGAGTGCAGAGTAGTGAGTGCAGAGTAGTGAGTGCAGAGTAGTGAGTGCAGAGTAGTGAGTGCAGAGTAGTGAGTGCAGAGTAGTGAGTGCAGAGTAGTGAGTGCAGAGTAGCGAGTGCAGAGTGCAGAGTGCAGAGTAGCGAGTGCAGAGTAGCGAGTGCAGAGTAGCGAGTGCAGAGTAGCGAGTGCAGAGTAGCGAGTGCAGAGTAGTGAGTGCAGAGTAGTGAGTGCAGAGTAGCGAGTGCAGAGTAGCGAGTGCAGAGTAGCGAGTGCAGAGTAGCGAGTGCAGAGTAGCGAGTGCAGAGTAGCGAGTGCAGAGTAGCGAGTGCAGAGTAGCGAGTGCAGAGTAGCGAGTGCAGAGTAGCGAGTGCAGAGTAGCGAGTGCAGAGTAGCGAGTGCAGAGTAGAGAGTGCAGAGTAGAGAGTGCAGAGTAGAGAGTGCAGAGTAGTGAGTAGAGAGTGCAGAGTAGTGAGTAGCGAGTGCAGAGTAGCGAGTAGAGAGTAGCGAGTAGTGAGTGCAGAGTAGTGAGTGCAGAGTAGTGAGTGCAGAGTGCAGAGTAGTGAGTGCAGAGTGCAGAGTAGTGAGTGCAGAGTGCAGAGTGCAGAGTAGTGAGTGCAGAGTAGTGAGTGCAGAGTAGTGAGTGCAGAGTAGTGAGTGCAGAGTAGTGAGTGCAGAGTAGTGAGTGCAGAGTAGTGAGTGCAGAGTAGTGAGTGCAGAGTAGTGAGTGCAGAGTAGTGAGTGCAGAGTAGTGAGTGCAGAGTAGCGAGTGCAGAGTAGCGAGTGCAGAGTAGCGAGTGCAGAGTAGCGAGTGCAGAGTAGCGAGTGCAGAGTAGCGAGTGCAGAGTAGCGAGTGCAGAGTAGCGAGTGCAGAGTAGAGAGTGCAGAGTAGTGAGTAGAGAGTGCAGAGTAGTGAGTAGCGAGTGCAGAGTAGCGAGTAGAGAGTAGCGAGTAGTGAGTGCAGAGTAGTGAGTGCAGAGTAGTGAGTGCAGAGTAGTGAGTGCAGAGTAGTGAGTGCAGAGTAGTGAGTGCAGAGTAGCGAGTGCAGAGTAGCGAGTGCAGAGTAGCGAGTGCAGAGTAGCGAGTGCAGAGTAGTGAGTAGTGAGTAGTGAGTAGTGAGTGCAGAGTAGTGAAGAGTAGTGAGTGCAGAGTAGTGAGTAGTGAGTGCAGAGTAGTGAGTAGTGAGTGCAGAGTAGTGAGTAGTGAGTGCAGAGTAGTGAGTGCAGAGTAGTGAGTGCAGAGTAGTGAGTGCAGAGTAGTGAGTGCAGAGTAGTGAGTGCAGAGTAGTGAGTGCAGAGTAGTGAGTGCAGAGTAGTGAGTGCAGAGTAGTGAGTGCAGAGTAGTGAGTGCAGAGTAGTGAGTGCAGAGTAGTGAGTGCAGAGTAGTGAGTGCAGAGTGCAGAGTAGCGAGTGGAGAGTGCAGAGTAGCGAGTAGAGAGTGCAGAGTAGTGAGTAGAGAGTGCAGAGTAGTGAGTAGCGAGTGCAGAGTAGCGAGTGGAGAGTAGCGAGTAGAGAGTGCAGAGTAGTGAGTAGAGAGTGCAGAGTAGTGAGTAGAGAGTGCAGAGTAGTGAGTAGCGAGTAGAGAGTGCAGAGTAGTGAGTAGAGTGCAGAGTAGTGAGTAGAGAGTGCAGAGTAGAGAGTGCAGAGTAGTGAGTGCAGAGTAGTGAGTGCAGAGTAGTGAGTGCAGAGTAGTGAGTGCAGAGTAGTGAGTGCAGAGTAGTGAGTGCAGAGTAGTGAGTGCAGAGTAGTGAGTGCAGAGTAGTGAGTGCAGAGTAGTGAGTGCAGAGTAGTGAGTGCAGAGTAGTGAGTAGTGAGTGCAGAGTAGTGAAGAGTAGTGAGTGCAGAGTAGTGAGTAGTGAGTGCAGAGTAGTGAGTAGTGAGTGCAGAGTAGTGAGTAGTGAGTGCAGAGTAGTGAGTGCAGAGTAGTGAGTGCAGAGTAGTGAGTGCAGAGTAGTGAGTAGTGAGTGCAGAGTAGTGAGTAGTGAGTGCAGAGTAGTGAAGAGTAGTGAGTGCAGAGTAGTGAAGAGTAGTGAGTGCAGAGTAGTGAAGAGTAGTGAGTGCAGAGTAGTGAAGAGTAGTGAGTGCAGAGTAGTGAGTGCAAAGTGCAGAGTAGCGAGTGCAAAGTGCAGAGTAGCGAGTGCAAAGTGCAGAGTAGCGAGTGCAAAGTGCAGAGTAGCGAGTGCAAAGTGCAGAGTAGCGAGTGCAAAGTGCAGAGTAGCGAGTGCAGAGTGCAGAGTAGTGAGTGCAGAGTGCAGAGTAGTGAGTGCAGAGTGCAGAGTAGTGTAGTGAGTGCAGAGTAGTGAGTGCAGAGTAGTGAGTGCAGAGTAGTGAGTAGTGAGTGCAGAGTAGTGAGTGCAGAGTAGTGAGTGCAGAGTAGTGAGTGCAGAGTAGTGAGTGCAGAGTGAGTGTGCAAAGTGCAGAATAGTGAGTGCAGAGTAGTGAGTGCAGAGTGCAGAGTAGTGAGTGCAGAGTGAGTGTGCATAATGCAGAATAGTGAGTGCAGAGTAGTGAGTGCAGAGTAGTGAGTGTGCAGAATGCAGAATAGTGAGTGCAGAGTAGTGAGTGCAGAATGCAGAATAGTGAGTGCAGAGTAGTGAGTGCAGAGTAGTGAGTGCAGAGTGAGTGTGCAGAGCAGTGAGTGCAGGTGCAGAGTGGTGTGTGCTGTTGAGTGCAGAGTGCTGTGTATTGGCAATGTAAATGACAATGCCATTTATTTATGATTTAAAGAAAAAAAAAGAAATGTCGAGCAATGTCAATAGCTCTACCTTTAATGATGCCGAGACCATTGCATTGCAAATGCTTGTTTAATACTGTGTGCAATAGCATTTAAAAATGCATATGCACAATGCTTTCAGTCACTAGCTGGGACTTCGAGGCACTTTAAATGGTCACCACTATTCTACAAGTGCCCCAATCAGGATTCAGTTGGGCGACTGCCTAGTAACACACTTTATTTTTCATTTAAGGTATGTGCGCAGTATCTTATTTGTAGTTGTCTCAAGGTGAAGGGGAACAACATAGTTGCATTACACTTTGGTTTTAGTTTTTTTGCCACATCACCAACATTGTTTTCAGGATCAGAGTACACGTAGTTGTTTCTATGCACCTCACCTCGCTCAGCCCCACCCTCCACAATGGCTACATGAGCCCTCTCGCAGCCATCGCACGCAAGCACAACCTCAACATCATCTCCTACGCCGACGAAACCCAACTGATCCTTTCCCTCACCAACGACCCCGCCTCCGCCAAAGCCAGCTTCCAGGACGGAATATAAGACATCGCGGACTGGATGTAGCTCAGCCGCCGAAACTTAACTCAGACAAGACGGAAGTCCTCATCCTCGGCCCATCCATCTCCGCCTGGGACGACTCCTGGTGGCCCCCTGCTCTGGGCTCCGCTCCCAAGCCCACAGACCATGCACGCAACTTGGGCTTCATCCTTGACTCCTCCCTCACGATGACCAGGCAAGTCAACGCCGTTACTTCCTCCTGCTTCAACACCCTACGCATGCTCCGTAAGATCTTCCGCTGGATCCCCACTGCAACCAGGAAGACGGTTACCCAGGCCCTCGTCACCAGCCGTCTGGACTACGGGAACGCCCTCTACGCTGGGAGCACGGCCAAACTACAGAAAAGACTCCAGCACATCCAGAACGCCTCAGCACGACTAGTCCTGAACATCCCCCAACACAGCCACATCCCCTCCCACCTTAGGGACCTGCACTAGTTCCCTGTCAGCAAGAGGATCACGTACAGGCTCCTCACCCACGCACACAAGGCTCTCCACGACTTGGGCCCCGAATACCTCAACAACCTCCTCACGTTCTACACACCAGCCCGCCAGCTCCGCTCCGCCAGCCTCGCCCTCGCCACCGTCCCACAGATCCGCAGAACCACCACCGGAGGAAGATCCTTCACCTACCTGGCGGCCAAGACCTGGAACATCCTCCCCACCCACCTACTACTCACCCAGGACCATCTCTCCTTCAGGAAGCAACTCAAGACCAGGCTTTTCGAGCAGTAGCGTCCCCCCCCCCCCCCACCACACCACCTTGAGACCCTAGCGGGTGAATAGCGCGCTTTAAAAATGTTGATTGATTGAACCTCTGGATGGTTGAAGAAAAACCCTGCACGAGGTTGGCACTGGAGCCCATCGGCAGCGCAGCCCAGCACACACCAGCTACAGTACTGTGTGTGTCCTGAAGCTGCAGCAGCCCTAGCTGACACATCATGGGTGGTGGCATGGGGTGGGGACGGCGACGGCCAGGACCGAAGGATTACAGAAACAGCAAAGTTCCGAGGCTTGCTCACCCAACCATAAAGACGGAAAGTCTCCCTAATCGTCTGCGTGATAGGGCTATTCAAGAGGGTAGTATTGTAAAGATGTGGCGAATATGATAGGTGGCAGCCGCCAAGATGTGCCTAGGAGCACACAGGAGGCTCTGGGGCAGTGAACTGGAAAAGGCTAGGGTAGAGGTGGGCGAGCCCATAAAAGCTCGAGCCAGATGCCATGCCATGCTCTGCCCGGGGTACTCTTGGAGACTAGAGCCCAAACAAACCGAGCTCACATGTGACGTCTTTCTGCCCCCCACACTAATCGCAGGCGCCAAGAATTAAAGACAAGGCAGGAGGTATCACACGCCTGTGTAGTGGCGGCATCCCACAAAGTAAAACCAGACATTTCTGCATATCCAAATTGTGGGATTCTAGGAGTCGGGTTATTTCTCGCAGCTTCCTCTTCACTGAGACATATGGGAGTAGCTTCAGGTACATGCGTTCAAGATTAGGTGTTCTGTGCCAAAGCCTCGCGCACTGAAGATAAACTATGAGGCTGCAGCATGTAAACAAGAATACAGTTCACATAAAGGATGCAAGACAACGGATGAATAACCGGTGTTTATTGTTACCAAATCAACGGTATTCATGTTGTCGACCTCAGAATGATGAAGGGCTGAATGAACCCGCCGGGATTCGAAAACCACGACAATGGGATCGTACACAGGGGGGGCATTAGTCCACTGAGCCACCAGACACACATCTCAGTTCACTATTGGCATTTCTGGGGAAGGCGGGTATGTTTCTTGTCAACTATTACTTTGTAATGAATACCTTCAATGCAGCGAGGGATTATCGTGATGAGATAACGCTCTTAGTGCTTGTTTTGTAAGAAGATTGAGAGCAGCCCAAAACACTGCTCAGAAGCCCGTGGACAGCTGATTAAATGTCCACCCGCCTAAAAGTAAGGATGCGTATTCGGTGACTGACTCCACCATCACTCCCAGCCCCTTTAACTCACTCTTCCCAGTTCCTTTGGTGTACTACCGCAAGTATCTCCCCCCACCGTTCTCCTTTTGTACGTCTTCCTCCCCTTTTGCCCGCCATAAATGTGAGATGAAGAAAAAGAAGTGCCGGTCAACAAAATTACACCGGCTCAAATTAAGCGCTGATCCCATATGTCAAAGCAATACACTTATAAAAAGAAGAGGCCGTCATATTTTACATGGTGTGCGTTGCATGATTTACAGAACCAATTATTTTTCAAGGCTCGGCTTGTGCACAGGATTTTAGAGCCAAGCCAGGCCATTGGCTCGGATCTCTAGGTTTTTGGGGGCTCGCCCACCTCGTGTGAAAGTAAAGCGGTGTGGTAGAGCTCACAGGGCGGGAGTAAAGAACCACTGAGGATGCGATGGGGTGAATACTACCTCGGAGCAGGAGCCTCTGCCCACGGGCCGGCAGAGGAATTAAAGTCACAACATATTGTGAGTGTGCGCCTTAAACTTAAATACAAAAATAAGACATTTGGAAAGTAAAAATGCAATTAGCACGAAAGAAAGATCTGTACGGGAGGAACTACTCACACGTGGTGCAGACAGTATGAGACCTCGGTGAAGGCACCACTGCAAGTTCGGAAGTGTGGTTTCCCAAGTGCTCTCATTAAGCACCATGGAACAACTTGGACACAACTAAGCGCTATCAACTCCTTACCCATATGCACCACACTCGCACAGAACATTACCTGGCTCCAGCACGCACGTCACCGAGCAGCCCGACGAGGAGTAGGAGCAAGTCCTGGCTTTGGCATCCCGCTCAGGCGCCTCGAAGTCCGGGTTGGCGCACCAGCTGCGCTCCACGGTCGGCGGGAGCAGCGGCTCGGTCTCCATTGTGGCTGGGGACCGACTCAGCCAAGCAGGTCCGTACCACGAACCCCCTGGAGTCCTCCTCTACAGGATCGTAGAATTGTCAATTATTTATTTAAAAATATAGTGCGTCTATATCTTCACACTGGAAAAGTACGCGGAGAAGAAAAATATTTTTTAAAAAACGACTTCAAGTCTTTCTGGTCTGTTTTTGCTCAGCCGGCAAAGATGAAAGTAGTGATGCAACATCTAACTTTCTGATAGCATGTCGCACGAAAAAGCCCATGGAAACTAAAATGGTAGCCGGTCAGACTGGACCAGTCCTTCCTTCGCCCTGTGGGGCTCGTGGAGTGCGGGCGAGCAGCGTAGAACTTTACCCCGGGTTCAGCAAAGCCAGCACTTTCTCCCACAGTTTCCTGGACCTCACAGCGCCTGCCAGCACCGGTTGCCTTTATTTTGCAACCTCTTCCTGGACAGGGGCCGCTGGGAGTTGTAGTCTCGTTGCTCGTTCCTTCCTTTCTTGCCACTATACCGTGCATGTGTACGCAGGACATATGTAGATGGAACGGAAACCCATAGCATGGTTGACTCTGATAATTGTAGTTTAGAGTTAAGCATTACAAAATCCCAGCTTGTAAAGTGTTGTTGACTCGGGTGTCAACACCGGCTAAAGAAGTTGTACAAGAGATGGGACAACTTGCTTTGCATGTAGTTTTAGCGTCGGTATTCTGTTAGGGTGTTGGAGTTCTAAATCAATATTTTTCTTCATCTCGATACAACTTTTATATTAATCTGTATTTGTTTTTACAGATTAACTACAGTTTATAAATAGTTGTTTTCATTTGAAAACGTTGTTTGCATTAATGTGCACACGTAAATATTCAGGCATTTTTATTAATCTTAACTGCTTCAATAAATACTTTCGTGGGTTTTTACATTTTTCAAGAAGTCTGACTTTTTTTCTCCAATTTTTAATATATGTCAAATTTTATTAAAAAAACATCAACATTATGCGCATTTTTAAATACTTATTTTCCCTTGAAAAATCGGTTTTGCCACCTTCCATTTACTTATCCGAAACCTCCTCCTACTGCTATAAGCTCCAAAAGAACATAACACACTCCAGACCATCCCTCTTCTGTAACTTCACTATTCTTTCAATCCAACTAACAGACTAAAATATCCACCAATCAAAATAATTTCATATTTCCCTATACTAATTCCCCACTAATCCTGTTTGGGTTCCGGCGTAGCGTGGTACCCACCAGATAGCACCTCCACACCTGAGTAGGAGTAGCAAGCGCTATATAAACAAGCATTTGCAATGCAATAGGTCTCGCATTAGGAAAGTTTGAGCTATTGGTATTGTAAATGACAATTTTTTTATTTATGTTTTGTTTATGAAAATAGCGAAATTAATAGCTTTGTCATTTACAATGCCAATAGTAATGACTTTCGCAAATGTGACACCTATAGCATTTGTAATGCAATATGTGTTGTATTTACGTGACTTACATGTATTGATATTACAAATAACAATGGCGTTTACATTTTTTTCAATAATTAATACTTAAATAAAAGTTATTGTAATTTGTAATGGCAATAGCTTACAGTTTTGTAAATAAGTTTTGTGAAGATTATGTTCAGTGTACTTTATTGTGACGAAGAATCCAAGAATAGAAGTGAAATATTTACATCTTTTTGTTACATTTGTAATAAAGCTTAAAAGATTGAGAGAACATATTTGAACCAGGTGTTGTTGAATGGTTGCACAGATTGAGGCTATGGTGGCACTGAGTGATGTTGTGATGGCGAACGAGTGATGCTGTGGCGTTCAGTGTTGCTGTGGTAGCGCATTGTGATGTTGTTGTGCCCCTGAGTGATGCTGTGGTGGTGCGGAGGGATGCTGTATGCTATGCTATGTTTTTTTTTTGCTATACTATTTTTTGTTTTGTTATGCAATGCTATGTTTTGCTATCCTATGCTTTGAATTGTTATGCTATGCTATGCTGTGTTTTGTTATGCTATGCTATGTTTTGTTATGGTATGCGTATGTTTTGCTATGCTATGCTTTGTTATGCTATGCTATGTTTTGTTATGCTGTTTTGTTATGCTAAGCTTTGTTATACCATGCTATGTTTTGTTATGCTATGCTATGCTATGTTGTGTTTAGTATGCTATGTTTCGCTATGCTATTATTTGTTTTGCTTTGCTATGCTATGTTTTGTTGTGTTTTGTTAAACTATGCTATGTTTTGTTGTGTTCTGCTATGGTTTGTTATGCTATGTGTTGTGTTTTGTTATGCTATGTATTGTTATGCTACGTTTTGTTATGCTATGTTTTTTTGCTAACCTATGCTTTGATTTGTTATGCTATGCTATGTTTAGTTGTCTATCCTTTCTTTGTTTTGTTATGCTATGTTTTGTTACACTATGTTTTGTTATGCTATACTAAGCCTTGTTTTGTTATGCTATGCTATGTTGTGTTTTGTTATGCTATGCTATGTTTATTTGTGTTTTGTTATGCTATGCTATGTTTCATATAGAAAATATTGTTATTTTGCACACTTGCCTGCTACCTGCACTCACTGTACCATTCACACGCTCGATGCCTGCCGATTCAGGGCAAGGCACCGAGCTTCAGGGAATCTGTGGCGGCCATCTTGGGGCGGGACAGAGCAGCGAGAGCGCTCTAGTGTGAGGGATAAAAGGAAACAGCCCTACTCCGCGATAGCGGACGCGTTTTGAGCAGACGCGCCTCGTCATCGCCGGAGTCTAGCCAGAGTCAGCCCGTCTGTGCCCGTCCGGCCCAGGCCGGGACATAGGGCACGATCCTCTACCCACCTCACAGTAAAGATATGCTAACAGGTAACCAACTTAGGGCGTTACGCCCCTCTAGCCATGACACCTGTATAACTTTGAATCCTCTACTAGCTGGTGCACAAACATGCCCAGAGTGTGCCCTTACCCTGAATAACTATCAGCCCTATCCTGATACCCCACAGGGGACTGTTTTCAATTCCTATCAACAGAAAGTCTGTTCAAAAGAATACTTATTCTTTCTGATAAACTGCCGTTCACTGCCCCAGCATAAATTAGATATTTTTCACCTATTGACTGACATAAAGCCCATCGCTATATTTCTAACTGAGACGTGGCTCCACGATGGATCGGGCCCCGATGTTGCAACCGCCCTCCCCCCGAGCTATGCTATAGCTAGGAGAGATAGGGTAGGACAAATAGGAGGGGGTATTGCCATTATCTACAGCAGAGAGTATGTGTGCACTTTTGAACCTGCAGCTATTCCTAACTGCGAGGCAGCGTCTTTCAAAATTTCCCTCAGTCCAAATTTCACCTTTTCCGGACTATTAATCTACCGACCACCAGTAAAAAATCCATCTTGGTCAGATGACTTGGCAAATTTTATCCTACCCCAACATCTAAAAGCCCAAAATTACACTGTACTGGGAGATTTGAATCTCCATCTAGATGACGCCCAAAGTAAGACCTGTAAAAATCTAATAGATGACCTCATGGTGTTGGACATGACACTACGAAATAGCGGTCCAACTCACAAAGCCGGACACTTGCTGGACCCAATAATATCAAACATGAAAGAACTTTCATGGCTTGACACCACGCCTGTTCTCTGGTCAGACCATTTTCTTCTAAGTTTTGCCATCTTGCTAGAGCCCAAAAAAGGTCCAATTTCGACTCCTACAGAATCATTTAGAAGAAACTGGAAATTCCTAAATGTGGAGGACCTGAACAATGCTTTGAAGGAAAATCATCCTAATCTGGATGGAGATATGGATAGCATTGCAGAGCTAACACAAAAGTGGCTAACTGGCGCCGTTGATACTTGCCTGCCCCTAGCCCGTTGCAAAGGGAAAGTCCATCGCCCTCCTGCTCCCTGGTTCACAGAAGCCTTGAAGAAAGAAAAATCTAGCTGTAAAAACCTAGAGAGACAGTGGCGAAAAAATTACGACCTTTACCAAAAAGAAGTTTACCGAAAGGCCAGAAATTGTTACCATTCAGCTTGCATGAAAGCCAAAGTTTGCTATGTCACTGATACAATTAACATGGCCGTAAACAAATCCCAGACTCTCTTCAACACGGTAAAAGAGTTAGCTGGGGAGAACGCTAGAGCAGAACCTACCCCTCTCAACACCCAGCAATGCCAGGATTTGGCCTCTTTCTTTACGAATAAGATCGCGAACATCGTCTCTAATATTAAAAATGCTAACAAGTTAACAGACAAGCAAGGAAATACCACCCTAGTCCCTAGAGTAAACTGCCATCTTGAAGCCTGGCCTCCTATTAAATTAGACATACTGAAGGAACTACTAAAATCAATCAAATCGGGCTCCCCACGTGACCCTATTCCTGTCAGTATTGTAAACAAATTAGAGGATGCTGCATTAACTCCCATAGCAGAAATACTGAACGTATCCATAGAGCAAGCCATAGTTCCTGCCCTATGGAAACATGCGATGGTCAGCCCCCTACTTAAAAAACGAGGCGCAGACCCAATGATATTGGCCAATTATCGCCCAATTTCATTGCTACCCGCCTTTTCCAAGATCCTAGAGAGGCATATCCACAAAGCACTCTCAACTTATGTAGAAAACAATAATCTCCTACACTCGTCTCAATCGGGGTTTAGGAGTGGTTTTTCTACTGAGACGGCCCTGCTCGGGGTCACAGAAAGGATCAGGGAGCTTATGGGCGACGGCCAAACAGTAGCACTGGTCTTGTTAGATCTCAGTGCGGCTTTCAACACCATCTCTCACTCTATACTGCTGGACAGGCTGGGGGAGTATGGTGTCGAAGGCAAAGCTCTGGAATGGATTAGATCATACCTCTCCCTCCGTACTTTCCAGATCTCCTCTTCGGAAGCCTGCTCTGAGGTATTCCATTCTCCTCACGGAGTACCACAGGGATCTATTTTGAGCCCTCTGCTTTTTAATTTATACCTACGTCCACTGGCCAATCTTGTAGAAAATGTCGGCTTAAGTTTAATGACCTATGCAGATGATTCACAAGTTCTATTCTCACTCTCCAAATCTGACATGTCCTCTCCATCTGCACTAAAAGTAGGCCTCCAAGAAATTTTTTGCTGGATGTCAGACAACCAACTTAAACTTAATGGAGATAAAACGGAGGTACTCCTGTTAGGAAATAACAAAGATCTTTGGAATGATTCCCATTGGCCACCATCATTGGGTAAACTTCCATCTCCAGCCTCGCAGGTTAGAACCCTTGGGGTCACCATTGATGACTGTTTATCCATGTCCCAGCAAGCAAACAAAGTGGCAGGTATATGCTTCACCATTATCAAATGGTTAAGAAAAATCATCTGGATGCTGCCGCCTACTACCCAGAAGACCGTGGTCAATGCCTTAGTGACATCTCGGCTTGATTACGGTAACATCTTATACCTGGGCTCTAATAAGGCAGTGATAAAGCGTCTACAACTAGTGCAGAACGCCGCGGCTAGATTACTTTGTAAAATCCCCAGATCTGCTAGGATCACCCAACATCTCAGGGATCTGCATTGGCTTAAGGTCGAGAACCGTATTCGTTTCAAAGCCTTGAGCTACTTATTTAAAATCAAAGCTGGCACTGCCCCCAAATATCTTCAGGCCCTTGCTAAGCCCTACCTTCCAAACCGTAACCTGCGTTCAGGTACAGCGGCAAACTTTGCAGTACCTAGGTTTAAAAGAGCCAGAATAGGCGGGAGATCTTTCTCCTACCTGGGGCCAACGCTGTGGAACACACTGCCCTCGTACATTCGCAAGGAGGAAAGTTATGTGAACTTTAGAAAGAACATAAAAACGTGGCTTTTTAATAAATAATTGCTTGGTCTGTTCTCTCCCCAGTGATTTCTGAGTGTTTTGCGTTTCTGGCGCCGGGAAACCCTTGGTGGGTAGCTGCGCGCCTTATAAATGCTATAAAATAAATAAATAAATAATAAATATACTATGCTATTGTCGTGGAGTGAGTGTAGCGGGCCGGAAAAGCAGGCGAGGAGGCCGTATGTAGTGGGCAATATTTGGTCTTTATTCTAGATTTACAGTATAGATAGTCCCAACAGGTCGAGGGTGTGGCACCAGGCGATGAACACAGAGGCGTCGCTTCTTCCTCTTCGTGATGTCCGCAGATGGTCCGGGTAGATTTCGATGACGGGGAGACTCCCAGGAGGACCGGAAGAGAGGAAAGAAACAAAGGACCGTTAGTCTGATCGAGTCGACAGAGAGACTCAACTGTACACCTTCACCCAGGTAGTGCAAGAACGGGGTCAGAAACGGACAGTGGGGAGAGGAAGGTACCGGGAATAAGGAACACAGGTTTGGGTAATAGAGAGGGTGCAGGGGCGGGGTGTGCGAGTAACGGAAGGGCTTTATACAGTGAGGTGCTATATACTTATAATACAGTGCAAGGGT
Organism: Lissotriton vulgaris; assembly: GCF_964263255.1. NCBI lineage: Eukaryota > Metazoa > Chordata > Amphibia > Caudata > Salamandridae > Lissotriton > Lissotriton vulgaris. The sequence goes on along the minus strand of NC_141688.1, from coordinate 194,887,928 downwards.
AGTGAGACTATGCAGAGAGGGTTTATATACAGGGACTTTAACACGAACTCCTAGTGAGTAGGGATAAAGGAGGCAAAAGGCACTCACGCGGTCCGCCGTAACTCTCCAGTGAGTTACGGCCGCTCTCCAGCCACCTCCAAGGGACTCCACCACTCCTCTGTCCACACTTCTTCCTCGCACGTCTGGTCACCTTCTCCGTCTCCAGCCAGAGGGTCCTGCCACGAAACTCCGACACCTTGTTGTGCTGAATCCGGGCTTTTATCCTGTGCTGACTCTGCCAGGGGGGCGGGACTTCCGGGGTCAGCTGGATATGGTTCCTCCCTTCCTGTTGCTCGGGTTGGCTCCTGTGGGAGAGAGAAGGGCGGGGTTTCGTTGGTGATGGAGGTTGCTCGGCGTCCTGTCTCGGTGCTGGCGTTTCGGTGAGGTAAACTCAGTCCCGGGGGTGTCAGATAAGGCATGATAGGGGGGATTGGGTCCTCAGATAGGGTTTTACGGGCCGTTCCATCACATCCCCTTCCCCTAGCTGTCCTTCTTGTAATGGGAGGAGAATGCGGATACCGGGACAGAAAATCCGCATTACCTTGATCGGAACCCTTTCTATGTTTGGTTTGAAAATGGAAGGGTTGGAGAGACAAAAACCACCGCAGGACCCGGTCATTCTGCCCTTTGTTTCTAGCCATCCACTCCAAAGGGGCGTGATCTGTATAAAGTATGAAGTCTCTACCCTCAAGGTAATACCGAAGGCTTTCCACCGCCCACTTGATGGCTAAAGCTTCTTTTTCAACCACCGCATATTGTTTTTCCCGGGGGAAGAGTTTGCGGCTCACAAACAGAATGGGTCGTTCGTTTCCCAGGGCATCCTTCTGGGACAATACGGCTCCTAAGCCGTAGTCCGATGCATCTGTCTGTAGGATGAAAGGGACTGAGTAATTGGGGGGAACCAACACAGGACCCGAGGTCAAGGCTTCTTTGAGGTCTGTAAAGGCATGCCAGGCTTCCGGGGAGGGATTCCTGAGTTGTTCATCTGAGCGGTTTGTTTTTTTCAACAGGTCCGTGAGGGCTGCCGCTCTTTGAGAAAAGTTGGGCACAAAGCGCCGATAATACCCCAGGAGTCCTAGGAAGGCTCGGAGGTCTTTCTTTGTATGTGGAAACGGGAGGGATCGGATGGCTGCCGTTTTGCTCTCTTGGGGTCTGATCAGGCCGTCCCCCAGAAGAAACCCCAAGTATTTCACTGTTTTCGCGGCCAACGTGGTTTTGGCCGGGTTGATGGCAAATCCGTATGAGCCTAAGGAGCTGATAACACTGGAAAGGTGCTGCAGATGTTGGGGCCAGCTGTCGCTAAAGATGACGATGTCATCCAAATACGCGCCTGCGTAAGCTGTATGGGGTCTCAGGACTTGGTTCATGGCCCTTTGAAAGGTGGCGGGGGCGCCATGAAGTCCAAAGGGCATGACCAGGAATTGATATAACCCATCCGGGGTGGAAAAGGCAGTCTTTCTTCTATCTTGTTCCCGGAGGGGTATCTGCCAGTACCCCTTGCAGAGATCGAGTGTGGAAATGAATTTTGCTTGCCCTATTCTTTCGATCATTTCGTCCACCCTGGGTAAGGGGTAGGTGTCGAACTTGGAGACCTTGTTGACCTCCCGGAAGTCGATGCAGAAACGGACCGAGCCGTCAGGTTTCGGTACCAATACGATAGGGGAGTTCCACTCGCTGACTGAGGGTTCAATTATTCCCATTTGTTGCATGACTTCCACTTCCTGACGGATGACATCTCTACGGGCCTCTGGCACTCGATACGGCCTCATGCGGACCACTTTCCCTGGTTCGGTTTCAATCCTATGTTCGGTGACAGTGGTTCGACCAGGGGAAGTCGAGAAGACGCTTTTCAGGGGTTCCAAGGTGTGGCGAAGTTCCTGAATTTGTACTGGGTTAAGGTCGGAATCTAGACAAGGGTCGAAAGGGAAGATGGGGTTCTTCTTGGTTCCCGACAGCACCGGACGGGGTCCTTCCCACTTTTTCAGCAGGTTAACATGAAAGATTTGAGTGGTGCCTCGGGTAGGGTCCAGTTCTATCTCGTACGTGACGGGTGTTACCTGCCGAAGGATGGGGTAGGGTCCTTGCCATTGTCCCAATAATTTTTGGTCGGACGAGGGCATCATAAGGAGTACTAGGTCGTTGACAGCAAAGACCCGACTGCGAGTACCCTTGTCATATTGTCTTTTTTGGTTGTCCTGAGCGGTCACCAAGTTTTGTCTGACAATATCGCGAATCATAGACAGATGTGTCTTGAGGTTTTGCATATATTCTGGGAGTGGACGAGTCCGGTCCGGTTCAGCTTCCCATGCTTCCTGGGCCATATCTAGGAGGGTACGGGGGGCTCGTCCGTACAGCAATTCATATGGGGAGTACCCCGTGCTGCTCTGAGGTTTACAACGGATCGCAAACAAGGCCAACGGAAGCATGTCTTCCCATCTCTTCGCTTCGAGGCCCAAGAGTTTTTTTAATGTTTGTTTCAACGTGGCGTTGTATCGTTCTACGAGCCCGTCTGTTTGCGGGTGATACGCAGAGGTCCGGATTTGCTTGATTCCTAACTCCGCACATACCCGTTTCATAAGGGCTGAAACGAATGGGGTGCCCTGGTCGGTGAGGATTTCCCGCGGGAAGCCAACCCGCGAAAACAAGGAGATCAGGGCTTTCGCTATTGCCTGTGTGGTAGGTTGGCGGAGGGGTATGGCCTCCGGGAAGCGGGTGGCGTAGTCTACTATGACCAAGGCATAGCGACACCCGCTACGGGAGGGCAAGAGGGGACCGATTATGTCCATCCCAATGCGACTGAAGGGCACATCTATGACAGGGAGGGGTTGTAACGGGACACGGGGTGGTCTGTGTCGACTGTTCTTTTGGCATATGATGCATTCGCGGCAGTAAGTCTTGATCCTTTGATACACCCCCGGCCAATAGAACTTCTCCAAGATGGCTTGGCTGGTTTTCTCGTCCCCGAAATGACCCCCCAAAAGGTGACTATGTGCCAGAAAAAGGACTTTGTCTTGAAAGGGGCCGGGAACAAGCAACTGAGCATTCTGTTGGGGCCCCCCTTTTCGATATAACAACCCGTTTTTCTTAATGAAGTAAGGACCTACTTGTAAGGGGTCCTCGTGATCAAGTGCTTTTCCCCACGCCTCCTGTAGCAGAGGATCTTCTCGTTGGGCGGCCCTGAACTCTTGGTCAGTCTGCCAGGGGTGTTCGTCAATAATGGCAGGATAAGCGCTGAGGTGTTCTTTCTTTTCTCTTCTCTTTTGACTCCTCGGTTTGTGGGGTTTGGGTTCGGGTACTTGATCAGGACACTCGGGATAGGGCGCCTCTTTCCACCACTGAGTTAGGGAGTCGGAAGTCTTTTGTAAGAGCATTGGAAGTCCCGGATAATCACTCCCTAAAATAGCTTGTTCCGGTAATGCGGGCACAAGGCCCACAGTGAGAGAGGTCCCGGGATCTTGGGAATGTTGGACTCGTACCTGAGTGGTGGGATATTGTTTAGTATCTCCATGCACACATTGTATGGCTACCACCCCAGTAGGTTTGCTTAGAGGCTGGACAAGGTCTTGGGGTCGTAGAACACTCTGTCGACATCCAGTATCGGCGAGAGCCCTCAGTGGCTGACCATTTATGGACACTGGACAATAGAACGGCGGTGGCGTGTAACCGGGAGGGTTACACAGGTAGTTCCTGACGAAACCGACCTCCATCGGTTCCTCCTTCTGGGGACACATCCGTGCAATGTGTCCGAACCCACCACAGGAATAACACTGGGGTCCGGGAGTCGGGGTTCGGAACACTACGGGGGAGGGAAACAGCGGTGGTGGTTCAGGTCGACGGCCTTGGGGAGGCCGGGTTGGGCGAGTGGACGTAGCAGGCAGGGGCCTGTGGGGGTGGTCGTCTTTGCCCCGCTGAAGTTCTTGTGCCCTGCTATATGCAGACGCTATCTCTATAGCGGTCTCAAGGGTGAGTCGGGAGTGCTGCCTCACCCAGCGTTGGGTAGCCGGGTGCAAGGAATTAAGGAACTGTTCCAGATAGATCTTCTCCAGAATATTCTCCTTGGTAGAGGTTTCGGGTCTCAACCATCGGTTGGCGAGATCGCGGATCCGAAAGGAGAGTGCTCTCGGATTCTCTTGGGGCTTTTCCCTGGCCTGACGAAGTTTCACCCTGTAAGTATCATCATCAATGCCAAGGCGTTCTAGGATGCATCTTTTAATGTCAGCATAGGGAGTGTTGCCCTGGATATTGGCCTGTTGGTAGGCCGCTTGGAGGTCACCGGTGAGGAGTGGACCCAAATACTGTCCCCACCGATCAGCAGGCCAGTTGGCAGCTTGAGCTATCCTCTCAAAGTTTGTGAAAAAATAGTCCGGATCTTCTCCAGGGACATATTTCTGAAGAACGACAGAGGGAAGAGAGGTCATCGGTCTTTGTTGGCCCAGGGCGTCTGCTAGCTTTGTCATGGTATCTTCATGGGTCGCCCCCTGGCCTTTCAGAACATCGTGGAGCTGACCTCTGTCGTCTTCGGCAGTCTTCATGAACTGCTCCATAAGTTTCCCGAATTGTTCTTGGGACTCTGCCATCTTCTTTATTACGGCCTCCATACCTCCAGCAGATCCCACTTCTGACACCAAATGTCGTGGAGTGAGTGTAGCGGGCCGGAAAAGCAGGCGAGGAGGCCGTATGTAGTGGGCAATATTTGGTCTTTATTCTAGATTTACAGTATAGATAGTCCCAACAGGTCGAGGGTGTGGCACCAGGCGATGAACACAGAGGCGTCGCTTCTTCCTCTTCGTGATGTCCGCAGATGGTCCGGGTAGATTTCGATGACGGGGAGACTCCCAGGAGGACCGGAAGAGAGGAAAGAAACAAAGGACCGTTAGTCTGATCGAGTCGACAGAGAGACTCAACTGTACACCTTCACCCAGGTAGTGCAAGAACGGGGTCAGAAACGGACAGTGGGGAGAGGAAGGTACCGGGAATAAGGAACACAGGTTTGGGTAATAGAGAGGGTGCAGGGGCGGGGTGTGCGAGTAACGGAAGGGCTTTATACAGTGAGGTGCTATATACTTATAATACAGTGCAAGGGTAGTGAGACTATGCAGAGAGGGTTTATATACAGGGACTTTAACACGAACTCCTAGTGAGTAGGGATAAAGGAGGCAAAAGGCACTCACGCGGTCCGCCGTAACTCTCCAGTGAGTTACGGCCGCTCTCCAGCCACCTCCAAGGGACTCCACCACTCCTCTGTCCACACTTCTTCCTCGCACGTCTGGTCACCTTCTCCGTCTCCAGCCAGAGGGTCCTGCCACGAAACTCCGACACCTTGTTGTGCTGAATCCGGGCTTTTATCCTGTGCTGACTCTGCCAGGGGGGCGGGACTTCCGGGGTCAGCTGGATATGGTTCCTCCCTTCCTGTTGCTCGGGTTGGCTCCTGTGGGAGAGAGAAGGGCGGGGTTTCGTTGGTGATGGAGGTTGCTCGGCGTCCTGTCTCGGTGCTGGCGTTTCGGTGAGGTAAACTCAGTCCCGGGGGTGTCAGATAAGGCATGATAGGGGGGATTGGGTCCTCAGATAGGGTTTTACGGGCCGTTCCATCACAGCTATGTTTTGTTTTGCTAGGCTTTGTAATGTTATGCTATGCTTTGTTTTGTTGTGCTATGTTTTGTTTTGCTATGCTTTGTTTTGTTGTGTTTTGTTATGCTATGCTATGTTTTGTTTTGTTATGCTATGTTTTGTTTTGCTGTCCTATGCTTTGTTTTGTAATGCTATTCTATGTTTTGCTATCCTATGCTTTTTTTGTTATGCTATGCTGTGTTTTGTTATGCTATGCTATGCTTTGTTATGCTATGCTGGTGAGGGTGTGTGAGTGTGTGTGAGGGTGAGTGAGGGTGAGGGGGTGTGAGGGTGAGGGGGTGTGGGGGTGTGTGAGAGTGAGTGAGGCTGTGTTAGGTGGTGAGGGGGTGAGGGTGTGTGATGGTGAAGGGGTGTGAGGGTGAGGGGGTGTGAGGGTGCGTGAGGGTGTGTGAGGGTGAGTGAGGGTTTATGAGGGTGTGTAAATGTAAATGTAAATGTATAGGCATTTATATAGCGCACTACTTACCCGTAGGGTCCCAAGGCGCTTCGACCGCTGCGAAACCCTTCCTGGCTTCCCTGAGAGATGGTCCCTTAATGGGTATCTCCAGGGTGAGACCAGGCATCCCCGGCGGTCTGGTGGGGCCGTTAGTGAGGATGAGGAAAGCTAATTGCCAGAGCTGCCGAGTGTGATCGCTGATCAGAGTGGGCACCAAGGCGAGAGAATTATCGAGTCCGCTGACCCTAGTCCAGAAACCTGCCGCGCCGGGAATCGAACCCTGGTCCCGGGCCGTCCTCTGCTCTCGGGTCTGCCGCCTCTAACCAGTGAGTAGGGGTGTGAAGGTGATGGTGGTTGAGGGTGAGGGGGTGTGAGGGTGATGGTGTGTGAGGCTGGGGGTGTAAGGGTGAGGTGGTGTGAGGGTGAGGGGGTGTGAGGTTGTGGGGGTGTGAGGAGGTGTGAGGGTGAGGGGGTGTGAGGGTGAGGGGTGTGTGAGGGGTGCTAGGGTGTGGGGGTGTGAGGGTGTGTGAGGGGAAGGGTGTGGGGTTGTGAGGGTGTTGCATTGTGAGGGTGAGGGGGTGTGAGGGTGAGGGGGTGTGAGGATGAGGGGGAGAGGGTTTGAGGGTGAGAGGGTGTGAGGGTGAGGGTGTGAGGGTGAGGGTGACGGTGGTTAGGGTGAGGGGGCGTGAGGGTGAGGGTGTGTGAGGGTGAGAGGGTGTGAGGGTGAGGGTGAGGTGGTGTGAGGGCGAGGGTCCGAAGTACATGGTAGCAGGGCCAACATCATAAGACAGAGAGAAGAGACTGCGTGGTGACTGCGTGGGTCAGTGTCAGAATCAGGAGGGTCAGAGTCAGCACAGTCTGCGAGGGATCAACGTGTCTAGAGGCAAAGCATAGCAGATGTAGCATTGCAGCTAGCAAGTCAAGTGTTTTCAAGCTAAGTGTCCCTAGAGAGATGGCAACACAGCAACAGCATTTCAGGAGCAAGGCTACTATAAACAAGCACGGTAGGCTTTCACTTTTGTCCAGAAAAAAAAAGGAGAAAGGTGCAGAGAACGTCGAACAAAACACGGCTTCCCCGCGAATGGATGCAAAAAAAAACAAGCTCTCTGCATTACAGTGGTGAAGGGGGGGGCGGGAGAGCATTCCTTTGTAGTCTGATGGGGGGGCGGAGGAGCAGCCTGGGAGCGGATTACTTTGAAATCTGATGCAGAGGCTCAGACAAATGGTGGTGTGCAAGCGGCTTCCTTTGAAGTCTGTTTGATGTGCACGCGCCTGCCTCACCCGCCTGCCTCACATGAACTGTAAGCGATCCGCAGGCTAAGTAGACTTTTCGGACTGCTTGCTGTATTCTCGCCTATTCAATCCTTAACGGGATAGACTAGTCGCGACCTAATGAAAAACCTTCTCTCTTTTATCCCTCAACTATCCTTTTCAATTCAAATAACAAACTCACTTGTCCACCGCTTAAATTAATTTCATATCTCACTTTACTAATTCACCACAAATCTTTTTTGATTCCAGAGCAGCATGCTACTTGCCAAAAAAGCACTACGAAGCCTCGTCAGGGGTAGTAAGCGCTATATAAATACAATTAAAATTACACATCTCTTTATCTGCTTAATTATCAGTAATTGCATTTATATAGCGTTTACTACCCATGACAAGTTGTTGAAGCGCTTTATGCCGGTGGTGGTTTGTGAATCCATGCACTGTAGTTGTCTCACCAATGGGGCCGTGTTTTAGGGTAGGCATTCCATTTCAGTAACGTTGCATTTTTTTCTACTAATAGTTCCTTCATTGCTCTGAATTGTAATTACTGCCCGGAGATTTCAAATTTCCCACGTTAATTTTTAAGGAGTTCATGCAGTACAGATAGTTTTTCCTTTACATTCTGAAAACTTGTGTCCCTGCATTCTATGATAAAACGCGGTGGGAAAGAAAAAAACGTGGACTGGATCAGCTGCATACATATGAATCTGGGCAACATGAGCATAGCTGCAAAGTTTCCCAGGTCCATGCATGATGTGCTGAAGTCCTGTTTTATAATGGAATAAACAAGACTGCAAGTCCCAGAATTCAAAGTAAAAACCAAAACTGGAGCATGGCATCACACATTGACCTGGGAATCTTGGCAGGCCACCATGAGAGCTCAGTTTCTACCCACTGTAATGGGGTGCCACCCTTCCCAGGGAAAACTACCGGCCATTTGTTTGTTGATTCTCAAAAGCCCCAGGCATTACACTTAAATAGGATTCTATATAAATCATCTGTAATCATTTTTACATGCTTTTCTTGCCTTTCTTTAATTTTTCTATGTCACTGGGCATCTTGAGAACAAATTTTAAAGCACTTCTTTCTTATGTCTGCTGTGGTATGTATTGATGAGAGGGCAAAAAAAACATACCAGCTTTAGGCGATTTTCTTTCTTTTTGTTCCGTCTAGTACGTTGAAATACTGGTCATGCTGGTAAAAAACGGTGCAGGTGGCAACCTTCCACTACAAGCCACCAGTTTCAGTGGCCAGCTAGGCCGATAACCTCCTACAAAGCTATTACAGACACTGTTTCTAGTCCTGAACTTTCTTTCGATCACCTAATGCACTCTGGGTAGTCTTACTTGGTCCAGTCGAACTAACTTGATTAACATACCAGAAAACAATGATTTGAAAGGAAACATTTTAGGATTGGAAGCAGTGTTCATAATGACCTGGAGCAAAGTGGTCACACCAGGTCTAGTTGCAAACTGCAACCATGTCATATGTGAAACTGCCATCTAGTGCCGGGACGCTTCTTCGGCAGCAGCTACACAATGTACGAATGGATAATGATTTCTATTGATTATTAATTATTATTGGTAGTATTATTATCCCGTACTACCTTCTTAGTCAACATCATATTCTGTGTTAACATTTTTATCCCATTCAAGGAGAAGGTGCAAGGAGAAGGTGCAATCCACAGTACGGAAAATGGTTTGGAACAAAAACAAGCATTGGCAAAGATAACAGGTTTCACTTATGCAAAATCTATTGGTTTTGTTAATGTTTTTTTCTTGTATACATGTTGCAGAGCATGGCAGGTTTCTGTGTACCATTGCTTAAAATAAGGAAAAAAAGCACGTTGGTGCAGTCGTTACTGGCCAACTGATACCAATATTGTTTTATGTGCTTTCAGCCATGTTGAACAGCAGCACGCATTACTGTGCAACATGTCAACAAAAAAACATTTTGTATAGAAGAAACATATTGGCTTCGCCAATTATTTATTTTTTGTTCACAGGAGATTTTGCACAAACTGTGGTCATTTACCTTAGAGGTACCCCTGGGTTCTCGCAGCAATGGGAATATTACCCCGGTGCACCAACCAAGAGTTGTTTTACCACATAAGGTGTGAACCTTTATTAGGAATTTCTGACAGGGCATCAGTGAAACAGAGTGGATGAGACCAGGGCTTGCAGGAGGCAGATGTAATGTCTTGGGCCCTAGGCCGAATACTGCAGTAAGGACAACACAGACACTAGTATATGGTACTAGAAACTGTCCACGAGCACGTGCGTGCGGGCCTTTTTATTAGCAGGGTCACCTGACCACTGATGCCTGTGTTGGATGGGTGTGAGGAGGGTGTATGGCCAGCCCTCCAAGAAGTGGCTGGTAAAATTAGTGCTGCTGAGACACTAGAATGTGTCCAGCAGGACACTACAATCCTCCCAAACTTTATTGAACTTATTGCCAAAACTGTCTCAGTCTCATCTCTCATCCTCTGCCCTGCTACCAGTGGAGGTAGCAGCAGTGTGGGATAGGAGGCTGGTTCTCCCCTGCTGAGGCTGAGGGCTGGTTTTCCTGTGGCCTGTGCAGCATGAGCAGGATCCAGCTCACCTACGACCAGAATGCGGTGATTCCAGCCGCGGCCCGTGCAGGTAAGATCTCTTTTTTATTTTATTTATTTATGCAATTTTATATAGCGCGGACTTTACCCGAAGGTGTCAGAGCGCTTCACAATAGGAACAGAAAAGATACAAACTGAGAACGTTACACGAGCAACAGATTGCAGAGGCATTCGTTATGTTACATACGGTAAAGTGATAATTGTGAGCAACCAAGAATACATGAGGTATTAAAAATTGTGAGAAACCAAAAATACATGAGGTAGACAAGGTAATTGTGACACTTGTGAGCAAACAAAATACATGAGGTAGTAAAAATGTGGGCTACCAAAAATACATGAGGTAGTAAAAAGTGCTCAGGAGGGAAAAGTGACAAGTGTGCAGGCTACAAGAGAAAATAGAGTATAATTTGTGGTATGATACTGCAGTATATGTTACACACTCAAGCACAAGAACAAACGATTACGTAGGCAAAAGTGGCACTTGTGCAAGTATCAAAGGTAAAAAACCTGTGAGATGAAGCAAACCGTGTGTTACAGGGGCAAAGTGGTGAGTGCAAGTTGCAAGAGGGTACCAAACACAAGTACATGGATAATACTGCAATAAAAGGCAAACACTCTAACCGCAAGAACACACTGGGAAGGCACTTCCATGGACATGAGAAGTAGAAATTATCAGTAGTGGGAGATCTTCCTACAGACAGAAGAGAGTTACTTTTGGAGGTGTCTCTGGAGGAGGAGAGCTTTGAGGTCCCTTTTAAAGGCCTGGGAGGAGGCTGTGGTCCGGAGCTGAGGCGGCAATGAGTTCCAGATTCTCACTGCGTTGCCTGAAAATGATTGGGCCATCGTTCTTTCCTTCTTGAAAGTGGGAGGTTCAAGCAGTAGATTCTCCGCATTGCGTGAAGGTCTAGAACCTCCAGAGAGTTTCAGTTTATTCGCCAGGTAGAGAGGAGAAGAGGAGTGCAGGGCTTTGTGGGTGATACAAGCGGTCTTGTAGATAGCTCTAGCCTCCAAGGGAAGCCAGCGGAGGGTAGATAACATCGGTGTGATGTGATCGCTTCTTTTGGCCCCATAAATGAAACGAGTTGCTGAGTGGAAAACAGACTTAAGTGGGGACACGTGGGATTTGGGGAGGCCAGTAAGAAGAGAATTGCAGTAGTCGAGTCTGGAGAGGACCAGTGCTTGCACCAGGGTTATAAGGTCCCGCTCCGCGAAGAAGCGACGGATTCCCCAAAGAAGGCGCAGTTGGTATCGAGCTGATTTCGCAATGGAATTGATGTGGGGAATTAGATTAAGTTTTTTGTCTAGTATGACACCAAGGGATTTGGCGCTGTCGACAATGATGGGTTTATTGTTTAGTAGATTCATCTGATCCATCCATGATTGAACCGGGGGAGGAGAGAGTGAGGAGGAGAAGAGGAGGAATTCAGTTTTGGAGGGATTCAGAATCAGTTGATGAGTTGACATCCAGTTTTGAATGGAGTCGAGAGTGGAGCTTAGGATGGAAAGATCGTGAGTAGAGGCAATCTTGAGGTAGAGTTGAGTGTCGTCAGCATAAAGATGATAGTGAATCCCGGATTTACTTAGGAGATTTCCCAGTGGTTCTAAATAGAGATTGAACAGTGTGGGAGCAAGTATCGAGCCTTGGGGAACACCTTGACCTACCGCCACAGGAGGTGAAAGACTGTTCGCTATTTTGATCATTTGGGATCTGCCAGAAAGGAAGGATGCAAACCATTTAAGCACAGTGCCCTCCATGCCCATTCTCTGTTGAAGAATATTGAGGAGGGTAATGTGATTGACAGTGTCAAAGGCTGCGGAAAGGTCAAGGAGAATTAGCAGACAGGACCCCCCTGAATCGAGTATCCTCAACGCGTCATCAACCACTTGCAGTAGGGCTGTTTCAGTGCTGCAGTTTTGGATGAAGCCGGACTGACAGTGGTCTAGAAGGTCATTGTCCTTGATATGACAGGAGAGTTGTTTTGCTACACATCTTTCTGTGATCTTCGCCAGAAAGGGAAGGTTAGTGATGGGGCGGAAGTTGTTGAGGTCATTCGCATCTGCAGTGGGTTTTTTCAGAAGAGGGGTGACCTGCCCAGTTTTGAAGGAGGCAGGAAGGGAGCCTTGCCAGAGGGAGAGGTTGATCAGAGTGGTCCAATAGGAGAGGGAATGGGTATAGAAGTCAATGGCAATGGCACTGGGGATAGGGTCAAGAGAATGGTTGGATGGCTTCGTTTCTCGTATGCACTTGAGAAGGGCATCTTCAGATATAGGGTCAAAGCTCTGCCAAATGGCTAAGGATTTGCGCTCCTCTGGAGGGGTAGGATGAGCGACCTGATCCACAAGTGATTTCACTTTTTCATCAAAGAAAATAGCAAAATCTGCAGCTCTCTTTGTAGAATCATCCACCTTGGAGGTTGGGGGAGAGCCGTTAGGCATTTTGATGAGATCAAATAGTTTTTTGGGTCTATTTTTGGCGGAATCAAGGAGGGTTTTGAAGTGTGTCGCTTTCCCAAGGAAGATGTGCTTGTGGTACTTGGATCTTGCTGAGCGAAGCTTGGCCAGATTGTCGGAGGAGGGCACTTGCCTCCATTGTTTCTCCAGGGATCTTAGCTGCTTCCTTTCCTCATAAAGGGATTTGTTGAACCAAGGTGCTGAGGGAGTGGGCCTTAACCTTTTGCTTTTGAGTGGAGCGACTTTATTAATTTCAGCTGCAAGAACTGTGAGGCTTTGAGAGGTGAGTTCGTCAACATCTAGGTTCGGGTCGAGCCTTGGAAGGGATAGCAAGGCTGATTCACAGAGGGGACCGACATCAATATTTTTTGCATCCCGGAACCATGAGATGGCCCTCTTGGGTTGGCCAAGAGTTGTAGAGTGTGAAAGTTGAAGAGAGAATGGGATGAGGAGGTGGTCAGACCAATCTACATGAATTGGGGTAGTGGTAGAAAGCATGCCTGCTTTAGATATAACAAGGTCCAGGATTGCGCCCTTAGAATGGGTTGATTCCGTGCAGTGTTGGATAAGATCGTTAGTAGATAGGAAAGTGGCCAGTGAGTTCGCAGAGGAGTCTTGCGGTACTCCCCAGTGGAGATTGAAGTCACCCACGAAGGTCTGATTGTCACTTCGCGAGTATTGGTCGCTGATAAAGTCGGTGAGTTCATCCATAAACGAAGGGCCACTACGAGGCGGGCGGTAAATGACATGGAATCTGAGGGGTGAACGGTGTTGCAATTGAAGCTCAAGAGAAAGGCATTCAAAAGTTTTGGAGGAGCTGTTAGGAGAGGCCTTGAGTTGGAGGGTGTTTCTAAAGATGACTGCAACACCTCCCCCCGTGTTGCCAGTTCTGTCATTCCTAAGTAAAGAGTAGCCTGTGGGTAATAGGAGATCAAATATAGAGTGAGATGTATCTTTGAACCAGGTCTCTGTGAGGAAGAGCATGTCAATATTATGAAGGGTGATGGTATCGGAGATTTCAAGTTTGTGTTTTACTGCAGATCTGCAGTTGTGAAGCATGCAGCGCAGCTCTGTCAAGACTGTTTTGGTGACGGGGGCACTAGGGCTCTGAAGGGTGATCGGGATATTGTACTTATGAGGGGGTGCTCGGGGGGGTTTAGGTGGATGCTTTGTTCTGACAGAGGTGATGATCGGAATGGCGTAGATAGTGGGGTTGCTAGGGTATGTCAGTTGAGGAGGGGTGGCGCTCAAGGGCTTGAGTGAGTTAACAGAGTTTCCCGATGATAGGTTAAGCTTGGCTGTACTGGGGTGAGGGGGCGAGGTGCATCTCGTGGGAAGTTGGGAAGGAGTAGCGGTGCAAGAAGAGGTGACAATCTTAGAGCTTAAAAGTGAAATGGCAGCTGTAAGCTGGGAGATGGAGGTGATAAGAGAGCCTAGTGTGTTTTCCAGTGAGAATGGGGCAGAGCACGGAACGTTGGGTTGGGGAAGGTTGGGTGGCTCTATTGAAACAAGGGGGGGTGGAGTGGGTGGTGGCAGGCAGGGAGAGGTGGCAGGAAAGGAGGTAATTTTGGGTGTGGGGTTCATAAGTGGGGAAGGGTAGTGGGTGTGAGCGGGAGTTAGTGAAACGGAGGTTAAGGGAGAGTTGTCAATGTTGGTGTTGCAAGAGGGAGAGGAATTAAGGACAAATTTAGGGGGAGAGGTGTGTGGAACTCGGCAGTTGGGTAGAATGAGAGGGGAGGCCTGTGTGGCGTCATGAGATTGTAGGAGGTTTGGGAGAAAAAGAGGTGAGGTGGTTGTGGAGGACCTGTCAGCTAGGAGAGGTGGCTGCGAGGGAACGGGCATCAGGAAAGGTGAGGGGTGTTGGGAGAAAGGGGAGTTGAAGAGAGGAAGTGATTCTGCTGGGCCCGAGGGAGGGAAGTGGAGGGGGTTACCGGGCGGGGAAGGGGAGTAGTGCAGCATTCCTGGCGGAGTAGGGGGGAGGAGAGAGATGCGGTGGGATTGAGGAGAGGACGGGGTGAATAACGAGGGGAGGAGGGGGTAAGGGGGAGGGATGGAAGGGGTGAGGGGAGCATAAGGAAAGTACACTTGGGGAGAGGGACGGAGGAGAGGTGGGCTAAAAAGGGGGGTAATGGGAAGGAAGATGGGGGAGGAGAAGAGATTGGAGAAACGGGATGGTGCAGATGGGACGAGGAGCGTATTGGCTTGTGGTAAGGTTGAAATGATGTGTGAAGGGATAAACTGTGAGGGGGAGGAATAGGAGGGGAGGTCACAAGGGGGGGGGAGGGAAGGGGGCCGACCTGTGCTCCTCGAGGGAGCCGCCAATTGGAGTGAGGTGGGGTCTGCGGAGGAGAAAGGGAGTAAGGGGTGGAGCTGGAAGGAGAGTGATGGCGGAATCCGGTTGCAGAGGAGGGGAGTAAGGAGGGGAAGAGGCAGTCAAAGAGCGAGAGGCAGTTGTCTGTGCCTTGGATCAGGACAGTACCATTGTTGTAGAGTGAGATAGTGAGGTTACCTTTGAAGCAAGCAGAGGGGGAAATTTTTAGTTTTTTCCCATGGGGGATAGAGGAGGAGGAGGTGACGTTGAGGGAATAGTAAAAACTGTTGGACCAGGAGGGGATGTCATGAGTGAAGAAAATGAAATCATTTTTTAGCCTCCCAAAACGACTATTGTAAAATTGATCCACAAAAAGGGAATCTGGGAATCTGGGTGTGTAGGGCCAGGTGGGCTGGGATTTTGACAGACCGCCCCACCGCTCTTACCTGCACGGGCTGCAGCTGTGTGCATTCAGCCACTGCGAGGGACACTGAGGCTGCTTTACCGTATCTGGGCGCCAGGCGCAGCCGGAGTAGCGGGTGCGTGGAATCCTGCGGCAGCCACTTAACCGGGCCATGGCATCCCTCGGCCTCAGCAGACAGGACCTTCTCTCACAGGGGCGGTCGGCAGCCTGCAAAAGCCTCAAATTCATTGCTGGTTGCGACACTTCACCCCCTTTTCATAAACGTGTCCACTCCAGTGGTCGTAGTGGGGAATAAAAAGTATGGGAACTGTAGGTGGAGAATCAGGGGGCGGGAATTACCGAAGAATGGATCAGTGGGCGGAGTCAGGGGTGTGGCTAGAAATAGCAAAACATACCAATTTTTAGTATGTTTAGCCTTTTTTACTGACCAGTTACAGCTTATAACGTTATTTAATTCAAACAATGGATAAACATGTTTATTTGAGGTTAAATTCAGGAAAAAGCAAATACTCATAGGGAATACAGGATTATGTAAAGCGTGCGAAATATAAGCTGGAACAATGGCATGGGCGCAAATTCAGGAAGGTGAGTGTAAAAATTCAGGACAAGGGGGTCAAAATTCAGCACACAAATTCGGGACAACATGCATACTTTGCAGATACATCAGTGAATGTCATGCAATAGTATATAAATAAATAGGCAAGGAACATAAGTACAAGTCACTATATCCCGCCACCGCTCCTTCCCTGTCATTTCCCCTGCCCGGTCACCGCTCCTGCCTGGTCACCGCTCCTGTCCAGTCAGCACTTCTGCCCCATCACCACTCCTGCCCCATCACTTCCCCTGTCCCATCACTTCTCCTGCCCCTATCCGTTCACTGCCCCTATCCATTCACTGCCCCTATTCATTCACTTCCCCTATCCATTCACTGCCCCTATCCATTCACTGCCCCTATCCATTCACTACCCTATCCATTCACTGCCCCTATCCATTCACTGCTGCCCTTATCCGTTCACCGCTGCCCCTATCCATTCACTGCCCCTATCCGTTCACTGCCCCTATCCGTTCACTGCCCCTATCCGTTCACTGCCCCTATCCGTTCACTGCCCCTCTCCATTCACTGCCCCTATCCATTCACTGCCCCTCTGCATTCACTGCCCCTATCCAATCACTGCCCTATCCATTCACTGCCCTATCCATTCACTGCCCCTATCCGTTCACTGCCCCTATCCGTTCACTGCCCCAATCCGTTCACTGCCCCTATCCGTTCACTGCCCCTCTCCATTCACTGCCCCTATCCATTTACTGCCCCTATCCATTCACTGCCCCTATCCATTCACTGCCCTATCCATTCACTGCCCTATCCATTCACTGCCCCTATCCGTTCACTGCCCCTATCCGTTCACTGCCCCAATCCGTTCACTTCCCCTATCCGTTCACTGCTCCTGTCTGCTCACCGCTCCTGCACTGTCACTTCTCCTGCCCCATCACTTTTCCTGCCCCGTCACCTCTCCTGCTCTGTCACCTCTCCTGCCCCGTCTCCTCTCCTGCCCCGTCACCTCTCCATCCCTGTTGCCTCTCCTGCCCGTCACCTCTGCCGCCCCATCACCTCTACTAACGGGACAGCAAGTAAACAACCTCCATGTATTTAAGTAACTTGGTCAGCGCGCAAATGATTCCCTTAGCACGGGTCTTTACAGGCAGGGGTTTCCATGAAAATTCATGCCTTTAGAGCACATTCACTCAAGGGAACATTCACGCAAAATCACAATCGCTTCATACCACCACAACTTGCTGTAGAAAACTGGGTACCTTCGAGATACTCGGTCAAAACTAAATCTTGGTCGCCTTTTCTGTTTCAGAGCAATACATGTCCAGTTCATCACAGACTAGAACATTCCCCAACACCCCAAACAATTTTGTCTTGCAAAATACGGGTATATCCACAAATGCCGCGTTCAGAGCTGTCTGGTTAAAAATGACAGGCCGTGAATAAGCAAAAGTACACAAAGCATACAAGTCGATAAGCAAGTATCACGACAAAACACCAAGAGATAACACCAAATTACAGAACAGGCCTGGAATGTTAAATTAGCCGCTGTGCAGGAAAACTCCGAATTATTGTCCGGAAAAAACTATAGAGTATGCTGAAGCCACGGTGTGGCTGTGGATCTACAGTTTCTGGCCCTGGTTGCTGCATGACATTCGCAGGAATAGACATCTTCAAGGAGCTGGACAAAGGAGTATCAAGTTTAAACTAGATCAGTAGGCACGGACATTAAGGCCTAAAAACACAAGTCACAAGTTTTCATGCGTTTGTTTTCCTCACAAACTTCTTACAAAGACATCTTACCACCTTAACCAAAAAATAATCATGCAGGTTTCGCAGAGTTTGTGGCAAGTTCCCAACAGTTCTCTGTCTGGAGAAAGCTCCTCTGTAATCACCAACTCAGCATGAGATGCTAAAGGCAGAGGGCGGCGCATTGCCATTCGAAAGGATTAATCGGCCTCAATCGGAATGACAATGGGCCGCCCTCGGTCTGTGTGAGCTCAGGGTGGGGCTGCTGCAGCCTCTCGAGTTCAACAGAGAAGTGCGAGCAGCCCCTGGAAGATGAAAGAATAATCGTTTTGTAAGTTGGACTATTCTTGCCGCCCCAGGACGATTTTTTGACTAACAGAAGTAGGGGAATGGACTGAAAGAATTTTTAAAAGTAGGGGCACGCCGTGCCCTTCCGATCCCGCCCACTTCTACCACTGGTCCACTCACAGTTTCACGCTGCAACCTGCAGGGCTCATCTTACACCAAGCAGGTAAGCAGGCATTTCTCCTGGTCTGCCACTACCTTACTGGGGTCGCAGCAGCGGGAGATGAGGCTAGTTCTCCCCTTCTTCTCGAGCTCTTTCCATCTGAGTACAAGACTAGTCAGTGTACTGGTGCGGGCTGCTGCAGCGGAATCAACCGGTGTGCGCTATCGTGCTCGCTCATAGGGTGGCCGTAGTCTTACCCTGTTCTGCCACTAACGCTGTCATGAAAGCAGTAATGTAATGTAATGTAAAGTGCACTTTTATAGCCCTGCTACCACTCCAGGGAGTATCTTGGCGCTTAACACCAACCCAGATGGAATAGGTTGGGGGGAATGGAGGCGAACTTAGTAACAGTACACTTTACACCAGTGCTCTACAAGCAGCGTCAGTAAGTGAAAACATCCTAAAATGGCTCTCATTTGACATCAATCGTAGCTGTAGCGGTAGATTATTCCAGGCCTTAGCACCTAGAAAAAAAACAGATTTGCCACCTTTTGTCGCCAGCTTGAATCTAGGTATTACCAATAGGTTCTGATTTGCAGACCTCAAGCAGCGCATGGGCTGATAGCGTTTAAAGCCAATGGAAAAGTATCTGGGCCCTTGCTGTTGAAGAGCTCTGAATCTTAAACAAGATCCGTTTACAAATCGGTAACCAATGAAGCGTCTTAAGCGCGGCCGAGGCAGATGACTTACGGGGCCAGCATAACACCAGACGGGCAGTTGCATGCTGGACAATCTGCAGCCTGTGGAGAACGGACTTATTTACTCCCGCATACAGGCCATTGCAGTAGTCCAGTTTAAATGTTATCAAAGCAACTGCCACTGTTTTTCTTGCTGACAGGGGAAGAAGATAAAAAAACGTCCTCAAAGATCTAATAATGTGAAAGTAGGTGCGGGGTGCCTCAGATTGGACTTCCACCACTAGGCACAGCAAAGCTCTCGCCGGCATACATGCGGGGTAAGACCCGCTCGTCACCAGTGCAATGTTGTTGGCCCTAGGCCTGCATACGGCAATTAGTACGATACAGACACTAGTATATGGTACTAGAAACTGCCCACGAGCACATGCGCTTGGGCCATTTTATTAGGAGGGTCACTTGACGGATGATACCTGTGTTGGATGGGTATGGGATGGGTGTATGGCCAGCCCTCGAAGGAGTGGCTGGTAAACTAGTGCCTGCTGAGACACTAGAACTAGTCCAGCAGAACACTACAGCAGAGTCGCTGGAGGCACCCTCTCGCGCAGATGTCTGTCAGGGGCAGGTTTAATGCAAGTTCACCTTTTATCCCCATGGATATGGGCCGGTCTGGCTCAGCTCTGCCAATTGGGGTCCTCCGGGTCTTCCTGCCCTCCCTGACATCTGGCTGGGGCATGAACCTGTTCACTCTAGGCGCTTTCTGCAAGGGTTCTCCTAGGAACAGCACTTTGAACAGCTGTTGTACCCATTTGTGAGAGCAGTCACAGCTGTCATCATCATAGCTTCGTTCAGAAAAATTAAAACACTTTTTGATTTAGAAACATTAATTAAGAAACATAAATTATATTAACTGAAATGACAGTGTTGTGTATTTATGAATGATCCGCCCCTCTCCCGATGTTACACTTTAATTACACAGGTGAGTTAAGAGGACGCCAGAGGTTGGCAGAGCAAGAATTAATCAGAGTGTTTCTTGCAATGTTTGTAGTTGTAAAACATGCTCATCTTCACCTGAATGCATATCCCTAGTGGATATGGGATTATGAGAGTGGTAGACCATCTGGCAGAGGAGGGGGCATTGCAATCATCTACAAACATGATATGCAGTGCTCTCTAAAGACAGCTGATAAAGCAGACAGTGAGGGGATTATTTTATGGTCAGGATAGCCACTGACTATGTCATCATAGGGCTACTGGTCTATAGACCTCCGGGACCCCATATGAGGTTCTCACCTAGTTTAATTGACTACCTCATTCAACCTGCACTACGGTACAAAAAGTTATTGCTGTTGGGTGACTTAAACTTGCACTTTGATGACACACTCAACTCAGGGGCACAAGAGATCCACCAGGAATAAGCAGTGCTACAACTACTCTTAAAGTCTGAACTTCCCACACATAAGTTGGGCCATTTACTTGACCCTATTTTTGCCAACTGGGACATGCTGGAACTGGAGCCCCTGCTTCCGGAAATGTGTTCAGATCATTTTCGCATTTCTTTTATTATAAAGCTGCCCTTGCCTAAGACACAGGAGTAAGTAAAGATCGGTATAAAAAGGAGGAAGTGGGCTGGTTTCTCTCAGGGGGGTTTTAATCAGGCCATTTTAAGGGATGGACCACCTTGTGGCCTGGACGCAAACTTGGCTTGCGAAGCCCTTGAGAGACGTATCACTGCTGCCCTTGATTGCACCGCACCCTGGTCACAAAAAATGTCTACTAAAAGCAGTAAATTAGCTTCCTGGTTTGGTGAAGAGTTAAGAACTGCTAAGTCAGCATGCAAATGCCTAGAATGGCATTGGAGTCCACTTGGAAAAGGAATATAAAATCAGCCTTAAGAGCTACCACTCGCTTATTAGGAAGGGTAAGACAGCGTATTTCAAGGAAAGGATTGAATCAGCTGAAAACTCTACCTAAGAGCTGTTTAAGGTTTTTAAAGAAATATCTTCCCTGGCATCCACTGTACCACCCATTGCAATCGAGTCGCTGAGTACATTGCAGGAAAGGTGGAGAAAATGTACTCCTATAAACTAACAAAAGGGAGAGCAAGGGATCGTGTTCACCTTAAGTGAACGGAGAGTACTCCTGTTCCCCTGATTAAGGACTAAATAAATAAAGAGAGGAGTACCACCATAGAGAATCAAGAGAATTCCTAATGGGGGGTGTGACTGACAAAAGGAAAGTATTTATCCTTTTGTAAAAAAACCCTGACTCACCAGCCTAGTGGTGACATGCTACATCATCGGGGTCCACCCTAGTGGCCTAACGTCACCAGGGTGTGCTACAACACCTGAAATACAGTGGAGCAGGTTGTGAGTGTAAGTGCAGAAAAAGTGTGTTAAAAATTGTCCTGGTTTAACTTAGTAGGGAGATACATTTTATTTACAAGCAACTGGACAATATAAAAAAGTGTTGAGATACTATGAGGGTAGTTACGGCCAGAAGTATCTCTGTATGTGTGCTAGTCTACATGTTTCAACCTTAGATCGAATATACCAGGTTTTCGTCAGGACCAAAAACAAGGAAGTGGACGGTCTGTGCCCCCTAAAAGGCGCACCCAATCCTAATTCCTCGTGACCAAGTTAGCAAAACTCGCTAATGGTGAATAGCTCTAGCCTCAGTGGGCGAGCATGTGAAGTAAAAATCAAAAAGACCTGTTGGGTAGGAAAGAGAGAAACGAACATCCATCAGACGTGATCAATATTACATGCCTGTTACGTTGTGCAGTGTCGTGTCTCTGTGTCATCATGCTTCATGCCACTCTAATTAGGAAATTGTGTTGGTATCAGCGTGATATAGTCGTGCTTTTCTTTGGCCCACTGGGGGCATGCTATTTTGCCAACTCACGCATACTTATCAAAATATGAGTGCTCTGTGGCATACAATACTTTTATTCCAATATCGCTCACCCGTAGTAATTATAGTGGCGTGATATCTTACTCTCGCATCCCTACTATTGTGGTCGCGAGGGTCGTTTTTAGATATGCATAGATTACCCGTGAAAGTCAAGGGACACACAAGGACTTGCTAACACATAACATGGAAAACAAACAAACATATATTGGTAGATGTAAATGTACTCCTCCCTTCCTGACTCAGCTCGTAATGGCAATGGGGGGGGAGGTGGAACCTGTTGAGGTTCTGAAATACAGTGCCTTCACAAATTTTTTGTGGTCTCCCCTGACACTCTTAAACAGATAGCCATCAGTATTAAATCAGGATCAACAATGCACCCATCTACCCTTTCGGGTCCTTAGGGGGAGTATTGACACACCTGAACCATTTATGAGACATCTTTTAGAGCTGTCTATTAGCTCAGGAGAGGTCCGAAAAATATGGAAGGAGGCAGTTGTTCTCCCTCTACAAAAGAAACTCCACATTAGTGCTGATCAGTTTGGCAACCTGCGTCCTATCTCTATCTTTTCTAAGGTTGCGTAGAAGATTGCGAATTTACAACTTACAGCCTTTATCAGTGAAAACTACCTTCTCCATCCTACTCAATCTGGCTTCCGGGCCCATCATTCTACCGAATCTGCCCTATTGTTCTCGACTGAGACCATTCGGAAGCATGTGGACGAAGGGCAGACAGCAGCCTTAATGCTTTTAGACTTAAGTGCCGCTTTCGACACTGTTGCCCATCATACCCTGTTGCCAGACCTAGAGCGAGGTGGTGTAGCAGGTGGGCTCTGAAATGGATGGAATCCTTTCTATCTGAGCGCAGCTTTCGCTATGCTATGCTTTGTTATGCTATGTTTTGTTATGCTATGTTTTGTAATGCTATGCTATGTTTAGCTAAGCTATGCTTTGTTATGCTATGTTTTGGTATGCTATGTTTTGTTATGCTATGCTATGCTATGTTTTGTTGTGTTTGCTATGCTATGTTTTGCTATGCTATTATATGTTTTGTTTTGCTATGCTATGTTTTGTTGTGTTTTGTTAAACTATGCTATGTTTTGTTGTGTTCTGTTATGGTTTGTTATGCCATGTGTTGTGTTGTGTTTTGTTATGCTATGTATTGTTATGCTATGTTTAGTTATGCTATGCTATGTTTTATTTTGCTAACCTATGCTATGTTTTGTTATGCTATGCTATGTTTAGTTGTCTATCCTTTGCTTTGTTTTGTTATGCTATGTTTTGTTGAGTTATGTTATGCTATGCTATGTTTTGTTATGCTATGTTTTGTTATGCTATACTAAGCCTTGTTTTGTTATGCTATGCTATGCTATGTTGTGTTTTGTTATGCTATGCTATGTTTTGTTGTGTTTTGTTATGCTATGCTATGTTTTGTTATGCTATGCTATGTTTTGTTGTGTTTTGCTATGTTTTGTTATGCTATGTTTTGTTATGTTATGCTATGTTTTGTTCTGCTATGTTTTATTGTGTGTTGTTATGCTATGCTATGTTTTCATATACTACGCTATGTTTTGTTATGTTATGCTTTGTAATGTTATGCTATGCTTTGTTTTGTTGAGCTATGTTTTGTTTTGCTATGCTTTGTTTTGTTTTGTTTTGTTATGCTATGCTATGTTTTGTTTTGTTATGCTATGTTTTGTTTTGCTGTCCTATGCTTTGTTTTGTTATGCTATGCTATGTTTTGCTATCCTATGCTTTTTTTTTGTTATGCTATGCTGTGTTTTGTTATGTTATGCTATGCTTTGTAATGCTATGCTGGTGAGGGTGTGTGAGTGAGAGTGAGTGAGGGTGAGTGGGTGTGAGGGTGAGGGGGTGTGAGGGTGTGTGACAGTGAGTGAGGCTGTGTTAGGGGGTGAGGGGGTGAGGGTGTGTGAGGTTGAAGGGGTGTGAGGGTGAGGGGGTGTGAGGGTGAGGGTGTGTGGGGGTGAGTGAGGGTTTATGAGGGTGTGTGGGGGTGTGAAGGTGATGGTGTTTGAGGGTGAGGGGGTGTAAGGGTGATGGTGTGTGAGGCTGGGGGTGTGTGAGGGTGTGAGGGTGAGGAGGTTTGAGGGTGAGGGTGTGTGAGGTTGAGGGGGGGTGAGGGGGTGTAAGGGAGTGAGGCGGTGTGAGGGTGTGTGAGGGTGAGGGTGAGGAGGTGTGAGGGTGAGGGGGTGTGTGAGGGTGAGGCGTGAGAGGGTGTGGGGGTGTGAGGGTGAGGGTGTGTGAGGGAAAGGGTGTGGGGTTGTGAGGGTGTTGCATTGTGAGGGTGAGGGGTGTAAGGGTGTGGGGTTGTGAGGGTGTTGCATTGTTAGGGTGAGGGGTGTAAGGGTGAGGGGGTGTGAGGATGAGGGGGTGAGGGTGAGGATGAGAGGGTTTGAGGGTGAGATGGTGTGAGGGTGAGGGGGTGTGAGGGTGTGAGGGTGAGGGTGACGGTGGTGAGGGTGAGGGGGTGTGAGAGTGAGGGGGTGTGAGGGTAAGGGGGTGTGAGGTTGAGGGTGGGTGAGGGTGAGACGGTGTGAGGGTGAGGTGGTGTGAGAGTGAGGGTCCAAAGAACATGGTGGCAGGGCAGACATCATAAGACAGAGAGAAGCGACTGCGTGGCGACTGCGTGGGTCAGTGTCAGAATCAGGAGGGTCAGAGTCAGCACAGTCTGTGAGGGATCAACGTGTCTAGAGGCAAAGCATAGCGGATGTAGCATTGCAGCTAGAAAGTTGAGTGTTTTCAAGCTGAGTGTCCCTAGAGAGATGGCAACACAGCAACAGCATTTGAGGAGCAAGGCTACTATAAACAAGCACGGTAGGCTTTCACCTTCGTCCAGAAAAAAAAGGAGAAAGGTGAAGAGAACGTCGAACAAAACACGGCTTCCCCGCGAATGGATGCAAAAAAACAAAGCTCTCGGCATTGCTGTGACGGGTGGGCG
This sequence comes from Lissotriton vulgaris, assembly GCF_964263255.1. Taxonomy (NCBI): domain Eukaryota; kingdom Metazoa; phylum Chordata; class Amphibia; order Caudata; family Salamandridae; genus Lissotriton; species Lissotriton vulgaris. The sequence goes on along the minus strand of NC_141688.1, from coordinate 194,863,448 downwards.
GGCGAGCGGGAGCGTATTCCTTTGAAGTCTGATGGGGGGCGGGGGAGCAGCTTGGGAGCAGATTCCTTTGTAGTCTGATGCAGAGGCTCAGACAAATGGTGGTGTGCGAGCGGCTTCCTTTGAAGTCTGCTTGCTGTGCACGCGGCTGCCTCACCCGCCTGCCTCACATGAACTGTAAGCGATCTGCAGGCTAAGTAGACTTTTCGGACTGCTTACTGTATTCTCGCCTATTCAATCCTAAACGGGATAGAATAGTCGAGACCTAATGAAAAACCTTCTCTCTTTTATCCCTCAACTATCCTTTTCAATCCAAATAACAAACTCACTTGTCCACCGCTTAAATTAATTTCATATCTCACTTTACTAATTCACCACAAATCTTTTTTGATTCCAGAGTAGCATGCTACTTGCCAAAAAAAGCACTTCGACGCCTCGTCAGGGGTAGTAAGCGCTATATAAATACAATTAAAATGACACATCTCTTTATCTGCTTAATTATCAGTAATTGCATTTATATAGCGTTTACTACCCATGACAAGTTGTCGAAGCGCTTTATGCCGGTGGTGGTTTGTGAAGCCATGCACTGTAGTTGTCTCACCAATGGGGCCGTGTTTTAGGGTAGGCATTCCATTTCAGTAATGTTGCATTTTTTTTCTACTAATAGTTCCTTCATTGCTCTGAATTATAATTACTGCCCGGAGATTTCAAATTTCCCATGTTAATTTTTAAGGAGTTCATGACGTACAGATAGTTTTTCCTTTGCATTCTAGAACTTGTATCCCTGCATTCTATGATAAAACGCGGCAGGAAAGATAAAAACGTGGACTGGAACAGCTGCATACATATGAACCTGGGCAACATGAGCATAGCTGCAAAGTTTCCCTTGTCCATGCATGATGTGCTGAAGTCCTGTTTTATAATGGAATAAACAAGACTGCAAGTCCCAGAATTCAAAGTAAAAACCAAAACTGGAGCATGGCATCACACATTGACCTGGGAATCTTGGCAGGGCAGCATGACAGCTCAGTTTCTACCCACTGTAATGGGGTGCCACCCTTCCCAGGGAAAAGTATCGGCCATTTGTTTGTTGATTCTCAAAAGCCCCAGGCATTACACTTAAATAGGATTCTATATAAATCATCTGTAATAATTTTTACATGTTTTTCTTGCCTTTCTTTAATTTATCTATGTCACTGGGCATCTTGAGAACACATTATAAAAGCACTACTTTCTTATGTCTGCTGTGGTATGTATTGATGAGAGGGAAAAAACATACCAGCTTTAGGCGATTTTCTTTCTTTTTGTTCCTTCTAGTACGTTGAAATACTGATCATGCTGGTAAAAAACGGTGCAGGTGGCAACCTTCCACTACAAGCCACCAGTTTCAGTGGCCAGCTAGGTCGATAACCTCCTACAAAGCTATTACAGACACTGTTTCTAGTCCTGAACTTCTTTCGATCACCTAATGCACTCTGGGTAGTCTTACTTGGTCCAGGCTTTCACTTTCGTCCAGAAAAAAAAGGAGAAAGGTGCAGAGAACGTCGAACAAAACACGGCTTCCCCGCGAATGGATGCAAAAAAACAAAGCTCTCGGCATTGCTGTGACGGGTTGGCGGGCGAGCGGGAGCGTATTCCTTTGAAGTCTGATGGGGGCGGGGGAGCAGATTGGGAGCGGATTCCTTTGTAGTCTGATGCAGAGGCTCAGACAAATGGTGGTGAGCGAGCGGCTTCCTTTGAAGTCTGCTTGATGTGCGCGCGCCTGCCTCACCCGCCTGCCTCACATGAACTGTAAGCGATCTGCAGGCTAAGTAGACTTTTCGGACTGCTTACTGTATTCTCGCCTATTCAATCCTTAACGGGATAGAATAGTCGAGACCTAATGAAAAACCTTCTCTCTTTTATCCCTCAACTATCCTTTTCAATCCAAATAACAAACTCTCTTGTCCACCGCTTAAATTAATTTCATATCTCACTTTACTAATTCACCACAAATCTTTTTTGATTCCAGAGTAGCATGCTACTTGCCAAAAAAAGCACTTCGACGCCTCGTCAGGGGTAGTAAGTGCTATATAAATACAATTAAAATTACACATCTCTTTATCTGCTTAATTATCAGTAATTGCATTTATATAGCGTTTACTACCCATGACAAGTTGTCGAAGCGCTTTATGCCGTTGTTGGTTTGTGTAGCCATGCACTGTAGTTGTCTCACCAATGGGGCCGTGTTTTAGGGTAGGCATTCCATTTCAGTAATGTTGCATTTTTTTCTACTAATAGTTCCTTCATTGCTCTGAATTATAATAACTGCCCGGAGATTTCAAATTTCCCATGTTCATTTTTAAGGAGTTCATGAAGTACAGATAGTTTTTCCTTTGCATTCTAGAACTTGTATCCCTGCATTCTATGATAAAACGCGGCAGGAAAGATAACAAGCACTGGCGTTGCCAATAGGTCTCGCAGTAGGAAAGTTGGAGCTATTGGTTTTGTAAATGACAAAGCCCTTTATGTATTTAAAATGATAACCAAAGTGAAAGGCATTGTTATTTGCAATTGTAATGGCTCCAACTGTCGTACTGCGAGACCTATTGGCAACGTGAGTGGTTTTGCGTGTGTGAGTGGCGTTGCGTGTGTGAGTGGCGTTGCGTGTGTGAGTGGCGTTGCGTGTGTGAGTGGCGTTGCGTGTGTGAGTGGCGTTGCGTGTGTGAGTGGCGTTGCGTGTGTGAGTGGCGTAGCGTGTGTGAGTGGCGTTGCGTGTGTGAGTGGCGTTGCGTGTGTGAGTGGCGTTGCGTGTGTGAGTGGCGTTGCGTGTGTGAGTGGCGTTGCGTGTGTGAGTGGCGTTGCATGTGTGAGTGGCGTTGCGTAGTTGAGTGGCGTTGCGTAGTTGAGTGGCGTTGCGTAGTTGAGTGGCGTTGCGTAGTTGAGTGGCGTTGCGTAGTTGAGTGGCGTTGCGTAGTTGAGTGGCGTTGCGTAGTTGAGTGGCGTTGCGTAGTTGAGTGGCGTTGCGTAGTTGAGTGGCGTTGCGTAGTTGAGTGGCGTTGCGTAGTTGCGCGGCGTTGCGTAGTTGCGCGGCGTTGCGTAGTTGAGCGGCGTTGCGTAGTTGAGCGGCGTTGCGTGTAGTTGCGTGGCGTTGCGTAGTTGCGTGGCGTTGCGTAGTTGCGTGGCGTTGCGTAGTTGCGTGGCGTTGCGTAGTTGCGTGGCGTTGCGTAGTTGAGTAGCGTTGCATGTGTGAGTGGCGTTGCATGTGTGAGTGGCGTTGCATGTGTGAGTGGCGTTGCGTAGTTGCGTAGTTGCGCGGCGTTGCGTAGTTGCGTGGCGTTGCGGCGTAGCGTAGTTGCGCAGCGTTGCGTAGTTGAGTGGCGTTGCGTAGTTGAGTGGCGTTGCGTAGTTGAGTGGTGTTGCATGTGTGAGTGGTGTTGCATGTGTGAGTGGCGTTGCGTTGTTGCGTGGCGTTGCGTAGTTGCGTGGCATTGCGGCGTTGCGTAGTTGCGCGGCGTTGCGTAGTTGAGTGGCGTGGCGTAGTTGAGCGGCGTTGCGTAGTTGAGCAGCGTTGCGTAGTTGAGCGGCGTTGCATAGTTGAGCGGCGTTGCGTAGTTGAGCGGCGTTGCGTAGTTGAGCGGCGTTGCGTAGTTGAGCGGCGTTGCATGTGTGAGTGGCGTTGCATGTGTGAGTGGCGTTGCATGTGTGAGTGGCGTTGCATGTGTGAGTGGCGTTGCATGTGTGAGTGGCGTTGCATGTGTGAGTGGCGTTGCATGTGTGAGTGGCGTTGCATGTGTGAGTGGCGTTGCGTTGTTGCGTGGCGTTGCGTAGTTGCGTGGCGTTGCGGCGTTGCGTAGTTGCGTAGTTGCGTAGTTGAGCGGCGTTGCGTAGTTGAGCGGCGTTGCGTAGTTGAGCGGCGTTGCGTAGTTGAGCGGCGTTGCGTAGTTGAGTGGCGTTGCGTAGTTGAGTGGTGTTGCATGTGTGAGTGGCGTTGCGTTGTTGCGTGGCGTTGCGTAGTTGCGTGGCATTGCGGCGTTGCGTAGTTGCGCGGCGTTGCGTAGTTGAGCGGCGTGGCGTAGTTGAGTGGCGTTGCGTAGTTGAGTGGCGTTGCGTAGTTGAGTGGCATTGCGTAGTTGAGTGGCGTTGCGTAGTTGAGTGGCGTTGCGTTGTTGCGTGGCGTTGCGTAGTTGCGTGGCGTTGCGTAGTTGCGTGGCGTTGCGTAGTTGCGTGGCGTTGCATAGTTGCGTGGCGTTGCGTAGTTGCGTGGCGTTGCGTAGTTGCGTGGCGTTGCGTAGTTGCGTGGCGTTGCATGTGTGAGTGGCGTTGCGTAGTTGCGTGGCGCTGCGTAGTTGCGTGGCGTTGCGTAGTTGCGTGGCGTTGCGGCGTAGCGTAGTTGCGCAGCGTTGCGTAGTTGAGTGGCGTTGCGTAGTTGAGTGGCGTTGCGTAGTTGAGTGGTGTTGCATGTGTGAGTGGTGTTGCATGTGTGAGTGGCGTTGCGTTGTTGCGTGGCGTTGCGTAGTTGCGTGGCATTGCGGCGTTGCGTAGTTGCGCGGCGTTGCGTAGTTGAGTGACGTGGCGTAGTTGAGTGGCGTTGCGTAGTTGAGTGGCATTGCGTAGTTGAGTGGCGTTGCGTAGTTGAGTGGCGTTGCGTAGTTGAGTGGCGTTGCGTTGTTGCGTGGCGTTGCGTAGTTGCGTGGCGTTGCGTAGTTGCGTGGCGTTGCGTAGTTGCGTGGCGTTGCGTAGTTGCGTGGCGTTGCGTAGTTGCGTGGCGTTGCGTAGTTGCGTGGCGTTGCGTAGTTGCGTGGCGTTGCATGTGTGAGTGGCGTTGCGTAGTTGCGTGGCGTTGCGTAGTTGCGTGGCGTTGCGTAGTTGCGTGGCGTTGCGGCGTAGCGTAGTTGCGCAGCGTTGCGTAGTTGAGTGGCGTTGCGTAGTTGAGTGGCGTTGCGTAGTTGAGTGGCGTTGCGTAGTTGAGTGGCGTTGTGTAGTTGAGTGGCGTTGCGTAGTTGTGTGGCGTTGCGTAGTTGCGTGGCGTTGCATGTGTGAGTGGCGTTGCGTTGTTGCGTGGCGTTGCGTAGTTGCGTGGCATTGCGGCGTTGCGTAGTTGCGCGGTGTTGCGTAGTTGAGCGGCGTTGCGTAGTTGAGTGGCATTGCGTAGTTGAGTGGCGTTGCGTAGTTGCGTGGCGTTGCGTAGTTGCGTGGCGTTGCGTAGTTGCGTGGCGTTGCGTGGTTGAGTGGCGTTGCGTGGTTGAGTGGTGTTGCGTGGTTGAGTGGTGTTGCGTGGTTGAGTGGCGTTGCGTGGTTGAGTGGCGTTGCATGTGTCAGAGGCTAAATGTAGCACAGGGAGACCTCCAGTGGTAAGACAATCAAAAACAACTTAGAAAACATTTGACAGTATGAAGAGATCAAACTCATGAACAAGCGTGATACACCTCAGCTAAAAATCATGATAAATAACAACACACATTAGAAGTGAAACTGCAAGTACAGAAGGACCAGCTTTGCTTGTTTAAAACTCCCACTTCAGGCAGATGAGTGTAATGTGTAAAGCGTCTTGTGCACATGAGCAGATCGGAGTCTGGAAGCAAATACAAAGAAGAGGAATGACTGAGGCGCATTGGTGTGAAGCACATCAAAGGGCTTCTCCTCCCCTAATTAGCCGTTCTGGGGAAACTGAAAGTACGGCCGGCCTGCGGCTGGCCATGAATAATTAGGGGAGGAGAAGCCCTTTGATGTGCTGGGCTGGGAGGAGAAGCCCTTTGATGTGCTGGGCTGGCTGGCCCTGAATGCGCGTGCATGTTATCACGTGGTTCACAGGCACTGCAAGAAAACCGCGGCTGAAAGGCCTTTGGTTTGACGAGAAAATAGCCGACTTGAATTCTCCCCATTTCCCATTCCTGCGGAATGGTAAAGGCTCGACCTAAAAACGTGGACTGGAACAGCTGCATACATATGAACCTGGGCAACATGAGCATAGCTGCAAAGTTTCCCTTGTCCATGCATGATATGCTGAAGTCCTGTTTTATAATGGAATAAACAAGACTGCAAGTCCCAGAATTCAAAGTAACATCCAAAACTGGAGCATGGCATCACACATTGACCTGGGAATCTTGGCAGGGCAGCATGACAGCTCAGTTTCTACCCACTGTAATGGGGTGCCACCCTTCCCAGGGAAAAGTATCGGCCATTTGTTTGTTGATTCTCAAAAGCCCCGGGCATTACACTTAAATAGGATTCTATATAAATCATCTGTAATAATTTTTACATGTTTTTCTTGCCTTTCTTTTATTTATCTATGTCACTGGGCATCTTGAGAACACATTATAAAAGCACTACTTTCTTATGTCTGCTGTGGTATGTATTGATGAGAGGGAAAAAACATACCAGCTTTAGGCGATTTTCTTTCTTTTTGTTCCTTCTAGTACGTTGAAATACTGGTCATGCTGGTAAAAAACGGTGCAGGTGGCAACCTTCCACTACAAGCCACCAGTTTCAGTGGCCAGCTAGGTCGATAACCTCCTACAAAGCTATTACAGACACTGTTTCTAGTCCTGAACTTCTTTCGATCACCTAATGCACTCTGGGTAGTCTTACTTGGTCCAGTCGAACTAACTTGATTAACATACCTGAAAACAATGATTTGTAAGGAAACATTTTAGGATTGGAAGCAGTGTTCATAATGACCTGGAGCAAAGTGGTCACACCAGGTCTAGTTGCAAACTGCAACCATGTCATATGTGAAACCGCCATCTAGTGCCGGGACGCTTCTTCGGCAGCAGCTACACAATGTACGAATGGATAATGATTTCTATTGATTATTAATTGTTATTGGTAGTATTATTATCCCGTACTACCTTCTTAGTCAATAGCATATTCTGTGTTAACATTTTTATCCCATTCCCGTATGTATTGTTCAAGGAGAAGGTGCAATCACCCACAATCCACAGTACGGAAAATGATTTGGAACAAAAACAAGCATTGGCAAAGATAGCAGGTTTCACTTATGCAAAATCTATTGGTTTTGTTAATGTTTTTTTCTTGTATACATGTTGCAGAGCATGGCAGGTTTCTGTGTACCATTGCTTAAAATAAGGAAAAAAAGCACGTTGATGCAGTCGTTACTGGCCAGCTGATACCGATATTATTTTATGTGCTTTCAGCCATGTTGAGCAGCAGCACGCATTATTGTATTGTATTGTATTGTATATTGGATTTATATAGCGCTTATCACCCACGGGTCTCTAAGCGCTTGCCTTGGGAACCTGTCCTGGCTTTTCCCTGTGAGATAGCCCCTATAGGGCATCCCCAAGGTGAAAGCCAGGCATCCCGCCGTGGGGGCTGTTGTGGAGATTAAGCAAGCTTAGTGCCCAGAGTTGCAGAGTGTGAACCCATGATTAGGTCAGGCACCGAAGCGAGAATTATCGAGTCCGTGGACATTTGAGCTCAAGACCCTGCCGCGTCGGGAATTGAACCTGGTCCCGGGTCTGACCTCTGCTTCAGGGTATGCCTGCTCTAACCAGTGAGCCACACTTCTCCATTACCTTCGCATTACTGTGTAACATGTCAACAAAAAAACATTTTGTATAGAAGAAACATATTGTCTTCGCCAATTATTTATTTTTTGTTCACAGGAGATTTTGCACAAACTGTGGTCATTTACCTTAGAGGTACTCCTGGGTACTCACAGCAATGGGAATATTACCCCGGTGCATCAACCAAGAGTTGTTTTACCACATAAGGTGTGAACCTTTAATAGGAATTTCTGACAGGACATCAGTGAAACAGAGTGGATGAGACCAGGGCTGGCAGGAGGCAGATGTAATGTCTTGGGCCCTAGACCGAATACTGCAGTAAGGACAACACAGACACTAGTGTATGGTACTAGAAACTGTCCACGAGCACGTGCGTGGGCCTTTTTATTAGCAGGGTCACCTGACCACTGATGCCTGTGTTGGATGGGTGTGAGGAGGGTGTATGGCCAGCCCTCCAAGAAGTGGCTGGTAAACTAGTGCTGCTGAGACACTAGAATGTGTCCAGCAGGACACTACAATCCTCCCAAACTTTATTGAACTTATTGCCAAAACTGTCTCAGTCTCATCTCTCATCCTCTGCCCTGCTACCAGTGGAGGTAGCAGCAGTGTGGGATAGGAGGCTGGTTCTCCCCTGCTGAGGCTGAGGGCTGGTTTTCCGTGCAGCCACTGGTCTGCACAGGTACCTCTAGCCGCCTTACTGTGGCCTGTGCAGTATGAGCAGGATCCAGCTCACCTACGACCAGGATGCGGTGATTCTAGCCGCGGTCCGTGCAGGTAAGAGCTGTGGATGTGTAGGGCCAGGTGGGCTGGGATTTTGACAGACCGCCCCATCGCTCTTACCTGCACGGCCTGCTGCTGTGTGCATTCAGCCACTGCGAGGGACACTGAGGCTGCTTTACCGTATCTGGGCGCCAGGCGCAGCCGGAGTAGCGGGCGCGTGGAAACAGTCACTATGTGGCATTGCAGCCACTCTCCTCAATCCTGCGGCAGCCACTTTACCGGGCCATGGCAGCCCTCGGCCTCAGCAGACAGGAACTTCTCTCACAGGGACGGTCGGCAGCATGCAAACGCCACAAACTCAGTGCTGGTTGCGACACTTCACCCACTTTTCATAAACACGTCCACTCCACTCACAGTTTCACGCTACCACCTGCAGGGCTCATCTTACACCAAGCAGGTAAGCAGGTATTTCTCCTGGTCTGCCACTACCTTACTGGGGTCGCAGCAGCGGGACATGAGGCTAGTTCTCCCCTTCTTCTCGAGCTCTTTCCTTCTGGGTACAAAACTAGTCAGTGTACTGGTGCAGGCTCATGTCAGGCGGGCTGCTGCAGCGGAATCAACAGGTGTGCACTATCGTGCTCGCTCATAGGGTGGCCGTAGTCTTAGCCTGTTCTGCCACTAACGCTGTCATGAAAGCAGTAGGTGCGGGGTGCCTCAGATTGGACTTCCACCACTAGGCACAGCAAAGCTCTGGCCGGCATACATGCAGGGTAAGACCCGCTCGTCACCAGTGCAATGTTGTTGGCCCTAGGCCTGCATACGTCAATTAGTACGATACAGACACTAGTATATGGTACTAGAAACTGCCCACGAGCACATGCGCTTGGGCCATTTTATTAGGAGGGTCACTTGAGGGATGATGCCTGTGTTGGATGGGTATGGGATGGGTGTATGGCCAGCCCTCGGAGGAGTGGCTGGTAAACTAGTGCCTGCTGAGACACTAGAACTAGTCCAGCAGAACACTACAGCAGAGTCGCTGGAGGCACCCTCTCGCGCAGATGTCTGTCAGGGGCAGGTTTAATGCAAGTTCACCTTTTATCCCCATGGATATGGGCCGGTCTGGCTCAGCTTTGCCAATTGGGGACCTCTGGGTCTTCCTGCCCTCCCTGACATCTGGCTGGGCATGAACCTGTTCACTCTAGGCGCTTTCTGCAAGGGTTCTCCTAGGAACAGCACTTTGAACAGCTGTTGTACCCATTTGTGAGAGCAGTCACAGCTGTCATCATCATAGCTTCGTTCAGAAAAATTAAAACACTTTTTGATTTAGAAACATTAATTAAGAAACATAAATTATATTAACTGAAATGACAGTGTTGTGTATTTATGAATAATCCGCCCCTCTCCCGATGTTACACTTTAATTACACAGGTGAGTTAAGAGGACGCCAGAGGTTGGCAGAGCAAGAATTAATCAGTGTTTCCTGCAATATTTGTAGTTTTAAAACATGCTCATCTTCACCTGAATGCATATCCCTAGTGGATATGGGATTATGAGAGTGGTAGACCGTCTGGCAGAGGAGGGGGCATTGCAATCATCTACAAACATGATATGCAGTGCTCTCTCGAGACAGCTGATAAAGCAGACAGTGAGGTGATTTTTTTACGGTCAGGATAGCCATTGATTATGTCATCTATAGACCTCCGGGACCCTATATGAGGTTCTCACCTAGTTTAATTGACTACCTCATTTAACTTGCACTACGGTAGGAAAAGTAATTGGTGTTGGGTGACTTAAACTTGCACTTTGATGACGCACTCAACTCAGGGGCACAAGAGATCCACCAGGAATTAGCAGTGCTACAACTACTCTTAAAGTCTGAACTTCCCACACATAAGTTGGGCCATTTACTTGACCCTATTTTTGCCAACTGGGACATGCTGGAAGTGGAGCCCCCGCTTCCGGAGATGTGTTCAGATCATTTTCGCATTTCTTTTATTATAAAGCTGCCCTTGCCTAAGACACAGGAGTAAGTTAAGATCGGTATAAAAAGGAGGAAGTGGGCTGGTTTCTCTCAGGGGGTTTTTAATCAGGCCATTTTAAGGGATGGACCACCTTGTGGCCTGGACGCAAACTTGGCTTGCGAAGCCCTTGAGAGACGTATCACTGCTGCCCTTGATTGCACCGCACCCTGGTCACAAAAAATGTCTACTAAAAGCAGTAAATTAGCTCCCTGGTTTGGTGAAGAGTTAAGAACTGCTAAGTCAGCATGCTAACTCCTAGAAAGGCATTGGAGTCCACTTGGAAAACGAATATAAAATCAGCCTTAAGAGCTACCACTCGCTTATTAGGAAGGGTAAGACAGCCTATTTCAAGGAAAGGATTGAGTCAGCTGAATACTCTACCAAAGAGCTGTTTAAGGTTTTTAAAGAAATATCTTCCCTGGCATCCACTGTACCACCCATTGTAGGATCTGAGGAATCCTGAAATCGAGTCGCCGAGTACTTTGCAGGAAAGGTGGAGAAAATGTACTCCTTCCTTCCTGACTCAGCTCGTAATGCCAATGGGGGGGAGGTGGAACCTGTTGAGGTTATGGAAATACAGTGCCTTCACGAATTTTTTGTGGCCTCCGCTGAAACTCTTAAACAGCCATCATTATTAAATCTGGTTCACCATTGGACCCAGCTACCCCTAGGGTGCTTAGGGGGAGTATTGACACACCTGAACCATTTATGAGACATCTTTTAGAGCTGTCTTTTAGCTTAGGAGTGCTCCGAAAAATATGGAAGGAGGCCGTTGTTCTCCCTCTACAAAAGAAACTCCACATTAGTGCTGATTAGCTTGACAACCTACGTCCTATCTCTATCTTTTCTAAGGTTGCGGAGAAGATGCGAATTTACAACTAACAGCCTATATCTGTAAAAACAACCTTCTCCATCCTACTCAGTCTGGCTTCCGGGCCCATCATTCTCAGGAATCTGCCCTATTGTTCTCGACTGAGACCATTCGGTCGCATGTGGACGTAGGGCAGACAGCAGCCTTAATGCTTTTAGACTTAAGTGCCGCGTTCGACACTGTTACCCACCATACCCTGTTGCAAGACCTAGAGCGAGGTGGTGTAGCAGGTGGGGCTCTGATATAGATGGAATACTTTCTATCTGAGCAAAGCTTTCAAGTCATGCAGGGTACTTATTACGCTAGGACCATCAAGCTGACACAGGGGGTGCCTCAGGGTTCCACCCTGAGCCCGACATTGTTCAATCATTATGTCACCCCCCCTGACTAAATTCTCTGATAAATTTGGATCACTGCCCTGTCCTACGCTGATGACACCCAGCTGGTGGTCTCCCTCACCCAAGTGCGGGCTGGTGCTGCCTCCAATTTTGTGTCCTGCCTTCAAGAACTGGCTGGGTGGATGGCAAATAACTGCCTGAAATTGAATGGCAGCAAGACAGATGTGCTGGTGATAGGGAAGGCCCCATCAGTCTGGTCGTTGGCATGCTGGCCCCAGACTCTGGGTCCCACTCCTACACCTTTTGAACAAGCAAAGAACCTTGGTGTATGGATGGACGACAAGGTGTCTTTTGATTACCATGCCAGGCGGGTGGCAGGCGCCTGTTTTGGTATCTTACGGGGTTTACGGAAAACTCTAGACGCTCTTCCCACTGCAACAAGGAAGACCATGGTGCACGCTTTGGTGACTTCTCGCCTGGATTATGGCAACCTTCTGTATCTGGGTGCTACTGCTAAATGTATGCGGAGATTGCAGTGCAGCCAGAATGCAGCAGCAAGATTGGTTCTTATGCTTCCCAAGAGAGCCTCAGCAACAAGGCTTTGGCTTCCCTACAATGGCTTCCGTTTAGGGAGACAGTAAAATTTAAGGCCCTGTGTGTTAGTCACCGGATCTTACAAAGGAAGGGACCTTGTACCGTCTTGACTTTTTAACTCCCTATGTACCGACTAGACTTCTAAGATCTAGTGGGAAAGGAAAAGTGTGTGTTCCCAACATCAAGATAGCCAGGATGGGTGGCCGTTCTTTTTGCTATCTGGTGTCTCAATTGTGGAGCACTACTACTTTTCGGAAAGGTTTGAAGACCCATTTGTTTCCTGCGGTATAACTATAGGTCTTAGTTGTAGGACCTTTGCTGTTGCTGTATCTAGCTGGTACTTAGCTCAGGTACACACTGGCCCAGTGTCACCAGGCGCTCTACAAAAGTAATTATTATTATTATTATCCAAGTGTTCGAGACTGTACCCAATTTTTTAACGACGTCACAGGGTGGCATCTCCGCTACGGCGGAGGAGAGTCACCCTACTGCTTTTTCGCAGAGCAAGAAGCCAAAACATAAAATGCTAATAACTTTTAATTATTACCATTTTATGTTTGCTTTGCAGGTGGGCGGGGCTGCTCTGCTCTCAGAGCAGGACAGGGGAAGAGTGGTTTGCCCACTCCTGAGTGTGCACAGACTGTTTGGTCAGCCCTCTCGGGCCGCCCAAACTAATCATGCACACTTTGCCCTTCTCCAGGCAGGCTGCATTGCTTAGAGGAGAGAGCATGGCTGCCTGCTTCCTGGTCTGAGTCAGGAGATCAGGAGAGCAGGGGAGCAGTAGCAGTGAAGACACGGGACCCGGTGGAAAGTTAGGATTTTAATTTTTTTAATCTTTTACATTACGACGACCACCACCACCCCTCTGCGTGGCGCTTCTCTCCCCGTGCGACCCCACCTGTGAGCCATGCCAGCTGCTACTACAATGTCAGTTATTAAACCTTGTACAGAGAGGGATAACTGAATAGACTTGGTGAATTACACTTCATTCCGTGTGATCGTAGCTCGGATTAGATGTTTATGAAATCTGACACTTCTCCTACCCATTAGTTATGGGGTTGTCTCTGGGTTTCCAGTACTGCCTTTCCAGCCTTCTTTTCCTGGTTTTCCTGGTTGCTCTTTCGTCCTGGTAACCTTTTTTCTTGGCAGTGACAGAGGGTCCGGTGTTGGGTATTGCTCGGCTACTTCTGCTTGGGTGTGCTTCTATCTGTTCTTAGAAATGGAGAGTGGATGGGGTGCAGGTGTTCCCTGGTTTTTAGGCTGTGAGCAGGTCGGCTTGTTTTTGCCTCTAGGTTCTCACCTTTGGTGGGTTTGTGTAGGGTCTGGTGCCAGCCTTTCCGGCCTCTCATGCTTTTTCCGATTGCTCCTTTCTGCTACGGCTGAGGTCACCTGGGTTCCTGGCACTGAACCGGTCTGGGCGATAGCCTGTGGTCCTGGGGTTATAAGTCGGTCGTTTGGCAGAGGATTAACTTTTTGTTGTGTTTCACATTTCTTTCTTCTTTATGTGTAGACCACAGTATGCAGGGGTCCTACCTAGAGACCTTATCTTCATGATCATGGCCGGGCCACTTCACAGTTCCTGTGGCTGGTGTTTTTTTTACAGAGGAGGAGGGGTGACTTAATTGACGTGTGGGTTCATGGTCAGTTGGCTGTCGTGGATGATGCTGAGGTTGCGTGGTAGGTCAATCAATCAATCATTTGTAAAGCGCACTACATACCCGTGAGGGTCTCAAGGTCGGTGTTCTGCAGGCCACCAGCTGTGGTCCCATGCAGAGATGTACTCCCCGAAGATCATAATTAAAATAGTGCAGGAAATGGTAGGGATCTAACCGTATCCAGAGCCGGCAGCTTTTGTTGCGCAAGATCCGGTCTGTACCCAGACAAATATGCTGAATTTGCCATTTGAACAGGATTGCTAAATGTTGGCAAATGGGGACACCGGTGAAACCAGTGTTACCTTGGTCCTACAGTGGTTGGCAACCACATCTCTTCGTTACTCCTTTTATCTACCTCCTGATGTTGCTAACAGAGCTAATTGGACGTGCTGTACAGAGTTACACCAATTCTAGGCTTACACAGTCCGCAACAACCCTAGAGATATAAAGTAAGTGCACCCGTTGTATCCACTGCAGAAGGGTGAGAGTCTGAGCATACTGGTAGGGAGTCCAACCAGAAGGCACATGGTTGCTAGCTGAAGGCACACAACCCACTGCACTGTCCTTCTCGCCGCTGCCACTGAGGACGTTGTACCCCATATAATAAACTCCCAGGGGCGCGGGTGGGCAAAGGGGAGTTTATTCACATTCCCTCTCAAGCCTCTCGCCTGAACAAGAGTTCCCATTTTTCGTAATTAGTTTAGCAAAGTTAATGGGATTCGGAAGCAGTCATCTGTGGCACGAGGCTTGTAACTGCCTCTTGAGTCCGTGCCTTTCAATTAGTGTCTTTTAATTAGTGTCTTTTAATTATCTTAATACGGAGGGCGCGAGCAAACATGAATTTCCACACTCTCAGTGACCGCCAGTGACGGTGTCAACATCGCACCGAGATGTCTTTAGAGGGAGAGCAGAGACACGTGCGCTGTTCGCGCCCCTGCTGTGATACGGGGCACGCGTCCTTCACCGGGGATGGCGTTTTAATTGTGTAACCCACGGCTTAGCTGCACCCAAACGCAGCGCCAGATTACTGTTGAAAGAGGGTTCTTGTGAGAAATGAGGATCCTTGAACGAAGGTTTAGTTTCAAAACCTTAATTGGTTACATACGTGATAAGCACAACCCACAACCGCTCATCCTGGTATCCCCGCCGTAACTGCCCAACCAACAGAGCAGCAGCGTTCGAACGAGAACTCCAGGATGAGTGACATAGTAAATGACGATAGCGCACGAGGGCAGGCGCGCAGAACTGACAAGTTGGACAACTTGTGACTGTAACAATTACCAAATAGACAAAGTAGGCACCAGCCTATGTAGTGCACTCCTTTCAGGGTCCAGCGACAACAGATCAAAATAATAATGATTTGATCTTGAAAGAAAATTACAACCAAGGTTTCTTGAATATTGTTTCCAAAAGATAGAAAAGAATGAATCAACTAAAGAGACAAAAACGTTACATTAAAGACTCTATAAAGAAAATAATGTATTAAAGTAATGCACCCATTAACAACTTAAAGGACATAAACCAGAGGCATCAGATTCTCATAACAGTTTGTCTCTTGAAAGCTCACCTTATGGCAGGTTGTAAATAAAAAATCAACCAAACTATGTATGTGTTAATTATTAAAATTGTCAGTTATAAAATTAAAAACGTATTAGGAGATAATTGTAAGTATTGAAGCTTCGGCCCCGAGTTGTACTTCTGGCGTAGAACCTATTTAGCGTCGTAGGGGGCGCGCATGTTTTTTGTGCAACTGTCCTCCATTGTACTCGGTTCACTTTGAACGTAAAAGTGTCGCAGACCATGTCTCAACACTACGTGGATTATTTACAAGTCCCTTGCGCTGCAGGTGCTTTACTTTTAGCCTGGGAAAAAGTGAGGTACAAGCCCCTACGGTTTCAACGAAGTATAAGGAATGGGGGGGCATATTACCAAGGGGGGCGATAGGCAATTATTGCCGGTTTAGCGGCTGTTTTCGTCCGCTAAGCGGTGATAATTCTATCGCTATATTAGCAAGCTGTAACTAACTGATGTTAGCGACAGCTTTTAGGCTATAGCGAGCGGTTTGGGGCCCGCTTTGCATGTTAGTGATATTTATCGCTATTGACATGCAAAGTGGGTGTACCCAACCAGTTAGCGACTAAAAGCAGTCGCTAACGTCGCTATCGCCTATTAGCAAGGCGGGCGTAGCGATGGAAATGTAAATGTAAATGTATGAAGCTTATATAGCGCATGACTTACCCTGGGGCATCTCCGCGCTTGCTTAGGGAACCCGTCCTGGTATTCCCCTGTGAGATAACCCTGGCAGGGTATCCACAAGGTGAAAGCCAGGCATCCCACCGCGAGGGGCCGATGTGGAGATTAAGCAAGCTATTGCCCAGAGTCGCAGAGTGTGAACCCGTGAGTCGAGAAGGCACCGGAGCGAGAATTATCGAGTCCATGGAATTATTGAGCCCAAGACCCGCCGAGGTGGGGAATTGAACCCTGGTCCAGGGCCGAACTCAAGCTCCAGGTCTGCCGCCTCTAACCCCTGAGCCACACTTCCCGCTATCGCCAAAAACTAACGCCTGCTCAGACCAGTTCTTAGCCATGTTATCCAATGGGAGGTGGATAACATGGCTAAGAGCATTTTGTCGCTAATGCGTGAATATCGCTGTATTCGCAGCCATATTCACGCTATCGCCAGAAAAATTATCGCTTTGGAGATAAATGTTGCTAATAGCACGTTATCTCAGCGATAATTTCTGACGATGCTTAGAGATAAAAAAAAATCGTTGCTAAGCCTAGTTAGCGATAAATATCGCTGCTCGTTAGGTAATATGCCCCGGAGATCTCCAAATGCTAAACACAAGAATACGGGAGTGTCTGCAGGCACCATCAACGCAGTTCGGCATTTTAAATACATAACAAAAGTATTTTGTTGTAGAGTGACAAACATAGCGCGTTGTATCAAAGCCCTAAAATAACAGGGCTTGTGCACTTGAACATAGGAAACAAGCAGTTAGTAAAGACATGTGACCTTGATTTCTACAACAGGACCATCTATTGGGGAAATATCAGACATCCTTCCTTTCCTTAACTCTTTAAGTGCAGAGGCTTGAAAACTCTCTACCTCACAATCACTTCTACCCCTACCTGTGGTGAGCCCTTTTTTGGGGAGGGGAGCGGGGGCTGTTTGTGCTTAAGCCTTCATTACTTTTACACAATAAAACTATCAGGCAAAATTTTTGTCCCTTTTTCCCACATGTTAGATAATTTAAAACTATCAAGGATGTCAAATATGGTTAGAAAAAAAATAGAATCATGCAGAGCAAGAAAAGTGTTTGTGTTTTTTCTAAAGAAACTGGCATCAACAGAGGGTTTTAATGAACAGGCAAATTTATAAAAAAAAACTTTTGTACATCACAAATTTTTACATTTTCTGAATGTTGGTCAAATATCACATATTGTTGTGCTGTCCACTACTTGCATTTTTTATGTTGAAACAGTTGTGAAACCCACTGGTGATCCATGAAAGCTGTGATTTTCTTTAGAAAAATAGACTACATTCTGTACCCGGTAAGGAGTCATTTGTGAAGCCCAATTATTGTTTCTCTAACTTATCTAATCATTGACATAAAAAATTAGTGAAAGGTAGTAGGGTAACACTATTTTTACATATACTTTTTTCACAGCTGGCCAAAGTGCAAAACCAAAAATAACATCCATCAAACTTTTCAGGTCCGAGGAATATAAAGTGCTTGTTAGCTATCAAAAAACAGATGATACACAGAGCTATCACTTGACAATGCATCTTTATTGTGAAAGCTAATGAATGCAAAATGCATATGAAGGAAAGCCGTGCATTCTGGAAATATTCCAGAGAATCTGAGTCTACGAACAGTGGCTCTGGAATTAGTTGTACCCAAAATATCATGGAATTCATTGTTTCGGAGTAGTGTTTATTTGTACACCTATTTATTTGCGGTTTTACGTGTGATGTCGTGATTTAGAGGGTATTTTACTAAATGTATTTTTTCTTGTACACTGATTTACATATTAAAGCCAGAATAGGAATACATTCAATTTATAATAACAACTTTTTTACTGATCTGTGTTTCTATACTACCCCTCGTAAAAATACGGTACTACACAAGTGTGGGTGAGCCAATGACTTCCGACAGAAAAGGCCCCAAAATGCAACATGGAGACATCAAGGTGTTTTGAAGCTATAAGTAGCTGTGGCATTTGGACTCTAGGTAATATAGCAACCCCAAACATTTTTACAAGCTAGACACCATGGAAGACACCTAGGTGGTGTAGCCTATGCGATACCAACACTTTTTGTTACCCTGAATGCCCTACATTTGTAGGGCTTTCTGGGTAGTAATAAGTGACAAAAGGCACAGACTTTCCTCACATTTCTGAGAGGGGATGTTTAGAACTCTCCAGAGACCAACAAAGGTCCTCCAAGCCAGAATTCTCACCCCTATACTAATAAGCCAGTATTCCACATGTGTGGGTAATCCTATGACCTATGATGGAAAAGGCCCTAAAATTGAATATATAAAAAATCAAGAATTTCCCGTTGAAATTCATGTATTCTTCGACAAACTACTGACAACAAGCATCAAGGGAGGTCAATTTGAATCCATCTGGCACAACCCCACTTTAAGATACAGGGATAAGGTTCTAGACATGCATGAATGGTACAGACATGGTATCTCCATGGCCCAAGACCTACAGAGCCAAGGCGCGAACACAACTTCCGACACACTCAAGGAAACGCACAACCTGCAAAGCATAGAACTCTATAACTTCCTGAAAATCAAAGTAGCAATTAGGAAGGCAAACCTCAACAGCCGGACACCATCGCTCATACAACTTGCAGCCAGTCTCAACACATTAGGACACCAAGTAGCTCACCTATACAAAGCCCTCCGCCCCAAAAACACCAAACTCAACGATAAGGTCACAAACTTCTGGGGGACTTTAGCAGTAGCAGGGAAGGAACTAAGCGAGACCGAGAAAGCAGAGATATGGAGATCGACCACTAGAAAAAAGATAACTGCATCGCTAAATCAGACCAAATACTGGTTAGTGCATAAGGCATACTGGACACCGGCCCGCCTGGCCTCCCTGGGGATCCGAGAGAGTGATACATGCTGGAATTGTGACAAAGGGAGGGGAGACTTAGAACACCTTCTGCTCAGCTGTCCTAAGATCAAGGAATTCTGGGATAGAATTGGGAAGCTTATCAATGAAATCACGGGGGTAGCCATACACATAGATTTCCCAAGTCTAGTCCTGGGCTTTGCATCCCCGTCCATCACAACAACAGAAGACCGCGACCTCATTGACCTATTGCTGACGGCTGCAGTCAAAATAATCCTAAGTAACTGGAAAGACACTTCGAAAGCTACACCACAGGCGTGGCTCAACTGGGTCACGTTCCTAAGAGGGGCAGATAACATTACAGCGAAACACTCACCGAAAACTCACAGGCAGTCAAACATATGGGGGCCCCTAGACCTCTACCTATCATCACATAAACCCCCGACGGCGCAGAATCTAGACAACCATCAAGGGACACACTATGGGGACCCACGCTCTAACAAAAAGAAACCAGCAAGCAAGGCTCCTCTCCTATCTCTTCTTCGACTTCTATCCTTCTCTATCCTCTCTATCGTCCGGGGCGTGGACAAGTATACCCACCAGGCAGCGCAAAAGGGGAGGCAGAAGACAACGCCAAGCAGGACTCGGAAAACAGACATTTTTGGACTATTCGAACTATCCGACCTTTCGGACCATTGCAAAGACCGAACTATTGCAGGACAAGGAAGGCCGGCGGCCAACACTCTATACCCCCCCCCCCGCGGCGCCTTTTTCCTTCTTTTTTTTTTGTTCTCTCTCTCTCCTCTCTCTTCCTCCACTCATGTATACTCCATGCGCCATGTAAATATATATTTTTTATACAATAAAAAACTACAGAAATAAAAAAAAGAAAAAAAGAAATTCATGTATTCTGGTGTTGTGGATAGCGACAGTATACAGGCTTGGGCTCAGCTGGCACCCGTTGAGACTCACCAACTCCAGACATTTCTGAAAAAGAGACATGTACAAGCACATATCCATTCAAGTCACATCCTCCTGGATTCCCTTTGGTTGAAGGTTTAAAAAATGCCCAAGGTTGGTACCCGTGGAAAGAGAGATGAAATTGAGTTTTGTTGCTCTATAAATATCATTTGTAGGGCATTCTGGCTGAGAAAATAGGCTTAGATCATTTGTACCAAGGTTTCTAAAATGTTCAGTGGTGATATGACTCTCTGGGTATCAGATGACCCTCAGTTCAAATACTGTAGATGTTCTACATGGTAATGGAGAGGAAACTGGGATTTCTTTGGGGCATAGGTTTGACCTATGTACTGGCCGACAGGGAGTAGACCCCAGAGGTTGAAATACTATCTGGTGCTAAGTGGTGGCTATACCAATCCAGCCCCAATCCATGGACACAGACAATCTTTCTGCCCTGTTGGGGGAAATTAGAGGGCTCACCTCCTAATGTCATGCCCCAGGGTGCAAATAGCATATAAGACACTAGGGGCCAGTGCTAAAAAAAGGTATGGTGTGAAGCATCAGCTAATTCTGCCAATGGGTCCTACTCCTTGGCACCAGTTAGTCATTCTGCCACCCAGGTGAGGCAGAATTGCAGGGTTGCCTCCTTTCTGTTGGCTCATATGTCAATACTACATCTAAAAGAATCCAAATGTCCATTCAATTACTATTTAGGTGGCATCCGTTTATGGGTTCAAGGCCCCCTACAGAAAAACTGTGTGGGCTCCAGGTGTGTGGTGGTAGGGGAGTTGCCTGATGCCATGACACGCCAGCTGCCACTCCACAAAAAAAGAAATTCAGGTCTCAAATTACACAGTTGACAGGCTGTCTCCAGTTGTAACACTGCACATCCTTAATTAGTTGTGTTTAGCACAGACTGGGAGAGTGCACTGAAGAGAGCATGTTAGTGGAATAAAGGGTCAATGCTTTATACAGCTGCTCCACCTGTCACTGGAGGCAGTCTGGCCTCTATATGATGAGGAGAATGCCGGGGGTCAATGGCACAACAGTGTCTCCACTCCAAAATCTCCAACTACTTTCAGTGTGACTGGAGCTCACAGTACGGCAGAACTCAGCACCAGAGCACTGATATGAATAGGAGAAATACAATTGGAAAGGAAAGATTCTCCCCTTTTCAACATTGCTGATACGCGGTTTATAAATACGATCACTTGTCCTCTATATAGTATTATCAGTAAAACTGTATGCTAATGTGAACTTTGTTGTCATTTTAATGTAAAATGTGCTGTCTGTAAATGTCAGTGTGCTACCACACCATTCTTCAGTCAGGAATTTGCGACAGTGTGCTCGAAAAGGCATGACAATTTACATATTACACCCTTACCACTGTCCTGCCGAGTGGGCATTGCTCATTTGCTATGCTTGTTCTTTGCGTGACGCTTGGATTTTTCACAATGCCTTTCATTTCATTGATGTAACATTGTTGTCAGCACCCCGCACCCCAACTCTGAAAATTGTTCCAGGAACACTGCTATATGGCACAAACATATACCCTTGATTAGGGGTATATGAGGAGGAGTCGCATATTTGACAGACAGGCATTGGCGGACAATTCTGCCTGGGGCTTTCCAAGATGGATACATCTATGGTGGAAAGAGCCAGGTTTGAGAAAAAGCCATATCAAAAATACTCTAAAAGAGGGAGAACGGAAATGCCACCAGCAAAACTCTAACTCAGGCTGTCCGTATTGAGTGTGACGTGAGGTGCGGTCTATGAGTCTCCTCTCTTTTAGTGGAGATCTTTATGGATGAGGTGGTGAAAAGGACAATCTTACAAGAGTCAAGGTTACAAGAGCTATCTGCTCTTAAGGTGGGTTATACTTCCAAGGTGGGGCCCAGCTGAGTCAATAGGAGGGAAAGAGCTGAGTCTACCTGGTGGTAATAGTATATTTGGGCCCATAATGGGGTGGGGATGGGCAGCACATACCATAGACCAGCTTGTTGGTGTGTAAAAGGCTGCTTTATTGGAAAAAGGTGCACCTTACAAATACATACCCTTGGTCTGTGCCAAACAAAACTAGACCTCACTAAATATATACTTCCTAACATACCCCGATCCCCCACCCCTAAAATTGGATCCCCTTTGCAACAATTGTAACCACCAACTTGCAATTTGGCACTTTACACCTACCTAACCATATAACTTCTTATATGTACCCAACTGTAAACCCCAACCTCATAACTCCCCCGTACACTTTTAGGGAAAAAACGCCACTCGAAATTCATCTCGGCTTCGACCCCGCCTTAGGATGCCAGCCTCCTAGGATACTGACACACATCTATGGCCTTATCCAGCACCTTCAGCAATTGCACGATGTACAAATCCATCCCATACCGAGATAGGTGTACTTCGTCCTCCAATAAAAATACACCGCCCCGTATCGGAGCTCCGGACGTTGCATCCTACCCACTCTTCCTTCTCACAAAAATACCTTATCTCCCTGTTGAGCTTCCTGCGTGCCCTATCTATAGCCGCCGGCCTTTCTGCTCCTCTCCATATCCATCTCGGTACTAATTCTGCCCAAATAACATGGCAGCCTGACCACTGGCGCCGCACCTCCGACAAGTCTCTCTTCATTTGCTTGACTAAAGCCAGCCCCTTGCACTGTACCAAATAGTTCTCGCCTAAGTGTATAAGAAGCACAGCCGGGCACACCCCTCTCCTGACCACTTTACTCAAGGCCGCCAATAGCTCATGCCACCTCATACCGCCTCGCACTTGCCACTGGCACACAAAAAACCCCGGATCCAATCCCAAATTCAGACTCCGCTCCTTTTCCCATTCCGCTCGTTCCGCTCTTTTCACGAAGGAATGGCCCACAATGAGTATAGACAGGACAGCCTCCTTCGGCCCTGCCACTGCACCTGAAAAGACACATATGTGAGCCACAAGAAAAAACGATCATCAAGCGTGGTCCTCCATTCCCAGTCCCCTCATCCGGATATACGTCTAATAGCAGTCCGACTTCCATCGCCCTAAGCGCATGAGGTCCTCCCTCCCCAACCCTGTCGAGCCGCATCCGTCGCTGCCCCAATCCAGAAAGAATGCATGCCAAACACCCTCGGGTCCTCACCCTTCGCGCGTAGAGTGTGCAGCAGAACCCCCAACAACTGAGCCACCATCACCCTGGTATGATTAGCCCAATGAAATACCTCGCCCGCGTCCCCCTGCCGCACGGAAGCCTACAAACCGCCCCAAGTTGCCTGGCAAACCGCCCGCACCTCCACTTGACCCATCACAACCCACTTCCCCACGCCCCTTTGGTCGGTCTTAGAGCGTCGCAGCCGCCCTACCACCTTCCATATCCTTAGGTCGACATCCCCCACAAGATCCCAGGCCCCCCTCTGGCCCCCACCAGCTCAGAGACGCAAAACGCTCGAAAGTACATTCACAACATGAGCGTGGAAAACAGCACGTTCTCCTCCCGATTGTGACAGATGGAGGGCAAAAGCCGAATCAGCGTGCCGAGCATCCCTGCCGTGATGGGCCTGCACCTACCCACTCTGGCCCATCTTCCCCATGCCCAACCCTCCAATAATTGTGCCTCCAGCTCCCCCACAGACGGTGCATACCCCCACCACAACTTCCCCATGAAGGCCACCGCCGCCAATTTCCCGGCAATCGTCACCCTCAACTTTCCCTTGTCCATCATGCGCAGTATAAACTGTACCACCTGCTCGCACCGCCACCAGCGATCCTCATGCCGCACCGCCCCACCGTCCCAAAATTCACGCCAAGCATGTTCGTACACTCTCCAGGTAGAAACCTCCACCTATGCTCTTACCAGCTGTATGACCCAGTTTCTCCCATGTGCCACAGCCCCAGTGGTACTGGCGTCTTGTGGTCCTACGCCTCTGTGGCTAGCCCATGGAGCCTCTGCCACTGTGAACGAAACAAAGCATCCACAATGTCATTGTCCACCCCGGGAACGTGTCGAGCTTGAAACAAAATATCGTGCTCCAAACATTCCATAATAAACACACTCATCAACTTGAACACCTGCGAGTCCCTGGCAGATTGTCTGTTATCGACCTGCACCACCGCCATGTTGTCCACTTTAAAAATTACCCGCTTGTGTGCCAACTCCTGTGCCCACACCGTCACCACCATCACGAGCGGGAAGAGCTTCAAGAACGCGATCCTCTGTCCCCGCCTTCCAATGTGATGGCTATTCTTCCGCACACCAACGTCCCGCCCAGTACAAACCAAAATTGCCCACCCCCGCTGCATCCGACGATTAAAACACACAATATGATGGACGGAATGTTGCACAATGGCAAAAAATTCACCCCCAGTCACAGATCTGGGTTTAATCCATCGTTATTTTGTTCACCAAGCCCCCCCAGTTCAGACATGGCCATGCGCAAATCAGTCTTGACCCTGTGCCTCATTGGAACAGTCCACCCCGAACTGCCAAGCCATGTCTTCCCTGGACCGGAATCAAGCATCCTAGGAGCGGTTTCTGGCTATCAGCCGTCTTCAGCCAGGATAGCTTGACTCCAGAGGCGTGGTGCGCAAGGGACCCACGTCGGGGCATTCCCTTCCCACATAAGGTGAACAGCAAAACACACAAGATGATGGACGGAATGTTGCACAGTGGCAAAACATTCACCCCAAGTCACAGATCTGGGTGTAATCCATCGTTATTTTGCTCACCAAGCCACCCCAGTTCAGACATGGTCATGTGCAAATCAGTCTTGACCCCGTGTCTCATGGGAACAGTCCAGCCCGAACTACCAACCCATGTCTTCCCTGGACCGGAATCAAGCATCCTAGGACCGGACTGGAAGCAGAAGTGTTTGGTTTCAGGCGGGCAGGTGGGCGGAGCTGCTCTATGAGCAGGGCTGGTCAGGGGAGGAGTGGTGGGCCAACTCCTGAGTGAGCAGACTGGTTTGGTCGGCTCTCTGGGGCCGCCCAAACCAGTCATGCTCACTCTGCCCTTCCTCCATTCCTCCGTGCAGGCTGCACTGCAGCCTACATGGAGAAAATGGCCTCCTTATGCATGGCTGGGCGGCGTCCACACCAATCACAGCGTTGTCATTGCAGCGTTGTGATTGGCTTAGGGAAGGGGAGGGAGGCTGCCTCCTTCCTGTTCCTGCCTGTGGCAGGAGAGGAGAACAGGAGCCTGAGCTGTAAAAACACGAGACACGGCCGGCAGACAGGTACATTAAATTTTTTTAATATAAATGTACCCCCACCCCACTCCCCACACGAACGCCCGCCCCTGATTAATGCCGGCTGCGACTGCTTGCTACCACCCTCCAATAGTGCCCCTCATCTTCACATAGACATGGATTTAGGGAGGCACTCAAGAAGCGAGCATCTATTCACTTGAATGCAAGACACTTCGAGGCACTGGCTAGTATCAGAAAGAAGTATACACTGTGGCCAGTTGCTTCATTGTAGTTTCAGTACCCAGCGGACACAAAGTGTTTGTGGTGGAGCCATGCTTGCACAGAGGCGAGTAACGACTCTGAGTCGATGTCAGTCACAGAGGTAGACACCCTCTGATGAGCCCCCATGATTCAGACTCACGGGGCACCGGGCTAGACTGCAGTGGGCAAAGTGCTTTTATTTCTCTTTTATCTCCACCCTTTCAGCAATCCGCATTATACTGCAGCGGGTGTGGTATAGGGTAGGCCTACTCATTTTAAGAAACTAATAGTTGACGGACAGTTTACACAGACAGACCAGAGCACCCACTATGAGTAAGTGGAGACGGTTTACATTACGATTAATACCACATATACGTGTGAAAAGTTACACTCAATCAATTAATCAATCATTTGTAAAGCACGGCACTGTCACCCCGAGGGGGTCACTCTGGACTCACAATCATGTACTAGACGATTTTATTGCAGTGAGATGTAGACAGATGACGTCTGGGAAACTGGTCTGTCCTGACTTTTACTGTCGTGAAAAATATGGTAATATGAATCTAAATAGAGGCGGGTGAATTTATAAGTTTAAAATGTGACTAGCAACTTACAAGACACCCTACACATACAAAATTTAGGACACACTTTCTATTTATTTTTCTCACAGACTGATAAGACCCGCTAAACAGCAGCGGCTCCTCCACTAAGTCGGGGGAGCGTCGCCCCACTGCTTTTAAGCAGGTTAAAAAAAGGAAAAAGTAAAATTATAATAGCACCATGTTCACATCATTTTATGTTTCCTTGATGACGCGGTTTTATGTGACAGGGCTAGGCTTCTCTGCTCACAGGACAGGGGGAGGAGTGGTGGCACTCTCTTTGTGTGCATGGCGGTTTGGCCGGCCATCTTGGACCAGACAAATAGTCCCCACCTGGCAGGGGGACCCATGACCTGCTTGCAGGTTCAGGTCGCTCCCCACGGCGCACGGCTCCTCCTGTGGGCACGTGTCTCTGGCCCTGCTGCCGCCGCTGCCGTGAGTTCGCCTCTGATGTGCCCCCCTGTGCTGCCTGCCTGCATCGTGGTTTGACTGTTAATTATTCTCTGCTTTACTTTTAGGTTGCTCTTAGCGCTCCTTAGAGCTTTGTTTATTGTTTGTTGCCCTCACGCTCCTTGCCTCGCTTCACCCCCGCCCCCGCTTCCTGCTGCTGCCCCCCTGCGGCCCGCCCCCTTTAGCCTTTTGTGACCCGTCCCGCCGCTGCCCCCCTGCAGCCCCCGCCCCCTTTGCCCACTATGACCCTCCCATTGGCCGCACCACCCCCGCCTCCCAGCTGCTCCTCCCTCTCGCTTTGCCTTTTATGGAGGACACCGCGCGGAAGTGCAGCGGACGCGCGCAGAGGATGCGCCGCTGGCGTGCCAAAGTTATTGTTATTGTTAATTTTGATTTATAGCGCACCCAATCACCTGCAGGCCTCTAGGCGCTTGGAAATCGATGTCATTACAATAACTTGGTTCACTCCTGAGAGAGATGCAGCTACAGGACTACACTGCGATCAAGGCTCTTCTAAACAGCAGGGTTTTCAAAGATTTCCTGAACCGCAGGAGATTCATTTCCCTGCGTAGCCCCTCAGGCAGCTTGTTCCATAATTGGGGGGCCAGGACAGAGAAGGCTCTCCCTCCCTTGGTCACTAATTTGTAGCGGGGGCAGACCAGTAACTGAGCGTCTGATGATCTGAGTGTTCTTGTCGGGTTGTACACTTCCAGGCGAGCTTTGATATAGGCCGGCGCATGGCCGTAGATCGCCTTATGCGCTATACAGAGGCTCTTGAATTCAACCCTCTCCTTAACAGGGAGCCAGTGAAGGTTTTGGAGAAGAGGGGAGGCCTTTGTTCGTCTGGGCACTCTGAAGATTAGCCGTGCGGCGTCGTTCATTACGACCTGGAGTCTGTTTGTCGACATTTTTGGGAGGCCAAGGTACAGGGCATTCCCATAATCGATCCGGGAGATGACAGTTGCTGCTACAATTGAACGCATCATCGAATGAGAAAGGAAGGGAGCTATCTTTCTCAATTGTCTGATGATGTTCGTGCAAGTTCCAACAACAGCGGAAACTTGACTGCACATTGACAGGTCACAGTCTAATTTAATCCCCAGGCTCTTTACGTTGGCACTAGGCTTTGGGGCTGATCCAAGCTCAGCAGGCCAATACAGATCACTCCACGGTGAGGTGGTAGATGGAATTACCAATACCTCGGTCTTATCCGGGTTGATCTTTAGTAGGTTTTTCGTCATCCAACCTACGGTGTACCTCAGGATATTTTGAGCTTGGGTTTGTGCTGTCCCTGTGTTATCGATACTCAGGACTAGCTGAGTATCGTCAGCATAGTTGTAGACTCTGCAGCCCAACTCAGCCAGGGATGCAATCAAAGGCTGCAGGTAAAGATTGAACAGAAGTGGGGATAGTGCGGAGCCCTGTGGGACTCCGCACTCTAAGAGACCCACTTCAGATATTGACTCCCCAAGTTGTATCCTCTGAGTCCTTCCCAAAAGGAAGGATCGCAGCCACTTGAGGGCCAAGCCTTTGGTCCCAAAGGCCTCCAGCCTTCCCAGGAGCAGGTCATGGCTGACGGTATCGAACGCCGCTGACAGATCTAATAAAATCAGGGCGCTCGGCCTTTTGCCGTCAGCCATGCCTCTCAATTCGTCCAACAACGAGAGCATCACTAGCTCGGTGCTGTGGTGCGCTCGAAACCCTGCCTGTCGCTCATGTAGTAAGCCATGGGATTCGAGGTACAGTGATAGAGACTTCAGCACATGTTGCTCTAGGACCTTAGCAAGGAAAGGCAGCTGGGAGATCGGCCTATAGTTCATCAGAACAGCCGGATCCGCGCCTGGCTTCTTCAGCAGAGGTCTAACTCGCGCCTCCTTAAGGTCACCAGGTAAATACCCTGTTTCTAGGGACCTATTTAGGAGAGAGACGATCCGAGCCTCCAATAGCGGGCGTGCCACACGGAAGATACTCGGGGGACATGGGTCCGCTGGGGAACCGGATTTAGTTTTCCCCATTAGCTGCCCTAGACTCAGCTCGTCCAGCTCAGGGAACTGTACTAAAGAGCAGTGAATAGGATTCTGAACCTCAGGCTGTATAGTGTCACAATTCACCACACTACTCTTGATGTCCTGGATAATGGTCTTTACCTTTTCTAAAAAGTATTCCTGAAAGGTGTTAGAGTTTATGGGAGACTCAGAGTTCTCCTGTTTTTTACTCAGCTCCGACAGGATTTGGTATGTCTCCTTCTGGATATTTCTAGCCTTCTGTAGGCGAGACTCATAGTACTCCGCCTTAGCTTGTGAAATAAGTTTTTTGTACAGGTGGAGTGAGTCTTTATATTGGTTCCTTGCAGTATCCTGCTTGGTTTTCCTCCAGATTCTCTCCCGAGCTCGGAGCTTTCTTTTTTGTTCCCTTAGTGATGGGGTAAACCATGGAGCCTCTTTACCAGGGCCCTTGATTGACTGAGTTTTTTCCGGTGCTATGTAATCAATAGCTGTGTTCAGGCTCTGAGTTAGGACTGTATATTCTACGTCCAGGCTTCTATCAGAATTCGTCAAAGGCAAGCCCGTCTGCGCCCGTACTCGCCTGTACCGCGCCCAGTGCCAGAACCCCCTGGACCCCGCGCACCCCGCAACGCCAGACTCCGTTACGACGCCAGCACCCTCCTCGCTCTCAACACCGGCCGGAACCACCGCTGCGTTCAGGCTGCCCCGAAACGCACCCACGGACCCTTCTCCTGCCACATCTGCAGCTTCTCCTGCGACAGAACCATCAACCCTCCAAGGACCGGACCCAACGACCTCCGCTGCATACTCCTCAATACCAGCTCTGCATGCAAACATGCCATCGAGCTGTGGGACCTTCTGGACTCAACGGAACCAGAAGTTGCATTCCTGACCGAGACCGGGTGAAATGACTCCTCGTCACCTGACATCGCCATAGCCATCCCAGATGGATACAAGATCACCCGCAGGGATCGGGCCAACGGATTCGGAGGAGGAATAGCCATCGTACACAAGTCCACACTCCAGGTCCACACACTCGCAGACGGCTCTCTCAACTCCGCTGAACACCTCCACTTCCGGATCCACACCGACCCCAACACCACTCTCAGAGGAAGACTCGTCTACAGACCTCCCGGACCCCCGGCCCTGTTCTGAGACTCCATCGCCGACCTCGCCAGCACTCATGCACTTTCCTCCACAGACTACATCCTCCTCGGGAACCTGAACTGCCACCTTGAGAACAACAACGACACCAACTCCACCACCCTGATCGCCAACCTCGCCAACCTCGGATTCCGACACCTCGTCACCCATCCCACCCACACAGCCGGCCACACGCTCAACCCCATCTTCTCCACAAGCACCCACATCACTCTAAACCACACCACCGAACTTCACTGGACCGACCACCGTTGCATCTACTTCACTTTCGAGAAGGCAACCACGCACCACCACACCCAGCAGCTGCCGCGTCGCTGCTGGGGCAGAGTCACTGAGGACCAGCTGACCTCCGCCCTTGCCCTGAACCCACCTAGCGACCCCACCGACCCAGACACCGCCACATGGAACCTCAGACAGTGGATCGAAGACTGCCGAAACACTCTCGCCCCGCTAAAGAAACCCTCCATCACTCACCACAGCAAGAAGGCTGCCTGGTTCACCGTAGAACTCCAGACCTCTAAGCACACATGTTGGAAGCTAGAGAAGAAATGGTTCCAGGACCGCACGTCATACAACCACGCTGCCCTCAAGGACGCCATGCACAGACATCACCAACTCATCAGAACGACCAAGAGAGCCTCCTTCAAAACCTGCCTTGACAACTACGCACGCGACTGCAAAGAACTCTTCAGCATCGTGAGGGAACTCTCTGACCCCAGCGCCACCACCAACGACATCCCACCCTCGCAAGAACTGCGCAACTCACTGGCCACCTTCTTCCACCGCAAGATCGTTGACATCCATGACAGCTTCAACGTCCTGCCAGCCCTGACCACGACAGACACCACCCCGAACGACACCAACCTACTGACCTCCTGGGCCAACGTCAATGATGAGGAAACATGCAAGATCATGAACTCCATCCACTCAGGATCACCAGCAGACCCCTGCCCATACCTCGTGTTCAACAAAGCAGGCGCTACCATCGCACACCAACTGCGAAAGGTCATCAACATATCCTTCGACTCAGCGACGTTCCTGGAAAGCTGGAAGCACGCCGAAATCAACGCTCTCCTCAAAAAGCTCAAGGCGGACCCCAAGGACCTCAAGAACTTCAGGCCCATCTCCCTGCTCCCTTTCCCGGCGAAGGTCAGCGAGAAAATCACCAACGTACAACTGACCCGTCACCTCGAGGACAACAACATCCTAGACCCATCACAATCCGGATTCAGACGGAACCACAGCACCGAGACAGCCCTCATCGCCGCCACAGATGAAATTCGACGCCAACTAGACAACGGCGAAACCCCTGCCCTCATCCTCCTGGACCTATCGGCCGCCTGCGACACGGTCTGCCACTGCACACTAAGAACGCGCCTCCAAGAAGCCGGAATTCGGGACAAAGCCCTGGACTGGACCACCTCCTTACTCTCTGGCAGAACTCAGAGAGTCCGCCTCCCACCCGACCAAGCCGAAGCAACCAACCTCATCTGCAGCGTACCACAGGGCTTATCCCTCAGCCCGACGCTGTTCTACATCTACATGTGGCCCCTCGCACAAGTGGCCTGCCAACACGACCTGAACATCATCTCCTACGCCAACGACATCCAGCTCATCCTCTCCCTCACCAAGGACCCGCACACCACCAAAACCAACCACCACGAGTGTATGAAGGCCGTCGCCGAGTGGATGAGGAAGCCTGAAGCTGAATACGGACAAGACGGAAGTCCTCATACTCGGCCCTACCCCGTTTGCCTGGAACGACTCCTGGTGGCCGAAATCACTGGGAACAGCACCGACACCCACAGACCACACACGCAACTTGGGATTCATCCTCAACTCCTATCTCTCCATGTCCAAGCAGGTCAACGCCGTCTCCTCCTCCTGCTACAACACCCTCGGCATGCTTCGCAGGATCTACAAGTGGATACCGGTCGAAACCAGGAGAACGGTGACCCAAGCCCTCGTCAGCAGCCGGCTGGACTACGGCAACGCACTCTACGCTGCAATTCCAACCAAACACCCTCAGCGACTACAGTGCATCCAGAACGCCTCGGCCCGACTGATCCTCAACCTTCCACGTCGCAGCCACATCACCACCCACCTAAGAGACCTGCACTGGCTCCCCGTTAACAAGAGGATCACCTTCAAGCTCCTCACCCACGCACACAAAGCACTCCACAACTTCGGACCAGCCTACCTGAACGGCAGACTCAACTTCTACAACCCCGCCCGCCAGCTCCGCTCTGCCAATCTCGCCCTCGCTGCCGTCCCTCGAATCCAACGGACCACTTCCGTAGGCAGATCCTTCTCCTTCCTCGCTGCCAAGACCTGGAACACCCTCCCAACCCGACTACGACAGACCCAGGACCCGCTCACCTTCAGGAGGCTCCTCAAGTCCTGTCTCTTCGAGCAGTAGCAGCAGCTCAGCCCCCACCCTCAGTGCCTTGAGACCCTCACGGGTGAGTAGTGCGCTTTATAAATACTGTGTGATTGATTGATTGATTGTGAGCCTGGTTGGAGAAGATGCACAGGCTCCCACTCCCTGTCTGAGTGCCGAAACACGGTGCTCACAACAATCACAACAGTGCTGACATCAGAGTCGTAATTGGCTTAGGAGCGCCTGTGTGCTTCCGGCTTCCGTTCTAGCCGGACTAGTCGGGAAGAGTAGCGGAGGGCGACGGAGGAGAGACTTGGCAATTAGTCAACTTTATTTGTATTTTTCTACATTTTAATATTTTAATTCGTTTATAACATTTATATTTCGATTCATGGAAAAAAGAGAGGGTCACATAAAAGTTTCTTGATATAATGTTGATATACAATTGATGTTGTGCTAACAATTTATATTATAAATATTGTAGTACTTGTTATTTATTCTAAAGGTACTGATGTAAATGAGTCCCGTGGGACATTTCTTGCACTTTTTTCGCTTCTTACTACCTCATCACAACCAAGCTTTTATGAAGACTTTCTACAGAAAAGATCCTGAATTGTACATGAACATTTAAAAATGATCAAAAGAATTAAGTTTATTACTGTCTTGTAGCATAATCAGCCAGTCCAGGCAGTCGCAGACAAAGTTAGCAAGGACCTACGTTTATTCACAAGCTCGCTTTCTAATTCACACTTTTTTATTTCACTGCCAACTGATTGTTAGACAAATGTCGAAGAACTTCTGGAACTATCTTCCCTGTACCTTGAGCGGTGAAGAAAATGGAAATTACTGCTCAGATACGCATAATAAACTGACTCTGAATATATCAGAGAAAAAAAGAGCTCATCAAATTTTATTTTTTCAAAGTTGTGAAAATGTTTTGTAAATATCCCTAAATCTCTGTTTTTAACACTTAAATCATTTAAAGGCAATGATCTAATTATCCAGACCTGTAAAAACGACCTATAAAGAATTCTTATCCTTGATGGTTCATATTTACAACTCTCTATAATCAAATCAGGGAGAATATGATTTTAATGAGAAAACAATATCTGGCTCTTATGAAGGTTTTCTTGAAAATTATTCTTTGGGATTTCCCTTTCCCATATATTTTCCCAAATAGTACCACATGTCCCGCTCACACACAACAGCATCAGCCTATAATAGCAGCCACCCTTATCACGAACAGAGCACCCCTGGACACTGATGCGAGGTCTGTGCATTGCAGGTCTGGTCTGTGGAGTAGTGTGACTCACTGGTTAGAAGCGGCAGACCCAGAAGCAGAGGACGGCCCGGGACCAAGGTTCAATTCGCGGCAGGGTCTGGGGTCAATGTCAGCGGGCTCGATAAATCTCGCCTTGGTGCCTCTCTAACCATGTGTTCCACTCAGCAACTCTGGGCAATAGCTTGCTTAATCTCCACAAACGGCCCCATCAACGCCAGGGATGCCTGGCTTCACCTTGGGGGTGCCTAACAGGGACCATCTCACAGGGAAAGCCAGGACGGGATCCCCAGCGTTACACAGCACCAGGAAACCTACGGGTAGCAGTGCGCTTTACAAGCTCAAATACATTTACATTCAAATTCATCTCATGACCCTCTGTGACCAGCACGAACACAATGGCCTGGACACGACAATCCAGTTTCACCGCTGAAAACTGAACTCCTAAAACAAAAAGATTCACACAATCATTTTTATTTTTGAATGAGGATTTATATATTGTTCAGGTTATTGCAAACCTACCTATGAAGCAACGAGCTGCCGTACAAGGGTGAGGTAGGATACAGAGCATGGACGCGAGAGAGGAGATTCAGGTGGGACGTGGGGGTCCCCAGGTCAGGTCCATCCCTCCGAGAGTTACACACAGCTGTAGAGTTGTTTGATTAGGGGGGTCTTGAGCAGGAGTCCAGGTCTTAGAAGTGCAGCAAGAGCATGTCTGTGGCTTGTCATCTCCATGTGCATTTTAGGTCTCCAGCCTCGTGTGCTTGGTACAGCGAGCATTGACTCAGCCTTTTAAAGATCTAGATGTTGCTTGCCTGGTGTGGTGGACGGCTTGAGTTTCCAGCTACCGAGGTGACGCAGCAGACTTTGCAGGTCATCTGGTCTGATAGAGGGAGGTCTTTGAGGGTGGATGAGAGTCTGTAAAGTTTTCCAAGACCCTTGATCGGGTGGGCAGTAGAGTGAAGCACACTCTCCAGGAGGTCACGTGTGATTATGGCATCCTGGTGGTTGTATGACGTTACAAAGCATACTTTTACAACACATGCCATTACAACAAATTTTTTACAACGCAACATCTATTACAACACATTCCATTGCAAAGCATGCGATTATAACGCATGCCATTACAACGCATTTCTAAAAATTACCTTTACAACGTATTCCATTACAACGCATACTACCTTTACAGCGCATACCATTACAACGCATACCATTATATTGCATGTATGGTAAGTATTGGATAGTGTACGGGTAAAATTTACTATTCTAACACCAGGGAGGTGCAACAGTAGGGTAAGTATTGGATACGGTATGGGTAAAAATTACTATTCTAACTCCAGGGGGTGCAACAGTAGTGTAAGTGTTGGATAATGTAAGATTACTCTGTGTTGTGATGGTATGCGTTGTAATGGT
The DNA here is from genome assembly GCF_964263255.1 of Lissotriton vulgaris. Taxonomy (NCBI): domain Eukaryota; kingdom Metazoa; phylum Chordata; class Amphibia; order Caudata; family Salamandridae; genus Lissotriton; species Lissotriton vulgaris. The sequence continues at coordinate 194,828,970 of NC_141688.1, read as the reverse complement.
ATGCGTTGTAATGACATGCGTTGTAGTGGTATGCGTTGTAGTGTCATGCGTTGTAATGGTTGCGTTGTAATGGCATGCGTTGTAATGGATGTTGTGTTGTAAAAGTTTTGTTGTAATGGTAGTGCATTGTAAAAGTTGTGTTGTAAAGGTTGTTCTCCCATCCTGGTGAGCGCATCACCGCCTCTCTTATAGTGAGATAGGTTAAGAACCTTTACTGCCATTCATAAGTGAGTGTGGCATATGGTGCTGGTGCCAGGCCGTCTGTGCCTCCTGAGAAGTTTGTTTTAAAGGAGAGGACGGTCAGTATGAAGTCCTAGTGATAGCTGCCTTTGAGTGAAGCCGTCAGGGTTCATTACGCGCAGCCTTTCCTGTTGGTTGCTGTTAGTGACTATCAACAGCCCTGTCCTCAGGTGTTTAAAATTCAGGTACAGTTTGCATATGCTTGTTGGATGCTCGTGAGCCAATCTGCAAGCTTGGTGATGTCATTTTCTTGTGTCATATTTAGATAGAGGTGGGTGTCATCCACAAGCATCTGATCGTGTTGTTCTTTTCATGCTGGAGTACCTGGCTCTTCGAACTACTTAGAGGAGACACTCACCTACACACCTGCTCAAGTGCCTGGATACCCTCACGGCTGATTAGTGCGCTATACAAGTAGACATAACATAACTCCCACGTCTTCCATGTTTTATAGGGATCAGGTCAGTCAGATGCAGAAATGTAGGCGCGTGCATTAAGTAGGTGCCAACAGTCTGGAATAGCTATAATATTCTGTCTTCAATCTACCCCTGCACTCACAGATGCCAGCACTTCCTAATCTGTCACTCAATCCTTGTGGTGTGTACACTCTCTTCCCAATCAACTACTCCTTTCCATTGTGTCCATCCTGCCTTACCCTTTTCCCTGTTTTTGACGTTCTTACCTTCAACAAATAGGACTCTACGGGCCATGTTATCAAGAAAGGGCGATACATTGACGCTGCTTTTATCGGCAGGAAACTGCCGCTAAAGCAGCGATAATGGGCTTGATAATATGCCTGTGCGAATTTCCATAGAAGCCCAAGTTCTGGTGTTAACCTGGGCTTCTATGGGAATTCTCAAGGGCATATTATCAAGCCCATTATCGCCGCTTTAGCGGCAATTTCCTGCCGGCAATAATGTATTGCTAATATGGCCCTACTTTCTCTCACTTTGCCAGTGGTGTAGCAGCGGTGCCCAGGGCTCTAAGGAAAGCGACGATTGAGAGAAGAAGCCTTCCTACTTTTTCACCTCCATTCGCTTTCAACCAAGAATACATATTTTTATATTTAAAATCATTTTAAATGCTGCAATAATTGTGGCTGCTTTTCAGTGCAGTCACTGAAAAGCTGTGGCCCTACCGCGCGACATTTTTAAATGTGTAAAAAGTTTCTGACACAACGTGTGCGTTTCGTTTTCCTTTTAAAGTTCAAATCACTCTAATACCATCATTATAGGCTCTGGGAACACACCACAGATTTTGTTGTATTACATTCATCCAGGCTCTCGTTGAGACTGTAGCAAGGAAACAAAAAAATATCCAGCAGCAGCAGGGTAACTTTTAATCTCTGGACTGTTATATGAGTGTTAGATAATCACTTCCAGCTGTTGAGTTGCCTCGATGTGTATCACAAATCTCCCCACCAGCACTTACGTGATGGAGGACACTGGTGGTTTAACCAACGGAAGTCAATTATTCCCCAAAATCTCTGAACACGTTCCAACACAGTCATTACCTTGATATTTTCAGCGGTACAAAAGGGGGTGGTGATGGACGGAGCATCTGAACCAATCAAACACTCACACCCAGTCAACAGATCTGGGTTTAATCCATCATCGTTCTTTTGCCCACTCTGTCACCCCAGTTCAGACATGGCCATATGCAAATCAGTCTGACCCTGTACCTCATGGGAACAGTCCAGCCCGAACTGCAAAACCATGCCTTCCCTGGACCGTAAAAACAAGCTACCTAGGACCGGTTTTTGGCATTACAGCCGTCTTCAGCCAGGCTTGCTTGAATCCAGTGGCAAAGTGAGCAAGGGACTCACGTCTGAGCATCCCCTGCCAACTTATGGCGGACAAAGCGGTACAAAAGGGGGTGGTGATGGACGGAGCATCTGAACCAATAAAACACTGACACCCAGTCAACCGATCTGGGTTTAATCCATCAACGTTCTTTAGCCCACTCTGTCACCCCAGTTCAGACATGGCCATATGCAAATCAGTCTGACCCTGTGTGTCATGGGAACAGTCCAGCCAGAACTGCCAAACCACGCCTTCCCTGGACCGGAAACAAGCTTCCTAGGACCGGTTTCTGGCATTACAGCCGTCTTCAGCCAGGCTTGCTTGAATCCAGTGGCAAAGTGAGCAAGGGACTCACGTCTGAGTATGCTCAGACGTGACGAACAAAGCGGTACAAAAGAGGGTGGTGATGGACAGAGCATCTGAACCAAACACTCACACCCAGATATTTTCAGGTCACGTTCCTCACCCAGAGTTTGACTGCTGTTCGCGTACCTCTCCGCGCTCTGGAATAGTTGTACGCCCACCCAGCCAGCTTTACTTCACTGTTCGGCATAAGGCAGGTAATGTGACAGGAGCCCTGGCAAGGCCCCGAACTGAGCCCTAAATCCAACTGATCACGCTGCCGAGAGACAAGGATGAACCCCAACTAAAGGACGCATTTCACTGAAAAGGGCCTGTACGGAAAGTCACTGGAATTATGCGGCAAAGGAGGATCAAATTATGTGGCAGAGCAGCTAACTAAATTATTCAGCACGTATAAGCAAATTATGCAGCATAATGGGGTATACTTTGTGAATTTATTTTATAACTTTGACCCATTTTACCACTATTTTAGCAAAGGCTTCACTACATTAGTACCGCTTTAACAGTCAAATGCAGCAATAAGCTAAAGAAATTTGATCGCCCAAACCTCAGCAAAGGCCTCCCACTGAGTGTTTACACGTCACTGTATTTTTAGAAAGTGTTCTCATGCAGTTACTTTATAGATGTTCAGAAGACCCTCTCATCCTACTTTGAGCATTCAGCATGTTCTGACCATGATGGGCTGACCAATGGAAGCACTAGCGCTGGGAAGGATGCTACAGTCTTATATCTTGGCTGCTAAAGGTCCAGTTTTATGTAATATCACCTTGTGCTTGGATCTTAGTGTCTCTACAATCACTGCGGACACTGGTACGGTCTAGTTGTTGTCTGTGACTTTTTAGGTTGCATTTGTTTCATTTGGCTGTAGATGGAATGTAGAATTGAGAAGGTAGAATGCAGGCATCGAGCCTTTCATTACAACACTCCAGCCTATCTGACGAAACAGCTTGTACTTGCTGGCTTAGGCCGGAACTTAAGAAGTACGTCCACACTACTCTTGAAACCTCCAAAATTAAAAAGGAAAAGTACATACAAATGTGCTTTTTCCGGCCTGGCTCCTAGAATTTGGAACGCTCTTCCTACTGAGATTAGAGCCAATCCTTCCACTGCCTCTTCCAAGAAACAGGCCAAATGGAGTTTCCTGAGTGAACATTAACTGCCTCATCCTGTACTCTTTTTCAAGTCCCCTGTTGACAGATTTGACATTTATCCCAACATATCTTTCTCTATTTATTTCATGATTGGTTGGTAAATTGTTATTTTACACTAGAACCCTTCCGGAACTATACTAGGTGGGCCGACTACAGATTTGTCATTTATTTTACTATGTTGTGACGAGTCACTTTAGGAATGTTTTGCTGAATGTTACAGGAAATCTTTTGTACTCTATCAGAACATGAACTAGCGGGGCCCACTAACCGGTACCTGTTCTGGATTGTTTACTCCTTGTTGACCTACAATGTACTGAGCTTATTCAGGCTTTTGCCTCTGTGTACAGCGCTCTGATACCCGCATAGGTCACGCTCACGCTTTATAACACTTTTCTTGTTTTTTTTCAGTAATTTTTTATTGAAAAAGATATTTACATGGAGCATAACATATACATGGGAGGAAGAAGAGAAAAAGAAGGGAGACAAAAGAGAAAAAGCAAATAAATAAATGCCCTCAGAAGAATTGCACATTTTGACATCATCAAATTATTAACTTTGATACCGACACTATGGGCTGCGCTATGAGCTCTCCTGTAGTCCACGTCAACTCATTTTTGCCATTTTGAATGATTCAGGACAATTTATATTGCTTTTATTGAAAACCCCAGGTGGTGTAACCGCAGACATTCTGGAGGCCCATGTTAGGCCTGCGCTGTACGTGCACTTCTGACGGAATCCGCCTCCCCTTCAAATTGCCATCATTAAGCAGAGATTCAGAAAATGACAAGCTCAGCCTATGAGAAATGTCCAGGTATCTGTACCTTCTCACGGGCGTCCCCACCTTTCTCAGGGGAAAGCTCCGAACCCGCTGAAACGCCCATTGTCTGAGGTACAGTTTCAGTTTCAGTTTCAGTCACATGTGGTTTCTCCCTGCTGCTTAAGAGACTAAAATGCATAGAAAGTAGAGCATTGCGGAAGGGGTTAGCATCACATAATCTATGTCCTGGGGAAGTGATACACCGTCTTTATATTTGTTCAATAAACATGTTTTAGACTACAAGCAGGTTTCAAAATGGAGGGATTTTTCCTTCACACCTAGACTGTAATGCTACCCCTGCTTCTCCTGGAGGGACAGTTACAAGGGTCCCAGCAACATCTGGAGGGGAGGGAATTAACAGAGGTGTTATTCACCCCCTTAGATAATAAATACATGGGAAATCAATCATTTTGCTCTCTATTCCCCTGCTGATTTCTAATTTCCCTCCATATTTCAGCCAGAGGCTTCATTGTAAGACCGCCTGGTATTAAAAGGGCACGTGTAATGTAGGTTTTAAGTATTTAGTACATTATTTGGACTGGTGCGTTTACTAAGTCCACTGTGGACATTGTTAGATCAAGACAAGTGTGGTGCTGTCATCTGGGCAACTATTGGCTGGTTATAATTCTTAGAAAGAATGTATATTCCATTATGCCATGAGGATTGCAAACTCTGTTTCAGTTGAGCCTTGGCACTTACGTGTCCTGTACTACCGTTCTGTTGCTACAATAAATGATACAGTCTCTGATCCAGAGACTTCTACATTAGTGTATTACGATAGGACAGTGGTGGCGGCCTTGACAATAATACTGAAAAACATATTAAGCCATATTAAATAAAATTCAAAAAGAAAAAAGAAAACATTAAACATAAAAAAATGTTGTTAAAAGTAATTTCAGAAAGCCACAGGGCAAGCAGGAGCTACTGGGACCAAAACCGTGGGGGTCGAGGAATTTTACTTCTGATGTCCCAGGGCTCGACTAACAGTGGGTCCTGAGCAACTGGGAAAAGTACTCCTTCAGTACTCGATGCTCAATAGTAGGATGCGTCGAGCAGTCCAAGGCTTCTCAGGTAAAGGTAGATTCACGGGGGTGAACACAGGATCACAACTCAAAATACGTTCAGTAGCAGCAACAAATAATTGCCCAGTAAAAAAAAGGAGTATTTATGAAACAAAGTGAAAGAAAACAAACACAAACAATACACACATCCCCTGTTGTCAGGGCTCTAGTGTTCTATTGACAGCTCGCGGAGTCCTACTTCCCTCTCACTAACGGTATAAGTGACAGTCCGATTAAGGCTCTCTAGTATTTCGAGTCTCAGGAGTCCTACTCCGACTCTTCCTAAGTCAAAAGTGTTTCAGCGCCTGAAGAGCTCTGTAGCAGAACAATGTCCTGTGGGGCCTTTCAGCCCTGCAATCAGTCTCACCAACTCCTGCAGGGGTTGCACTACCAGAGTCACTGGGAGCATTTCACTCTCTGACATCGCGGAGGACTGCAGGAGCTGCTTCTGGTGAGTAGCACTCGCGGCTCTGCAGGTACAGGGATCCACAGCACTTCCTCTGGTGAAATGGTAAGGTCCTCCGATTCTTCTCACTGGCGGGTTTCCGATCCTGTCAGGGCTCGGACATGCACAGGTAACCACATCATTTAAAACATTTTATTTTTGTAAATCTGTTTATTAGTTTCCACAACAATCAGCTTACATAGTGATCAAGTATATCAATACGTGCTCCTTCCGATCTCTCTTAGCCATTAGTGATAGTATAATGCATACAATAGCATAAGTGGCAGACTAGGTTAAAATAAGGATTGTCCAACCGTTGAATAGCAACTGTGTAGTCACAATGGTCTCGCGTCACAACAGGAGTATGCAATTGCAATGTAAGTAAGCAAATGTTGCAGAGCCCCGCAGTAATAAACCAAACTATCCCACCCTCCCAGAACCCGCCCTCAGCTCACCCGCTCCCACCGGCGTGTCATACTCTACAGCTCATCATATCGCAACAGTATACTGGAACAGCACTAAATAGACGGGGGCCCCGTGTCGATGTCGGTATCCGAGAACACAACTATTTCAGGGGGGTTACACTCATGCACTCCTACACCTTTCTATTAGTGCAATCACTCACGAGGCTCCTTCCACTGCATGCTCACTGGAATCCGAATCGGAATCCACATCTGAAGCCTTCAAGTCCATGACCAGGCCCTCCCACACCCCTGCTGCTTCCAGCGCCTTGTCGTTGTGGGATATTTGGGCTTGTTGTAGGTGAACTATGCTCTCGCTCCCTGCTCATGTAAGCAATGCGGCCTTCCATCTGACAAAGCTGGGCCCTCCTGTAGCCTTCCAGTGGGTTGTGATTTCCCTTTTGGCGAGCAACAGTCCCAAATCAAGGAATTTACTAGTTACTTTTGTTTTGCTAGTGTGGGGGGAACCAATGCAATAGACAGGTGCCCCTGTCTGAAACAATCTGCCGCTCCGTCACATTTCAAAGTAGCGCTACTACATCTTCCCAGTACGTACCCAAATGAGGACAATCCCACAGCATATGGAGTAGGCCCGCATCCACTAGTCTATAGCGGGGGCATTAGGCAGTGTCTACGTGGCAATATTGATTTATCTTCGCTGGGGTGAGATATGCCCTATGCAGTATGTAGAAATGAACTAGTTGGAATCTGGCATTTCTAGTGCTCTCCCATGCCCTCTTAACTATATGTGACCAGGCCGTGTCTGGAATTTCTTTATTAATGTCTGTCTCCCATTGGTCACGTATCTTCTGTAATGGCGGTAAGCCGTCCCCAAGCATGCGTCGATATAAGCAGGTGACGGCTTTATAGGTGCCCGCTGCCATTACCATGTATTGGACCTTGGTTCTACAATGGTATCGTCTCCAGCAAAGCTTCAGAGTGCGTTCCTCGGGGGATAATGAGTCCATATACAATTTTTGCTGGAGCACAACACACGACAGCATGTGCCGAGGTATGTCGGGCTCAACCTCACACTCGGTGCCCCTAAACTCCAGAGCTACAGCCTGGATGAGCCTATGGCACTGGGCAGCCAGATAATATAACTCACCGTATCTCCTTTAAAATCATTTGTCTAGTGCATAGGGCTCTGAGAGCTGGAACATCTGATGGGTTGGGATCACTTCTCTCTGGCTATGTCCCCAGCAGATGTTTATGTTCATCACAACTGAATCTCTTGGTGATCCCTCGGACTAAGAAGACTAGATGGGGAGGAAGAGCTTTCTCTACAGTTGCCCCTCGTCTTTGGAATGCACTCCCCTTGGAGCTTAAGTCCTTATCCTCACTGCCCCTCTTCAAAAAGGCCCTCAAAACATGGTGTTTCAGGAAAGCCTACTAGTAATTAGCTCTCTGGTCATGCAAACATTTTGGTTAGGTGCCTTGATGCCCATTGGGCTGAGTACGCGCGTTATAAATTTGCTTTAATTTCATTTAATTCATTCATTCATTTAAATGTCTGGCACCGCAAGCCCCACCTCCGCTCTCGGGCGTATCAGCGTATCCAGCGCCACTCTCCGTCTCCCTAGATAAAGCTACCAATCATGGATCAGAGCTGCCAAAAAGTGGCAGCAGGTATCCACACCGGCAGTGTTCGGAAATAATAGAGCAAGCAGGGAAGTGCCACCATTTTCAAGAGGGCCACAAGACCGGCCACTGATAGAGGCAAGGTTCCCCAAAATTGCATGCTGCTCTTAAGTCCTCGCATCGCTCTGCCGATATTACCATCCTGAGCGTGATAAATATGCGTCCCAAGGTAGGGAAGACGACGACGTTCCCACTTAATGTCCTGCTCATGCACGGGCGAGTCGCGCGACGGATCTATTGGAAATACGTAAGTCTACGCCCAATTCACTCCGAGGCCGGAGATTTACCCAAACTGTCTTCTTGCCCCTCACTCCGGTATTCCTTAGTAGCCACCTTCTCCAAGCAGAAAGTGTTGACAGTTTGCCAGCCCAAACCCCTCTTCTAGATAAACCACTACGCCAAGGCCGTCAAACATTTCAAGAATTGACAGGAACTGGAATCAAGGTAGTTCCTGTCAATCTATGTAATGGCATGACTGACAGCGCAGTACAGAAAAATTGCTTTTTTTGTTTTCAAATAGAAAATCACAAAGTTAGATTTTAATTTTGAAAATAAAAAAATGCCACATCTGTCACAACTGTTTTCTGAGATGGTAAGGGGGGCATTGAGCACTTTTCAGAGGCTCTTACCATCAGGTTTCTCCTAGCGGTGAAGGAAACTAGAAACGGCTATATGTCCGCTCATCTAAAATTAGGCAGGGGAGGGGGACATACAGCAATTTCTCTGATAGCTTTTACTCCGTCAGGCCATCTGTCATGCATAGAGGCGGCAGGGACAGGGTAGTGTGAAGGCCCACCTGACTCTAAATAAAGTGGGTGGACCTTCAGGTTGGTGGAAAGGGTACTCTGTCACTGTTGCAATAGAGTACTCTTTTCGCCAACAAATAAATCAGGCCCATTGGGACTGTGGGACTGTAGGACTCCTAAATGACTTCTATGAATACCGAAAGTATTAAAGTTAGGATTTTTCTCAGTTTAGGAGTCCTAACTTCTGTGAATGACCAAAATGAGCAAATGCCTTCTGTGAATACCAAAATGGTAGTAAAGTTTAGGATTTTGTCAAAAGTTACTTCTGTGAATCCGGCCCATAGTCACCTGTAGTCCCATGTCCAGTAGCCAAGGCATTAGTTCTTGTGGGTAGAGGTTGCGAAGGGTGCCAGTTGTACCCTGGTGGGGCATGTGATCCCGTGCTCACCAGCTACAGTCCAGATTTTCTATTGGCAAAATACCTACAGGCCCTAAGGTGCCCTAAGGTGCCTACAGCTATCTTAAAGGTCATAACAAGACTAGTACCGGGGTCCTGTACAGGGGGTCAAATTGCATTTTCCTGATACGGCTAGAGCTACAGAATTCTAATGGTTTTTAAAAAGCGCACTCACCCGGCAAACAGGCTTAGCGGGCTAGAGACACGCTGAAACAGCGACTTCTTCGCTGCAACGAACAAACCCCTGACAAACTATTTCCCGCCGCCATTTACGGCGAGGAAGCAAGGCCACGCCTACCTGAGGCCACGCCCACCCCCCTCAGCTTATATACGCGACCAGATGCGTGTAATTGGCAGAACCTGATACACTCCTGAGGCGGAAGCCGGGAGCACGCTGAAATATTGATTTTAAAATTTTCACCTTGTATTTTCTGTCACGTTAATAAATTCTACCTTTTAAAAAGCGCACTCACCCGGCAAACAGGCTTAGCGGGCTAGAGACACGCTGAAACAGCGACTCCTTCGCTGCAACGAACAAACCCCTGACAAACTATTTCCCGCCGCCATTTACGGCGAGGAAGCAAGGCCACGCCTACCTGAGGCCACGCCCACCTCCCTCCTTAACCCCATAAAACAATGTGTAATTACCGGACGCGCAGCGGACGGGCGCAGCGGGCGCGCCGTCAGCGCGCCGAAGGCGCGCCAAAGGCAAGCCCGTCTGGGCCCGTCCGGACCCGGACGGCCCTTGGCCCCGTTACTCTGCCAGGTGTCCCTCAGGAGCGAGTGATGTATACAGCTGACACATTACGAGCCCTGCGTCCTAAAACCACCTTGCCCTGTCACCACACGGTTACGGAAGGTAAGATCTTTTCAACCTGCCCATACTGCAATCCGGTCCCTCCCCCTAAAAGCACTGCACCGGCTCTGAAAGCCGGGCTCCTCAATTGCCGTTCCCTTCCGAAACACGCCACCGAAATAAACCTCCTAATCCATGATCACGATTACGACCTAATGTTCCTTACAGAGACATGGCTCTCGGATTATACTGATCCGGATGTCGTCGCAGCTCTCCCCACAGGCTATCTCTGCCAAACGTTAAATAGACCTAAAGGGAGGGGAGGCGGGATAGCCATAATCCACAGGCAACGGTACGTCTGTAGGATGACGAACGCTGACATTGAGGATTGTGAGTGCGGCCAGTTTTCCATCCAAATCACTCCAGCCCTCACTGTAGCGGGGCTTCTGACCTATCGTCCCCCTGGGGCCCCTGGCAACTTCCCCAACTCTCTAGTTGAAGCTATCTCGCAACTAGCCTCCTCCACCTCCTACGTCCTGTTATTAGGTGATCTTAATCTCCACTTCCTTGACCCAACGGATCGTGTGGCCGTGGACATTAGACATGACCTTACAGCCTTAGAGGTAGGTCTGATGAACAACGAGCCCACCCACGAGAAGGGCCATCTATTGGATCCCATCTTTTCCAATATTCCAACGATGACCACCGATCCTCCGGTGACCCTCCCATGGACTGACCATTTCCTGGTCCCCTTTTTCTGGGAAACTCCCAGGTCTAATCACTCTATTCCTAAAACCCAGGTTACTGATCGCCAATGGCATAAATTACCATTGGATGTTTGGGCCCGTTCTCTGACTGAGTCCACTCCTAAGCTTTCCGCCGACCCAAATCTGGCCGATAAACAATTCAGTGACTGGATTACGTCGTCTCTGGACACTCTGCTTCCAAAAATTACCACCTTCAAGCAACCAAAAAAGATATCCCCTGCTCCGTGGTATACTCCAGAGCTTAAAACCTTACGGCAAGAATGTAAAAAGACCGAACGTTCATGGAGACGTGAGAAAACAGGAGCGAACAAAAAAATCTACTCCATCTCTCTTCTCAAGTATAAAACCGCTATCCGGATCACCAAAAGCATGTTCTTCCAGGAGAGAATAGAGAGAGCAGGTGGCTCCGGAAAGGAATCATTCGCTATCCTGAAAGAACTTTCAAAACCACCAGTACAAGATCATGGACCCCCCTCTGACCCTATAGCCGATCAAGAGAAATGCCAACAACTGGCCAACTTTTTTCAGGACAAAATCCGTTTAATCCTGGATTCAATTCCTCCCTTGCATCCGAGGGAAGAAACCGTTGCTCCACATTCGACTTCTCCCACCGGCCTATCCACATGGGGCCAGTTCACCACAGACGAGGTGCGAACAACGCTTAACTCTATGAAAAGTGGTTCCCCCAGAGATCCTGCACCTCTTCGGATTCTCAAAGAAGTAGCCCCTTCCATCATCACCGCCCTCACTCAGTTGATTAATACATCACTTCAACAGGGAGTTGTGCCCCAGAGTTGGAAGAAGGCAGTGGTAAAGGCCTTATTAAAGAAACCCACCCTGGACCCTGATAACCTGGCGAATTATCGGCCCATTTCCTTACTCCCAGGAGTAAGTAAAATTGCTGAAAAACTCATCAATAAAAAACTCTCCGAGTATCTAGAAACTAACAACAAGCTAAAAAACTCCCAGACGGGCTTTCGTCCAGGACAGGGCACGGACATCGCCCTCCTGGCGGCGGTAGAGGAAGCTAGAACACTGCTAGACGGTGGAGGATCAGTGGCAGTGATCCTCCTTGACCTTAGTGCAGCGTTCGACACTGTGGACCACCAGCTCCTCATCGAAAGGCTGGCAAAAGTCGGTCTTGAAGGCACAGCCAGATCCTGGCTCTCATCCTTCTTGACACAACGATCTTATCAGATCTGGGAGAAAGACGCCCGTTCCTCCGAAATGCCCCTCCAATGTGGTGTGCCTCAGGGCTCCTCCCTGAGCCCTACATTATTTAACATATATATGTCCACATTGGAGGAAGTCATCACCCCTTTCGGAGTGAGTGTCATCAACTACGCTGATGACACACAATTAGTGGTATCTTTGTCCCATCCTCAACATCAGAAAGCCGATCTTCTTAACTGCCTCACGCAGGTCCATCATTGGATGAATACATCGGCGCTAAAATTAAATGGGGCAAAAACCGAGGTCCTTGTACTCGGCCCAAAAGGAACCTCACTTCCTTTGGACATGTGGCCAACATGTCTAGGCCCTCCCCCAGACCCAAAAACAGAGGTGAAAAGTCTCGGTATCTGGATCGACTCGGAACTCTCCTTCGCCCCACAAGCAAAAAAGGTCGTAGGGACCTGTTTCGGTCTGCTAAAATCCCTGAGGAAGGTCCTGCCCCTTCTTCCTCCGAAATGGCAAAAACTGTTAGTCCAGGGTCTTATCATATCAAGACTGGACTATAGTAATGCGATCTATTTGGGTGCACCGGAAGCAACACTGACCAAATTGCAGAGGATCCAGAACACCGCTGCTCGGATCATTACCAACACCCCGGCCAGATCATCGGCCAAGCCTGCCCTCAAACTCCTGCATTGGCTCCCCATAAGGGAGAGAATTAAATTCAAAGCCTTGTGCTTGGTGCACAAAACCCTGAACAACCAAGGCCCTCCAATTCTCCGAAACTTCATTACCCCTTACAGAGCTACAAGATCCCTTCGCTCTAATGCAGAAAACCTTATCAATGCCCCAAGGTTTAGGAAAGCACGGTCAGGAGGAAGACGGTTCTCGGTCCATGCGGCCCGTCTTTGGAACTCCCTCCCACGAGATCTTCGTCTGGAACCCCAATACCTTCGTTTTAGGAAACGATTAAAGACACATCTTTTCCCCTAGCCCTTATGCCCCTCCCGTAAAGTCAGTCCTCAGTTATGTTTCTAAGGTTCCTCAGCGCTGGGATACTTCCGGGTGACTACGCGCTTTATAAAAATAAATAATAATAATAATAATAATAATAATGATCAGGGCCATCTCCTCTAGCCTCCAAGCCATAGGATAAAGAACTGTGAGGTTTCCACAGGACCTCACCGGCTACTAGGAAGGGACCACAGCCACCACACAGGCACTAGGAGAGTCAGGACAAAGTAGACCCAACTAGGCAAAGACACCTCTCCTGCATCCTGATGATTTGTTATCAAACGTCCTATTCTGAACACAAGTGCTTTCAGCCGGCTGAGCTTTAATCTTCTTTGGTGATAGGCTGCCCCACCTGGTCGTCACAGGCCAGTCTTCTTCTGCGCTCAAGTCAGCCACATCAGAAGCGTCCAACTCCAGGAGCAGCATAGCAACCAGCAGCGGTCCAGCTCTACTCCTGATGGCTAGACCTGGCAAAGCAGGTGATGGACACGCCCAGTTTTGGGGGGCTTGGGTCTGGAATGATACTCTACTGCACAAGCCATGCAGCTCAGCCACCCATCCTGTCTGAACTGAACTGGCGAAGATAGTTTTGAGGAATGGAGCCATACAGGAAGCCATCTCCAAATCCAGGCATTAAATGGGGCACTCTAGCAGTAAACTTACACTTCAAAAAGCCAAAGGGCGACCCGTCAACCTCAGAGAGAAACCATTGCAGGAAGAGGGGAATAAGATTGTGTATGTGCAGTTTCATCAGAAAAAAACAATATTGTTGAGTTCATAGAGGGATAAATTCAAAGGGCTGACCAGAAATGTTCAACAGCAGGGCAGCGCAGCTTCCCACAACCAAGTAGAGGTCTTTCACTCCCACAGCTTGGCATCATTTTGATGGTATACAAGTATGTGCACACAATAATCATGAATGTTTCATACAAATGCTCCGATATGCTGTAGTATTTGTTTCAACGAACACAAAATTTCATAAAATCTGAAATTTTAAAAATTACTTTATTGGCAGAGACCCCTGTGTCCCAGTTTCTTCCTTTATCTTACTCAAGAGTAGGAGCCCTATTCCCTCTTTTTCCCACACCATCATCTACAGTAGGTTTTCAGACTTTTCCAATGTATAACTCTCCTTGATGTATGGCCTCTCTATCCCTCCTGTTTTTCATACCAGCCACCACCTGCACTAGAGTAGCCATTGCAAACTTGCCCCCTTCAAATCATTTTTTTTTACTTACCTCTGTGTCTCTCTGGGATTCGTGGTCATCTCTTTGTTTCTATAGCTTTATTCTGCTCGTCTTTCCTTTTCAGCAGTAGATATAATAAAAATACTACCATTCTAGAGCTTGGAGGCAAACGGCTGCAACCATGGGTTACCCTATTTTTTGCGAAAGTAATATGGTAAAAATACTTTTCAGTTACCTTGCTTTTTGTCGTGCATGTTTTCCTCTTCTCTTACTGCACCTAAGATTTGGTATTCAGTTTTCTGCAATTGCTGATAACATTTTAGTCGTTTGTAAGCTTGACATTTCTTCAGGTTGGAGTTTCATTGAGTACATCCACGCTACTCTAGGATTTCTAGCATTCTCTAACTTAGTAGTTTGCAATGCATGCACAATACTAGCGCCTCATTTACAAAGCGGTCTTAAAAGTAATGCCGCTAGTTTTGCTGTTAAGGAATTGCTGTTAAGGAATATGCTACTTACCAGTATGCATCTGTTCTTGGCATGTAGCACTGCTGACATTCATATCTGTGCATAGATCGCCGCCTAGTGTTGGGTCCGGATGATTGCACATTGTTGTCCTGGAAGAGTCTTCGAAGTATCACGAGATAGGTGGGTCCTCCCTCGGACTACAGTGCGCATGGGCATCCTCTCCATCCCCAGATTATTTTTTGCCATTGTGGCAGAGATGGAGTATAGTACAGTAAGAGATGTCCATGCAAAGAATGAATGCTGCAGCTGCGACAGGCACCGGGGAGGCGGGTGGGCGATATGAAAGTCAGCAGCCCTACATGCCAAGAACAGATGCATACTGGTAAGTAGCATATTCCGTTCGAGGCATGTGGGCTGCTGAATTCATGTCTGTGCATAGAAGGTATAGCAGTATCTCCCTTAGCGGTGGCTACTTGTGTCAACTGCAGCAGTCTGCAAAAGAGTTTTAAGAACAGCCTGTCCTACAGCCGCTTGCTGTTTTGAATGTACATCTACACAATAGTGTTTTGTAAATGTATGTGTGGTTGACCATGTGGCTGCTCTGCAAATTTCGTGTAAAGGAATATTTCCTAGGAAAGCCATGGATGCCCCTAACTTGCATGTGGAATGCGCTCTATGGGGGACTGTTAAGGTGCGTTTTGCCTTTATATAACATATTTGTATGCACTTAACTATCCATCTGGCTATACCTGATTTTGAGATAGGGTTACCTTTGTGCTGAGGTGAGAAGGCAACAAACAATTGTTTTGTCTTTCGAAATGTCTTTGTTCTGTCTATGTAATATAGCAGAGCTCTTTTGACGTCAAAGGTATGCAAGGCCCTTTCAGCTACTGTTTGTCGATTCTGAAAGAACAGTGGCAATTCTATAGTTTGATTTATATGGAAATGGGATACCACCTTTGGCATGAACTTAGGGTTTGTTCTAAGAACTACTCTATTTGCATGTACTTGAATGAATGGCTCTTGAATAGTTCGGGTTTGCAGCTCACTAACTCTTCGAAGGGAAGTAATGGCAATGAGGAAAGCCACTTTCCAAGTAAGAAATTGTAGTTCGCATGAGTGCAGTGGCTCAAAGGGTGGTCCCATTAGTCTGGTCAGAACAACGTTTAGATTCCAGACTGGTGATGGTGGGTGTCTTGGAGGAATTACGCGTTTAAGACCTACCATAAATGCTTTAATTGCTGGCACCCTGAATAGAGAAAGGTGTTGCCTGTTTTGCAAATATGCTGCTAACGCAGCTAGGTGTATTCTGATGGAAGAAAAAGCTAAATTGCATCTTTGGAGGTGCAGTAGGTAGCAAATGATGTTTTGAGTGGAAGCATCAAGCGGGTTAATGTCGTTGTTCTTACAGTAAATGATGAAGCGTTTCCACTTTGCAGCATAGCATGCTCTGGTAGTGGGTTCTCTTGCCTCTTTGATGATATTCATGCAGTCTGGAGGCAAGTTTAGGTACCCAAATTCTAGGATTTCAGGAGCCAGATCGCTAGGTTCAGCTGTTGGGGATCTGGGTGTTGGATTTCGCCATGGTTCTGCGTTAGAAGACTGGGTGTTAGTCGCAGTCTTTGATGAGGCACCACTGACAGTTCTAGGAACGTCGTGTACCATGGTTGCCTCGCCCACGTGGGAGCAACTAGGATTAGCGTCAGCGAATGTTGGCGCATTTTGCGTGCCACCAGCGATATTAGTGGAGCTAGGGAAAAAGCGTACGCAAATTTACCTGACCATTTCATCCATATTGCATTGCCTTGCGACTGCGGATGTGGGAACCTGGCGGCAAAGTACTGGCATTTTGCGTTTTGCGTATTAGCGTCTGCATCCCCTGGACCCGTGCTGTGTTGGGATATGCTTTTGCTGACAGTGTATCTATTGTCGCTCCCCGGTATTGTTGGACGTGGGAGGGTTGAAGGTGTGACTTGGGGTAGTTTAGTGAGAATCCTAAACTATGCAGTAGGTGTATGGTCTTTGACATGTTGTCGACACATTGCTGGGCTGTTGGCGCGTGTATTAGCCAGTCGTTCAGATAAGGGTATACGTATATGTGTTGCCTTCTGAGATGTGCTGCTACTGTAGCCCGACATTTGGTGAACACTCTTAGAGCTGTTGTCACCCCAAATGGCAGGACCTTGAATTGGTAATGTTGGCCTTGAATGGTGAACCTCAAGTACTTTCTGTGAGCAGGGTGTATTGGTATATGGAAGTATGCATCTTTGAGGTCTAAAGTTGCTAGGAAGTCTCCCTGGCGAAGCAATAGTAAGACTTGCTGAAGAGTGAGCATGTGAAAATGCTCTAACAAAATGTAGAGGTTGAGGGCCCTAAGGTCCAATATTGGACTGAGAGACCTGTCCTTCTTTGGAATTAGGAAGCATAGGGAGTATACTCCTGTTCCCTGATGTTGCAGTGGGACTGGTTCTATGGCCACCTTTTGCAGCATACTGATGACCTCTTGCTGAAGTAATGTTATATGTTCTTGTGACATAGGGCGGTGCACGGGTGGATTTGAGGTGAGCTCTAGGCAATAGCCATGTTGGATAATTTGCCTGACCCACTTGTCTGTGGTGATATTTAACCAGACTTGTTGAAATTGTTGCATTCTTCCCCCGACTGGATCTTCATCAGGGTTGTAGTCAGAGCGTGCTGGCGAGTTTGGTGTATAAGGAGTGTAGGCATAGCAGGAGTGATAGTTTGAAAGAGGATAGGAGAGGTAGCACAGTCTCTTCTTCTTTAGGGGGATCTTGGAAAAGTCTTCAGTTGGTAGAGGCCTTTTCTTTTTAGTATATACAGTCACTTTACCAGTTTTTGGATATATGTAGATTTTTGACTGTCCGTCTGGTGGAGGGATCTGGATAAAGAAGCTCCTCTTCCACAGCTCTCGGTTTTGGTGTTACAACCTTTGCCTTTTGTTTCTCTGGGTCGATGGTCTTTGGTACCTTGACCGTTTTAGGTGTCTGTGTTGGTTTCGGCTGTTTTTCAGCAGGTTTTGTTGGTTGAATGTCCTTTGCTGGCTTCACAACTTTTTTGGGACCGAGCGGTGTTGTCGGTTCGATAGTCTCTTTATGTTGTTTTGGAGCCTGCTGTTTCGGCTCGAGGCCCTTTTTCGGGTTGATGGGCTTCGGCTCGACTAATTTCTTTTCGTCAACTTTCGGTTTGGGATCGGCGCTAGGTTTGGGCATAGGCCTTGTCCTGTCGTCGATTGGTTTGTTCCCCTTGTCGATATTCGAGGACAATTTGCTCGGTTCGACGTTCTTCTTGGGGGTCAATTCGACGCGTTTCTGTTTTTGTGTCGATTTGACGTGTTTTGGCCTCGAGGTTGACTCGACGGCCTTTGACTTGGAGCTCGACTCGACTGCTTTTGTCTTCGATGTCGGCTCAACGATTATTTGTCTCGAGAGTACTGTGGCCTTTGGGTCGACGCCCTTTGGCTTCGAAACCTACGGTTCGACGTAATTCGGTCCGAAGACTGTATTGTCGACTAGTTTAGGTTTCGATGCACCCGATGTTGTATGACGTGTCTCAAAGGGCTCTTTCGATATGTTCTTAGCCGGGCGATATTGCAGGGCTGTAGAACGAGGTTGTTGGTCTTGGCTAAGGCCTGCTGGCGATGCCTCGACCTGAGTCTCTGATAGAGGTGTAGTGTCTATATGGGGCGGTGTACTCACGGTTCGCCCCTCGCCGTCATCGGATTGCTACGATGTCCTGATCATAGGCTTCGAGATCGACGATAAGGTCTTCCTCTTCGGGGTAATATTCAGAGTCGGGCTCCGAGTATTGTCCGTCGTCTCGGTCTGAGTCTTCGGCACTGTCTAGATCTTCATCGTCCCCGAAGATGTTATCGGGCTCCGGCGCCGATCGTTGCATTTCTAGCCTCGCTTCCCGTCGATTCCGAATAGTCTTTTTTGATCGGAACTGGGTACAGGCCAGGCAACTATCTTCGTTATGATCTGGAGAAAGGCATTTGTTGCACACTGGATGCTTGTCTGTGTGCGGGAACTTCAAGTTGCACTGAGGGCAGTACTTGAACGGACTTCGTTCCATCGACGGTCGGTCCACGTGGTGTCGAGAAGGCCTTACGGCCCGCTTCGACGACTGGAGTGCAACCGAGATGTAAAAAGTGTATCGGCACCGAGCGCTTAACAATACCGACGGTATCCGAAGGCTTTTAAGAAGTTTTCTTGATTCCGAACTTGGAGAGTAGGAGAGTACATCCGAACCCAATGGCGGAGAAAAACAATCTGGGGATGGAGAGGATGCCCATGCGCACTGTAGTCCGAGGGAGGAGCCACCTATCTCGTGATACTTCGAAGACTCTTCCAGGACATCAATGTGCAATCATCCGGACCCAACACTAGGCGGCGATTTATGCACAGATATGAATTCAGCAGCCCACATGCCTCAAACAAGACCATTACTTACGAAAGCATTGTCTGTCTCTTTTACTGTGTTACCCTCAAATGAATGGGTTCACACCCTGTAGGTTTCCTAAGCCACAAAAGGAAATTATGACATTTTGTGGAACATTTTTGTTTTGATTGGTAGGAGTCTGTCACTCCTTCCCACCTGAGTTATGCCCAGATAGGTGAGAGTGGTAGAGAGTGGTAGAGTCAGAGTCAGATCAGAGAATCTCTAATCTGTAGATGGTTTCTCTAATCTGTAGATGGTTTCAGATCCCTGCCTCATATCCCACAATAAGTAAACACACACACACACAGTGGTTGATATTTCAAAATATTTGAGCATTTATTATAGCCTGTCTGTAAATCGTGCACTAAAATGACTAACTACAGTAAACAACTCAGCAGTAATTAGATAAATATATCAGGGCAAAGGTTAAACACGCCCCATATATATTTCATTACACATCCATAAATAGTCTAAAACCCTAAACAAGTTATAACCAGCTGCCTAGAATAGCACAGTTATATCAGTATATCCAAATATGGCAGGTCGTGTAATGCCTTCCAGAGTACCTTAAGTGCTGTCTGACCTTTAGCTAGAACAACGCATAACAGCAGTCATCCAGGAACCATGCCACATGTCTATCCCCGCCTCTGCACCAGTATCCTATTTCTTGGAATGTACCATATTAAGCAATGGCACCTGAAGATGGAAAGTCATAAACAAGTAGCCCTACAGCAACCGGTCCATGTGTCAAACACCTCACCCCTGAAATAGTATCTTATATACCCTGATGATTCATCGTGCTCTATGGAGCCGGGAGGGGTCAGCCGTACTCCGCATCTGGATAGTGACCAATGCTTCTTGTCCAAAACCCAAGCCTTATGATCGTTTTCTTCCTTCTACCTACAAGGTGGAACCCACAAGGTCATTTCTCCTGGGAGCCACATTTCAGCTGCTGTGTTTGTCAAGGAGCTCCAGAGAATGGAAATGTTCCTTATCTTGGAGTTTCAGAAAATACGGCAATCGAGAACACACTTTATTACCTGCATCATTTAAATGAGCATGAAAAGAGAAAGACCCCTTTCTTGGGACATGTATCCTTTTACCCACTTATAAAAAAAGGGGGACTCTAGTCCTCATCGTGGATTAAGGGCATTAACATATCTGTCAAGGCTTCAACATCTGGCGCACACAACAACGAATGTTGGAACATGAATTAATTTAATGTGTGTCTGTGATTTTCATTGTAGCTAAATGGAATTTCCCATGGCTGGCTTTGGTACATGTACTTGTTGTTTCTGAAAGCGCTCTTCTGTACTTTATGAGATTGTGAGGTTCCGCGTTCAATAGTGTTAACTTTATTGTACCTGGAGAGAAAGTGGGGGATTCTATACCTACAGAATTCTGGTGGACACCCACTACATTCAAAAACTGATTTGAAAATGTGCTCGTCTTCCAGACGACTACTCTACTCATCAACTACTTTACCTTGAGTGATGAGGAGGCAAGAGGTTAACAATGTCCTTGCACTACCACTGATTTCATATTAGATGCTCAGGCAAACATTGCATTATTGTAGCCTTGACTTTCTGTGTTTTGTTTGAGAGATTCAAATTCATGGCAAAGAGTTGTAGAATCGTAAAAATAAACAAAAGTCAAATAGCAGAATAACATCAATCCAACTCTTCGTGCGCAGATAGTTCCACTTTCTTTTCCAACTTGGATACCTGTCAATGAAAAAGACCAGTTGTTAGGTTGTTGCAAAGGTTTCATTCACACTTCATTTCTGCTCGCATCACTGGGACCCTAAGCTTGCTTGGAAATATTGTTGAATAGACGCTAACCTGTGTTTTACATATCTGTGAAGTATAGTATTGGATTTGTCTCTATGAACAATAGGTCAGCAAATAGATGCACTCAGTCAAATGGGGTTCACCTACATACACCGGATGCCATTCATTGGCCCATACGGTTAAGGTTTTTCTACACACACAAACACAGTAATTACAAGAGCAGTGCCTCGTCAGAGCTCGGTTGTGTTGGACCACCATGTGTCGCAGTTTAAGGAATGTTGCTGCAATTTAGCAGCTCTTATTCTGCGGGTGTGGATCTGTGGAGCTTCAAAAGGTTGTGTCTCTGAGAATAGTGGGAAAAAACATGTTTTGTGACACCTAGGAGTGTAATGGTGTGAGGTTGCAGATGCATTGCAGGGTAATAAATGTGGGATGCAAAGCTACTAACCTAGCAGTGATATAATCGTATTCCGAACCAGGCCAATTGCTCCTCTGACCAGTCACAGATCGGGGTATAATGTGTGATGCTGGCTTTGCCTAGACATCTGGGCTGTAATGTGAAGGCCCCTGGAGTGGGCGTCTTGGTAAGATTTGAGCCGCAGCCCTGATTGTATCCCCCATTACACAGCATCTGCCGCACCTCTAAAACCAGCACATACATCTATGGACCGTGGACCTTTGAGGGAGGAAACATCAGCATGAACACAGACCCGAAGAGCTGTTTTCCTCAGGTCTGTGGTGAGGACTTTAGTTACACTAAGCAATGTTTTATGATACCCTCTCCCATCTGAATCAATATCGACTGTTCATGGCCATGACAGACAACCGTACAGCTAAAAAAAACTCCACAATCAATGAGTGATCCAGAGGTAATCTGTTGATGTTTCAACCCTCATAATCAATTAAAAGAGTTCTTCTTCAGGAAACGCTACAGATAGCAACCTAAATACTGAATAAAATGTGATTGCTTGCAAACGCTGTTTCACCAATCATAGCAAAGCTTCTTAATAGTGCATCCGTTGACTCTTGGAACACCATGAGAAATACTGGGTCTGCACTTTTGTGTATTTGGATCAAGAACAAAAGTACAGCTCCATGTGCCAAACATCCCCAAGCATACTCCCAAGGCATTCTATCATGATGTCATCTTGATTTAGTTCAGCTTTTGTAGCCATGCCTACTTGGATTTTTGAGCCAATACCTACAATGTTAAAAGCTATGCTGCATGTTCCAGATTGCAACATGTGGTTGGCTATCACAGATGGCATGAAGCCACAAGGCACCTAAACCCATGCCTAGTTACAGGTGCAAGCAGATTTCACATGCCCAGTACCAGGTGCCGCTCTCCTGCATACAGTCAGGAGTGATAAGTACAACTCTCTCCCACTACTATTCTCGCCCTTTTAACTTTTCAGTCACCAGGAGTGACTGTTGAACTCTGACATTGATGGGGCACCTTTGAAATATGAAGCAAAAAAAGAGGAGGCTGTTAAATGACAATATTTGGAAATGTCTGCTCCTGTCTCCATTTGCTTAACAATGCAGCTCCGGTGAACACTGGAAGACCAACAGGGAAGAGCGCGGATGTTTGGCCTGTCAATTAAATAATGTTATTAATGCAGCTGCAGTATTCTAGTTTGAGTACCATAACTGTAATTGTAGTAGGTCAGTGGGAAAGCAAAATGCACTGGAGAAGATGTGGACCCCAGGCAGCAAGGTCACATCTGCACACATGTGTGCACTCGCCTGTGTGGAGTAGCAAAGGGTGGATTCTGCCGAAGAGTGACATGCCGCCTCTCCTACACCTGGGCTACAAGTCAGCCGCCCACGACTGCAGTCTAATAGCGCAATGAGGCAATAATCTTCTGATGCCAAATTCTATGGGCCAAGAGAACTGTTCAAAGATTAGCACCGGTGGCGGCCGCCACAAATAAAGGGTAGTCGGGTGGGAGGGGGAGTTTGGCAGGGGTAGACATAATAGATTTTTAAAAAAACATATCTTTAGATGCCAGTCGCCTCCAGCACCGCTTCGCGATCACCGCCTCCCCTCTTCCTGGGTCCCAGCAGCCCCCGAGACATACTCCCATCCAAGCCCCGTTCTGCAGAACAGCGGGGGGATTGGACCGTGCGGGCTGAAATGACGCTCTACTCAGTCCATGAACTCTGGGGTTTTTTTTTCAATCTGGCTGCTCAATGCAGCTGGGCTGGAGAAAACCTAAGTGCGCATGTGTGGTTTGGGTAGCCTGCGACAGCTGCCAAACACTGTAGTAGAGTGCATGTAGCACTCCCTCCTTACCCCCCCCCATGCCTGTGGCCCGCCCCTCCCTAAGAGCCTGAAAATGCAAAATAAAACGATGCAAAAACATTATTTATTTGCCACTAGCTTACCCGTCGCGCGTTGCTGCGATCTCAGAAAAAGGAAATTTAAGGAAACTTGTTATGATAACATTTAAATTACATTGTGTCATTTTTATTGAAACTTATTCATTTTAATATGGAAAACATTTTACAGTGTTGTTTTAATTCTGGTTATTTATTCGAGTGTTTGTGGATACATATTTTTTGTTTTTCCATCTGATGCGTACACAAATAAATCAGAAGGTTTTCCAACGCTTGAGCTGTCCACATACAGTTGTCCATGTGAGAAGCACGGATTCTCCAAATCTAGTCCACAAACTTGCAGCAATTATCCTTGGGCTTTGTTGATGGTCATTGCAAAAGCGAGTCGCACCGGAAACTGTAAACGTTCATTTTTGGAAAGATTATAAGGGCTCTGGGGGGCCGATATTTAACAATTTTTTTTTTGCCAGAAACCTTCGCGGGAGTGTACTCAACAACTTTTAACAAATGTTTTTTTATTTGTTTAGTTTATTTATTTTTTGCCAGATACCCTCGCGGGAGTGTACTCAATAACTTCCCAAAGTTTAATGTCGATCGGATGAATGGTGTAGTAATGCATAAATGACAAACAGACAGACATACATTCGTTTTTATATATATAGATTTGCTGGCTGTGAGCCAGGCAGTGGGGCGATGCTCCTCTGCCACTGCGAAGGAGCCGTCGCTGGTAATCGATGCGGCATGATGTCTTGCACAGAATGATGTTAGGGCATGGTTGCATTTGTGCTGACCAAATGTGCCTGGATACCTGACCTCAGATTTTGGCCACACACCAACTACAATATCATACTACCATACAGTGGTGTGGCTAGGCCTTTTGCCGCCCGTGACTGGTCTTTGCTACCCGCAGCAGGGGGTGTTGACGATCGATTTCTGTGTACCACCATGATTGCCGCAGATAAGAGCAGGGGCCGCCACTCTCCAAACTCGTGCTGCCAGGGACGGATCGCCACCCCCCTTGCTAAACCACAGCTATCATATCTAAATCATGTGACTAATGTCAAATGTTGGAGACTGCGAGTTGGGAGCATGAGGGGCGGGTGGAGTCTCAATGTCCTAATGGCTAGTCCCTCAGAAATACCTATGTCTCCTGTATAAAAGGTCATTGAATGCTCGCTCTTTTTTCTGCAAAGTTTTCATCTTTTTATCTAGAGTGTTTAGTGCTGCTCCTCGACGGCCTGGGCTCATGCCAGATGTGCATGATAGCAACGGACAATATAAATAAAAGGCACATGTGGTTACCCTCAAAACCAGGCACGAATCTAGACCTCGTGAACCAACGGCGGCTATCAACATCATCATCATCAAGCAAGTTTATTTCGAGACAAAGCTCATAAAACTAAGAATCAAGAAATTCAAAATACAAAAAAAAAAACCACACACACCAGACCATAAACATTCCCAGTGGAGTCCTTGATATGAAAACCTCTTTGAAAGTCAAAATAATATTTAAATCACTATTTTTAAAATATGTACTCAATTTCCAAGCAAATTACAAAGTGTGAGAAGACAATCAGCCCAGAACTTCTGGCATCAGATACAAGTAATTATACTGTGTGGTTCACCAACTTCACCCCAAGGATACCTCTAGTGTTCAACATCTATTTAAACCATTTCATGCTAGCGTAGGTAAATGTGGGCTACTGAAAAGTGGGGTGGGGCCTGGGGCGATGGTCCCTGCTAGTGTCCGGGTCCAATGAACTCTTGCTGCGCCAGTGAAGCAAACGCCTGGCCTGCCAAGTATCATGTATCAGGTGTTATGCCAACGCATTTCAGTGTGGTGTTCTTCATCACCGCACTGAAATGCATTGTCACGCATTTTTGCCATACTCTGAAACTCTGGCTATGTAGGGTGCAGGCGTGCCCAGCCGGTGCACAGTGCTGCTCCCCGCAGACTTTCTGCAGGTCAGGGCTCTCAGTGAGTTAATAGTTAATCTTGTCTGCTCTCAGCTCTGGAGTGGCTGGGATTGCTACAATGTTATAAATTAAATCTGCCCAGCCTGCCAGCCTGTCGCGTGCCTGGCAACATTATTTCATTTTCCTCCGTCTGTGGCGCCGCGCGGCTTTCAAACGCCGCCCAGATGATGACTGACAGACACACATCACTACCAGTTACCGAGACTGGGGGTGGGCCTGCCCTTAGGAGTGTATATTACTGGCTGTGCCAAACCATGGGGGGCCCGGATAATCAGGATGTGAGTGCCTCATCATGGCCTGGAGGCAGAGAAAGTGAGGTCAGGAGCGGCGGGGAACTCACTCTGAGAGTCAGCCAGCAGGACTCACTGAGAACAGCGGGCAGCCTGGACCGAAGTCTAAGGTGGATTCCTGCTTTGCAGAATGAGTTGCGGACGCGCCAGTCAGGCTGGCTCTAAACATCATTCAATAGTAAGTAGACAGTTGTTTACCAGTCATTTGCAACCCCAGACTGTTTGTCAGTGTTAACACAAATAAATTACCAATGCCTAGCTGCACGCGATCAGGGTGCGTCTTCAGCTGCTTGCTGTCTGAGTCTCTTAGTGCTCCATCACCGAGACACAGGTGGATCCGTGACTAACTGTTGTGTTGAGGCCTATCACATGATCCCTGCTGTTGGGCTGCGTGACGTCACTCGTGTCACAGACAGCGGCCCGAGTCCTGAGATGGTGTTATTCAGATTAATTTGGCTGTCAATCTCTGTTCTGTTTTTCTCTGCCTGCCCGACTTCGACAACACTAGGCACCAATGTGTTGGTGGCGCACACATCCTGTTTGGGCCAGGTCCCAGACCCACGAGTGAGTGCTGGTATACACAATTGCAGAATTACTGCTAATACGAAGCACTGTTACACGAGTTAAAGTACTGGACTTTCTAGTAAAACAAGATGGCAAGCCATAACTCTTTCTGCCTCTATTTGCGTGAATGTTTCAAGAACTGCTTATTTCTGTAGTTCAGTCAATCTCGTATCTCTCAAAAAACAGATGCTACCGTTATCTACCACAATGGCATTGGATGTGTCGACCTTGCGCCAACACTCAAACATCCGACCCAACAGACCCGACAGAAGCGAGCATGTAACCCACAGAGCCAGGTTATCTATCGTATTCAAAAACATTTCTTTGTGTCTGTTACTACTTTAACAGAAGAATTGGCTAGGTGATGGAACAGACTGACGATGTAAAACATGGCAGGATTACTGCGTGGAAGGTGCCTATCTTCGGCACTTGCAACTCTTGAGTGCTTGTGTATGCAGAATGCTACAGGGAAAATGTGAGGTAGACTGCATGTAGGAGGGGAGGGTAGATTGAAATTAGAGTTAAGCGTGTATCGGTACACATTGTGACTACCATTGCGAAGAGAAGAGCTTAAATGCAGCCCCAGTCTCCCCGAACAAAAAACATTTCTTTGTCGGCACTGGGCTCTTGCATGTGGCCTGTCATTTGCTGCTGGGCCAATGTGCTGTACAAAAGGGGGTGGTGATGGATTTGCATATAGCCATGTCTGGACTGGGGTGGCAGAGTGGCCTAAAGAACGGTGATGGATTACACCCACATCTTTTGACTGGGTGTGAGTGTTTGATTGATTCAGATGCTCCGTCCATCACCACCCCCTTTTGTACCGCTTTTGGCCGCCATAAGTGTGGCAGGGTATGCTCAGACGTGAGTCCCTTGCTCACTTTTCCACTGGATTCAAGCAAGCCGGGCTGAAGACGGCTGGAATGCCAGAAACCGGTCCTCGGAAGCTTGTTTCCGGTCCAGGGAAGACATGGCTTGGCAGTTCGGGCTGGACTGTTCCCATGAGGCACAGGGTCAGACTGATTTGCATAAAGCCATGTTGAACTGGGGTGGCAGAGTGGGCTAAAGAACGGTGATGGATTAAACCCAGATTTTTTGACTGGGTGTGAATGTTTAACTGATTCAGATGCTCCGTCCATCACCACCCCCTTTTGTACCGCCAATGTGCTGAGCATTTAAATAAAATGATTGTTGCGCTGCTCAAATGAAAGATTGGGAGCCCGGTTAACACTGCGAGTAGCATTTCTGTTTCTACAATAACTAAACCTTCCAGTGCGTGAATTCAGTTTTGAACTGATTCACACATATATTCACCAGCAGACAAACAAAGAAAATTAGGTTTCTAACTTTGTGTGAGTGTAGAAACATAAATAATCTCCTGTGTAAGATGTGTGCAGGACACTCCAACATCTTTGCTTGTTTCAACCTCTTTCTTACTGCTATATATTATACCGGGGCTAATTGTTTGCTTTTTAATAAAATATATCCAGTAGATATCTATTTGCAGAACTATTTTGCTCCTTGATGGTGTTCGAAGGCGCAATTGTGAAATTATTTTTTGCCAGCTGATGGAAAGTTGTGCCCCACATGCACCACCATCTGGGCCACGTTTGATGCTAATAGGAACAACCCGACACTTCATAATACTGGCAACATTCAGAGAGTGCATATATGCTTGTAGATGTAACTACCTAGGACCATCCAAAGACAATTGGCCGCCTACTGTAAACTCAGCAGCTGATATGGACTCCGTTCCTTAAATAAAGTCGTTTTGGTTTCAAAAATCGGGGGTGCCCCTCCCGAATCAGGTTATTGGCCTGTATGAATTAGACCCCAAGTTCTGCTGCTGCTGGATCA
Organism: Lissotriton vulgaris; assembly: GCF_964263255.1. Taxonomy (NCBI): domain Eukaryota; kingdom Metazoa; phylum Chordata; class Amphibia; order Caudata; family Salamandridae; genus Lissotriton; species Lissotriton vulgaris. The sequence continues at coordinate 194,801,105 of NC_141688.1, read as the reverse complement.
CCTCACCACTTTCAAATGTCACTAGCCACCACTTATTAGGGTATAGTGCCCTTCATATCTGGCGCTTTGCTGTAACGTTAAGATCTTCTTAGAGTTTCTATTTGGTGAAATTGGGGGTAATTTCTGATATTTATATGTTACCATCAAGTTTATTACTAGACTTAAGCTCGCGAGAGTCACTCGTAGTCGTTGAAATATCACTCATAATTACACTGAAATTATGAAAATGTCACACGAAAGCAATCGGAAACCTTGGCAGCTATGAAACGCGCACAGAAGAAAGGCAGCGCGTGGCGTGCTGTACCTGCTCGTCGATGCACCGGAACTGCCAGGGCCAGGCGGTGTTGTACAGGAAGGGGCGCAGGTCGAACCGGTTGTCATCCGGGCTGTAGTTCTCCGCGTGGTAGGACGGCGTCAGCGTTGTCATTTTGTGCCTGTTGATGGAGTAGGATCGGAAAAAATGCTTCACCTTTTCTGCCACCTGGTGGACAAAGTACAGAAGTTCGGGCTAGCAAATTCATGTTGCACTGCAATGTTTACTTTTCCAGATATGAAGACGTAACACGTGATTTGATGCTCAATATAATGTCACCCTGTTCCTCGGCAGCACCCACAGCTACATAACTGGAGTTACACATTTCCTATTTCAAAGGGAAATGAAGGTCTCAAACAAATGTGCTTTCATGTAATTTCCTGTTCGAGGTATCCCCTCCTGAAAGATGGGATTTTTGAGGTTTGCACTCGTTGGCAAACCACTGAGTGGGGTAATAACACCAGGGGGCAACAGACGGGAGTGGGTGTGGGTGGCATCCTGGGCAGCGCAATACAAAAGGGCACAAGTGCAGCATTATTATGGACTGGGTACCAATCTCAGTTTTTGTGGAGCAGTCTCCCTCACTGGATACGGATCTCACGACTTGCTGCTCAGTGTCAGAGTTTGGAGTTTTGTCTCACCTGTTCTGAGACGGTCTTCCAGGATCCTACCAGCTGTTGCTCTGCAATCACTCATCAATCTATCCAACAGATGTTGCCCTAACCGAAGTTCCAAAGCTGAATCGATGTAATAAATATATAATGGCATAACAGTTTCTAATCAATGTAAGAATTAACAAACACATGATGCCCTAACAATTAATGGTACTTTGTAATACTGTCAGTGTAACTAATGTGCCATGTACTAAAACAATGTTACTTTGCAAAGCTGCTTCCCAAGTAACACATCTAAAATACCATAAAAAACATGGTAACTTTGGAATGTAACCAACATATGATGCACTACAAATTGTTGTTACTTTCCAATGCTAAGTCAGTGTGACTGATGTACAATGTCCTAAGGATCATGCATGCAACATGATCCAGCCCTGGTTCTAATGGCTTGAATTTGTTTATGGACTTTTGTGAGGTCTTTTGGGGTGGGTTCTGTTGGAGGCAGTGGTTATTAGGCAGAATCCTGCGTGATCATACTCATTGCAGTATCCTGTGTGATTACACTAGTGGCAGTATTCCAAAATGGAGGACATAAAACAAAACTTGACAAAAGTGCATGTTCAACAATAAACTGTATCTCATAGGGCGCTGTTAGTAAGACAACCTTGAGCAACCATACCAAATGATACCTTCCTGAATTATACATGAACTTCACTGTTCACAAACACATGGTGTTGCTAAATTTGCCCTGGCATTGGGCTCCAACACCCAATAAATTGCACCTTGCATTACTGTAGTGAAGTAGGCTGGCCCGGCCTGAAGGTACTTGATGTTTTACAAACCAAATTGCATTTACCGTTAAGAAGGATGGCCTGGGAAGAGTTAGTTGGTAATGCTGTTTTTAAAGGTCTTTAGAGACTCAAAATGTGCCACACTCATCTTCCTTGTCTTTCAATTTTTTTTCTATGAAAGATTTTCACACTTACACAAAGCATAGCAAGCATGTGACTTTGAAAACACTACTTTTGCCAACTGAGTTTATATCTGTGATATGTTGCATTATGGCATACTATTTAGATAAACTACAAATGTATCTAGATTTTTGTCCACAATACAAATTATGCCCAAAATATTAATTATGCAAAAATATGCTCCGGGCCACAGCGCGGTTGTGCAGCCTTAAATCTAAAATCTTCCCTATCTGACTTTTGGGAAACAAATAGTGCTAATTCTTACCTGTCTTGGTGAACAAATATGTGCCCAAGTGTTGACAAGTTTACAGAACATGCTGTATGGTCCAGTTCTGGAAACCTTCCTCAGCTTACCGTAGACGGAGAGCTCTGTGTACGTCATCCCCATGTCTGCCTGAGTAGTAAAGTAAAGGAAGCACAGGTGAGTCAGTGTGACTCATTATATAAAACAGTTCAAAACCAGGCTACTAGCTGTTACTACCAGGTACCACTTTGGTTTCTCTGTTAAAGTGAATCAGGGCATCCTCGAGGCTGCGGAAGTAGCAAAAGCCATTTGACGAGACATAGTAATGGGTTCTGGTCATCGAGCAACAACAACAAAAATTCAATAATCATCACGCTCCAGACTTGCATCCAATTGGAAGTGAACACAAAAGTTGAGGGAGTCAGAATCAAAGCCTTATTGCCTTGTAGGTTGGGATTGGTTCCTGCCTGGTGGGTGGGAGTAGCTGACTGTTGCCTATTGGCTTAGGTTTTAAGATCAATACTCTTCTCACACGTGTACACACGCGCTCCATGTGCTTGTTGAGGGATAGTAACCCATATTCGCTGGCATGGAGTGGTTGGAACACTGAATACGTATAAGCACACAAAAAGGGGTCTTTTAGATGATTATCACTAATAGTACAGAGTCAAAACAGAATGACCAAAGACATCCGCCAATTAATCATCGATTTTGTACACGGTGTTATTTTCAAAGTAATTTTTTATAGTACTAATGTAGCAAAAACGCACTTTAACATGGGGGTCACACCAATAATTACAATGAGAAATTCACAAATAATTATTATGAAGTTACAACATTTAAAATCATGTGCAAAATATTTGGGTTCTGTCACCAATCTGTGTGAGCAAAAGCAATGCAAAAAATTATTGAACAACTACGGTTCATTTTTAGTTCCAAAGGATCATAAATAAGGAATCGGTCAACGTTTGTGTGCGATTATCTGTAAAAATTGATATTTAAAAGGGGATGCTGGCGCATGTTTAGTGGTAGCGAACGGCCTTATAATAGTCCTCTCCGTTAGCTATCACTAAGATTTTTTTTTTCTACTATCCGTGATTAGTAGGCTCAACCCGTTTCGACCTCTTTACGTTCCGAGGGATGGTGGTTTCCTCAGGACAGGGAACCAGTATGGCCTGTTATCAAATATTGAGGAAGGAACATCTGTGCTTTGAAATGGACATGTCCACTCTTTCCCTTGGTTAATTGCGGCAGATGCGGTCTTTTTTGCAGATAAAAAAATGTTAGGGAGCATAAAATACACCTGTATACCACTCTCCACTGGACCTTTATTGTTATTTATTCAATTTTCTAAACCACAAACCAAACACCTGAGGGTGATGGCACCCTGTGCCTGGGTTCATTTGTAAAAACACTTTGAAAATGGAAATTATAGTGTGAGCCAAACACATATTCTGGTATAGCAGTGCTAGAATGAAGGTCAAAAAACATAACTGAACCCACTCCTTACCAGAGAGAAGTCTTCTATGAAACATTGGGGGAATACCTATGCAGAAGTGGCCATAATGTGCCCTTGTGGAATCAATATAATCTACTTACAGTTCTTTAAAAGTAGTACACTACAGTAGCGTATAGTATATCAAATGAACACATTAACCTAAACTACGCGTATAACACAGAGACAAGTGAACTATATCAGATGGAAAAGCAGTGTGTGCTGCAGTCCTGGACAACATGTATGGGACAGGACTGCGCTCTTTAGGCATCTGGCTGTAAATTGGCATTGGTTAATTCCAAATATGGGCAAGTTGGTAAGGCATTCAGTGACATTTCAATATACATTGTACTAAAAAGTGACAGGCAACATTCTGTTTCCTTCACCAGCTCAGCCTGCCTAGCTTTTGATAATTACCAATAAATAAACCAATTGCACAAGTTACTACTTGTCTAACGATATATCTGTAAGAGACATTAGTTAGTAATAGATTCCTCACCTTAGAAAATCCCCTCGCATCAGACTGGATCCAGAAAGTTTTTCGTCAGCAGTACCCCTGCGCGTGGGTAGGTGGCGTCATGCGGCTCCGTGCCCGTTGCTGGCGTCGTAAGCGCCGAGATGACATCACGGAGACTACTTAGGCGCCACCCATGCGGGCTGACGTCAGTTCTGTACACAACTTTCCGTGCCAGGAACGCAGGGCCATGCAAGAAACTGATCACTGGTGCCATGAAACTAGGGCCCTGAAAGGGATGACCTTAACCCTAGAAATCAATTCGCAGAACAGGAAGGATGGGTGGGGCGGTAAGGCATCTATCACTAACTAATGTCTCTTACAGATATATTGTTACACAAGTAGTAACTTGTGTATCTAAAAGAGACACGTTAGTGATAGATTCCTTACCTTAGAATAGATACCCCAGCAATACCAACACCGATGGAGGGTCTGCGAACAAGGTTACACCAGAAAGTCACGTGGAACAGAACAGCCAAAGAAGCCGTCTTTCTGGACTTGACTGTCAAGTCAGTAATGCTTGGTAAACGTGTGGAGCAAGGCCCACGTAGCTGCCTGACAAATGTCCTGCAAGGGAACGCCGCGTCCCAAGGCAGTAGTGGCTGCTGTTGCCCTGGTAGAATGGGTACGCAGCCCCAAGGGAGGCTCCTTCTTGGACAATGAGTAACATACTTTGATGTACAGAACAACCCACAGAGAGATGGTGCGTTTGTGCACGGCCCGACTTTTTTTGGCACCCACGTAGCCAACAAAGAGCTGGTCATCCACCCGGAACTTTTGTGTGCGCTTCAGATAGAACGAGAGGGCACGTTTTGGGTCCAGACGGTGGAGCCTCTCTTCCTCTTTCGAAGGATTCGGAGGCGGAAAGTAGGTGGGAAAAGTGATGGTCTGCCTGATGTGGAAAGGCGTGACAATCTTTGGCAAGAAAGAAGGACGGGTCCTTAAAACCACCTCGTCCTGATGAACAGAAAGGAAAGAAGGTTTAGATGAAAAAGCCTGGAGCTCACTCACTCTTCTGGCAGAGGTGATAGCTACCAAGAAAGCAGTCTTTAGAGTGAGAAGACGTAAAGGACAGTTATGAAGGGGCTCAAAGGCAGCGCACATCAGATAGGTCAAGACAAGATGTAAGTTCCATTGAGGCATTATGAACGGCACGGGAGGAAACGTGTGTGTTATGCCTTTCAGGAAATGGTTAACAACCGGGGACTTAAAAAGAGAAGGCTGATCTGGAAGCTGTAGAAAGGCGGATATGGCCGAAGGATAACCTTTGATAGTGTCCAGAGCGGAGCCCTGCTAGGCAAATGATAGAAGGAAAAGAAGGACCTCAAGAAGAGGAGCAGAAAGGGGATCCACAGCCTTTGTTGTGCACCATGCCATAAATTTGTTCCACCTGCAGGCATATACCGTCTTAGTGGAGGGACGCCTGGCTGCCAGAATGACATCACAGACTTCGGGAGGAAGATCGAAAGCTGTCAACTGTCGCCGCTCAATCTCCACGCATGGAGGTGGAGGCTGGACAGATTTGGGTGGAGGACCGTCCCCTGCTGCTGCAATAGAAAATCCTCCCGAAGAGGCAGTCGGATCAGGGGATCGATCGCCATGCTGAGTAGCTCGGGATACCAGTATCTTCGTGCCCAATCCGGAGCCACAAGGATGACTTGGGCCCAGTCGCGCCAAATCTTCTACAGCACTCTGGGCAGAAGTGATATAGGCGAATAGGCGTACAACAGACCGCAAGTCCACTCGCGACAAAAAGCGCTGCCGAGCGAGTGCCGCCTTGGAAATCCCAATGCGCAGAACTGATGACATTGTGCGTTCTCTTCGGTGGTGAATAGATCTAAACAAGGCTCTCCCCACTGCAGAGTGAGACTTTGTGCCACGTCCGAGTTCAGACGCCATTCGTGATCCATCAAGCACCATCGGCTGAGTTTGTCTGCCCTGGCGTTCAGAGAACCTGCCAGGTGTTGAACCACCGAGGTAATGCCTTGATGTTCCAGCCATGTCCAGAGGCGCAGAGCCTCGTGATAGGGGGTCCACGACCCCGCCCTGTTTGTTGCAATACCACATGGCGGTGGTGTTGTCCGTGAACACCTGCACTACACTTCCCCGGACAGAGGGAAGGAATGCCTTCAGTGCAAGTCGGATCGCCCGAAGCTCCAAAAGGTTGATATGAAGTCGGGACTCCGCCGGAGGTCAGAGGCCTCTGATCTCCGCCTCTCCCAAGTGGCTGCCCCATTCCAGGAGGAACACATCCGTCACCACTGTGGGCTCCGGTTGGGAAAGGGAGAGGGATCTGCCATGGACCCAATCGCGATTCGTGAGTCACCACTGCACCGGTCGTTCAGTGCCCAACGAGATCTGGACATGTTCGGACAGGTTGCCCTGTTGCTGTGCTCACTGAAACACCTGGTTCCACTGCTGAGCCCGCATATGCCATCTGGCATGTTGCACTAGCAGGATGCAGGAGGCCATTAGGCCCAGGAGCAGGAGGGTCATCCTGACTGAAACCCGGGATAGAGGCTGAAAGATCGGAATCATAGCCTGAATTTCCAGGACTTGCTGCTCGGGAGGATAGACCCGAAACCGAGTCAAATCCAGAACTGCTCCAATGAAGGGGAGCTTCTGAAAGGGACTCCGGTGCAACTTCGGCACGTTGAGGGAGAACCCCAGCAAATGTAGGAGGTCGGCCATAGTCTGGAGGTGGGAGACGACTGCCCGGGGCGAGCCCGCCTTCAACAACCAGTGGTCGAGGTAGGGGAAGACTGACACCCCTGACCTGCGCAGATGAGCTGCGAACACCGCCATCACTTTCGTGAACACCCGAGGGGCGCTAGTGAGGCCGAAGGGGAGCACGGCAAACTGAAAATGCTCCTGGCTTACTGTGAACCGCAGGTAACGCCGGTGGGCCGGCAGGACGGGGATTTGAAATTGTGCATCCTGCAAGTCCAGCGCTACCATCCAGTCTCCAGGGTCGAGGGCAGCCAAGACCTGAGCCAGCTCAAAATCTTGAACTTCTCCTTCCGGAGAAAGTAATTGATGTTCCTGAGGTCAAAGATGGGGCGCAGGCCCCCTTTCTCCTTCTTGGGGCCCAGAAAGTAGTGGGAATAACAACCACGTCCTACTTCTGGCCCAGGAAAGCGCTTGATGGCCCCCTTAGCCAAGAGGACCGTGACCTCCTGTTGGAGAAGCACAAAGTGATCCCCGGCATGCGGTGGAACTGAGGTGGAATGGCTGGAGAGACAGACTCAAAGGGGAGCGAGTAGCCCTTTCGGACGATTTGCAGCACCCACCTGTCTGAAGTAACAGAACGCCAGTGGGGGAGGTAATGTTGAATCCTGCCGCCCACCGGCGTGGGTGCATCCGAAAGCTCGGACTAGGAAGGCTTTGAGGCAGATGCTGCGGGAGCGGAGGTGGACTGACCCGCACGCTGGCCCCCTGTGCCACCACGGCGGCCACCATGCCCTAGCTGGGGTTGGTTCTGCGCAGGCTTCTGGCTGAACAAACGTGTAGTGGCACAACTTCCGTAGCCACGAAAGGAACAAAAGGTAGACGTGGCCGGGCGTGTGGTGAAGGGACCCTAGGATTTGGCCGTAGCCCGAGAGTCCTTGAAACGCTCCAGCCCAATGCCTACCTTATTGCCAAACAGGCATGTACCATCAAAAGGCATGTCCATGAGGAAACTCTGGACATCCCCCGAAAACCCTGTGGACCACGGCCAGGGGTGGCGACGTAGGGCCACCGTCGTGGAGAGCGACCTACCCAAAGAGTCTGAGGTGTTCAGCCCACACCGGAGGCACACTTTTCAACGTCCTTCCCCGTCTGCAACAGCTTGGGAAAGTAACGTTAACTTCCCCCTCGTTGACATCCAGAGAGCGACAGGGGGATGTCGTAGAGCGTAAACACTTATTCGACTTTTTCTTGTGACGTCTCTTACCAGACTCCGAGGGTGAAGACTTCGACCCCGAGGAGCGATGATGACTCCGCAGTCGGTCCCTCGAGCGACCCCAGGATCTCGAACGGCGCGGAGACGAGTGCCGGGCCTCCAGCAGCTTTCGGGACCGCTCCCGCAAAGCCTCCAGAGCCATGGCCAGACAGTCAGAACACGACCGGGAGTCATGGTCACACTCCAGACAATATTTATTTATTTATTTATTTATTTTTTAAATTTCTAAAGCGCGCAAATACCTTTCGGTGTCTCGGCGCTGGAATTTGCAGATTGCAGGGGTTCCACTGACGTCTTACTGGTTAAAGAGCCAGGTCTTGAGGTGTTTGCGAAATGAGAGTAGTGATGATTGATTTTTGACTGAGGAGGGGATCTGATTCCATAATTTTGATGCTGCCACTACAAAACGTCAATAGAAACAAACGCCGTAGGGGTCGGCCACCGACATCGTACGGGGACAGGCCCTGCAAGATTTAAACCCAGGCATCCCTACACGGCACCAGGAGTCAAGACTCAAAAGAAGTAGAGACAAAACTCTCAAAAAAGTGACTAGGGTACGTGCTCTAACCGGCTCTACGCTTGCTGGCGCGAAAAAAGAAAGAACTGACGTCAGCGCACATGGGTGGCGCCTAAGTAGTCTCTGTGATGTCATCTCGGCGCTTACAACTCCAGCGTTGGACGCGGAGCCGCACAACACCACCTACCTACGCGCAGGGGTACTGCTTCCAAAAAACTTTCCGGATCCAGTCTGACGCCTAGGGATATTCTAAGGTAAGGAATCTATCACTAACGTGCCTCTTTCAGATACAAATAAACAATTAAAAAGATCATGCGAAATGGATAGCAGCACTTAAAGTTACCTCGTCGGTTTGAGACACTAGTCCATCAGCAAGAGGCTCCAACTCTGCGGTGGGTGGAGCCACCAAAATGCTGCAAAATAAAGATGGCGTAGGTTATGACAAACAGTGTGTAACTCCACCTGTTGCGGTATACAGGAGCAGGTAATGACATTTCCCATTAACTTTCTTATCATTTCAAGTTAATATACTACAAATGGCTCCACGTTCAGAGTCACTTTATGAAAGATGTACCATTATGTCTTCTTCTGCACAACACTGTGCTGCCGAATATAGAGAATATCTTATTGTACATCTTCCACCATGTGTAATATGATTTTATGGATCAGACTCGACTTAGGCATGAAGCAAGCCAGGATCATATCGCAGACATATTTGTTCATTAGAGCATCTTGTAGGGTTCCTTCGTGTAGGTCCTTGCAGACACAGAGAACCATCATTGCTTCTTTAGAGATCATAACTTGTGACAGCATGGAAACACACCTCTAGAAAGATCTTTGTGGGTCCTTACAAAAAAGATTCTTTGCCTTGTCGCTGTGTTGCTTCGGGAATTGATTTTGATTATATTATCAGGCAAACAAAATTTTTAAAGAGAATCTTCAATGTAGCACGTTTTGTGAAGGCTTCAACTCAGAGATAATCATAAGAAAAGGCTAAGATTACTTATTGAGGCATCTATGGCCCTCCTAAACTATTTTGACATAACATGTATATTTCAAGTGCAAGGTCACTAAGTAAGGAACGTATTAGCATCTAACATTTGTCAAGACTTCCTCTCATCCCCGTCTCAACCTCCTTGTCAGATGTTTGCAGCCAATACGTTCCTTACTTAGTGAACTTGTACATTTCTTGTGTGTTATTCTTAACTGCACTGAACTGTATTACATTTATCACGGATTTGTCCATTCTCTAGAAATGGTGGTATGGGTTCGGCAACTGAGACATTAAATGCCCAGCACATCCTTAGAGGGGAGCGAAAAACACACAAAGAGTAACGCAAACAAACCCCATAGTTTATAACCCTAAAATGAGACAATGCAGCAGAGAGATGCTAAGAGCTACAGCTGTGTTGGTTTTCCTTGCCTTGAGTGAGCAGTTATCCATGCTACAAAAAGCCCTGGAAGTCCTATTATTGTAACTAAGACCTATCCTGTCCTCCTCCAAATCCAAATCCTGATCTCAAGCTTACAAATGATAGCAAGCGATCAGGATTGATGCAGAGATTGGTAACCTTAATGAGATGTCATGAGACTTGGTTGTGCTCAATGCGACCATCAAATAATGACTTTCATCAGACTCACCTATTCAGCGCCGTGAGCTGGAAATGGTCCACGCAGTACTCTATGAAGCTCCGCAGGTCCGTCTTACTGATACCGCCGATGGGGTTAAGATCAGCGCTGGAGCAGTCATACTTCGTCAAGTATCCCCGGAGGCTGCAGGACAGAAGTTAAGCAGAAGGACAGAATGAGGAATTTAGGATTACAAAAAGGTACCAAAAGTGGCAGTGCAAATACCATCATATGAGAGTTCTGTTCATATATCCAACATGCTCCCAAGCAAGCCTCAGAGGCCATACACCTTTTATACTGAGAGAAGGCGGTCACTAATATCCTTGTCATAATTATAGTTACTAAATCGGTCAATTTTTTCACAGCCCGAGGACAAAATATACCTTTATCGAGCAATCAGAATAGAAGAAACCATCATAAACTCCCCCCTTTTAAATTTGTAGGCAAATAAGAACAATTGTTTAGTTTCTTTATTAATTAATTCCTGTTGAGCACAGACCCCCAAATTCAGGTCCCTGTGCACTGTACAATAAAAGGTAATTCCAATGATTAACCCAATCTGTTGCACGTACTGAATAGACAGACAGACCCAAGAATATATGTTCCAGTCACCGACCATACGACGTGTGCTCAGCATCCAAACAAGCCACATGACTCCAGAAGTCGTCCCATCCATCCTCTGTCACCTAACCTGGGATACAGACCTCAGCTGTGTTCTATACATATTTATGGTACTATGGAGATCTGCTCTGCTTAAATGACCGGACAGCAGAGCTCTACGGCATGCCATGCCCCGCCCGCAAGAAGGCCTGTATCAGCATCAGCCATGTTATAATCGCCAGACACAAAACACTAAAGTGAATGTCCTCCTCACCGGGTTTAGGGCCTAAGGCGCATTCGAATGGCTGCAATGACCACACGTCGATGCTATCCAGTATGTGTGTTCCTCCTCACCTGCAGTAAAGTGTACAACCTGACCATCTAACATGCTGGATTACCAGACATGAGGCACTCTTGCCTGTATTTGTGTTTAATGAAGAGCTTGCAGCTCTTCAATCATAAGTGCTGTACAGGGCATCACACGGTGCATCAGAACTTTCTAATTATAATAATTCGTAAATTTATATAGCGCAGCTTATTGACCATGAGGGTAACCTGGCGGATAAGGGTGAGTACAGAAAGATAGATTGAGGATATATAAAGATTTCAGCAGTGGGAAGCAGACATTGCACAGAGGCGGGGAGAACGAAAATGCTAGAGAATAACATTTATATATATTTTTTCACTTTGAACGGCAGACTCGGCTTTTTGACATAAAGTGGATTTTATTTTTGAATATTTAGTGGGATTGAGTTTATGTTTGTACTTAATGACAGAGTGATATGATCTAGTGTGTAAAGGACTTACAAAGAAGATGACCAAGCAGTACAACCTTCATGGAGTATGGCAGGTATGCCAAAGAGATGTAGGTTGTGAGAATGCAGTCAACTAAACAAGAATTGATGCAACTAGTTAGGAGAGGTAAGGACGTAGTTCTTAGTATCCCTGTAAACAGCATAAAGAGTATCTTAGACTGTGCCCTATTTTCTGTGGAGAACCAGCCAGCTTGGTGTTGGTGAAACAACTGAGCTTAAATGGTGAACAGGTTGGGACTATTGGGGTCGTGAATAAGGTTTCTTCAGTGGCAGCCGGCACGGATCGGGATTAGCGGCCTGGAGGCATGGTGTGGGGAGCCGATCTGAAACTAAGACAAAAAAGCACTTATTGTTATCGCCGCATCTCTCATCAGACTCTCCTCGTGTGGGGAAGGAATAGGAAGGAAGCACCCAGGCTCCCCTGACCAATCACAAAAAGCTGCAATACAGCATTGTCATTTTTCTGAGCACCGTGGTTCGGCGCTCAGCCATGGAATGGGAGCCTGGGCATGTTCTCCACTCTGGCTGTAATGCAGCCTGACTGGAGAACATGCAAAGTCTGCATGAACGTGTAGCCGTCATGAGACGGCCGGCCAAACATTTATGCACACTTGGAGTCAGCAGACCACTCCTCCTCCTGCTCCTCTTTCACAGGTGCAAGCCCGCCCTGCCACGCTGCAGTATCAGGAACAAATAAAGATGATAATAACGTGGAGTTATCATTTTATTTTTCCCTTATTTCACTACTAAAAAGCGGAGGAGCTGCCACTGGGTTCCTTTGCACTTTTATCTGTTTTAGTGACTCACCCTAATGTAAATACTGTCACAGAGGTGTTAAACTGAGTGTTGCTTGTGTGATAACCTGCCTCAGAGTGCAACCTGAACGAAGGTTGCTATGGTTGGAATGTCTTGGAGAGAGGTGTTCGGACATTCAAATTAAACTACTTTTACACAAACACATAAGTCAGTCTGCCGCAGTATCCACCAGCTGCAATCACTAGATGTTAAGGTTCTAGAAATAACCCTGTCTGACTCACACAAAGGGTGGTCTATTCTAGTTTGAAACCCATGGCACTCACTGGAAGCGCTCGGAGACTCTACAAGTACCTCCTCCTTTCCCCAACATAGGAAAATAATTCCTATCTCAACGATCTACCTACGGCTGAAACTGGTGAATTACCACCAGCCACACAAATCCAGCGACAAGTTTACTCTCTTCCAACACTCAACGTGGTGCAAAAACTAGGGACAGGTGTGCATAGCTTTAGATTTGTAATGACTAAATAGCAATTTTTTTGTGATTCACTATTTGGAAATCACAAACAGCTATGTACAAATGTGTGTTTCACACAATTAGCGATTCCCAGTGAGTCTTAAATAGACCTACCTCATTAATATTTATGAGGTAGGTCCCTATTTGTGACCCATTGAGAATTGCTAAAATCACAGGTATGGTGGTCTGCTTGGGTCATCAGACCACCATATCTGTGATTGTTTTTAAATAAGGCAATGTTTTTTTTTAATGGAGCCTGTTTACTTTTCATTTTTTTAAGAGTAGGCAGTGATTTGTGGGACCACTGCATGCTCTTAAAAAGTATTTTAAGACCATTCACAAAAGGGACCCCTTCCCGTTTGAAAATTGGTCACCATCCTACTTGAAGTAGGCTCTAAAATGTGAATGTTTTGGTACCGCATTTAGTCGCAATACATTTACACATACCACTGCGAAGGAAGGGATGCCCTTAACACTCCCCGTCCAAATACCGAATCACAAACCCATTTTGCAATTCAGTAATAAGTTACTGAATTGCAATATGGGGCTTTGTGCAGTTCCAAAAGCCTTTTTTGTGGTTGCCACAATTGTTTCAGTAAACATAATTCTATGTTATTCAGTGGAAGCCAGCTCAGCATCCTGTAAGATAGGATGAGTCAGTTTCTTAAACTGCTTTAAGCATTGTAATAAACTCTGCTCAACCTGACTATTTAAATCTTAGGAGTATATTTTATATAGCTGCCTAATTTCTGTCAGTAGCATCTTCTGCATGTTTTTTTATCCAATGTTATAGACACTGTCTCTCCAGGTGCCTACACTTTTGTCTTAACTCCATAACTGTGAGGCTGAACCATAAAGTTTCCAGTTGCATAATTTGCAAGACTGGCACCGACTGAATCTTTTATTGCATGCAAGAGTTACTCACTTGCCCACCGTAGTTAGAACTTAATTCACTCTTCGTTATTGTACTTCCTGATATGCTTTGGGATTTCCCAAGACATTTCGAGAGATGTTTTTAAAAGGAGTCTATTTAGAACAAAGCTGAGCAAATCATGATCGGTGAAGGAAATTTCAGTCGGGTGGAAAGAGTCCAGGATCCACACTGTAGCTCATGACATAGACAGACGTATTACTCACATCTTCTAAAATGGCCCAATCCATTTAGTAAAAGTTTGTAAATCATCCTATCCCTCATCCTCTCAGCAGATACTGACAGAATCTATTCACATTTATTGATCATAATTCCAAGCCCTTCTAGACAATAATTAAGTCCCTAGAAGTTTCCATCCAGTGCCAATGGTTTGTAAATAATGCCTATGTTGTATTTGGACTCCATTTTCATTTGGGTAATGCACATTCACAACTGTACAGTTTGAGGAGGCGGGTCATCAATTCGGCATGATCAAAAGCGCAAACCCATGCACACCCTTCTGATCTTCCTCTTCGTACACCTAGGATTAGCTCACTCAGACCGACGTTAGCGAGCAGCCCTGGGAGAGCCTCGATAAACCAGGTTACTTTAGGTTCCAAACACAATAAACAGGCCTCAGATAATGAATTTTACTATAAAAGGATCAAGTCCATGGCTGTTCTGGCATTAATAAGGCCTCTCTGCAGACCAGGGGCATCAGAACTGGTCAGTCGTTGTTTACTCGTGTGTGCAGATACGTTGACCAAGACAGGGAAGAAAATCCTGTGCATGAGATTTTGGAAACATATCAACAGAAAAAGTAACAATGTGCTTTGCCTGGATTGACACAGATCCCCCAAGTGGCAAGAATCAATGGGGATGATAATCCGGAAACCATGCTGTAAAGCAACAATGCTGGACCATTTATTTAAGGTAATCCAAATTGATCTCAATGATGGGCGTAAAAGGCAGCCTCCGCGTCGCTTGCTCACACTGACTCATCCCAATGAGATCTTACTCACCTCTCGTCCACGTTGGCTGATCCCAGCACTAGAAGTCCCCCAGGCATCCCACGTGACCAGAGGCTCAGCTGAGCAAAGAGGTAGGCGATGACCATCCGTACCCTCGCCTTCAGAGGAAGAGTGGAAAGAGATTGAACTCTCTTAGAGTTTGGCACCAAATGCAAAAACATCATTTTTAACACTAGCTCACACAAGTAACATGGATGAAGCACATGTTGGCAATGGAGGGGAAAACTGGCTTTGAAAAGAAAAAATATAAGGAGGTGACATTCCCAGAAAAGGAAAGTGACCCATACTTTTTACATCACTGGAACAAAAATGAAGACCTTTACACCATTCCCCCTCACGTCTTAGCCGACCTCTTTAAACTGACGTAACACAAAATAATGGGCACCTCTTGCAGAATAAGGCGCGGGACCGGAGTCTCTCATATCTCACAGATATTCATTAGTATTGGGATGAAGGCGGGCTCTCTGAAAAGTTTCCCCTCACCCCATCCCAGTCATCAACCACATTGCTCCCCTTTATGGTCCAAAGGGCCCTGTTGCAGTCATGGATGAAGTATATTATTGTGTCTTTTTCAGTCCTCACTGAATAT
This sequence comes from Lissotriton vulgaris, assembly GCF_964263255.1. Classification (NCBI taxonomy): domain Eukaryota; kingdom Metazoa; phylum Chordata; class Amphibia; order Caudata; family Salamandridae; genus Lissotriton; species Lissotriton vulgaris. Next base: position 194,785,647 of record NC_141688.1, on the reverse strand, counting down.
ATAACTTCAGTTATTTTTAAACCAGCCAATAATAATGCAGTAGACATTCTCACAAATTTAGCAGACACACTGGGATATTTATATGTGCATATATAATAGTACAGAAGAAAATTAAATTAAGGTACAATCGTAAAAAATCTCACAACACCCAAAGTCTCAATTATTATTTTGTATTTGAATATTTTACCCACAAAAAGTAAATGGATACTTAATAAAACATTTTTTTGTAATTATAAATTTTTTACCGCTCTGAATATGCATGCATGCGACCCATCCCCATTTGTGAGAACATCTGTGTGATGGTTTTATAAAATATTCTCTCTTCTACTCAGCACAAGTTTCCTTTAAATAGTTTTAATAGAGTACTCTATATGAGGAGAATTAAAATTTGCCTGGTATTTACACCCCTCCCCTTCGCCTAAAGGTACCAGTATCTTTGCTACTTGCAACTCCATTTGCGGGGTCAATCCAGGCCGTTCTGAGCTGGACTGTGAAACCATGCAATAAGCAAATACCAAGGGTATTGAAATTTCTCTCTTTTGATCCAGACTTTCACCTGGGCACATCAGAATTTAGTAGTCATTGTTAAGGAGGGCCTTAAGAGTCTGTTCTTTTGTCTTAATGAGTGTGCTTTTCAGGAAAACGCTGCGATGCCAGTGTACCTGGGAGCTGCTGTGTGTATTCCAGCCTGGATCTATAAGTAACTTGGTGCTCACAGAAGCTCTATGCGTTTCAACCCATGTCCTATTTCTTTGTGAGTGGCCTCTGCAGGACAGGAATTTTTCTGCGGTTCCCGGGCTGCCAATTAATGGGACATTCGTGTTGCAGGAGTACTAAGACTAGTTAGAGGCCACCATCTCTGGACAGATACTGCAGACCACCCAATGGGCTGGCTTTGTGTTCCCCTCAGAGAGATGGATGAAAGTGAACACTTTCCGAAAGTCACCTGGACGGGCCAGCTGGCCTTTTTGGCAGTCACATTCTGCAGCCTGTACTCCCAAGAAGATAGGGGTTACAGGTGACTGGCGACAGATAGTACAGGGGCTGTCTACATATACAACTCTTACCGACAGTCCTGCTACTTCACAGGCTTGGTGTCCAGTACTCCAGACTAAAATGTTACCAATGGAGTCATTTACAGACACTGCAAACACTACAGATCATAATTAAGGCTCCCTATTTTAAGTTTTTAAGGATTTTTACGATTAATTACAGATAAAAAAACAAGGTGTTTTCTGTCTGCATTTATTTTTAAAAGTGGATAAATACAGAAATTGTGCTGCTTTTAAGTGACTCTCTGTGCTGTCTTTACGAATTATAGCCCAACAGCTGAGCAGATGGACAGCATGAGAAACGAAAAAAAAGGATGATATTTCTTTGAATAACGGCATGTGTCTATATACATTTGTGGTATAATACTAGAATTTACCAGTGGATGTTTTGTTATGTAATATTTAGCAGCTTAAATAGCTACAACACGACAGATATCAAAGTAAGAGTATCATTTAAATAAGAATGTACAGATTTACACCTTCATTTATATGCAAAACACAAACTAAATATGGATAAATACAGATAAGATGGCCAACAAAATAAATATGGATAAATACAGACAGAAATGTTTTTTTTTGAAATACCATAAAACCAAGAGCCATAATCATAATTCAAGTTTTAAGAGTGCAACAATTTTGAGGTGTGAAAAATCAGCTGCACAAATACATCACAATCTTTTACAAAATTCATGAAATAAGAATCAGATATTTATTATTGCACGAGTTAACTTAATTGAATTCACAAATCTCTTACTTACCAACACCATATCTCACAAACACCTCTCAATGCTCTTAGCCCTATCCTCTCTCACAAACTATTCATACCAGCTCAACTGATACCCACGGCCCTCCTCCACACCAACTATCTCAATGAATATCAACTACCAACTCCACACCTAAACCCACCCTCTTCTAACCCTACACAAACCGACAACTACTCTCAATAATGGCATCAACTCTTGTACTTCATATCCATATTCACCCCACATATCCAATCTTGCACACACTATCTACTCTTTTATTTCATTCCCATTCTTGCTATTTGCAAAAATAATTTTTAAAAAACAAGAATTGTTATTGCACGGCAAACCTGAGAAAAACAAGAGGGTTAAAAATCAAAACCTTACAGAACTTGTAGTTCTGCATGCTTTTTTTTAGCATCCCACACAATTCTGAAGCACAACATGCAACAAGTAATTCTGAAATTTTCACTTTCAGTAATCAGAAATTGTGTTAGAAACACAGATTTATTTGGCATAAAAATGTTTTTTTCTTTTTTATATTTTTGTTATTCAAACCATACAAAAACGTATTACATGAGAGTATGAACAAACAGAAAGAATCAAATTGTGAAATCAAATACGCAGGGGTGGCTACATTCTTATTGAAAAAAAGGCCCGCCCTGTCAGGTAGTTCCACAAATCTATATAGGATTTGCACATTTAGACAACAAACTGTGGGATCAGTGTTCAGACTGATGCCAGACACCCCCACCGGATAGGTTTGTCTGTATATCAGCTAGCTCACAGTGCCCTTATGAACCCTTCTTACCAAGGAGTCAATAGTTTCTGGCAACTATCGAACATGAAAATCCATCCCCTCAGGGATCGTGGAAACAGTACAGGACTTTTCGCTCAGTCACTCTTGCTCATTTTGTATCAGAGAGATACACAAAATAAACGATGGGAACGTTTTCAATGAGCCATCGTCATTCTAGTGTAAAATTTGTATGAAAATATGAATCCATATTTGTAAAGCACGAACTACTCACCGTTACGGGTCTCAAGGCGCTGGGGGCCGTCGTTGAAATTAAGTGAGCTATTGCCCAGACTGTGAAACCAAAAAATTAGGAAATACCAGGGGTACTAAAAATTCTCTCTTTTGATCCAGCAGACGGGTTTGTGGAGGATCAGTGGACGGGCTCGTGGCAGAACCAGTGGACGGGCAAGTGGAGAGACCAGAGGACGGGCTTGTGTCAGAACCAGGGCACGGGCTTGTGGAGGGACCAGGGGACGGGCTTGTGGAGGGACCAGGGGACGGGCTTGTGGAGGGACCAGGGGACGGGCTTGTGGAGGGACCAGGGGACGGGCTTGTGGAGGGACCAGAGGACGGGCTTGTGGAGGGACCAGGGGACGGGCTTGTGGAGGGACCAGGGGACGGGCTTGTGGAGGGACCAGAGGACGGGCTTGTGGAGGGACCAGGGGACGGGCTTGTGGAGGGACCAGGGGACGGGCTTGTGGAGGGACCAGGGGACGGGCTTGTGGAGGGACCAGGGGACGGGCTTGTGGAGGGACCAGGGGACGGGCTTGTGGAGGGACCAGAGGACGGGCTTGTGGAGGGACCAGGGGACAGGCTTGTGTCAGAACCACTGGATGGGCTCGTAGGGGACGGGCTTGTGGAGGGATCGGTGGACGGGCTTGTGGCAGAACCAGTGGATGGGCTTGTAAGGGACCAGGGGCGGGCTTGTGGAGGGATTAGTGGACGGGCTTGTGGCAGAACCAGTGGATGGGCTCGTAAGGGACCAGGGGACTAGCTCGTGGAGGGACCAGGTGACGTGCTCGTGGCGGAACCAGTGGAGGGACGAGTGGACATTTTAAGTGTTTCGTGCTGGTATTGTCTGAGGGGGTTTTACCAGATAAACTGTTAGAATGATTTGACATTTGTCTTTTCACATGGGACCGGAGTTCCTGCCTAGTAGTGTTGAAAGCCTTTGTCATAGTAGTCTAGTTTTAAGTGTGGGTAGTAATATGGGAATATTGGTTTAAATACCAGCAGGGCCGGCTCAGCCTTTTGGCCCGTAAACAGATCATTTACTCCGCATTTCATTCTCATCGCTTGGTAAAATGTGTTTCCTGCATTGCACATGTGCCATCTCCCGAGTGCGTGAGGGCATTGTCTCCTCCGTGCACCTAGGGCTGTGGCCCCTTTTGTGAGTGTACATAGGGTCTGGGAGTGTCCTTCCAGTTTGTGTTGCTGCAGGGAGAAGATGAAGGCTGGAGGTCACAGACTGAGAGGTAGGTAGATGTGTAGGTGTGTGTGAATGTGTGTTTATGAAGAGGGATGAGTTAATACTGTCCTGGGTGTACATGTGATTTTTAGTAATTGCTTATGTGCACGCATGTGTCTGACTGTTTCATGACTCAGAGGGTGAAGGTGCTCGTAGGAGGTTGTCAGCAAGCGAGTGAAACCTTCTTAAAGCAATCGATTTGAGAACACACATGTATGTAAGAGATCTACTTAGGTTTGAGAGCGTCCAGAGGTGTGTTTTGCCACGAAAAGAGACCACGGTTATCAGTAGAAACGAAGTCAGCAAGTAGAGAATTGGATGATGTTTAGTTGTTAAGTTATGAATTAGGCAGTGCCATAATGTGATAACTGCTAATGGAGGCCTGGGCAAGTCCATTCATAAATAAGCCAAATTAATCAGATGTGCAAACTCTACGCATGGGTGCAAATTAGGGGGAGCACAACAATGACATCTGAGAGCGTGTAATACACGACAATGATATATAAGTTTTCATTTACAATTGATTTTGTCTCATGTGGACGCTGATGTAGTTTGATCCTAGGCGCACCTCCATTTTTGGTTCCTGTGGAACAGCATGCTTGCACAGTTGCACTTAGTGACATCCCATTTCTGAAAGTGAAGACCTATGTCAAACCCGCCCTAAGGATGCAATGGCGGCTCCAGAGTGTGTAGATCATAGTTATTTAAATTCTTACCTATAACGTTAGGCTTTAGTCGGATTATGGGAGCAGACAGAAACGACTGCAAGAAGGTATGTGTTATAATGTACTAATTACTCAATATCTTATGAATAAAGCTGTGATCCTGTTCTCCATCACCTGGTCTAGTATTATACTTCTTTGTAGCAGTATGCTCTTACTGGGAAAATAATCATGGTAGAGCCTCAATGGTTCAGTGTACCTCTTAGGGTGAATGTAACCTCCATGTGTACTTCAAGTGCAAGAAAATCAGTCACCAAGTTCTCTTGTGAGGGGAATGAGGAGTGAACCTGCAGATGAGTGTAAACTAAAGATGCTGAGCTGCAGTCGCTAATGTCACCCGGAGGGAGGCAGTGGGTAAGGGGTGGAGTCAAATGTTGGATTTATGGGTCTCTGCATCTCTGTCTGTGTTTTTGATTGTACAGGTATGACTGTGAGTGTGCATATCACATATGTGCATGGGAGTATGTGTCTGGTTAGGCAACGGGCTCAGCCATGCCTAATAAGACTCATTCTTGAAAAACTGTTCTTGGAGAGATACTGCCATACCCAGATATGTAGGGTCATCCATGACATGATGTGAGCACTCCACACGTATTATATCATCAGTGCCTTTTCAGAATCTACTTTTTCGCATTTAAAAAAAATGTTGTAAAATGCACCAACTAGCCCTTATTTTTAGGTCAGAGATTTCTCAAAGGTGAGAACCCTCCCGGACCCTTTGAAAGTAAGTTTTGCTCAGTCTAATTCGAGGAAGGTATTTATGCCCCACCACTTTCAAAGTATAGCAGCCGCCATTGTAACAATGTCCAATGCAATTTACACAGAGGAAATACAAATGTTAACAATGGCACTGTCCTGGGACAATGACCACGATTGCACTTCTTTGCTGTCTGTTGTAGCACATGACAAGCTCATTTACTAACCACAACTCATTGAGGCGGGGGGAGGGTGGGGTCAGTGCTGGTTGTATTGCAACACTGCTGCTATTTGTAATAGTTGATGGGTTTTTTTTTTAGGTCTGTCCTTTGAGACCGCTCTAGCTCTCTTGCCAGATTACCGTTTTCCACAAAAAAATACACAAAAAAAAAATCACACCACATATCTAATAGTGGTGCATTTTGTCAGCAGGCCATTGCACTGTTATTCACACTTTGCTTCCGCCCTCCTTAGCATACAGCTAGGGGCCCTCGAACATCCCGCTTTACCCATTGGTTCGCTTCACTTTCACAGCACAAATCCTGCGCACATTGTTCACGTTCTTTAAAATCAAACATTAGCAAAGTCAATAGTAGGTCTCGACTTTAGGACCCATTTGCTTTGCCGATGTTTTTTTAGTCGTGCTATCAGACATCGCCATGGCTGTGCAGCATTGGCAAAAAAACAAAGTTACAAAAAAAAGGGCACCAGGAAATGGTGGTCATGTCTTTTTATAGGTGGGTTTACCACACATGCAACTGAAAAACAAAAAAATGTGAACAATTTTTTTTATTTTTTGTTGTGGATCAGTTAAAAAAAACTATTGTGAAAGGTGGCTTTTTTTCAGCCCAGGTAGAGGGGAGCAGCACGGAGGACAAGGATGGAGGGAAATAACATGCATGGTTGGGGTGGGGAAGCAACACAGAGGGCACACCGGTGAGAGGAATGAAAGCATGGGGGACGGAAGCGCCATGAAGGGTGGGGTGCAGAAATAGTGGGTGAGAAAGAGGGTTCGGCAGGGGATAAAACGTGGAAAGTGGGGGTGGGGAGGAGAAGCAACAGGCAATAGAGGAGGGAACAGGTATGAGGAGGGAACAGGTATGGGGAGGCAAAAGATCCTGGGGAGGGGAAGCAACAGGTTCGAGAGAGGGAGAGTGCGGGATGCAACACAGAGCGTGGGGGAGGGGCCGTAGCACATGGGAGAAAAACCAGTAAGGGGTAATAAACAAGGCCGTGCGCAACATGTGTGGAATGAACCACATGAGTGACAGGTAGCAACACAGAGTGCAGGGGGAGAGTATTACACGAGGATGACATATGGAAAACATATTCACTCCCATGGAGTGTGTAACACAAAAAAAAAATACGTGGTTGCAGAATAGAATCCAGCCAATAAATAGAGATGGTAAAGAGGTTATGCTTCAGGGGAAGGCCAAACAAGACTGACAAGCTGTGTCACGAATCAAAAGCAGGCAAATGTCAGTGAAAGGAAAGCCAACCAATGGCTGGGCTGTAAGCCCCTGTATGTTCTTATTAAACACACAATATATCTCACACCAGCCAGCCCATGCACTGTCTAGTAGGCTCAACCTAAAACCTTTCTGGTCAGTGACAACATTATTTGAAAATGTGATATTTTTCATTTTTTATATATTCTCTTTAAACATTCCCCCCAAAAAATTGGTTGATAATTTCTTGTCACCATCACAGAAAAATAATAATCAAATACACGGCACAAGTAAAATGCTTGTGGTTTGTCCTCCACTCGGCCTGCACTGCAAGGACATCTAGAGATGTCACACCATTCTAGAATAGCAGGGAAGTGAGTCACATGTCTTGCTCTGCAGGTCACGTGACAGATCAGGACTTTGCTCAGCTCTGCTGCCTGCCCAGCAGTTCAGAGTTCTTCTTTTACAAGATGACAGCACAATGCCGACTGATTTAATATGGGATGCAATTTACATAAACTATAAACTAGATTGGTAGTTTGCACAATATAATTTGCTAATGAGGACTACTGAAAAGTTACTTCATAAGAAATACATAACAAATCTCTAATGAACCTACTCTCTCTCCCAGTAGTATCGAGCTAGAAAAGGCTACTTTTCAAAAGAGATGGTAAAGAGGTAATGCTTCAGGGGAAGGACAAACAAGACTGACAAGCTGTGTCACGAATCAAAAGCAGGCAAATGACAGTGAAAAGAGAGCCTACTTATGGCCGGGCTGTAGGCCCCTGTATGTTCTTGGTAATCCCACAATATGTCTCACACCAGACAGTGCATGCACTGTCTAGTAGGAGCAACCCGGCCGCTGTAAAAGAACCATGTGTTAAGCTGCAATCTCCGCCATTCAGAACGCAGACGGTAACAAAAGGCAAATAAAAGGTTTTAGTTCAGGGGAATTCAGCAAATACGTTTTACAGTTTTTTTAGGAGGATTGACACGAGCACCAGTTACATCACACACAAGGACGCAATATATAAACCCCAGCTCCTTTCTTGCCCCTCCAAAAGCCTGTTCTGCCGTAGGAAAAACAGCAAGGGACTGTGTAGGAGGAAGAGAGTAGAAGGAGGAGGGTAGGTGTCCGAGACGGATCGTACTATCGGCGCCGCACCAGACGCCTTCTGGTATCTGTGTGGCATAGTTACGGGAAGAGTGATCAGCGGCGTCGCTGTCAGCTGATGGGACTCCGGCAGGCCCGGACTGGCCGTAGCGGGCACCGGGCAATCCCCCGGTAGGCCGCACGGGTGGGGGTCGGCTTTGGGCCCCTTGGGGGGGGGGGGGGGGGGGGGGGGGGGGCGTGTACTCTGCCAGGGCCGGTTTTGGTTCCCAGTCCAGCCCTGGACTCCGGCGTCGCAGGTGGCATTTCTTTGAGGCTCAAAGGTGCACCAGAGGGAGGTAGAGGTGCAAAGATGTCATGGAGCGAATTATAGCACACCTGCATCGAGTCCAGAGTCGTCCAGGCTCTAGGAAAATTAGAGAGGTGCAGGGTGTAGCCTTGCGCCGATTCCTCACCCAAAGGCTGGAAGAGAACCTCAGAAACGCAGAGCCTTTTTGGCGTAGTCAGGAGACTCCCACAGGGCCCACAAGCCTTGACCACTGAATACATGGGAAAGAAGAAAGGGGCACACTGTTCCTTCGATAAAAATGTACCTAAAGGGCCAAAAATGGCCTGAGGAACCGCTCTGAATTATCATTGGAAGTGCAAAAAAGAAGAAACTGACGTCAGCGCATCCGGCGGGCTTATCTGGACTCCATCGACGTCACTTCTGATGGATGACGTCTCGATCAAGTCGCACAACGCCCTCTATCGGCACACAGAGGCCCTGATGACAAAATGTCCAAATCCAGTCTGGCCCCTGAGGAGAATTCAAAGGTAGCGAATCTGCAGCTAGATGTCTCTATCAGATTTAGATGTGATTATCATTCCCATTCCAGCACAACAACTTCTACCAGTTCTGAAGCAGGTGGGAGGGGTTTGCATTATCCATTATCAGGCCCGGCTCCAGGAATTTTTATTTGGGTGGGCCAAGGGTGCTTTTGGGTGGACCACTACCGGCCCAATTTGTCGCTTCTGGAGGTAGTCTACAAGCCATAGATTACATCATATCTACTTGCAGTCACCAAAATACAAGGATTGCTTCTGTGTGTATACAGAGCATGTGGAGAGTTATTTATTGGTGCCCCACCACTAACCTCTTTCTCTATAGATACCTTTACTACCATCCTCTAACAGTGCACTCCATCTCTCTGTAGCCCCTCCCCCTCAGACTCCCTCACTACCACCCCCCACCAGTGCCGCTCATCTCTCCGTATCTCCCACCCTCCCCCAATGACCTCCTCCTCGGATTCCCTCACTGCTACCCTCCAATAGTGCCCTTCATCTTTCCAAAGCCCCTCCCCTCATGACTTTGTCCTCAAATCCGCTCAGTTCCACCCTCCTCTCTCCAAAGGCCCTCCTCTTTATGACCTCTTCCTTGGATTCCCTCACTGCCACCCTCCAGCAGTGCCCCTCATAGCTCCATAGCCTCTCCCCCCATTGACCACCTCCTCAGACTCCCCCACTACCACCCTCCAGCAGTGCACTTCATCTTTCCGTAGCCCCATGACATACTCCTTGGATTCCCTCACTGCCACCCTCCACCAGTGCCCCTTGAAGCTCCATAGCCTCTCCCCCTCATCACCTCCTCCTCAGACTCCCTCACTACCACCCTCCAGCAGTGCACTTCATCTTTCCGTAGCCCCCCCCCCCCCCCCATGACATACTCCTTGGATTCCCTCACTGCCACCCTCCACCAGTGCCCCTCATAGCTCCATAGCCTCTCCCCCTCATCACCTCCTCCTCAGACTCCCTCACTACCACCCTTCAGCAGTGCACTTTATCTTTCCGTAGCCCCCCCATGACCTCCTCCTCGGATTCCCTAATTGTCACCCTCCAACAGTGTCCTTCATCTCTCTGTAGCCCCTCTATCTTATTCGATTTCATTTGTTGTGTAGCGCTACTCATAGTGTAGGGTGTCACAGTACTTACATCATGCAGAGACAATGAATCATACAAGTATGTAAATCAGTCTATAGGGAATGTCACATAAGCCAATGAGGATTACAAGGTGTAGGGATCACATGTCATCCATACTGGTGGGCAGCATGTTTTAAGAGGGTTTGGTTTGGAGAAGCACAAACACAGGACTTAAAGCATACCCCAGTTGTTGCGGAGTTGGCTTTACTTATTAAAATGTATATCTGCCAAAACAAACTCTTTAAAGCAACATAAGAGTAATGAAAGACAGGGTATATTCTAACTATATTGCAACACCCCAAAAAATAAGTTCTAATTATACCATTCAGGTTTGTATGCAGATGTCAATTCATAGGTCACTGTCCTATTTTAGGATTGTAACTTCTGTACTGCAAATAACCCACTGAGCTATCCACATAAATACAGTTTATCTGCATTTTAAAATTAGGAACAGACAAAATGTCGCTCTCCAGCAGGATCATTAATCACCAGAGTTATCTGGACATTTTAGTAGTTGTGTCTTGCATCCGTCATGATAACGATATAAAATATACACAGCATACACAAAGTGTGTGTCATGCTGGGCCCTCATAGATTTAAAAAAAAAAAACGAATATACACACATCCTTGAAGCATACATCTAGCTGGGCCTTTGCAGATAAAAAATAAAAAAAAAACAGAACAATAGCTACACATTCTCTTAACTGCTCCCTTCAAACTCTGTGGCACCTTAATAAACAGCAGAAGGGGTCAGGAAAGGTGAATCTGGTTCAACAAACTGCTTTTCTCCAGTGCTGAAATATCCACACAGTAGGACAGTGCACACACATTACCCGGTGCCAAAGAGGATTTCTCCCCTTCGCCATGCCCCTGTACCTGCACAAGTGGGCGGAGACACAACTTACCTTCCTAAAAGGAGATGCGTGATTGGGGGTGCCTGTGAGGAAAAAGCCCAGGCCCAATCACGCAACTCCTAGAAAAATACCATTCAGATGATAGTTTTAATTGCTGTGGCCATTTGCTGTTGTCCCCCCTGACGTCAGGGCCACGGTTCATGTTTGGGTGGGCCAGGCTCATGTTTGGGTGGGCCTGGCCCACCCGGCCCACCAGCTAGAACCGGGCCTGTCCATTATGCGCAGAATCCCAATGGTCTGCTGAATATTAATTAGGCAGGCCATTATTTGCGATCCTCTTTGATTGGCTACCAACACTGTCCAGCAAGGAACAGCAGTACCACCATCCCAGTGTTTAAATTCTGAAACGAGAATCTAGTTTTTTTTTTCAGCAGTCTATGTTCCATAAACAAATCAGTACTTTAAAAAATATTTTGGATTTGCAGGACGGTCATGGGTAACAAGAACAGTATCCCTTACCACTGCCTAGCTCCAAGAAAGTCACCTTACACTTCATACACAGTGAAGGTGTTGTAGGGGAACTCCTTCCCCTTTACAAATCAATTACCATCTCCTTCAGGGAGTCAGTAACTGGTCACTGTTTGGCAACCACAATTTCAGAGCAAACCACTGATACGTGCCCTACAAAATCTGCATTTCGAGAGTAAACCCTTTCACACCACTTCCTAACTGCGATGTGGTATGGGACATTAAAACAATTTTTTGAATCGAAAAGCAGTTGCGGTGCTGGCTGGAAGCAGCAGTCAAGGGGCGGGAGATATCACAATAAATAGAAAAGGGGGAAGTGCGCATGACTGGTTTGGGTGGCCCGAGAGGGCCGACCAAACAGTCACTGCGCACTAAGGAGGGTTGTACCCTCCTCTCTTGCTCTTGAGCCCCGCCCCCTCACGGAAGCTGCAACAGCAGGAGGTCAACATAAAATGATAACATTAGTTATCATTTGTTTTTTTTGATACACCGAGGCTGTGGGGCGACGCTCTCCCGCCTTAGCGGAGGACCCGCCACTGCCGACAAGTATTTTTCGCCTTGTAAAACGGGTTTAGTTCATCCTAAAAGACATTTTGTGTTCTCAAACCCGGTCATTTTGCTTCAGGAAGCTTGTTCTCCTGTCCTGCTAACAGGATCAGCCATAGGGCATTGGTACTAGCCCATCTCTATCTGGAAAGAGGGATCAGTACTCACAAACATGGTATACATAATACAGACTATTCTATAAAACTAAAACACATTGTGAATGTATCAAGTACGAATGTGACTCGATTGTTACATTTTACCCTTACTTCTGGAAAAGACAACACAGACATTGCAGTATATGTTTAGAAAGGCCAGATGAGAAACAACACGTTTTAACTGTTTTTAACGCACAAAAAATGATCTTAGCAACAAATTGCTTGGATCTGTAGATATTAAGGAACAGTAATGAGAAAGTTTTGAGTAGCCACACAGTTTCTGAACAGATGCAGGATACAGGCTCTATATTGGAAAGAAATCAAATTCATCTCATCTGGGTCCTATGCACACAACCATGCTGAAACTGAGAGACACCAGTTGTGGCAATACCTGTATGTTCTGTAGTGCCAGGTTCTCTCTGCTGCTCCCACCGTGGACTCGGAACAACGGGACCTTTCCCGTCACCATGCTAAAAATGGATGTTACAGCCTTCACCACCCCGTCTATGTTCACATTCAAATGGTAACTGGAAAAAATGAAAAGAGCAAATAATGCATTTAGACCATTATTTATAAAGGTAAAATGTATTGTCCTTTGAAAGAATGAATGCATGAAATATTAATATAGCCCAACAAATATCGTACATGGGCGTCCCGACTCTTCAACAGAAAACAAACAGGAGAAAGCATACGAACCCACACAAAAGCCAAGTCTTGATTTTCTTTCCTAAAAAGCAGGTAATTGGGTTCAGTTCCTACATTCAGAGGGAGCGTGCTCCAAAGCTTGAAGGAACGCAGTAGAAGGATCACACACCGAGGCAAGCCTTTTTATTTTAGGAATGGGTAATGTTAATATGGAAATCGATACATTCATCAATGAAAATGAAATCTCATCCCTATTAAAATGTTGTGAACTCCGCATAAACCTCGACTCGCAAATATGTAGTCAAGAAGGCCCTAAGACCTAGGCCCGGGACTGCTGATTGATTGGTCGGAGGTGGGGGGTTCATAGCTGGCATTCAAACGCTCGGGCAAGAAAAGTGGGCAGACACAGCAATTGATTGGAAGTTCTGCTGAATCCTCGGGGTGGAGGTACGTACTGAATCCGCCGTCACAGAGGGTAAGAGACTATATCAGGACCTCAAACACAGTTTAGAGCATTTGGCAAACAGGGAGAAGCGTAAAAAAACAAACTAAGCATTTTGCCACAGGCAGGGTCTTGCATATTACCCATTTTATTTGTCCTAACTGAATAAGTCGTATGGCAGCCTTAGACGCGTTCCCAAAAAATTCACATTTACTAGATATCGGAGTACGCTAGCTTAGGTGAACATAGCCCTTAATAACACCCAAGATGTAGATTTTTGTGACAAAGCTATCCTAATTGGGAGGAGTTAATACTACAGCCTCATAGTATATTCGTTCAATTTTTACTCAGTGCTAGGAGGTTTCTCAACACCCATAATATCTGGAAGGAGTGTGGAAGGTAAATATAGCTTGGACTCTCGGCGTTTAATAGTAATTTATGCTGAGAGTGTACACATTTTTTGACAAAGTAAATCAATCTGTCAACTGTTATTGAACTCAATTGTGTATGTGGTGTTGGAATATTGATTAATTGTATTTTGTAAAAAAAAACGATCGTGGAGAAACAAGTGTAACATATTGCTTATTCACACAATGTTGTAATACTACATATGCATTTAAAAAAAAAATAATGATCAGTCGAACTGTGTGATGGAAATATTATAGAAGTGCTGAGCTCCTAATACATAATCGATAAAGGTGCACCACGTATGACTGCCCCTACCATTAGACAAACAAAACTACAAAAACTTTCACTTGAATTGTATTTATCTAAATTACTAAAACTAACATGGATTCCCTATTGAGACTTATGGAAACTAGGATCCTCAAACAGAAAAAGAGAATTAATAAGTTTTGCTAAGAGTAGCATTTACACACAAGAGCACACCATTCATTTCCCTGGCCAAAGTAGGGAATATTTATCACAGATATAACTGAACATACTAAAACACAAATTAAGACTAGATATACAGGACAAAAGAAAAAAAAAAAAAGAGTGAATGTTCAAAATATGGGCCCAATTTCAAGAAGCTAAACCAGGTAGCCTAACAATGCCGATAGCGAGCAAGGCTTCGGAACCTTCCCCACCATATGCAGGGATAGATGTACTCACACCAGCTCCCCTTGCATTAGGATATTGAAATCCAATAGTGGAAGCCAGCGAGCCCCCCACCGAGAAAGGAAAAGTTAGGTCTAAGTCCGAGAAAACCAAAAGTAAGCGAGCCCAGAAGCCTTCAGCGTAGTACAAGTCCCTATGGAAGGTCCCTTAAAAGCACAACTACCCGGCCACCAAGCTCAATAGTGACACATCTAAGACAAGTAAACGCCGCCCCCCGCTAGTGCAGGCGAGCGCAAAATGAAATTAAAATGTACTTTGTAAAGCACATCTAACACCCAAGGGTGTTTAGGTGCTGACTCAGAGAGGAGACTGCTGTGGGAAAGAAGACAGAGTTAGTGGCTAAACAGCTAGGTTTTGAGTGCTTTCCTGAAGGCTAAAAACTCAGTTTTCCTTTTCAATTCCTTACCTTAGAATATCCACAGGCATCAGACTATATCCGGAAAGTTTTTTCGTCAGCAGTACCCCTGCTCGTCGGTAGGTGGCGTCGTGCGGCTCCGTGTCCGTCGCTGGCGTCGTAAGCGCAGAGATGACATCACGGAGACTTCTTAGACGCCACCCATGCCCCGCTGCAGTCAGTTCTGTACACGACTTTCCACGCCAGGAACACATAGCCATGCAAGAAACTGACCACTGGTGACATGAAACTAGGGCCCTGAAAGGGATGACGTTAACCCTAGAAATCAGTTCGCAGAACGGGGAGGATAGGTGGGGCGGTAAGGAATCTATCACTAACTAATGTCTCTTACAGACATATCGTTACACAAGTAGAACTTGTGCATCTAAAAGAAACACATTAGTGATAGATTCCTACCCTTAGAATAGATACACCAGCAATACCAACCCCGGTGGTCGGTCTGGAGAACGGAGAACAGAACGGCCAAAGAAGCCGTCTCTCGGTACCTGACTGTCAAGGCAACAATATTTGGTAAATGTGTGCAGCGAGGCTCATGTAGCTGCCTGACAAATGTCCTGCAAGGGAAAGCTGCGTCCCTAGGCAGTAGTAGCTGCCGTTGCCCTGGTGAAGTGGACACGCAGCCACACAGGAGGCTCCTTCTTAGCCAAGGAGTAACATGCTTTGATGCACAGAACAACCCAGTGAGAGAAGGTCCGTTTGTGCACGGCCTGACCTTTTTTGGCACACACATTAAGCCTACAAAAGAGCTGGTCATCCACCCGGAACTGTTGTGTGCGCTTCAGATAGAATGAAAACAAAACAGGTGATGGACAGAATGTGGATCAATGTCACACATTCACCCCAGTCCAAAGATCTGGGCCCAAATCCATCGTTTTTTGCACTCCACACCACCCTGGGTTAGACAATGGCGATATGCAAATCAGCTCTGACCCTGTGCCCCATGGGAACAGTCCAGTCCGAACTACAAAAGCCATGTCCTTCCCAGAACGGAATCAAGCATCCGAGGACCGGACCGGTTTCGAGGTAACACCTCTCATCAGCCCGGCTAGCTTGACTCCAGTGGTGTGGAGTGCCTGGGACCCACGTCTGAGCATCCCCAGCGCACTTATGGCGGCAATTGCAAACAAAACAGGTGATGGACAGAATGTGGATCAATGTCACACATTCACCCCAGTCCAAAGATCTGGGCCAAAGCCATCTTTTTTTTTTACTCCACACCACCCTGGGTTAGACAATGGCGATATGCAAATCAGCTCTGACCCTGTGCCCCATGGGAACAGTCCAGTCCGAACTACAAAAGCCATGTCCTTCCCAGAACGGAATCAAGCATCCGAGGACCGGACCGGTTTCGAGGTAACACCTCATCAGCCCGGCTAGCTTGACTCCAGTGGTGTGGAGTGCCTGGGACCCACGTTTGAGCATCCCCAGCGCACTTATGGCGGCAATTGCAAACAAAACAGGTGATGGACAGAATGTGGATCAATGTCACACATTCACCCCAGTCCAAAGATCTGGGCCAAAATCCATCGTTTTTTTTTACTCCACACCACCCTGGGTTAGACAATGGCGATATGCAAATCAGCTCTGACCCTGTGCCCCATGGGAACAGTCCAGTCCGAACTACAAAAGCCATGTCCTTCCCAGAACGGAATCAAGCATCCGAGGACCGGACCGGTTTCGAGGTAACACCTCATCAGCCCGGCTAGCTTGACTCCAGTGGTGTGGAGTGCCTGGGACCCACGTCTGAGCATCCCCAGCGCACTTATTGCGGCAATTGCAAACAAAACAGGTGATGGACAGAATGTGGATCAATGTCACACATTGACCCCAGTCCAAAGATCTGGGCCCAAATCCATCGTTTTTTTGCACTCCACACCATCCTGGGTTAGACAATGGCGATATGCAAATCAGCTCTGACCCTGTGCCCCATGGGAACAGTCCAGTCCGAACTACAAAAGCCATGTCCTTCCCAGAACGGAATCAAGCATCCGAGGACCGGACCGGTTTCGAGGTAACACCTCTCATCAGCCCGGCTAGCTTGACTCCAGTGGTGTGGAGTGCCTGTCCATCAAATTGTTTTTTGTAATTTTCTCCCTGAGTGTACTGGGGTAGCTCAGACGTGGGTCCCAGAGCCTCCACACCACTGGAGTCAAGCTAGCCGGGCTGATGAGAGGTGTTACCTCGAAACCGGTCCGGTCCTCGGATGCTTGATTCCGGTCTGGGAAAGCTATGGCTGTTGTAGTTCGGACTGGACTGTTCCCATGTGGCACAGGGTCAGAGCTGATTTGCATAAAGCCATTATCTGACCCAGGGTGGTGTGGAGTGCAAAAAACGATGGATTTAGGCCCAGATCCTTGTACTGGGGTGAATGTAAGACATGGATCTACATTCTGTCCATCAAATTGTTTTTTGTAATTTTCTCCCTGAGTGTACTGGGGTAGCTCAGACGTGGGTCCCAGAGCCTCCACACCACTGGAGTCAAGCTAGCCGGGCTGATGAGAGGTGTTACCTCGAAACCGGTCCGGTCCTCGGATGCTTGATTCCGGTCTGGGAAAGATATGGCTGTTGTAGTTCGGACTGGACTGTTCCCATGGGGCACAGGGTCAGAGCTGATTTGCATAAAGCCATTATCTGACCCAGGGTGGTGTGGAGTGCAAAAAACGATGGATTTAGGCCCAGATCCTTGTACTGGGGTGAATGTAAGACATTGATCTACATTCTGTCCAGCAAATTGTTTTTTGTAATTTTCTCCCTGAGTGTACTGGGGTAGCTCAGACGTGGGTACCAGAGCCTCCACACCACTGGAGTCAAGCTAGCCGGGCTGATGAGAGGTGTTACCTCGAAACCGGTCCGGTCCTCGGATGCTTGATTCCGGTCTGGGAAATATATGGCTGTTGTAGTTCGGACTGGACTGTTCCCATGGGGCACAGGGTCAGAGCTGATTTGCATAAAGCCATTATCTGACCCAGGGTGGTGTGGAGTGCAAAAAACGATGGATTTAGGCCCAGATCCTTGTACTGGGGTGAATGTAAGACATTGATCTACATTCTGTCCATCAAATTGTTTTTTGTAATTTTCTCCCTGAGTGTACTGGGGTAGCTCAGACGTGGGTCCCAGAGCCTCCACACCACTGGAGTCAAGCTAGCCGGGCTGATGAGAGGTGTTACCTCGAAACCGGACCGGTCCTCGGATGCTTGATTCCGGTCTGGGAAAGATATGGCTGTTGTAGTTCGGACTGGACTGTTCCCATGGGGCACAGGGTCAGAGCTGATTTGCATAAAGCCATTATCTGACCCAGGGTGGTGTGGAGTGCAAAAAACGATGGATTTAGGCCCAGATCCTTGTACTGGGGTGAATGTAAGACATTGATCTACATTCTGTCCATCAAATTGTTTTTTGTAATTTTCTCCCTGAGTGTACTGGGGTAGCTCAGACGTGGGTCCCAGAGCCTCCACACCACTAGAGTCAAGCTAGTCGGGCTGATGAGAGGTGTTACCTCGAAACCGGTCCGGTCCTCGCATGCTTGATTCCGGTCTGGGAAAGATATGGCTGTTGTAGTTCGGACTGGACTGTTCCCATGGGGCACAGGGTCAGAGCTGATTTGCATAAAGCCATTATCTGACCCAGGGTGGTGTGGAGTGCAAAAAACGATGGATTTAGGCCCAGATCCTTGTACAGGGGTGAATGTAAGACATTGATCTACATTCTGTCCATCAAATTGTTTTTTGTAATTTTCTCTCAGATAGAATGAAAGCGCACGTTTTGGGTCCAGACGTTGGAGTCTCTCTTACTCTTTTGAAGGATGTGGAGGCGGAAAGAAGGTGGGTAAAGTGATGGTCTGCCCGATGTGGAAGGGTGTACCAACCTTTGGCAAGAAAGAAGGACAGGTCCTTAAAACCACCTTGTCAGGATGAACAGAAAAGGAAAGGAAAGTTTAGAAGAGAGCCCTGGAGCTCACTCACTCTTCTGGCAGAGGTGATAGCTACCTTGAAAGCCGTCTTGAAAGTAAGAAGGTGCACAGGACAGTTATGAAGGGGCTCAAAGGGAGCGCACATCAGGTATGTCAATACAAGGTTTAAGTCCAATTGAGGCATTATGAACGGCACGGGAGGAAACGTGTGCGTAATGCCTTTCAGGAAGCGGTTAACAACCGGGGAATTAAAAAGAGATTGCTGTTCTGGAAGCCGTAGAAAGGCGTGGATGGCCGAAAGATAACCTTTCATAGTGCCCAGGGCAGAGCCCTGCTGGGTCAAAGAAAGAAGTAACAGACGGGCCTCGGAAAGAGGGGGAGAAAGGGGAGCCACAGCTTCAGCTGTGCACTATGCCACAAACTTGTTCCACCTGAATACGTATAACGTTTTAGTGGAGGGACGACTGGCTGCCAGAACGATATCACAGACTTCAGGAGGGAGATCGAAAGCAGTCAACTGTCGCCACTCAACCCTCACACATGGAGGTGGAGGCTGAACAGGTTCGGGTGGAGGACAGTCCCCTGCTGCTGCGACAGAAGATCCTCCCGAAGAGGCAGTCGGATCAGGGGATCAATCGCCATGTTGAGTAGCTAGGGATACCAGTATCTTCATCCCCAATCCGTAGCCACAAGGTTGACTTGGGCCTGGTCATGCAAAATTTTCTTCAGCACTCTAGGCAGAAGTGGTATAGGCAGAAAGACGTACAACAGACCGCAAATCCACTTGCGAAGAAAAGCGTCGCCAAGCGAGTACCGCCTTGGAAATTCCAACGTGCAGAACTGATGACATTACGTGTTCTCTTCTGTGGCGAATAGATCTAACTAAGGCTCGCTACACTGCAGAAAGAAACCTTGCGCCACATCCGAGTTTAGACACCATTTGTGATCCATAAAGCACTGGCGGCTGAGTTCGTCTGCCCGGCGTTCAGTGAAACTGACAGGTGTTGAACCACCAAGGTAATGCCTTGATGTTCCAGCCAGGTCCAGAGGCGCACACCAAGGTAATGCCTTGATGTTCCAGCCAGGTCCAAAGGCGCAGAGCCTCCTGACATAGGGTCCACGACCCCACCCCGCCCTGTTTGTTGCAATACCACATGGCATGGCCGTGGTGTTGTCCGTGAACACCTGCACTACACTTCCCCAGACAGAGGGAAGAAATGCCTGCAGTGCAAGTCGAATCGCCCGAAGCTCCAAAAGATTGATATGGAGTCGGGACTCTTCCGGAGACCAGAGGCCTCTGATCTCCACCTCTCCCAAGTGGCCTCCCCCATCCTAGGAGGGACACATCCGTCACCACTGTGTGCCTTGGTTGGGGAGGGGAGAGGGATCTACCATTGACTCAATCGCGATTCGTGAGCCACCACTGCAATTGATGTGCAGTGGCCTCCGAGATCTGGACGTGATCGGACAGGTTGCCCTGATGCAGTGCCCACTGAAACTTCAGGTCCCACTACAGAGCAGAGCACGCATATGCCATCTGGCATGGTGCACTAGCAGGATGCAGGAGGCCATCAGGCCCAGGAGCCGGAGGGTCATCCTGACTGAAACCCAGGATAGAGACTGAAAGAGCGGAATCATAGCCTGGATTCCAGACTCGTTGCACGGGAGGATAAACCCAAAACTGCGTCTAATCCAGAACCGCTCAGATGAAGGGGAGCTTCTGAGAGGGACTTCGGTGCTACTTCGGCACATTGATGGAGAACCACAGTAAATGCAGGAAGTTGGCCGTAGCCTGAAGGTGGGTGACGACTGTCTGGGGCAAGCCGGCCTTCAACAGCCAGTCGTCGAGGTAGGGCAGGAGGGCCGCGACTTCCTGCTGCAGAAGCACAAAGTGATCCCACGACATGCGGTGGAACTGAGGTGGCATGGCTGGGGGGTAGACTCGCAGGGGAGGCAGTAACCCCTTCGGACAATTTGCAGCACCCACCTGTCTGAATTGACAGAACGCCAGTGTGGGAGGTGATGTTGAATCCTGCCGCCCACAGGCGTACGGTGCACTCCAAAGCTCGGACAGGAAGGCTTTAAGGCGGATGTTGCAGGAGCGGAGGTGGACGGACCCGCACGCTGGCCCCCTGTGGTGCCACGGTGGCCTCCACGCCCACGGCTACGCTGAGGTTGGTTCCGCGCAGGCTTCTGGCTGAACGAACGTGCAGGGGAGCCTCTTCTGCGGCCACAAAAGGCACAATAGGTAGACGGGCCGGGTTTGTGGTGGAGAGTCCCAAGGACTTGGCCGTAGCCCGACAGTCATTGAAACGCTACAGCGCGCTGTCTGCCTTATCGCCAAACAGACGAGTACCATCAAAAGGCATGTCCATGAGGGAACTCTGGACTTCTCTGGAAAACTCAATGGACCGCAGCCAGGCATGGTGACGCAGGGCCACTGTCGTGGAGATCGCTCTCCCTATAGAGTGCGGTGTCCAGCCCACACTGAAAGGCGAATTAGCGGCTTCCATACCCTCAGCAACAGCTTGGGAAAGGACAGCCCAAATCTCTTCTAGGCACTGGGGCAGTGTCTGCGCTTCAGTGTCCCACACAGTGTATGAGTAGCGCTCCAAAAGGCATGCATTGTTGACTGATCGTAGCTCCCGGGAGAGGGCCCTAGGGTGCCGGGGCCAGACCCACCGGCTGAGGACCTTGCGGCGCCAGGGCCGGAGCCGAAGGCGGGCAAGGGCCCTTCATGGGAACAGGGAGGCCCGAAGGCGCACCAGCAAGAGCCCTAGGCCTGAAAAAGCGGTCCATGGCGGTAAGGAACTCTTGCGCCTGGACCAGAGTCGCTGACAGACCCGGATAAGGTGGGTAGGCCGCAGGACTCCCAGGCTCCAGCGGAGCCACAGGGGAAGAACCCCTGGCCCCCTCGTCTGCATCCGAAGACCAACAGGGGACGTCAAAAAGCGAACACGATTCTTCGACTTCTTTTTGTGATGTCTCTTTCCCGATTCCGAGGGCGATGATGATGGCTCTGCAGACGGTCCCTTGAGCGACCCCAGGATCTCGAACGGCGCGAAGACGACTGCCGGGCCTCCAACAGCCTTCGGGACTGCTCCCGCAAAGCCTTCGTAGCCATGGCCAGACAGTCGGCACATGACCGAGTGTCATGGGCGCCCTCCCGACAGTGGAGACAAACGTTGTGAGGGTCCGCCACTGACATAGTACGGCGATAGGACCCACAGGATTTAAATCCAAGCATCTCTACTTGGCACCAGGAGTCGAAGACTCAAAAGAGAAGAGACAAAAGTCTCAAAAGTTACTCAAACAGTGACTAAGATACGTGCTATAACCTGATCTGCGCTTGCTGGCGCGGAAAAAGAAAAAACTGACGTCAGCGCGCATAGGTGGCTCCTAAGTAGCCTCCGTGATGTCATAACGGCACTTAGGACGCCAGTGACGGATGGGAGCTGCACGACGCTACCTACCGACGCGCAGGGGTACTGCTGACAAAAAAACTTTCCAGATCTAGTCTGACACCTTGGGATATTCTACGGTAAGGAATCTATCACTAACGGATCTCTATCAGATCTGAGTCCTATTAGCAGTTTACACTGAGGAGAAGCTCCAAAATGACAGGTCTTTGCTGAGGAAAGGATCATTTGAGCCAAAGGATGGGACAGCAGTGGAGGGTTGCATCAGGCATGAAGGAGGAAACTTATAGGACTTCCTCTACATGCAGCAATGCCTCGCAAGATGGGAATGCTATGTTGAGGAGCAGCTTGTAGAGTCACCTAGAATGAGAATAATACTGCAGAAGAGCGTGGCGGGCATTATATACGTGCCATGGCCCCAGATGGAGAAAGAGGGGTTGAGAAGAAAGTTGCCGTCATTGCTGAATGGGGCAGAGAAATGGATTGAATGCTTCGGGATAAAACTGCAGGTATAAACCTAACGAAAGGTGACATTAAGAGCCTGCTATGCAGCCTAATTAGGGAGCAGACAAACACTGTGTTCACCTAAGCTTGCATTTCAGCAATCACACTCACAAATACCCAGCATGGCAGGTCCGCATAATACGTACAGGTTCTGGATATGAACTACCTTCAGAGAAATATTCACTGACCATCCAGATGTAGGAGGGCCAATAACAGAGACCATAAAGCCAGAGTAAAGCATAACGATTCCCTAAATAGAAAGAGGGAAAGCTGCGGACAGGAAACTGGACAGCCGTGGACCAACACAGGCCCACAAGTCACATTGTTCTACAAAATTCTTTACAATGTGTTACCCACCGAGATACAGAGCGGGCTGGACAGCGTGGTTTGTGTAGATACCAAACTCTGGCAGGAATCACAAGCCCCAATCCGCCATAAGAAATGCAAGAAAAGGATAGAGAGAAGCCGGAGCAGAACCCAAAAGAGACAAATAAAATGAGTGGAGCATTAGTTGAAAAAGACTGCCCTGGAGGGAGCAGCGATGCATAAGCAGTACAGATGGCGCCTATCACAATGGGGCCTCGACCGTAAAACTTAAGAGGGTTCCAAACAGAGAGTCCAGGAACACGAACAGGTTATGGGAGTAGAGGCCAGGGAGGCTGGCTGCAATGAGACATTAGAGAGTGCTTCTACTGCTGAAGGAGAGGTCACCAGTTAGAGGAACGCCAGATAAAGGCATACCATGAACAGCAAAAGCAGCAGCAGAGGTTAGTGCATATAAGCCAGCCACCACAAAACGCCACATGACAGGATATGGTCAATGTCCCTCCTCAGTATCAAGCATAGGGTATTCAGTACACATTATACACTCAGTCACAGGGAGGTCTGCCATTCGCAACACAACCACAGCAGGGATCAGTAATTGAGAAATGTGGCAGCAGCAACCACAGACACTGTGAGGGGGCAGGGGGAGTAGTTCATTCATGCAGCCACAGAACCAAAATTCGGAGTAAAATAGACCCCCAGTAAATTAAAAGAGATAATGATAATCCCAGCGACTTAACCCTCAGTAGGTCACCTCCGATGATAAAGACAACCAGCATCCATCTACCCCCTTTCAACAAAATAAATTGTATCAGATCAGAAAGGACTAACAGACAGCATTGGGGGTTATTTTACTTGCATCTAGGAATTCAGGCTTGCATCGATTGGGCGTCCACACTAACAACATGGTGATTCCATGGAGACACAGAATAATCAGGTTGCCTAAGGTGCCTACGGAAACTTGGCCCCACTCTGGTGCTGACCCCTAGGGCGGGGTTAACTTGCCACAGCCCAGGGGCAGAGCATTCTGACAAAGGGGCAGGACAGCATCTAGAAAACCCTTTAAAAATCAGACATCTAGGTCCCACAGCCGCAGTCAAATGGGACGTATTCCAATCACCAAGCCAAAGGGACTCAATTTCCGAGCATCATTGTCTACAATTAAGGTTTCCTTCATGGTGTGCACCCACAAAGACTGTAGAAACCTAAATTAATTGCTGATGTATCAGGTATTGGGGGCAGTCCCAGTTCGTTTTGCTACCAGTTGGAAGGGCCAGATGGAGGGAGGTCTTCCAAAGATGAGCACCTCAGTCTTATCTCCATTAAACTCGAGGGAGATTGCAGTACTCTCAGAAGCAACCTCTTACATACACAGTCTAAAGTTTTCAGCAGTGCATTGAACATCGGTTCAATGCACTGCAGAAAACTTCTTACAAGAGACAATCTTTGTAGCACTGAGTGAAACAGCAGGGCACTCCTTCCAGAGGCAGTGTATCTGAAGAGAGAATTAGAGGCGAGTTGGTTACAGCTTTACTACTACTGGAAGGTGCACACAGGGTGAAGATAAAACAATACACCCTCCTTCCTGTCCTTATCTTTAGAGGCATTCCCTATTTACAAGCTAAGACCTGCAGTTGAATAAAAAATACTCCAAAAACCAAATGAAAGGAAGGCCAGGAAAACTCTGTTCATTAACCCTTTACACTACACTGCTTAAAACCAACGTATCTAAAATGTTGCCACAGCTTTTCAAAACTAGGATTTAAATACTGTAACACTTACTGGATCATAAAGCGAGATGGAGGAACCTAATTCTAGAATTTGAGGAGGTCATCTTAAATCAAGAAAATTGAAGAAAGTATTTGACAAGTGATCGACAAGCACAGGCTGGCTTTCACACTGTAGTTAATAAAGAAGAAATTGGAATGAACATGCTACGGAAAGAGGGCTATTTCTGAAACACAGGTCTGTAATGCATGCCCCATGACCAATGGAGACCGTGCCCTGACTTTTGAAGATTGATCATGAGATGAGGGTATTTACGTCCTGAACCAGAAAGTACTTATTACGTATTATTTTGGATGCAATGGCGTGGTTGGTAGGTTTACTAAGCAATAAAAGTAGAATCTAGTTTGAGATGAAGTATGCGCTTAGAACCAAATACTTTAATTAACGACCCACAAACAATCACAAGAATTGTATTAAAGGTGTTCAGGCTGAAAGTCATATTAAAGCAAAGGCATACGATAGGTATTAAAGGGTGCATCTATAAGATTTTACAATCAGTTGGCTTCAGAATTAAAAGAATAAATGTTCCTGTGCTTGGATGATCCCCCTACCAAGAGCAGATCATCTTTGGGACGCAAGACGAACATACGGTGTGGTGGAAATTCAGTGAACAAGCTCAACAACACTGATTATTACATTGTCAAGACACGAACAGACTTCCTAAAGCAGAAGTACAAAGAGGAAATAATCAAGAAAGGACAGCAATTAGAGACAACTTATTGATTCTGTGCATTTTGCAGAGTTCTGCAACATCACCTTTGTGGCCACTTAAGAGAGCCAGAGGCAAAATTGGATGCTCAACACGTAAGAGCCTTAGCTGAATGATGCAGGGTTTTCCAACTGGTGGTGATGTGATTGGTCCTTCAACAGGGGTCAGGTGGACTAGCGGAGGCAAGATGTTTCTCAAATCCCAAATCACCAGAAACACAACTATGTGTTTGCCTGTATGAAGCACGACTTAGGAAGTGATTGTATGTATATATCCATTGCAGGAAGAGAAAGTCAGTGCTACATTCTCCTGAAAGTGCTTGGGTGGCTAGAATTCCATTCCTAGCCAAATAAGCACTTGTTTGCCCATAAACGCTGTGTTTCTGTGAAGATGTTAGAAATCGTTATTATTATTATTTTTAGTTTTATATAGCGCACTTAGATCCAAAGGTATCAGAGCACTTTACATTCTATGTGATAACGGTTACAAGAGATTTTCTCCATTGTGAGAGAATTCACCTCCCCTTGGTCTAACACCTCGGACGGAAAACCATCAGGTACCTGGGCTAAGGACCTTGCTGATTTCTTCACGAGCAAGATCCAACGCATTCAGGAGTCATTCCTGGTACCAGTGTCTGCGGGCCAGACTGAACCTGACATCATCACATCGCCACAGGCCGGGCCAGGGGCGACGCTGAGCGTGTTTCCTCCAATTTCTGCTCCTGACTCCCTGGCTCTAATGGGCAATTTAAAATCGGGTTCACCCCTTGACCCATGCCCCGCTAAATTTCTAGCGAAAGTCGCGGAGGTGATTAACCCGCTGGCTAACCCGCTGTTAAATCTTTCGCTGAGGCATGGTGTGGTCCCACAAGCCTGGAAACAGGCGATGGTGATTCCCTTGCTCAAAAAGCCTGGCCTAGATCCGAAGGCCCCTGTCAATTATAGGCCCATCTCTCTGTTGCCGGCTCTCACCAAGATTTTGGAAAAGCACGTTCAAGGCGTGCTTTCCAATTTTCTTGAATCTAATGAGATCCTGCATGCCACCCAATCGGGCTTTCGTCCCCATCTCAGCACAGAGACAGCGCTCCTTGAGGTCTCGGAAACCATTAAAGGGGTTCTGGACTCTGGGGGCAAAGTCATGCTGGTGATGTTAGACTTGTCGGCGGCGTTCGACACCGTTCCCCATGATGGTCTTCTCGCTAGACTCTTCGAGATAGGTCTACGGGGGACGGTGTTCGACTGGTTTTCCTCCTTTCTAGCCGGCCGCCGGCAAACGATCTGGGCTCCGCCTGATTCCGCCGTGATGCCGCCTCTGGGAGTCGGGGTCCCACAGGGCTCTATCTTGAGCCCGACCCTCTTCAACATCATTATGACTCCGTTGGCGGCGTTGGTGGAGTCGCATGGCGCCCAGATCGTATCCTACGCGGATGACACCCAGCTCCTCTTCTCTTGTAAGAGAGGAGGTGACTTTGATGGGGAGAGTATTCGGGATTGCCTTGGGGCTGTTTTTCATTGGTTCCATCTGAACAGCCTCAAGTGCAATTCCGACAAGTCCGAGGTACTCTTCTTTGGGTGTGACACAGAGCCAGACTGGCAGACCTGGTGGCCAATGAATATGTTCCCTCCGTCTTGTTCCTCTCAGGTTGCCAAGAATCTGGGGGTTAAGATGGATAACAGGCTAACCTTGAAATCCCAGATCCTGGGGGTGTCGGGCACTTGCTTTGGCATCCTTAGGATGCTGCGGAGGTTTCTTCCCCTGCTTTCCGAGGAACATAGGACGCTGACAGTCCAGGCTCTGATTGGGTCCAGGTTGGATTATTCCAACATTCTCTACCTGGGCCTTCCAGAGTACTTGCTGCAGCAGCTTCAAGTGGTGCAGAACGCCGCTGCCAGGGCAATTTTCGGTCTTAATAGGCGTTCCAGTGCCTCGGGCCTGTTGGCAACTTTGCACTGGCTTCCCATCCGCAAGCGGATCGCTTTTAAGGCGCTGCCCTTGGCCTATAAAGCTCTTCACAAGGGGGGAGCTAAGTACCTCCAAAAGAGACTGGTCTTTTATCAACCGACCAGGTCTCTGAGGTCGGAATCCCTGTACCTGGCAGTTGTCCCACGGGTAAAGAAAGCGCGCCTCGGAGGCCGCTCTTTTGGATTGCTGGCACCACAGCTGTGGAACTCTTTGCCGCTGGCTCTGCGGGGAGCCACTAGCTTGCTGGCTTTTAGGAAAGGCCTTAAAACTTGGCTGTTCACTCAGTAGCCTGTCTCTTGTGAGTTTCTGGTTGACACTTCTTTTATTCTTTTATCTGGTGTTATGTTAGTATGTCGCAGTTTCTTCTCTTTCTCCAATAAAGCGCCGGGACACTCTTTTTGAGTAGCCAGCGCTATAGAAAAGAATAAATAACATAAATAACGTAACATAACAAGAGGTACACGAGGGGATTCATAAGAGTCATAGCTGAACAATACAGCATTACGTGGCTCTACAGTTCCACGAGTATAACACTACCCAAGGACGCATTGAGGAACGGCAATAGAGACAGAATAGGAGACTGAAAGAGTCATGTGTCCATCTTGAAGGAACTAGTTCTCCATGAGAATGAGCACTATATTAAACAAAAGTGTCTGCCTACGATTGTGTCCTTTCTAAGTTTATAAATGAAATCATGACTGCAACACCACCTTAAGGTCGCACAGTGATGACCATGGATGTCCAGGAAATGTCATGGCACAGAATCAGGTCTCAGAAATGGGCACCATGCCAGAGGAGATCAGAATGCCGGAGATGTGAGGTACCCCTGACAAACAGCTCAGACAGAGCAAGGGTCTCTATGTCCTGTTGAACGGTACGTGTCATTTCAACACACTTAATTCACCCGTGCCTGACCAAGCGTGTAACACCAGTACCCTCATATATTTAAATATTGCCTCAGTTTATGCTATGTTAAACATTATTATAATTTCAAATAACATAAAAGGCGACCTGGCACTATTTTCAAGAGGAAAATGAACTGAAGCACTAGTGAAAGCAGGACTGAGAAAGCAGACAAAAAGCCACTTTTTTTTACAGAAACCGTTGGACTCTGTGATGCTCTTTACTTGGAATGGTAGAGTCCAGAGTAGTAGAGGCTAAGTAAGAGAAAGCACATCCAATCTTGAAAGCTATTTTAATAAAGGGAACTGTCAAAACTAGCACGAAAGATGGCCTGAGAAGGCATCAAGAAAAAACAAATGTGAATAAACGTCTATAAGATATTTCCAGGGCTAGAACTAAGAATGGTCTGATGGGTGAGGTGAGGTGCGGTGCGGTGCTTTAAATTGACAGCTTTTCTACTGGGAGCCAGTAAAAGGTAGATAGATAGGGTGAAACTGAGGCTGTTTTGGGCATTTTGCAACTGTTGTTAAAGGCAGTCCGTAAATCCTAGATAGACCGCTCTACCATAGTCCAGCCATGAAGTTATAAGAGAGAATGTATCATTCTTTTACAGGAAAAAGTGGGAAGAAGAAAGGATTTTATTGAGCATCCTTGGAAGACTAACACAGATGCCAGAAGCCTGGCTGGTTTGGTTCGAAAAGGTAAGATTTTGATTACATAGATTCTTTGTATGAGCTGCAGTTGAGCCTCCCACTGAAGAAGGACAACAAGACAGGGAACACAAATTAGACTGAGTGCTAAAGGAAAGAGTTTGTCTTATCATAATTGAGCTTGAGGCAGTTGTCCAACAACTAGAGGGCAACGGCACTCATACAGGAGAGGAAATTGACTCATCAGCTCGATGTTATTTAAGATTGATAAGACAAAAAGATCATAGATAACATACATATTACAACATAGATATTTCAGAGTGTTGAACTGAGGGACGAGCGCTTCGAGCGCTTGGGAACTCTCCAGGATAAAGATACAGGATTAGAGTTGAAAGGAATCATGAAAATGGACTGATATCGGGGAGAAATTATACTTACCCGCCTGGAGGTGTTTTCACACTCCCATCTGAAGAGTCCCTTCATATCTGTAGTACGTGAGACAGTACTGAATGCTGCTGAGAGGTCCAAAAATAGGAGGGCAGCTGAGGTTCCTTTACGGAGCAGAACTTGTTGTTAAACACAGCTCATACCTCAGACGCCTGATAAGATACCAAATTCTGAAGACTCACAGGGTGAAACTATCCTAAACCATGGGATGATTGCCAAAAAAAACAAAAAAGATCCTAAGCAGGTATTTGCAATGCAATTGTTCTCGCATTTTTGTAAGTTAGAGCTCTTCGCGTTGAAACTGACAATGTTTCTTACTTTTGTCTTTTTATTTGCAGTGGAATGATCATATTTGCATGACCTTGAGGAGCTGGAGAACCAGAAAATGGGAAATAGGTTATGAGGGACAGGAGACTAGACTAAAATGCAGCCTGAAAAAAAAAGAAACAACATCCTGGATAAAGCAAACACTTATAGAGAATAAAAGATTAAGTAAAGCAAGTGAAATATAAGCAGGAACAACATGGTTACCTTAACACTTTTACACTTGTTATTCAGAAATCAATGAGTGTTTTTGCCTGGAAAGTTAAAGACAGGACTACAGGGCCCGGAAATGACCAGTTTTAATGTCTATTGCTTATAATCTTACAAAACGTAAGCAATATCGTCCCTGAACACAGAATCGTGGTACACACTTTATAAACTAAAATAAGGAAAACAGCTGATAAGGATCACATTAAACGTTTTCCACTCTACGCATCAACCAGGTATTGCAGTACCTCCAGGATTGGTACACTTCCCCATCCGGGTAAAACAACAGTAGCGCTTCACTGGCAAACTTTGTAAAGTGAGAGGCAGTTAAGTCCATGCAATGGGTTGGCTTTACTGTGAGTGGATTACAGATGTGCATTGTGACCAGATATATACAAATAAATAAAACATTCTTGCATATCCAAAACATGAAGCACAGCGTCTGTGTAGAGGGTGCCGTGCTGATAAGGAGCTGAAGGAAAAAAAAAAATAAAGCAAGTGCACATGAAGCAACTAAAGGGGGTCAACACGATGAGTAATAACACTGGGACCAAGGAAACACACATTGACTTGGGGATTAGGGAAGCACGTCTCAACGTCAGCTCAATATTGTTTGATTTTGTGCAAACTATCTAAAAAACAAGCTGCGAGCAGGCATGGTCGCTGTTGCTGAACAAATGCCATCATATAAGCGCAGTGTAGTTGTAAAACACAAAACAACAAACACGAGGGAGAAGGAGGCTGCTGCAGCTCGAGGAGAGGGAGCGCGCGTTCACATATGTGCAGAGCACTGCCGCTGTTCAAAAGAAGTTGCAAAGAGTGCACAAACACTACGGAAAAATCCTTCAGAGTAAGGATACTGTAGTAGGCCAATACTCCAGGGGAGGAGTAAGACACAAGAAGGTGGGACATATACCTACAAGAACCCACAAAGAATAAAGCTTTTCAGAACGACACACACTTTAATCAATCTACAGCGAGGGCCAGGCCAAAGCCAGTTGTAGTGAATACAGCATGCCTCGAAGAGCAGTGCATGCGCACTGCTAGGCTCGACCTAAAAAGGATTCAAAAGCCCCAAAAAATCCAGATCGCTAATATAGTCAGAGGTAGCGCTGCAAATATTGCACAAAATATCAAGAAGGGGATAGTGGAGAAAGCAAAATCTGTTACCCACAACTGCCATAACCTGTCTGGCACTAACAACAAATATCTAAAAGAAGTGTAGGGTCAAAACCCAAACATAGACAGGAATAAAAAATAAAATCATATCAGAAATACAAATATGGGTGGGAACCTGTGGAACTTCATTCAAAGTGAAGTATCTAGTAAATGTTACCGCAGCAGAGTTGTTATTGTTTACGCTCATTTTATGAGTAGCAGAGGGGACGTCTGCAGCTTATTGTTGATTAGTTGATGATTTTTATTGCTCAAGCACTATCGTTGTTCAGACCTCATGCATGGCATTTACCTCAAGGTAAATTCCATGCTTGGATTGCACAAACATATTGTAGCTATTGGCATAACACATAACAGGAAAGGAATTATCAAACCACCGCATAGTGAAATCAATTCAGGTTTTCAGGAACTCCACAATATGCATGAGAAAAATGTTAATAAATTATTCATTTCAGACAGATATTATTTGCATTCTAGTTGGTTTTCAGTAGCAGGATCAGCCCAGCCCTACATCTTACCAATATACGAAAATAGTCTTAAGACACCAAGGGGTAGATGTAGGTAAATAGGATTTACTGATTCTAAAATAACAAATTTTACCGAATCGGTATTTTAGAATCGGTAAATCCTCTGTAGCTAATAATTCGGTAAAAATTACCGAATCGTTAAGATTCGGTATTTACCAAATCGGTATTTACTGATTCATTAATTGCCATTCATTCCTATGGGCCTGTAGGCCCATAGGAATGAATGGTAATTACCGAATCGGAAGCGGGCCTTTAATAGCCGGTATGGCCCACTACGGAGGGCTATAAGGCTATAATAAAGAACTGTATGTTGGTAAACAACAACTGTGTTTGTCCATTGTTTCTAAGGGACACGTTGGGGATCCGGATCTTGATTCAGTCCTTTCCCTGTAGATGAGAATAACTTTGACAGGGTTATCTGACTCTTAACATGCCATACCTGAATGAGCATAACTCAGTGCAGAGCGTAGTGAGAGACACCTACCTATTCTCCTTTTCTGCAGAGAGTTTTAGCTACATATTATTCCTCTTGGTGCTTAGGAGATCTGCCCGGATATGCTCCCTAAGAACTGGGTTCACCACACTCTGACATATCATTGAATGTTGTGTTCTAGCATTCCTTTAAATGATAAAGTACCCTGGTTAATTTCAAGTGGTCCTGTACCTGCCTACTTGCTCTGCCAGCAGTCTCGCCATGTTGCAAGTGTCTTTGGAGGAGTTCTCACTTGCCATGTAGCAGGTGGTGAAGACACGTTGGCAGAACTCCCGGGGGTCTCCTGGCGTGTAGGTGTCATCGTGCACTAGACACCGGACATCGTCTAGCACTTGCTTATCTGGGGTAGTAGAGGGGAAAAATTACCTTTTCAGTCTGGGCTCTTGAGCTAGCTATAGCATGTTACAAAAAGTAAAAGCAAATAACAAAAAAATGATTTATATGCACAATTCCATTTTATGTTGTTTCGTGTACGTATCTGTACGTATTCAAATACCTATTTCTCTAATTGTATCAGCATTTATCTACAATTTGTTTAGTTCTGTGAAAGAATTAAGTTACAACTATTTTTTTTCAACATTTATTCATCTATATACGGAAATGAACACTCAGGCACATATGACTGTAGGGTTCTCATGTTTAGGTAAGCGTTCATGTATAATACAACACAATATTAATGGAGTACACACATTAGGATGTTGAATTAATTTCAACAGCAATAAAACTAGGCCTTCAATAGCTACTTGTTTGAAAGTTGCTGAATTAACCACACTGGAATCTAAACTCATCAACAAAAGTGGAATAGTATTCTGGGGCCTGATAAAGGGTGAGAAGGGAGATACATTCATTATTTTCCAAACCTTATCACATTCAGTTGCATAGGGGTTTGCATGCAGGGACAATCATGCAAATTAGCTTTAAATCGACCATCATTTAAAAACACAACAAGCATTAGCAAAGCCCAAACGTTTCCCCAGTGAAATGGATATCATTTGTTTTTAGACGGCCATTGCGCGAGTGCAGGGGCAGAAGCCATCTTTGAACCAGTGTCATTTAAAGATGGCCACAGCAGGGGGGAGGAGCCAAGCTCGGGACCGTGATGGCTGCACTGTAGCTCGGCTCCGTCAACCTTCCTGCCTGAACCGTAAATCCTGTACTACCTCCTGCCCCGAGGAGACGCACTCGACGAAATATGGAAAGGTGAAAGGCTGCTTGCACTCACAGTTTGTCCCGGGAGCTCCTGGGTGCCGCGGATCTCGAGCTGTGCCCTTGTTTACTCCGGAGCCTCCATGGCGAGCAGGCCGGGGACTCGCCTGCGACGGTCGGCCGGAGCGGGGTATCGACGCCGACCCCCGTTGGAGGAGAGGAGTCGGCTGAAGAGGCCATTGTGCGGTTGAACCGGTGGCGACTGACCGGGCCCGGTCTGGTGGCCCGGGGGCTCAGCTGCGGGGCGCGGCCTGCCTCGGACGGGGGTTGACCGTGCAGGAGGCTTGTCCCCCCCCTTTGTTGTCCTGTCCGGCCATCTTGAAGCCCTTCGCCCGGAATCGGCGGGCGGCGCCCATGAGACGGTGGCGCCGGCTACCCCTTGTGTCTTGGCAGCCCATCTTTCTGCACCAAGATTGCCATTAGCGGGACCCGGCCAGACTCCGCTGGGCCTTGTTCGACGGCCAGGTCCGGGGTTGAGGAACGGAGCATCCTTGTTGCATCGACAAAATGGCGGCCGGCGCCCTAGGTTTCGGACCGGTTGGGGGCGGCGAATCTGGTCTGTCGACCAGCACGATGGCTGAAGACTGTGGGAGTGAACCCACGATTGGCGATGTCTTCGCTGCCCTGTGTTCCTGGCGCGCGACCATGGCCTTTGATGCAGCTGTGCAAGATAATGATTCGGCCGCCGGGCTTGTTGGGCCACCCCCCATGTATGCGGCCCGACTGAGGGAGTGTGCTGACTTCTCTCTCCCGGCTGTTACAGGGAATGCGGCCGCCGTTCACCTGAGAGTTCATACGTCTATTGCCTCGAGTCTCCAGGAGGTTTTGATTGTGGCGGACGTGGGTGAGGGCGCCACGCCGGGGTCCGTCCAGGTCAGTCTGGCCAGAGTACTCGGCGGCTGTTTGACTTGAACTGCTTTGGTGGGGTCCCACGGTTGTTCCGTGGGGGACACCTCCCCCCTTTGGTCGGCGGGACGGCACCTACGCTGTTTGCTGATCCTAAAGTGGCTCTTCGCCAGTTTGGTCCGCTGCCGCCATAGTTTGCAGTGCTGCTCGAGTTGGGATCCCCTGATTTGCACCCTTGGCCTGCCTTGTTTCGATCCTACGTACACTCCATGCCTAACTGCTTGCTGTATTCTCCTTTATTGTGTACTAAAGTAATGATCAGGAGAGGACAGGGGTGAGATAGCCTTGACTCGGCTGACTGCTAATTAAAGTATGGAGATGAGGACTGCTCGCAGCTGAAACAGTATGACCAATTCCTCTTCATGTTCCTGATGTTTGAGTCTGTGTCGATCTCGTTTCGAGATCGACACAGCCTCAACATAATCTCCTACGCCGACGACACCCAGCTGATCCTGTCCCTGACCAACGACCCCGCCGCCACCAGAGCCAACCTGCACGAAGGGATGAAAGAGGTAGCCGAGTGGATGACGACCAGCCGCCTGAAACTGAACTCGGACAAGACGGAGGTCCTCATCCTGGGCTCCTCGCCCTCCGCCTGGGACGACTCCTGGTGGCCCCCCGCCCTGGGCACCGCACCCAAACCGACAGACCACGCACGCAACCTGGGCTTCATCCTGGACTCCTCGCTCTCCATGACCAGACAAGTCAACGCCGTCTCCTCGTCGTGCTTCAACATCCTGCGCATGCTACGGAAGATCTTCCGGTGGATCCCCACCGAGACCAGGAAGACCGTCACCCAGGCCCTCGTCACCAGCCGACTGGACTACGGCAACGCCCTCTACGCCGGAACCACCGCCAAGCTCCAGAAGAGACTCCAGCGGATCCAGAACGCCTCAGCCAGACTCATCCTCGACATCCCACGCTACAGCCACATCTCCGGACATCTGAGAGACCTGCACTGGCTCCCCGTCAACAAAAGAATCACCTTCCGTCTCCTCACCCACGCACACAAAGCCTTACACGAGCAAGGCCCGAGCTACCTCAACAACCGTATCAACTTCTACGCTCCGAAACGCCACCTCCGATCAGCCAGCCACGCCCTCGCCGCCGTCCCCCGCATCCGAAGAGCGACAACAGGAGGAAGGTCCTTCTCCTACCTGGCCGCTAAGACCTGGAACTCCCTCCCGACCGACCTGCGCCTGACCCAAGACCACCTCTCCTTCAGGAAGAAGCTGAAGACCTGGCTATTCGAGCAGTAGCGGCACCCCCCCTGAGCGCCTTGAGACCCTACGGGTAAGTAGTGCGCTCTATAAATGTCTTTGATTGATTGATTGATTGATGTGATTTCTAATTGTGCTAAGGCGGGGGGTGGGAGCTGAATGTTCGACTGCATATCTCCTCTCCCACTGGTTTTTTCTTCCCCCTTTATTTCCTCTTTTTGTCTGTAGTGTTCTTTTCTTACTTTCTAATTCTTCTGTATTTCGGGTTCTACTTAGGGCGACAGGCACGCTGCCGGGGGGGGGTAGGCCGTAGCCTTCTGCAGGGGTGCAGGGTGGTGTGGGTGGGGTGGGGTCTTTATATTGTTAGTTTTTTCTTAGTTCTATGGCTCTTTTGTATCCCTTTATCGGGACGCCGTGTCCGCGCGCGTACTCCATGGGGTGTTGGCTGGCAGTGTAGGACATGACTTCTTCGCGTTAATGTTAATGATAGCACACCTACAAGTCTTACTTGCCTCGTCCCTGACTGTGGGTCTCTAGTATTGTGTGCTTTACCTTCCGTGGGGCGCGTACTGCGGCGCTGCGTTCTTTCTTTATTGTTTTTCCCATCCCTTTGTCTACCCTTCTTCTCTTTTTCCCTTTCTTTGGGTTAGTATAGTGGATGGCTATCTTTGTATTGCTGTTCTGACTTCTTTGATTTGTACCAGCACATATTCAAGTGGTGACGGGTGGACGGTGGGCAGCGGTGGGTACTGATTTGAAACGGGGAAACTATGCGTTGCCTTTGCCAATTGTTGCTATTACTTCCGATTTTCACTGCTCCTTTGTACTGCCGCTTTACCAACTGCCCGCCATAGGAATTCAGATGTCAACAGTTGCAATTGATCCTGCTATACTTCCTATTATATCATAAAATTAACCTTCTCTTATCCTGCTCCTAGCGGTAATATCGGGCCCCTTACTGTTGATTGATTGTTCATATACTGCTGAGAAACTGCTGGAGAATTTCAATTCTGAGTTTGTGCGCCTATATTGTGTTGTGGCCGGCCTGATTGGTTGTAGGCCCGTATTTGTACGCTTCTACTTGCACAATAAAGGTTTTCAATTTTTTTTTTAAAAAAAAGAAAAAAGATGGCCACAGCAGATGTGCGTAAATCTGCGGTTGGCATCTCTGCATTTTTTTTAATTGTTTTAAAGCATAAGATAATGTAGGAAAAGTGCTTGTCAGGCATGCATGGGGGCCATAATGGAATAGTTATCAAATGTATTTTAAGTTGGCAACTTGCCTACCAGAAAAGGAGCAAGTGCTGGTGCTCGTGGTGATTTTTTTTTTTTTTATAAATCTTTTTATGAAAAACACAAAATAACAATACAACAAAAAGCAAACCAAAAAGGAGAGTAATCACCAAAAAGAGCACATCACTTAAAACATATGAATCACATATACACCTAACAAAATCAAAGTAAACCATAAAAGCCACAAGTAAGCACTAAATAATATCACATCCCGAGAGGGACTCCCCATCAACATGATAATCTGCATCCTCAACAATAGGAGAGCATAAAAGCGCTCTATGCCCTCTATGCCTTCATATATCACCCTTTCAGCCTGCATGCACCAATTCATGTCTCCAGCCCAGTCTGTACTACGAGGCACGACTCCCCCTTCCATGTTCTGGCGATGTTACGCTAAGCTATGATACAGCCCAAAGTGACCCACAACTGCTCAGTGTGATTGAGATCGGTAGCGTCCCAAATGTTCAAAAGGCAGTGCCTGGGCGAGGGATCTAGTGATTTCTGGCCTATTTGGGACATAGAGGGCATAATCCTGTTCCAATAGTGTTGGAGAATCGGGCAGCCCCACCACTGGCGTAGAAATGTGCCCAAAGCGCCACAGCCACGGGGGCAAAGTGATGAGGTTGTTAATCCCATTTTAGCCAAAAATTTTACAGCATCCCTAGAAGATAGGATTCCAATAATAGAGTAACTTGTGTAATTTTACCCTACCAACCCAGTGCGGCAGTAGCCGCGTGCCAGATCGAGACGGTGGTGGAGGTGGGTGGAAATAAAGGTGAGTGCTTGGGTCCCCCATATAGCGCCCTCATATAGTTGCCTGCCGTCATATTGAGGCAATCCATCTTATATGCTGGATCCGTGATGGGGTGGTGCGCCCAATAATTAAGGACCACCAATTGTGAGGCCCAGTAACACGTTTTGATTGCAGGAAGTGTAATACCCCCATCGTACCAACTACGTTGGAATTTAGTCAAGGCGATTCGGGGAGTTCAGGGAGATTGTACTGCAATGCAAGGTCAAATATCAACAGATGAATACATGCCATCTAATCGAAACATAATGGAAACAAAATGCTTGTAGGTGGGGCAAATCTAAAAATAGGGAGGAAAGCCAAAAAATCAGGATGAGGAAAGTGAGGCAGACAAGAAAGCCATCAAAACATGAGTACAAGGTTGAGCCAAAACCCGCATATGTATTGTATTATTTTACAGAGGACTTTGACAACACACAGGTATAGAGCGGTCTTCAAATCTTGCATCAAAGATTAAGCTTTCTGCAAGAGAGACCTAAAAATTACACTTGTCAACTGATATGTCGGGATTGGAGGGAGGCAGGTAGTGGGAGTGAAGGGAGGAACACATACCTGCCAAGTAGCCTTCGGTCATATGTGAAACCTTCCCCCTGTACTTGCTTTTCCCAACCATTTGAATTTTCACTTTTAATATTGTAAGGTCTCAAACATTCCTTAGCAAAAAAGAGTTGGATGGCTGAAAGTATGATGCATGGTTTCAAAACATCTGGCCCCTCAGCAGATAGGGAGAGTTAGGGGGGCTTGGAAGGACTCCAAACCCATCGTACATGGAAGGGCATCCCCTAGTTGTTTTAACTTCTCAAAGTAGTAAATCTGCACAGCCACTGAACTAGAAGGCTTATTTCCATCTTAAGGAGATCAGATTTCTTATTCTTATTCCCTATTCTGTTTTTAGGTCGCGGCTGGCGTTGGAGCACGCATGCGCTCCTCGCCTGCGATAGCTATAGTCAACAAGTCAGTTTCAAGAAGGGGACTCGGTCCCCGCCCCTCATTTTCATTGGGTAGCATCAGTGTTTATATTCAACGCTGCCTTCCCATTAAAAAGGAGGGTTTTCAGTTGCCGCCCTTTGGCTTTTTGGGACGACCCCCAAGGACTCGGTCGCCGGCATTACAGCTGTCGTGAAGAAATTGTTCATCAGCTTGTTTATTTAACAAGCTGATAAGAAATGTCTACACGAAAGCTCTGCAGGTAAAGACGGAAAACACTTGCTTTTATAAAGAATATAAATTGTTTCTACGCACACACCCCGTTAATACAGCGGGAAATAACACATTACTTGCCTTGGGTCCATATTTCGGCTATCCGTCTGTAATGCACCCGGTGCTCATGTATAGCGCTGTGATACCTTTGTGTAGAGTTCACGCAGCCCATCCAGGATGTATGCATGTAGTGACTTGGATCCTTTAGGATTTCATCAGGCGCCATCCGTTGATGGATTGGATACCCCTCCCGGTGATGCAAAGATGACGTCACCGTGTTTTGGATTTTCGCATTTGAATAGTTGTCACATTAATCAGAAGCTGGATTGTGAAGTACCGGGGCACAAAGAGCTATCTTTTCAAAAGGACTTTGCGGAGCCCAGTTTACCAGTGACAAGATCTGCCCGACCTTGGTTTCTGCGAGTGCTACCACACTGAAGTCCACAGTGATCGAGACAGGCGCTGGGTCTGCTGGGCCGGTGGAGGCCTCTCCAACACCACCCAGAGGGCGCCTCCTCGGTCATGGGCTCTCCACCAATTTCTTTGACAAAAGCCCATCTGCCGCTGTGGTGGACGCACTTGTTGTACCAGGAGGGATGCCATGTTGCTGTGGTACGCTCAGCATTCTGCCCTTCGTTTAAGAAACAAATACTTCCCCCATTTGATGTAGCTGAAATACATGACTTTCCCTATCACATCTGCTGCACAGAAAAATATGGAACCAGGGGGTTACATTTCACCTCGTTTGATATTTTTAATATGCACATTGTCTTTCCGTTTCTTTTTCTTCCGATATCGCAATATTAATGCTCTGAACTAACTGGAATGAGTGCTCAGTGGAAAGGCTTTTTCTTTTTCAAAAACCCAACTTCCCCTAAATCTCTCTTTTCATCAATCATTACAAGTATGAATTGCAGCGTCGGCCCTGCTGTACCACAATTCTGTGCTGAGGATTGCACAATGACCTTCGTAGCACGCGCTCAAAGCACTGAGTCTCTGTAGGAGGCCACTCTTGGTAGAAATTTGTGTCACATCGTCTTTATGCTGCTGCAACCTGTTCTCCAGGGTTTATGCATGAGTTTGTGAAGTGCAATGAAAAGTAAACGATAATCAGTCACTTGATAAACTCAAAGAACAAATGTTTTATTCATAGGCAGGGTGGTAAAATAAGATTAAATTGCATTGAGTGCAATTTACCAAATTTGAACCTCTGACAGCAAGTTGGTGATATTACGCAGACCTTACCCTGATCTACGATGCAGAGAGAATATTGCGTGCTATACATCTAGGGCGATCATACTTTTAAAGCCATGCTGCTGGGCTGCGGTTTCCTGCTTCTCTTGTACCAATTGGTGAGGAGAAATTCGAAAGAGGCGACTGAATAGATTACCCCGGAGCCCTTGGTTTTAGGAGCCGCCCCTTCCCCTGCATTGGAGCCGCCATCTGGGCCGGGAGAGCCTTGTCGGACAGGCGGCGTGGGAGACCACCTTCAGTTTATTTATTTTATTTATTTAATGCATTTTTAAAAAGCGCGGACTTTACCCGAGGGTGTCAGAGCACTGTACAATAGAACAAGTTACATTACATGAGAGAAATGTTACAAAAATGGAGCGTACAAAAATAGCAGGCCACAGAATCAAAACACCGTAGGCAAAAGGAACACAATATTAAACACAGCAAGCTAAGAATGTACAAACAAATATAAAAATAAATATAACAATTTTTTTTTTCACAGGGGAGGAGCCAAGATGGCGATCGGGACGGACGCGTAGGCTCCCGGCTCCGTGAACCTCCGAGCCCCGAATGACTATCCTGCTCACCATCCTGCAATTGTGCCTCATTTTGGAGTTTGGGAATGAGCGCTGAAACTGATAGTGTAATCCCGTGCTCCCTGCCGGCCCCATAGCCGGAGAAATCCGCGACGGCATCCGGTGGCCTGAAAGACTCTGTGACCGGGACATCTGCTGCCTAACATGGCCGGACGCTAAGACAACAACAGCGGCTATTTCCACTGGCGCGGCGTCGGTCTGATGGAGCCCACTGTCCATCCGCCCGAGTTTCACCACAAAAGTCCTGATTGCCAGACAACGCGGCTGTAGAGTACCCCCGAGGCGGTGACCTGGTGGAAACCTTGTATGTATGTGGAACACAGACGGTGGGCGCCTTGACGCGATTCAGGATTCGGCCCGGTTTTCGCAGGCAGATCCCGAATTTTGGGCTGGCGTTGGAGCAGAGCGACGAAGAACACCGCAGGAAACCGCTCCTTAGGCGACCTGCCTACACTGTCCCTGCGACTCTGATAGTGGTCGCACCGAGTTGGACTCGCCTATGACCGCTTCCCTGTCCCCAGTTGCGATGGAAACTCCGAGGGGCCGCCGAGAAGTGCTGGAGGCTGCCACCCTGACTATCGATGTACAGTAAGAGGGGGACTGTGCACAGCCAAATGGTGCTGCGGTACGGGAGAAAGGGCCTGCGTTCTCTTGCGGCGACATCCTTGCTGCTATTGGTGCCTTTCGATCTGCCTGGGACCATGGCGTCCGTGAGCTGGGGAGGAAGCTGGATGGTGTCGTGTTCATGCTGGGGCACTTACGGTCGGACGACCCCCTGGTACACGAGGATCTTTCCCAGCCTGTCTCCGATGGGGGTGCTGTGGCCGCCCTTCCGTGCGGGGGGCAGTGATGACATTGGACTATGCTGCGAATTGTCGACAACTAGCCGGGGATTTGAACTATTCTGATGGTTCCCTTTCACAGCAGACGATGGTGGCTTCGCACCCTGTACCACTATCGATGTCCTCTGCTTTGCCACGGCAACGACTGGATCCTGTCCCTGCTTCTTTTAACCTTGTCTTTTCGTCCTTGATGTCGGGTACGTGTTCTGGGACTGCATTGGGGAAGATGGCCGTATTTGCGGATGACTCTGTTGGTGGCCCGCGGCATCCATTTTGTACGCTCATGTCGCCCTATGGCCTTGCTTTGGCACTTGGTTTCTTTGTGTCAGCGGATGAGGGAATTACTCGGCAGACATGCCTCCGGGGACTTGCGAGGACTGGCCAAGGATAAGCAGTATTCTTAACTGTTGACATTTCGATGGCTGGCGGGGGTGGGGGGCGCGCGCTCTTCAGATGTGTTTATTAGTGCAGTACGTTGCTAATTCTCCCCTTTCCTGATTGATTCACTTGTTTAACGTGTTGCATTATGTATCTTGGGGAGGAGTGAATCTTATGGGACGGGGTGACCGGGAGCCAGTACGGATGGCCCTCCTCCAGTTTTATATATAAAATTGTATTTTTCTCTTTTCTGATACTACATTTCGGGTACTCTCATGGGCGACAGGCACGCTGCTTGGGGGGGGGGGGGGGGGGGTAGGCCGTGGCCTCTGCAGGGGTGCAGGGTTGGGGGTTGTTTTTTTTCTTGTTTTGTCCCTTTTTCAGTTTCCATGGGCCTCTATTTTTCTCTTCCCTTCCCTTTTTCTTCCTCTTTTTTCTCCTTTCTTTTTTTGGGTCAGCATGACGGTTAGACATTGCGCCTTTTGCGCTTCCGATTGCTGGTTTTTCCTTTCTTTGCAGTCATTATTATGGTAGCCTCACGTCTATCGGGTGGGCGATGACTAGCTCGAACTTGCATGCGTGCTTTACATCCTGATGAGTGTAATTTATCTCGGACACCGAGTTTGTGCTCACCCGTTCTGTTGATACACTGTTGCGTGCATTGCTCACCCTAGGTCCTCGGTTGCTTGACCTACGT
Source organism: Lissotriton vulgaris (assembly GCF_964263255.1). Taxonomy (NCBI): domain Eukaryota; kingdom Metazoa; phylum Chordata; class Amphibia; order Caudata; family Salamandridae; genus Lissotriton; species Lissotriton vulgaris. The sequence continues at coordinate 194,743,223 of NC_141688.1, read as the reverse complement.
CTGATCCTTTTATTTTCATAACTTTAAAAATAACCTTACCTAATCCTGTAACTCAGTGGTCGCGTCAAACTGAAGTCCTATTTTGGCAAGCACTTAAATGACTTAACGAACGAGCACAATTTGATTGTAGCTATGTCGCTTGTGGGTGGCAAGCACTTAAATGACTTAACGAACGAGCACAATTTGATTGTAGCTATGTCGCTTGTCCCCGATACAAAAATTTTTGACACCCCAACCTTCAAAGGGCATGGGCAGGGCTCTTATATTGACCACATACTATTATCCCCAGATGCTGCTCAATGGGTTTTGTACTTCTCTATTCTTACAAGTACGTACAGTGATCATAACCCTCTCGTCGTAAACCTGAGTGGCCCACTTTTTGCCAAACGCCAGTCATGCCCCGATTATGGTAGGTTAAAGTGTGTAAATGGCAGGCGTCGCATCAAATGGACAATGGTAAACCAAGACACCTTGTATTCTAACATAACCAGCGCATGTGAGGAGGAGCTGTCTGTGTGTATATCATCTGAGTCAATCCCTGCGACCATTTTGTCCAGGTTCGAGGGGTTGGTGTCCAAAATTGGCTCCATGCTCACAGCGCCAATAAAGGGTCATAGGGAGAATAATTCAAAATGGTTTAACCATAATTGCTCAAAGGCAAGTAGGGACTTGAAATCGGCACTAAAAACTAAACCAAGAGATCACGAACTGATAAAAAATCTTCGTATGGTATATAGGAAAACAATAGCCAATAGAAAGAAGGAAATTAAAGCAAATGTTATCGAATCCCTTCTGGACCCATCTGTGGTGGGGAATAGCAGCAAGTTTTGGCAATTAATTAATAAACCCTTGTTCGAAAATCCAAATGACACAGCCACTGGCACAAACATTCCCGAGGGGGAGTGGGTGTCCCATTTTAGTGCAATATTTAGGAGCAATGAGCAATGGGAAGCTACTGATTTTTTAACTCCAACTGCGTCCCCTTTATGCTTCTCAGTAGAAGAGATTGTTAGGGGTATACAGGGCCTCACCACCAACAAAGCCCCGGGTCCGGATGGTTTACCACCGGATCTGTTCAAGTCCAATATCCCGTTTTGGGCACCAGTTCTTACGGCTGTAATAAATGCAGCGGTGACAACTGGTTGCCCAAGAACTTGGGGTCTCTCGACCATAGTACCCATTTTTAAGAAGGGTGATCGCAGCAGTCCGTTGTGTTACAGGCCAATTTCTTTATTGAACTCAGTAGTTAAAGTGGTGGGGGGAGTAATCCTCAATAGGTTATCTTTTTGGGCCAAGGAAAATAAAATCCTTTCTCCCATTCAATATGGGTTTAGACCGGATCACTCAACCATCACGCAGTGTCTGAACCTTTACCTTATTCTGAGCAAGTACACACTGGCTAGACAAGGCACTGTCTACATGGCCTTCATGGACTTGTCGTCCGCATTTGACTGTGTAGACAGAAGCCTACTATGGGCCACCTTGCTGAGAATGGGCGTAGAGAGGGATCTAATTAACTTCCTTGCTGATTTACATATAGACACTAGGGCGAATGTCCGCTACTCCCAAGACCTTAAGGTAACGGACGAATTCAAAATTAATCGGGGTGTCCGCCAGGGATGCATTTTGGCCCCATTTTTATTTAACTTATATATTAATGAACTGGAGGAATCACTCTTAGGGGTAGAAGCAGATTACCCCTTTGTTGAGCGCAAAGGGGTACCTGTCCTACTTTACGCCGACGATGCTGTTCTTATTTCGAGAACAGCGAACGGCCTCCAGAAACTTTTAAACTCCTTCCACAAATTCATGGAGCTACGTGGTTTAAGTATTAACAACTCCAAGTCTTTCGTTATGAAAGCAGGTAAGGGCATCCTAAAGCCTGGTCACTTTAGTTTAAATGGGGAAAAAATCCCCTCAACCAACTCCTTCTCTTACCTCGGAGTTCTGATAGATCAAAAGTTATCTTGGGGGCCAGCAATCTCCAAAAAGAAGGGTGAGATAACCCGGGTAAATGCGGCCATCCTAGGTTTCTCCAAAAAGATTGGCAATTGCCCGCTGGCTGCGCTGCTTAAACTGTACCAGGCAAAAAGCGTTGCTACTGCCTGTTATGGGAGCGAGCTCTGGGGCTACCGTAAGGTTAATGACCTAGAGGTCGCAGAAAACAACTTCCTAAAAAAGATCTTAAGATTGCCCAGGGGTATTGGGAATTTTTCAGTACATGAGGAGCTGGGGGTCCCCTTTCTGGGTGACAGAATAGCAATAAGCCCAGTTTTATGCTGGCTGAAATGTTGGCTAAACAGCGAAATTCCATTAACACATGCCCTACTAAAAGAAATTTTACAGCTAGACGGGAGATTCAAGGTACCGTGGGTAAAGTTTATAAAGGACAGTTTAACGGCTATAGGCCGGTGTGATTTGTTTCATGACCCAATAACAATCAGAAAACAAGATGTGAACCTGGTCAAGAATGCCATAACCCTGTTAAGATGCACTGATAGGGAAGCTGTCGAGACTCAGAAGGTCAGTGTCAGGAAACATCTATTGCTAAAAACATGCTTGCAAATAGAACCTTTTCTGACATGGCCTATGTCCAGTTATGAACGGTTCCTTTTAATACGGTTCCGTTTTGACCTTTATCACCTCTTACTGGCATTCCCAAGTGGTGCTCAGCGGGGCGAAGTGTTGCCAGCTTGTGGCTGCGACGGGAAGTCTCCTCAAGATCTGGCACACTTCCTTTTTAACTGCCCATACTATGATACTCCACGGAATCTTTACCTTAAACCATGCCTTAAAAAATTGAGCTTCACACAAATCAAACCTGCACTTTATTATCTACAACTACTGAATATTGACTGTACCTTGTTTATTTGTAATTTTTTAAAAAAAGCCATCTGCTTTAGGAAAAGCATGGATGGCTAATCATGATGTGAAAATGCGTGTTGGTTTTTAAATTTACAGTTATTTATATTTTTAATTATATACTTCCCTGCTTCATTGCCTGTCATATTGTACTGTTTACTGTGTCTTTAATTGCCTTTGATAATGAATTGTAACTGTTTTAATTATGTGATTTTAAAAATGAACTTTTATGATTGTAAAACCTACAATCGAATAAAGATATTGAATTGTTGAAATGGTAAAACTGTCGTATCTCGTGCTGGGGGGACTGTTGAGTTGTCTTATTTCTAACGGTTGTGCTATAAATTGCTTTCGAGGCCGGCCAGGTGGTTGTAGGCCCGTATATGTATGCTATTGATGCACAATAAAGGTTTTCAAAAATTAAAAAAAAAAATATATATATATATATATATATATATAACAAATTTACAATGACTAAAGAACTTCCAGGCGGGGTCTGAGAAGGAAGGAATTAGTTCTGAAAGTGTCTTTGGAATAGAAGAGATTTGAGGTCCGCTTTGAAGATCTGGATAGTGGTGATGGCACGGAGCAAAGGAGGAAGTGAGTTCCAGATTCTCACCGCATTACCTGAGAACGATTAAGCCATCAATTTTTCCCTTTTGAAGGAGGGGGGCTCAAGCTGGAACTTTTCTGCATTCTGAGAAGGTCTTGAGCCTCCAGACAATTTCAGTTTATTCGCCAGATAGCGAGGGGAGGAAGAGTGCAAAGCTTTGTGGGTGATGCACTCTGTATTGTAAATAGCTCTAGCCTCGATGGGAAGCCATCGGAGAGAAGACAGGATAGGAGTGATGTGGTCACTTTGTTTGGACCCTGAAATGAAGCGAGCTTCTGAATGGAGGACGGAATTGAGGGGGATTTGGGAAGGCCAATCAGAAGAGAATTACAATATTCCAGTCTAGAGAGAACTAGCGATTGGACCAAGGTTTTTAGGTCTTTCTCCGGGAAGAACCGACGAATCCCCCATAGAAGGCGCAGCTGATAACGTGCGCTCTTGGCAATGGAGTTGATGTGTGAGATTAGGTTGAGTCTTTTATCAAGTATGACACCTAGGGATTTAGCGCAGTCGACAATGATGAGTCTACTATTGAGTAAATTCAACTGATCCATCCAGGATTGAACAGGAGGCGGGGAGAGAGAGGTAGATAGGAGGAGGAATTCTGTTTTGGAGGGATTGAGAATGAGTTGGTGAACTAACATCCAGTTGTGAATAGAGTTGAGAGTAGAGTTGAGTAGTGAGAGATCTTGTGAGGAAGATACCTTGAGGTAGATTTGTGTGTCATCTGCATAGAGATGTAGAGGATTCCTAATTTGCTTAAGAGGTCCCCAAATGGTTCCAGAAAGAGATTAAGCAGAGTGGGAGCAAGGATATAACTTTGAGGGACGCCTTGACCAACCACCAGTGGAGACGAGAAAAGTTGCCAAGTAAGTCAGAAACTAGTCTTAACAAATGTTCTTCCATTTTTCCAAGTCAGAGCGTCTCTCTTGTGATCGCTGACAGCTAAGTCACTCTCCTTGTGTAACACCAGCTGCCATTGTTCGATTGTGTGATGTCACCAGTGTCACCACTATTTATTTCAGGGTATGATAGGTTAGTGACATGAAGCGTGTAATGGTAATGGACGGAAAGCTCACACCCACCCTGTCGTACCCACGTTTTAGTACGTGACGTCACAATGGGATTCTCCTGCGTCTTCACTATCCTATCTGGGTGCATTTAACGTCACAGTGAAACGCTCCAGTAAGAATGTTTGATTGTGCGATGTCATAATAGCCAAGAAGATCTAAAAGCCTTTCTGTCCTATTAAAATGTTTGACTATGTGACGTCACTACTTAATCTCCTGCATCTTTAGTATACTGTCTGAGTATTTGTGATGTCACAGTGAAACGCTTCCCTGCTTTCACTATCCTGACTGTGTACACGTGATGTCACACTGAACGCCAATCCTCCCCCTCCCACGTCTTCCCTATCCTGACTGAGTGCTTGATTGTGCAATGTCATGATACACTAGAGAACAATCCTTCATGGCCTATCAGAATGTTTGAGTGTGTGATGTCACAATCGAATCCTCCAGCTTCTTCACTATGTTATCTGATTGCTTATATGAACCGCTCCTGTGCCTTCGCTATCTTGGCTGTGTTTATGTGACGTCACAATGAGGTGAAGTCTCCTCACAACATCTTGAGCGTGTGACGCCATACGTAAGCTGACAGAGAAGGGACTTGTTTGAATCCTATTTTCCAATCAGAATTTTTGAATGTGTGACTTCATGACGGAATGGGAGGCTTCTCTGGCTTCACTGTTCACTTAAAAGGTTTAGCTGTGTGAGCTCATAATGCTTGAGGCGGGAATGGGGATAATTACCCCTTTCATAGCCATCAGGATGCTTGATACTGCGACATCACAATAAATGGGTGGCCCCCTTGCCTTCACTGACCTAATACAGCGTTGAATTATTTAATGTTGGGAGCATCACTGTAGGTGTTATCAGTAGCAGAGAGTCCTTCTAGCCCCCCCCCCATTCCATGTGAAGCTCCCCTGACACGGAATCTGTAATCAATGTTTACAATGTGCTCATTTTCCTGCTGGTCCTAGAAAGAATTCCGTGTGTTGTGTATCATCTTTGTGGTGCTGCGCACTTTCAGAGATATGTAAATAGATGATTTTCTGTCTAAATTACTGTAAAAAATGGTAACAATAGAAAACTGTGAGCCTAATTAAAATGCTATTTCGAGTGAAACCTTGGATCATAAGAACAACATATATTTACTTGTTTTTCTACAATATTGGTGGTCTCTGGTACCCTGCTGATGGAAAATCACCGAGAAGATTTTATACTTTTTAAATGTGCCATTTTGTAAAATTTTGTATTTTATTTTAAAAGTTTTATATAGCGCTAGCTTGACCCGTAGGTATCAGATCGCTACACATACACACCGTAAAAACAGAAGGAAATGTCATTACATAGTAGGAAGGCAGTATGGAAGCAAAACAGAGATAAAAAAAAAGTGCAACATGAAAAATAGGTGAACAGCAGGGGAGGGAGAGAAAAAAAACGAAGGTAGCTAACACAGTCCGGTCACCAACTATCCTTGCATGTCAAGCGAGAGTGGAGTCAGCTAAGCAACGGTTTGTTTGGATTCTAATTTCTGGTTTGTTCGCCGAATAAAACTAAAAATAAAACGAATAAAACTAAAAATAAAACGGTTTATTGGAACGGTAAATATTGAAAAAATTGATAAGTGTATAAGATGAAACCGAGTGCGAACAAAGTTACCGCCAGATTCCAAGACCTGGCCCTCATATTAGCCAAGCAGGAAATCAGCAGCAGATGCAAGGCACCGGATGGCTAGAACGTTGGGCGGACTGCGAGAGTGTATGTGTATCACACCAAAACCAATTTAATATGTTTTTTTTAAAAAAAGGAAACCGGGTTCGAACATTAAAAATACGCAGGTCACGGGGGACCTGAGCGGTGATGCTAACCACATCCTCCTAGTCACCCCGCCCACTGGGCATATGAGAGTGAGGGGGCGCTTTACTTGCAGGGCACCATCTACTGGCCCCAGAAGACACCATGTGTATGAGGGCAGAGGGGCTGTGCCACACCAGCAATGGCCTGTGATTGGTTGGCACTGCTGCCAGACCAGTACCTTCTAAATGGGACGTGGTTTATCTATATTTGCACAGTTCATAAGAATCATTGCAATTGAAGGATAAAAGCAAACAGCACTGGTAATATTACATTTTCGAACAATCATGTGACCGTAGTCAGAAAAAGTTAAAAGACCGGGATAAAATCGAGGTTGGAACCATCTATAAGGTTATTTTTGAGCAGCTACAGTTAAAGTGCATAGATGGATTTTAGTCCAAACAGAGCGGCCCGAGAGCGTCTCAGGAAATTAGCACCCGAACAAAGGAAGTGAAGGGCACATTGTGCCACCCAACTTGGCTCATGCATCAGAATCTAAGGAGAGAACCCCGTTCCGCCCCGCCCCCACAAACAACCAGCGGGGCCATTTAATAACTGACTCAGAACCTTTCACTTTCACACAGACCTGCGTCTAAAAACGTCTCATCAGCGTGCACGTCCCGAAACCGGAAGTTCGGGACTGCAGAAGCGCGGTGGCTGCAGAAGTCAGGAGGGGCGACTGAGGACGTCGATGGGTGAGTGGGGCTTACTTGTAGGGGGGGGGGGGGGGCGGGTGTGTGTACGTGCGTGTCTGTGTGTGTTCAGGGGGGCTGCGTGCGTGATTGAGAGAGGCGCTGTGTGAATGTGGGACAGACAGGAGATGTGCACGGCGCCGGGAGGCTGGGCATGCGCGTCCACGATGTTAAATCTGCGCGCGAAGCCCGGTTAGGTAAGAGAGGGGAGGGGAGAGGGGGTTGCCTGTATGTGTCTGCCTGCGTCTGGGTGCCTGCGTGTGTGTGTGTCTGTGTGTGTGTAAGTAAGTGCGTGTGTGCGCGCGTGTGTGTCTGTGTACATGCATGCCCGTTAGGCTGACTTGCTGGGAGTATGGAAGGGAAGTGCACGGCGCGGGACGGAACATGCGCGTTCGCGCACCCAAATCTGGAAGAAACGCTCGTAACACCCTTTTGTCCCTCATTCCCCCGAGTCCGACAACTAAAAGGCTCCAGCTGGACGCAACCTTCGGATGCAGTACCAGCGAGCCCTAAAAAGCTGAGGGTATTCATAAATAACGGTGTTTTGTAGAGGATTTTAACACTTCATCTTGACATGTTTGTAGAGCCCTGTGCCAACGAAAGGCTGCAGGGCAGTCTTCCTTGAGAGATGCTGGGCACTGTATTCATCTGTAACCAGAAGCGTGGGCATTGTGCCCTTGACCACTGTTTGAAATGTGAAATTCGGCAATAATTAGGGTTCAGTAGCCTTCGGCAGGGGTGGATTGGCAAGGCGGGCATTCGGGCATGGGCCGAAGGGCCGATGCCTCAGTGCCCTCTGTGGGCCGTTTTTTTTCTCCCCTGTCCCAGTCCACAGAGAGTGGACTAGGAAAGGGGAGAAAAAAAACGGCCTACAGAGTGCACGGAGACAGAGGCACAGAAAATGAAAGCAGCCTCGCTGTGCGGCCAGACAGCGATTGTCAGCTGTGGCCTCTCCTTTACCCCTACCCTGCCAAGCAATCAAGCTGAGGCTGGGCAGGGGTGATTGTTTGCAATAATCTGCCTCCCTGGGGGCCAGGTGTTTCTCAGGCCTTTGAGCCATTTGCACCTCGGCCCCCTGGCACCCATGCAGCCCAGAAACGGTGTTAGTCTTAACACCTTGCCCACAGCCCTTCACATTGAGGGCATAGTGGCCGAGGAAGAATGGGTCTTGCAGTGGGGGCCTGGTGATGTTTGGAATTTTTTTGTTTTATTTATTTACTTATGCGATTTTATATAGCACGGACTTTACCCGAAGGTGTCAGAGCGCTTCACACTAGGAACAGCAATAATACATGAGGAGAAAATTATAAGTGGACAAATTGCAAAAGCAAACGTTACGTTACATGAATCAAAAGTGACAATAGTGAGCAACCAAAATACAAGAGGAGCAAAAGATGCATTACAGGAGGATAAAGTGATATGTGTGCAGGTTACAAAAGCGTACAAAATACAAGTAGAGGTATAATACTGCAATTAATGGCAGACACTCCAACACAAGAACAAACGTTACGTAGGCAATGGTGGCACTTGTGCAAGTATCTGAAGCAAACAAAAGTGAGAGGTAGAAAACAGTGCGTTACAAGAGAAAAGTGACGTGTGCAAGTTACAAAAGGGTACCATAGACAGGTACAAGGGTAATACTACAGTAAATGGTAAATACTCAAACTGCCAGAACACACTGGGAAGGCACTTCCCATGCACCAGCTTCACCTCAGCCTCCCCCCTGGCTACCTGGCTACCTTGGATGACCCAGAAAGCTGTGTTTTGTGCTCCCCTGCCAGGACATTTTCCCGAGGCCTGGACGGTTGATTAATTTACTAATTGCAGGGGCCTTACTTCTGTTCATGTGCTCCTGAGCTGAAGGTCTGGGGAGGGCTAAGTAGGTTCGTAATAGCAGGGGCTTTGCTGCTTTCAGGTGCTCCTGTGCTGGAGGGTGTAGTATTGTGGGATGCAGTCTAGTGGTTGCAGGGTGGAGTCAGAGGGAGGAGCAGGAACAGGAGGAGCCGGGGACAGGAACCAGGGAACAGTTAGGGTAGGGACAGGGACATATGCAGATGTATGAATAAAGAGCTCCTAGATATACAAGTCGGTGTCCGTGTGTGATTGATATAGGACACGACAGCTGGCGACGAGGGTGGGATGGGCATGACCATAGCCCACGGACCCCCCAAGAGAGCCCTGTCCCCAGGCAGCCTCGAGGAGAAGAAACGCTGCCTAAAGGAGACGAAGTTGCTGCCTGAGGCAAGGAACCAGCAGCAGGTGACCCTGTTTCCCCCAACAGGTGAGAGGGATCTAAGAGGGAGCCGAGACACTGAGCGTTAAAACGCTCGAAGAAGAAGAGACCCCTTCGCGCCAAAAAGCGCCTCACGCTGGAAGCGTGTGCCCCGGGCGAAGAGCCCGTGTGCAGGAATCGGGAGCCCACTCCGACCCTGTGGAGTGCCCAGAGAGGTAAAAGAAGTGCCCCAGAGTTGTGGAAGGCGTCCTTAACGTGCCGACAGCAAGCGCTGCTGAGAGCGCTGCATTTCGAGACCGGGCGCCATCGGACGTTAGAAAACCTCACGCCTAATGCGTGAGGTCCGGCAGGTCACTGGCGAAAGAGAGAGCGGGAATTCAAGAATCGAGTTGGGAGCCCAACCCGATCTGGTGACTGTGGTGGCCAAGAGACACATAAATCAAGGGGTGGATCGCCCCACGAAGGCCTGCTGTCGCATGCTGCTGAGCGCGCAATGACTGGAGCCTGGACTCCGATGTCGGAGAATCTCACGCCGGATGCGTGAGGATTGACCTGTCGCCGCCGAGGACTCTGCAAGGGAAGGCGGGAGCTCACCCCAACCTCACCTGACAGCAGTGGTGACCAGAGGGAGTCGAATTGGAAAGATCCTGCTCCTGGAAATGACTGCCGGTGAGTCCCGAGTGAAGAGGAGGGCTGAATGAAGAGAAAGAAAGTAGTGCCTGCAGATAACCACGGCGGCCATCTTTGAGTCAGGCAACTGTTGGGACATCCTCCCTGTGCAAACTGTAGGCGGCCATCTTTAAGTCAGGCGAGCAGTGGGAATAAGCATTGGTAAAGGAAAAATAAACAAACATTGGCAAAGACCAAACAATCATTGGCAAGGGCAAGAGGCATACAAACAAGCATTGGCGAATGCAAGTGAAGAGTAAACAAACATTGGCAACCGTAAGTGAAGCAAGCATTGGTGACTGTAACAAAACAAACATTGACGCATGCAAACAAGCATTGGCGAATGCAAGTGGAAAATAAACAAACATTGGCAACTGTAAGTGAAGCAAGCATTGGTGACTGCAACAAAACAAACACTGACGCATGCAAACAGGCGTTGGCGAATGCAAGTGAAGAATAACAAAGCGCTGAAAAGACGACAAACAAGCCCATGCAAATGCAAGAAGCAATCTAAGAAGACAAACATTGATGCATGCAAATCAACAAGCATTGGTACATGCAAAGACAAAGTACTGGCTAAGAGTAAACAAGCATTGGTACATGCAAATAAACAAGCAGTGATACATGCAACTAGACAAACATCGATACGTGCAAATCAACAAGCACTGGTACGTACAAAGGAACGAGCATTGATCCCTGCAGAGAGACACAAGCATCGATACACGCAAACCAACAAGCATTGGATAAATCGCAGCCAAGAAAGAAAACAAGTATTGCTGAAAACCAAACAAGCACTGGTGAACATAACAGAATCAAGCATCAGCAAAAAACCAAGCGAGCACTGGCGAAGGCCAAACAAGCATTGCTAACGTCCCAACGCATGACCAGACCACAGGCTTCGACCAAATACAGATCAATTACGAAGACGAGAAGACAAGTGAACAGCCGGTGCTCTGCGAGCATGATTCATCAAAATCCTACGCTTATGGCGGGGGAAGAAATCGCACAACAGTTCAATCCCTGTTTTGAAGCACCACCCCCAGGGATGCAGACGGATACTTGGAGTTTGTGTCTCAAACGGAACCAATGGCTGGCCACATTGAGTGACTTCCTGGATGCCAATGGAGAACAAAGAGAGAGGAAGTGTCTAATGCTGCTCCTCCATTTGGTGGGTCCAGAGGGCCGATGCCCAATCGAAACATTTTCCGAAGAAGACACAGACATCTATAAAAGACTCCAAGAGAAGCTATGTGCCCGTCTCTCCGCACAAACGGAAGTGGATCGAGAGCGCATCGCTTTCAACACAGCTCGGCAGGAACCAGGTGAACCACTGCCAACCTTCATCACTCGGTTAAAAAACCTGGTACAAGGCTGCCACTTCAACACCTTCACGAATGAGGACGCAGTCCGACTCCGGATAATTGAAGGCTGCGCAAGCCCCGACACGAAACTCAAGATCTTGCGAGGAAAGTGGTCACTGGAAGAAATCATCAGGAAGGCTGAAATTGGACTGCACGTCAATGTAAGAGACAAATCAAAGGCCCCGAATCTGAAAGCAAATTATCAAGACGCCCGGACAGATAACCCTCAGAAAACAAACAGAACTGAAAGGAGAGAGAGGGAAGACAGACCAGCAAAAAGACCACGGGAAAGACACAGTGACAAAGAAAATAACACGGATCACTCAGAGTCGGATTACTCAGCATCCGACTACTCAAGGTCAACCAAGGACTGCTCGGAGTCAGATGACCCAGAGTCAACCATCCAAAAGACAATTCCAAAAAGTTACTCACCCCCCAGGAGTTCCTCAAAGAGTCATTCAAAGAAGGAAGAAAGAGCATCAAGTGGGACAGATCGCACTCCTGGACAAGAAGGCATCCCACACAGCAAGTGGGAGAGAAAGACTAACCATAGAAGAAAGGGTCGCACTGGTCAACACCGAAAGTCGGCGCAGGGACATCAGTCGACAAGCAGTGAAGACGAGTCCAAGGAAACATCTGGCCGGAGAACACATAAACCCCAAGTCAGAGGTGTTGGAACATCAAGCAATTGGGAAGGAGAACCAGATAACACAAGATGGACTGGTCCCTCACAACAACAACAACCAGCAAGAAAAGATCCATGCCTTCATGGGCCCCAAAGCATCCATGGGCCTCACGAAAACGACGAAACAGAGCGTAGATGGGTAACATCAGACGAGAAGGACGAAGAGGCGAAAGCTTGGGATCAAGGAACAAGCACGGAATCTTCAAACAATCTCCCAAATGAGACAGAGTTGAAGATATTCCAACAAAGACACATGGAGAAGCTTTTCAAACACAATTCCGAAGGGGAAAGCAGCTCGTCACGGACTACCAGGTTCCGAAGACCACCTAGTAGGACATTCCCAAATGAACACTCACAGAGGGAACTGACGGAACACCCCTCTGATTCAGAAAGCACGTCGGTCCGATCTTTTGAGTCGGCAGAGTCATGGTCCCGACAACGACCACGTGCAACATTCTTAAAGAAACATTCTCAGAGGGAAGTGAGGGAGAACTCCTCTGATTCGGACAGCATTTTGGTCCGATCCTTTGAGTCGACAGAGTCGTGGCCCCGACACCGGCCATGGCGCCAAGCACCTGAACACATCAGCAAACCAAGGGACACTCCTCACGTCGAGAGCGAAGTGTCCCACACCAATGTCAATGCACACTCGATCACTCCACCAGACAACCTGTTGCATCGAGCACAGGTGCATCGTGACACCAATACCACACCATCACCCCGGGTAGGGGCAGCAAGGTTGACTCGAAGGCCCTGGTCCTGGTCCTATAAAACGGAGGTCGGCCTCGTGGCCAATAGCACCCAAATAAAAATGGACCAACCAGTCAATCAGCAAAAGAAGCCAGACACGTCAGGAGAACTAAGCCATCATCGGAGGAGAACAAGACACGCCAACCTTCAGCTGACCCCAGGGTCTGCCTGTTACACGCGCGAGCAGGCGTGGGAGAGGCAACCCGAGACAGCAAATCAATCTCCAAACCATACCAAACTGACCTCCGCCGTTCATACCTCACCGGCCGGCACCCCAGACTCGAAACAGGAAGACAGTGTTGTTCTTGACCTGACGAAGCAAACGGCAGTAAAAATAAATGCAGTGAATGAATTACTGAACCAAGCCAAGACAGTCTCGTCCGATAGCACCATACTGTCTGGCATACATGACCTGGAACCGGAGGACAGCGTTGTCTTCAACCGGACAAGACAAACGGAGGCCAAAGTGGATGTGGGTGCTCGGAAGAGGACCAGAACACTATCCACCCACGAAAGGGATCGAGCACCTGAACCAACAGTAGTTACACCACTGGAAAGAGACATGCTGACTGCGGAATGTGAGAGCAAACAGTCCACACGTAACGTGATCAAGGATGCCCTGATCAAGACAACAGAAAGATTGACCAAAGTCAAGCCCACCGTGGATTCAACACTACTGAGGCTTGAAGAACAGGCTGTCCGCCAACCTGTGTGGCGGATTGAAGAACTGCGAACACTGGGGACATTAAGCTCATTTTGTTAAGAAAGGGGGAGATGTAGTATTGTGGGATGCAGTCTAGTGGTTGCAGGGTGGAGTCAGAGGGAGGAGCAGGAACAGGAGGAGCCGGAACAGGAGGAGCCGGGGACAGGAACCAGGGAACAGTTAGGGTAGGGACAGGGACATATGCAGATGTATGAATAAAGAGCTCCTAGATATACAAGTCGGTGTCCGTGTGTGATTGATATAGGACACGACAGAGGGCTGGAATAATTTTGTGACAAAAAGGGGCCTTGCTATTTTTTTTAGTTGCTCAGCATGTAGGCCAGTGTCACCTTGGCCCTGTGTCCTGTGCAAGAACAGTATCCTCCCACTTTCATTCCTTGTCTGTGCAAATGGTGTTTCATGAAAGGGCACGCCCCTTGAATGTGGGCCACGCCCCTTAAATGTGGGCCACGCCCCTTAAATGTGGACCACTTTTTTCGTCAGTGCCCGGGCCGAATTGTGATCCCAATCCGACCCTGGCCTTCGGTTAGGGTGACCAACCGTCCGTAAATTTCACGGACAGTCCGTAATTTTCACCTTCTGTCCGTTGTCCGTGACAATATCTTTAACGGACGCCATTTGTCCGTAATTTTGCTGATTTTGGATGACAGACGATAATTTAGTGGCTTTTACCCTTCAATAATTGCCCAAGACGTTTTGTGGAGAACGTAGGATTGGCTTGAAAGCCTTCAGCCAATCCTAGTGCTCCAGGCTCCACTTCATGACTGTTTTCATTGGCACGGATGCTTCCGGGCCAATTAGAACAGCTTTAGGGCACCAGCCTTACATTACTTTAGTAGGAGCAGAAGCAAGCTTTCGGTTTTGCTTTTAGGGTCCGACTCCTGCATTTTTGCAAGATTTACATTGTTTGCCAGGCCTGCAGACTCTCTCAGCACCTGGTTTCCAGACCACAGAGTCAGACATCATCTAGATTTTTTTTCTCCATTGTGGCGGGCACCATACAGGTGAGAGCATAACTTTAGCATTGCTCTCGTGCTTCTTAGTCCTATCCCCTCCCCGTTCGCCCCCCCACAACATAATAATTGTCTGTTTATGACGCTGCTGGCCGCCTTTCTAATATGTTGTTCACACCCTTGGAGTCTAGAGGTCCCGTTCTGCTATTGCTTACATATTTCCTTTAAGTTACACTTCGCCCGACCTCTGTACCACGCCGTCATAGACAAAACAAAGCCCTGCTGCAGCTCTGGGAACCGCAATAATGGAAAGGTCAGTAAAAAATAATCGTCTCAAAGAGCAGCACTGTGCATTTGTTTAAAGGTATATTTGTCGCCCTTTGACCAATTATTTACCTCTAATGAAATTATTACCGGCATTGAGTTATATCTTGCACCTAATGAGTGGGAGTGGTGTAAATTGGTAACCACTTTTTAGGTCTGTAAAGGAGAAGGAATATTGGTGAAAGCTACAGTGAAAGGCGTCCTCACTTCGCACAGCAATGTATAGGTTATTAGAAATCCTGGTAACAGGAATACATTATGAAAAAATTAAACTTGAAAGGAAAAAGATATTGAGAGCTGGCTTTAATTAATTTCAAGTGTCAAACAATGGAATGTTATTCATAAATACCCTTAAAGCCTACAAATGCTACACATGAGCAAACTGAAAACCTGGCATTTATGAACATGTCTGTTAACCAGCGCACCCACCCCCTACCTAAAACAACTTACTGAAACTACAGCAAATGATTTAACTGGCTGGTGAGATGTAGTTTCTCGGGCAGGGAGAGACACACAGCAGAGTAAATCACAGTGCTCTCTCAGGTGGCATTAAACAACATCCTGTTGCTTCCTCCAGTGGCGATTGCTCCGACCAACGGCCATCACCAGTCAACCTGGTGTACTCAATATTAATATCTCACAATACTCATAGTGTGGCTGAAATCTTCTGAGCAGCTGGGAAGCCTGCCTGCCCTCTGTTGATGAGCACTGCAGTCACACAATTTGTGTAATGTTAGTGTCCTTCCATTTCTAGTGCTTTACAGTAGTTTTAAGATATTCTTATAGTATTTTGTTGCTCAGTGGGGAGTCATTTCAAATATTTGTATTTTTCCTTCTTCTTTATTGCTTTTTTTTGCTCGCGAGAAAGGGTCACTCAGTCGTTGAAATGTCACTCATAATTACACTGAAGCTATGAAAATGTCACAGATAGCAATCTGAAACCTTGGCAGCTATGGTCATGGGCTTTGTTGCCCTATGCAAAGAACTTCTCAAACGGTCAGTAAATTTAAAAAAATGTGCTTTTTATCATTCTTTTACATGATTGTGCGTTTATTTCCAGTTCATCGAAGTTTGTCTGCTGTTTTCGCCGTTTCCCCTAGTGTACCTGTTCCTACGCTCTCTCTAGCTTTCTCTCGCCCTTCCCCCTTCAAACTACTCCTCACTCTTTAGATAAGAGGAATGCTTGTTAACGAGGTAAGGCAATACTGGCCTGAACGTAATGAGTTCAGTCACTGACTTCCCCAATTACAAGGAGTCACGAGTTATTGGGTCCAAAATCAGAGGAATCATGCTTGATATGGAATTACCAAGTTCAATTTTACATGTGTGTCCCGATTCGAGGTCTTGTGCCTACACATTCAACAGAAAGACATTTGTTTTTACCATTTGCATTTCTGCACCCAGTAAAGCTGGAATATCTGGAGAACAATATCCCATCTAACATGAAATGGGCCCCTTAGTCTTCCTGGGAGCAGGAGCAAAATATCTTATCAAGATCACAGCATGTTATTCAGTACATGTTGTTTATGATTCAAGAAAACTCAATGGTTTTTTTCGCATCTAAAGGTGAAGATGTTCAGCCTAGCTGTGAATAAATGTTGCTTGCTCATCCTGCCTTGGTTTGTCCTTTATCAGCTATTGAGCGGATGATAGTTTCTCTGGTTTTAAAAACAATATTTGAAAAAACCTGTTTTAGTGGGCACCACTCAGCTCTAGTAAAATTCCCTGCCACTTGGATGTGTTGGGCGAAAATATTTGATGCAGTTTTGCAGATGTGTAACTGAAGGAGTCTCAACTGACTTTCTTACCTGTTCTATCACTTTTTTACCTATTTCACCTGTCTTCCACCTCTCTTATAAACCCTTGTCTGTCTTTTTCGCACCAGTCTTATTTCAGGTCCATACCTCTCACCTTTCCTCCTTCCTGCCTCTCCCACAGCTGCTTTATCTAACCTGTATCTTTTTATCACTAGTTTCTCTTTTTCTCTCACTATAAACGACATAACCTGTCTGTCACTTTATTACCACACTCTCAATTGTCTCCTTCTTTAATCTGATCTTTCTCACCTGTCTACCACCCCACCCTTTCAGCGGTCTTTATAACCTCTCTTTATCGCACCTCTCTCACATCTGTCTCTCCTCTTCCTTTCTCTCTTCGGCATCTGCCTCTATGTAGAACGAAAACTCTCAAACTGTCACCCATATCGCCACTTTTCCTCTCTCTCTGATTCTTGGCTGTCTCTGCCACCTGTCTATGTTCATATCACCTATTTATGTCACCTGCCTCATTCTTTTTCAAGTCTATATTTCACTGACACTGTCACCCTTCTCTTATGTATTTAATCCCTCTCTCTATCACACCCTATCTTTCAGTATCTCAACTTTTTCTCTTTAGTATCCTCTTCATGCTCTTCCGTCTGTAATTTTCCCCTCATAGTTTTTCTCATTTACCCATTTCTACCCCTCTGCCGTACTTCTTATTTCTTTCTCGCTTCACATGCTCTGGGGTTGGAGGAGTGACAGAGACTACCTTTTAGTAGGGTTGGTTCCACTTTCAGAAATAAATCATTGCTTTGCAATTGTGTAGCTTAGCTAACAACCAGCTCCTGGTTAGAGCTTTCATGACTTTACTTTCAAATGATGTAGGTGAGAGGTACAGAAAGTAAACAGGGCCCATTAGAGCTTTGCAACATTCCTGTTTCCGACCCCAGCCTTGCTCTGCTGAGACCAGGGGGCCACTGTTGCACCCATAAATGATGCCCATGACAAAATCTTGAAAGTTCATGAACACTCCTGCGGGAAATTCTCTGTCAATGGATTTGCACTACAAGTTTCCAAGTACTGTGGGTGGGAGTGCTGAGCTCATGGCTATTTTCTTCAACAACATCACTGTTTTATCATTTAGGCTGAATGCAAGTGAAATAAGGTTGTGTTTCTGGTTGAAAACTGTGGGCAAAGACCGTCAGAACTCCCCGGGAGGTGGCCACCCACAGAAAAATGACAGTCCCACAGAACTTCTGATGAATACTTATTTTCCGTTCTCCACTATCTGATCTCATCAAGTGCACATATGTGAAGACCAGAGTACAGTAGAGCCAGACAACAGTTCTTAAGAATGGACAGTCTTTTAAGCTTGCACAAACGAGATCCTTCAGGGCTGTGTGGTCGGTATTCATGTCCTTTTAGTGCCCTAACTGTAATATACCATTGCCAGACCTCCTTCGTAGGGTCTGTATAAGTACCATATGTCCCAAATTTTTGTCCTGAATTTTGACCTCCCGTCCTGAATTTTTGTCCTGAATTTTGACCGGTTGTCCTGAATTTTTACACTCACTGTCCTGAATTTACAACCATGCCAGTTGGTCACCCTACCTTCGGTCCCCGGTACCACTGCACTGCTTGCACCAATGAAAGCCACGTCCCTACCTGTAACATGTTCTATATTCCAGTTTGGCAATTTATGGTTTCTGATTTTCATGGGGACCCCAACCACGTTCACAATCTTTACCCTTCACTTGACGATGTCTGCACTGGGGTCAGTCAGACATGGTGCAGCGCCCTGGACTGGCCCATACAGTGTATCTTCACCTGAACAAACACTGCTGACATTAACCTCTTCCCGTCGTTAAATAATTCATTTTGACAGATGAAAAAAGGTAAACAGAACGTTGAATTCTGTATTTAAATTGTTCTCCTTCCTCGGTCTTTGAAACATGTATCCGTTTGTATTTTGGCTGTATGTTCTCTAGTTATGGACATGTATGTAAAAGTTGTATCAGATCACTTGTATTAAGTATTTATGTTTGTATAGCACATGCAGGAGTGTCATGAAGGCATCTGAGACGCTGGAGTGCCCAACCCTTTACGAGCCCCCGAGGAGAGGGGGGGGGGGTCCCTGCGGTGCACAGGGGCTACAACCCTTCGGGGGACCCCATTCAATGAATATCTGTGAGGTATGGGTGACTCCGGGATTCCTCACCACCTTCTGTGTGGGGAGAATAGGGGTAAGGGGGGGAGAAGATATGAGAGAAAAAAGAGAAAACCGTGGAGTGCACAATACTCAAAGTCATGTATAGAAATTGTAAATGTGACAGGAACGTCTTCGGCCGGAGTTTGGTGTAAGTCGTGTTATGTGCTATGCAGGGAAAATACCACAGAGAGCAAAGGTAACGCCACTCTAAATTACTGTCTAGAAACGCCTGAATTGTGTTTTTTCACACTGGCTCTCTTGTCGTTGACGGCATAGCAGAGTAGGAACCATGGCAAATTAGGTGCATTTGCCCTGTTTGCCCCGTGTAGTGACCTGACAAGTAGGGACTGAGGACACTAGGACCCTGTGACACGACACCCCGGGGCACCTTAAAATAGGTGCGCGGGGGCAGACAGGGAGTGTCCTCTATTACATTGAATGCACCGCCCCCAGGGCAGCTGCAAACTCGTCCTGCCCTGGGGGAAGCGCATTCAAGTTAAAAACGGAGCGGCTTTGAAGCTGCCGCTCCATGTTTGACCGAGCAGGTGGCAACTAGCCTGTACTATTAAAGGGGAGTAGAGATCCCTCTGCAGGCGGGTCCAATGAGTGACTGCATCCAATGAGGGTCCAATGAGTGACTGCATCCAATGAGGGTCCAATGAGTGACTGCATCCAATGAGGGTCCAATGAGTGACTGCACCAGCCTACAAGGAGATATCTGGGGAGGTAGATAGGACGCCACTTTGCCTTTGCACCCGTGTCTATAATATGGCACAGGCACAAAAATAAAAGAATTTGCTCATTTGCATTGGACCACGCCCCCATGCAAATAAGAGCACGCCCTCTTGAGAATGCGCTGGCAATGGATGTGCACCAGCGTCCAGCGCTTTCAATTTTACAGAAAGGGCCCCACAATCCTCTGCGGCCCCTTCTTTAATACCAAAGTACTCCAGGACAGGCAAAGATGGGTGACGCCCCCGGGGCATTTCTCTAATACAGCCCCTGGTTACTGATGTGACTGGTGATCTCCCCAAAGGCATAGGAGAGCGTCTAGCCACAGCAGAGGCGAAACCCCCTTATTTTAGGGATTAGTACGGCTGGTTCCGTGGTTAAAACGTTTCCCTTACCAGGCCACACCAACAAAATAAAGCTGACTCCTAGCATTATAACAATATCGACGATTTACGAAAGGCGCTGCGGAGACCTAAGGGTCTCATTGAACATTAAGTAAAGAGGTTTCATTAGTCAACTCAATGGCACTTTGTTTTCAAAGTTGAAAGGGTAAAAGCCCAACTGTAAAGAGAAGGAGCCCCCTGCTACTAATGAGAAGTTCACCTAGGCAGGGAAATACATACTGTGAAATTCCTAAGGCAACTTCAAAACATATTTAAATAACCATAATGTAAAAAATATATCCAAAAAGGGCTGACACTCTAAATTAGAAAAATACAAAAATATTTTTTATTTAATCTTTTCTTTAAATATAATTCAATATATACATTTCATGACAGAGATGTAAACATATGTATCACATACATACGGCATTCATCCCTCTGAAGTAGAGTGCTTGGAGGGTACTACTGTAGACGTCGTCCACAGGAGTACCCTCCGAGCACTTTTCTTCATATTTACGGTGACCAGATGGATATGTGTTAAACGGGAGATTGCGGATAATCTTCACTCCTGTCTCGCTAATCAGGATGTCAATAGTACTCTTGAACCTTCATAAATAAGACTGCTTTATTATTGGATATTTTGTTCTAATTATATACTTTGGAGCATTGTGCGATATTTGTCCTGAGGAATTCTGTGGCTTACACCAGAAAAGACGAAACACGTGTTGGCGGCTAGGACTGTGTTGAAGCAACATACAGAAATAAAGAAGACAAAGAAGAATATCTGTGTCTACACTTTATTATGAACTGCATCTAATCATTGTGGAATATGCTGAGGATATTTCCCTTTTTTGTGTATAACGGTGTAGACCGTGTCTACTTTTCTGGTAATTGGTGGAGGGCCATTACCCTCATCCTTGGAGCAACCAGATATTTTGAATTCACTATCTCATAACTCTGCACAATTGGTACCCAAGCATCCCTTTTCTTTTGTAATGTTTTGAAGTTGCCCTAGGAATTTCACAGTAGGAGGGTAAAAGCCCGAGCCAGCACTACAAATCTGGAACGGTGCCTTCTTAATGCAAAGAAATCTGTGGCGTGCACTCACTCTGCAGGGAGCTATATCTCACCCAGCTTTCAATATTTCGATCGCAACTTTTCAATGAATTCTGTTTAGATGAATTATAATCTGTGGTAGTAATGTAGCACTTAATATACTGTACAGTTTCTAAGCACTCTAAATAACAGGTGTTTATTCTCTAATATAATGATACTTAATTTATCGACCAACCTTGGAAGGTTGCAAAGCTGAGCTAGCTTTGATGGGTTTCGAATCTCATTACCTCTATATTGCTCATGATGTCGGCGTTGAGCGCTTACTTTGGTGAGCCATCGTCCAGCCTATAGGAAAGGCCCGATTAAACACTGAAAAGTTGCAGCAGCAGAGTGTGCTGTGTCAGACGTTGTTCTGCAGGTTGCTTCTATGAGGCGGACGTTTGATGTAGAAAAACTATGTGAAAGTCATGCACAAATTGTATATGGTCAAAGATGGAACAAAGAAAGCAACCGGCACCAGTGTTCATTCTCCTAAATCTGTGTATGTCAAAAAGGATGAAGAAGCAGAGCAAGACTATCTCGGCCGGGATAATGGAGTGGTGTGGCTCACTGGTTAGAGGCGGCAGACCCAGAAGCAGGAGTCAGCCCGGGACCAGGGTTCAATTCCCAACGCGGCAGGGTCGTGGACCAGGGTCAGCGGACTCGATAATTCTCGCCTTGGTGCCTACTCTAACCAGGGGTCCCGCTCGGCAACTCTGGGCATTAGCTTGCCTAATCTCCACAACGGCCCCATCAACGCCGGGGATGCCTGGCTCCACCTTGGGGACTCCCAGGAGGGACCATCCCACAGGGAAAGCCAGGACGGGTTTCCCAGCGGTATACCGTGCCAGGATACTCCGGTAGTAATTGTGCGCGTTACAAAACAGCTCATAACATAATCCTGTGAGGTATTTTTGTAATAGATGTTTTTTTACAGTCTATATTTTGGCACCCGAAATGTACAAATTGGTGTACGTGTGGGCCTAAGAGCATACCATAGTACAGACTATAAGATTACACCAGTAAATCTTTTGCTAGTGGCTGACTGATCTCAGCTTATTTTCTTTATATATAAAAGGTGGAAAACACCCTCGCCTGTACTAAGTAGCAATAACTAAGAAACACTTACTTCCGTTCTTCACAGCAAGAGTAACCTGGTGACACATGGAAAACACGATGCAAGCGGTCGCTGAGCTATCAATTCCACCACTGAGAGGCAGCAGAAATCCACCCTAAAATCACAAGCCACGACAGGTCTCTTAGTACAAAGGTGCATATCAAGTTAGTACATTTACTACTATTGGTATTTTAAAAAGCAGAAAAGAATTATCTTTGAGTAGTAGATGTTATTAATTGCAGACAGTATAGAATAGTTACACGGTCAAATGAGGTTTCTCGGAGGAGCACAGGTGAAGTTTCAGATGTTCACATTGACAAACATGTAGAACTGAAGCCTCGCATGTGCTGATATGAGAAGTTCAGTTGTTAGCAAATATCACTAAACAGTTTAGTGATCGACAAAACATTCACACAGGCCATAGGCCACAGCTCAGGAGCAAGTATTAAGCAACTAACAGCTTCTAGAAAATAAAGCTTTGGGCCTTTTTTTCTTTTTTAAAGTTTGAGGGATGTGACAAGCTTGTGAGATATCCCATAGTAAATCAAAAAGAAGGTGGGGGCCGAGGAGCGAGTTACGGTCCAGTGTCCATGCTCCTTCTTCTTAATGCTTGAACCAATACAGGCCATTGTTCCTAAGGCTGGCTACCAGAGATTAACCAATAGCCCTAGCCAGGAAAGAGCAAAAGAGGAGGGAAAGACCTAGGTATAGAAGGGACCCCCTAAAAAGAGGAAGAACTAGTCTTGCCTCCTGTTGCCCTCACACACCCCGAAGGATGTCATGTTTCATCATCGGGCATTGGCTCCTCGTAGGGCCCGGCGTTCTACGATCTGTTTGAATCTATCCAGAAACTGCTGTTCGGATATTGAGGTCTTCTTGGTTGAAATTAGCACCAAAGCCAAGAAGAGATTTTAAGACAAGTCTTCCTATTCAACCAGGTAGATTCGTTCTTACCAATAAACCCTGGAGTATTCCTTTTTGCTATCAAACAATTTTCCTGATGATGGTCTTAGAGACTACAGCTACAGAGACCGAAACGTCGACCTGCACACCATCTCCTAAGGCATCCATGTGTGGAAGAGCAATAATAATCTATGTTTTCTAGTTGCTCTCACTTGATCAATAGAAGTGGTTGTTATGTGATTAATTGTTTTGTTGAAATAATTTATACATTCTTTCATTACATTGTTGCATTAGACTCAAGATTTTATGTATCCCTTTTTTAATCAATTTGCAATTCAGTAATTAAATACAGAATATATTTTTCATACAACTAGGTTCTTCCGTGTGTTACTTTTGCTTCCAGATATCTATAAAATGTGTTCTGTGGACTCCTGTGAGATAGTTCTTTTATGACAATCTCTTTGATTAAGGTGTCAACGAATAGTATGAATGATAGTGGTTAAACAAATCCCTTGTAGACGACTATACTTTGTACTGCCCAAGCCTATAAGGGTTAATTGGGTTACCCTTTTCTAGAATCAAACTCTGAATATGGCCCTTTTTTTGGTCTGTTACGGTCACAGTTAAAGACTAGTCAAAATAAAGGAAAGGGAATACGAAAGTGATAAAACCTGTACATTGGGTAAGGGGGAAAACCTTTAATGCTCTCAATAGGAGGCCGAAAACGAAGTCCAATGAGTAGTTTTTTGGTGGTTTGGTACCCATATCTATATAACTGCCAAGTTTCCTAGGATTTTCCTTTCAATTCTGGGATTGTCTGGGTAAATAACAGAATATCTGTGGCTCAGAAGGAGCCCTGGGGCGTCTTTGGTAAGCTTCCTAGTTTATGATGATAAGGGTAGGAGTATATCAATGTAGACCCTCATTCCTCCCACAGTGGTATCCAAGACTCCAGGAAGACCTTATGAGTTAAACAAATTACATTATCTAGATTTATACAAGAAAATCTAGGAGGTCTTTCAGTAGAGTACACCCACCACAACATTATATGCAGAAGAAGCGAGTGTACATTTGCATAGATCAAACTTTTTAAAGTTGATTGCCTCTAGGATTTAATAATCACACAATAATTATCTTCACCGGACTAAATTGAATCATTACTCTTTGGAGAACTGATAGTGCTTCAAGGTTTTGCTAAAGACTTCGTGGGTGCGTCATAGTTCACATGGGAAGCTGTCCCAGTATTTAGGTCCCATCACAGAAAATCTCTAACCATCTCTCAGGAAAAACTGCTTTCGTTACAAGCATCTAATGATTGACGATGTCTGGAGGTGACAAAGCAAGAAATAAACTCTTCTATGTTACCCAGGGCATCTCTACTAATACACTTTTGAATCGAGTATTTTTTTTTTTAACTGTCAAGGGCCACCACTGTGTCCGCTGCTATTTCACATTCATATCTGGTCTCTGTCTATCATCAATATCAGATATCACACAATTACACAAATCTATCTGTGGATTAATGGCCAATATGGCAATTTTGCCAGAGTTGATTGATTCTAACTAAATGCAAAACAGAAGACCTACCCTTGGGATAACTCACAAACTGTGAGCTTCACGCAATCTTCCTATTCACCTGAGACTTTTAACGTCTGAGTAGAGTTTATCAGAAATACACAAACACTGGGCCTTATTGGAGACTCCAATATGAATTTTTAAGCTAATCCCACACAGTGTCAGTAACTCGCTCAGCATTTTTTCTGCATGAAACAAGGAAAATATTTCCCTGTGTAGATGATATCTCAGAAACATCATTGATTAAATGGTACCTTAAAACGCAATTGTCATGAGAAAGTTCCCCAGTTTTCAAACTGAACAAATTCGATTAGTACACAACATAGCAGCAAGAAAGGTCTTGGAAAAAGAGAAAAGTGGACAATGTTAGCATAGTCTTGGTTTCCGTTCAATGGCTTCAGGTGTCCAAATTGATCGTCTTTAGCTGACCGGTCTAGTTTTTATTTTTAAATGCTATTATGGGACAGCCCCTGGAAAAATATTAGAGAATCTTTTATCTTCTTACAAAAACACTTCAATTCGAAGGTCAAATGTTGCTTAAGAGTCTAATGTTCACACTTCATTCTACAGGGGGCCACAAGATTTTTCATGTTAGAATCTCAAATGTGTAGTTCATTCCCAGAGGACAGCAATCTGATGATAGCGCTGATGAGTTTCCGATGGGAACCCTGCAGGTTGAGCTCTAATTGTCACATTGGTGACTACTGCACACCAATCTGCTGCACAGTTTACTTATTTTATTTCAATAAAGCCTTGAGGCAAATAATTTTGCAGAGAGCATATTGAACCATTGCATGGTGTAGCTAGTTGTGGTCATTCACAACCATTGTGGCATACCTTGAAAAAAGATGGACAACTTTTTAAGGATTACTTGACTATTGGGGTTAGTAAATAACCATGGTTCAATGAGTTACACTCAGTGGGAAGTTCAATCAACAGCTATATAGATGGACCCCCACTGTCAAACTAGGACCATGATGTCATCTTCCATTTTCACCAGGAGTGCCACTGTGCCATACTTTTAACAAAAGCCCAAACCTTCACAATGATGGACATAGAAAATATTTCTGCAATGAGCCCTAAATATGGACAACTATTTTTAGACGGTACGTGATAGGCAAAGTGATAGTGAGTGTGGGATTTGGGATGGAGTGTCATTGGTGGGTGCTACTCATACCATGCTACAAATACACATATAGGTATCATTACCTGAGTCCCTAGAAGAGTACACGAGTGGGATTAATCAGGGTTATCAACATAAATTGCATTCACTATGATTTTGTTTTACAAACAATTTGGACATCTCCTTGCATCTCTCCTGTCATGACACTTGCCGACTGTGCAGTAATTGAGAGGGATTCAATTAGTAATTTTGAGTAATTCCTTCGAGTAATTGACTGGTTTTGGAATTTTCTTATTGCATTCAACAAGTAAATGTCCACATTTACAAGAGTAAAATATAGGACAGACTAGTTGGATTTACGAGTTTTAAACCTCAGGCCAGTATTTTCCACCATGGAGTAGCTTCCTCAGAGTCCAGAAAACCCCATGAATGCAAGCATTTTACCAAATGGGTAAATGAGGACGTCCAATTACAGAAGAAGACAACCGTGCGCTACTTTAACCCACCTCTCTCTTCCATTGCTAGCTTCGTAAATGGAGGCTAGCCATTGGAAGAGATGTGTATCAATTACTCTTTTCCCCGGCTTGATGCGATTCGTGGGCGTTTCTGTGTCTTTTTTTAAGTCCCGCCCCTTTTTCGTCATGCCATTCTGGGCGTTTATTTAGGTCGAGGCCGCATTGGTGACACCGAGGGACTATCCACCTACTTTAAAATAGAAAGATGCTGTGTCTCGTCACTCCACGAAGGAGCTGCTCTTGTGCGAACTGTTTTTAAACCGCTCAGATGCCTACTTTTGTACAACGAGAAGCCATTTAAAGTGTTGAGCAAATCTAGTTATCTTTTATCTTTTTAAGAAATTGCGTGCTTTAAACACTTACGCTCGTGAAAACGTGACTCAGAAGTTACATCTGTAGAATATGAATGCGCGCCTTGTTTGGGACGCTGATGGGTTTACTAACGTTGCCCGTAACTTGTGTCAAACCTGCAGAGCAGTGGATAATCGGCAAAGCGTGACTTGGTGTTTACTCCAGTTTACCTGGAAACGATAACCTGATTTGTTTTGGAGAGCAGCTGCTCCGTGCCAAGAATAGAGGGCTGGCTTCCCTTTAGACCCCCTGCAGCACTCCAACGCCGAGGCTGCCTTGTGCTAATGACTATTGTCCGGCTCGAACATGCCCTGTGCTGGAAACTACTGTGCACACGCACTCTTATCTGCACCCTCTTGCATAAACAAGCTCGATAGGACCAGGCGCTGCGCCCTAGGCAGCAGGGGAGGGTTTATTTGGGGTTGGCGCTTTTCTGTAGAGCTGAGTAAGCAGGAGGAATCGGAGTGTAATACTGTAGAACGAGAAGCCTTTTGGAAAGGAGGTTTATACATAAACCATGGAAACTGACGAAAAGCCAGGTTTTAATAGTCACTTTCATATGGCTGGTGGATTTGTTTTCAGCCGTCCCTGCTTCTGCAGCCGCTGGTGCAATTGTGACACTGATGGGGCCTGCAACAAGCTGCGCCTGTCCCCTTTCTGATGGATTTGAGATATGGTTGTGCAGGGTTTCCTCTGTATGGACCACTAAAGCTTCCTGTTATTGGGCATCTTCAAGCTTTACATCCTTAAAGCAGCCACGTGACACGCATATACTAAGGATACCCAAATAAGGCAAAAGTCGTCACTGATTGTTGATTATTGAAATGGTTTTATAGTGAATGTGGCAGCCATAAACCGCACTTTCTTTTTCTTAACTGCATTTTATTGATCTATTGGCACTTTAATTGCATCTTCTTTGAATCTATCTGTCCTGCATTTTATCGAAATGGCAGCATGTCATGCTTCTAAAACTTCCATTGTTAGAACAGGTTGAGTTTGCTTTTAAGGAGCAAATTGCACTTAAGCTAAGGCTGCACTTTGTCACAGAATTATTCAATCCGCACTCTGCCATTACAAAAGGGCATCAACCTAATGATATCTGAAAACGCCCACCTGTTTACTACGCCGCAAGTAGTCCCAAAGCCAGCAGGCTGGTCCAAGACTGAAAAGAAAGAGTACAATTAATGTGGATAGAAGTTATAGAAAGACAAGCTTGCGGCACGCAGGAAATGTTATCTTATTTAGGCTTGCTGACGGCACAAGAAACAGGGCTATACAATGCGAAGTATTTGTGCATAAACAAAAAAGAAAATGTTCCCTACATTTTAATAGAGTTCTCCATTCTACACATCTTCATTAAAAGCATAGGCCCATCTCCACTTTATTTATGTATTGTTTTGTATAGCAACATGACCTGTGAGGGTATCAGTGCGCTTTACAGCAATAGTACATAATAACTAGAATTAGCAAAACAAGAGAGATACAAAAAGGGACATGCAGACATGAGAGTAGAGTCGACAATCCCGGCAGAGTTCCAGTACGAGATAGAGCAAGTTGTTTAACTGCTGAAACTACAGAAACTTTGAGAGGGATTAGGGTAGGAATTTGCCCATTAGGAAGGTCTTCACTTCTTTTTCTTTTTTGACACATGATAGGGCAGGTTTTCTTCTGATGTAAGGTGGCAGTGAGTTCCAGATTCTGTGGGCAGATCCAGAGAAGGCTCGGTTGTAGGTTTTCTTCTTCCGGAAGAGGGGTGGTTTCCTAACAAAATCTCTGGCACACAGAGAGTGCCTGCCACCTCCGGAGATCACGATTTTCTGCACAAGGTACGCAGGAGAGTTGGAGTGTACAGCTTTAGGAGTGATACAGACCAGTTTGAGTTGAATTCTGGCTTTGTACGGCATCCAATTGAGTGCTTTTAGGTGCGGCGTAATGTGATCGAATTTTCTTGAGCCAGTTAGGAGTCTTGTAGCTGCGTTGTGACAGGCTTTTAGGGGAGCTGTTGAAATCTTTGGTAGGCCCGATAAAGTTGAGCATCCGTATTCGAACCTAGAGATAACTACTGCCTGGACTGCCATTTTTAGGTCTGAATGGTCTAGGAACAGTTTGAGATTTCTCAGACAGCTGAGGTGAAACCTGGCATTATTGGCCAGAGTGTTTATGTGGGCTCGCATGTTTAGGTTTTTGTCCAGGGACATTCCTAGTGATTTGGCTGAGTCCACTAAGGTCGGGGTGCAGTTCAGCGCGGTGATGAAGTTGATCCGTTCAAGTATGTCTGGGGAGCTTCATGGGGGGGAGATTAACAAGAATTCATTTTTTTGCGCATTAAGTTTTAGCTGGTTGTTGGCAAGCCAGTGAATCGTCTGTTTCAGAGCAACATCATTTGTTTACCTCCTCAAGAGAAGAGATTTGGATGTAGATCTGAGTGTCGTCTGCATACATATAAAAGGAGATGTTGGCGATACAAATATTTTCAGCTAATGGTTCGAGATAGAGGTTAAAGAGAGTTGAGGAGAGAGTTGACCCTTGGGGGACACCAATCATAATCGGGGAAGGGGAGGATAGAATATGATTAACTAAGAATCTAAGGGAGCGGTTCTGTAAGAAGGATTTAAGCCACTTAAGAACGGTTCCCCTAAACCCATCCTGGATTCCAGACGTTCTAGAAGTTTTTCATGGTTGACTGTGACGAACGCCGATGAAAGACCCAACAGAAATAGGAGACAAGTTTTGCCTTGGTCTAGGGCTTGAAGGACAGCATCTACTATGTGGAGAATAGTGGTTTCCGTGCTGTGGAAAGGTCTGAAACCAGACTGGCATTCATCTAGCAAGGTGAAGGAGGTGATGTGAAGGCTAAGTTGTTGCTGCATGCATTTCTCAAGAAGTTTTACGAGTAGAGGAATGTTGGATATTGCTATGAAATTGTCTGGTTAGCCGGGTTTAGCGTGACTTGACAAGTTTTTAATGAGTCTGGTATTAGGGAAGCATTGATTATTGCAGTCCAGATGTGTATGATGACATGGTTAGCTGCAGATAAGCAGTTGGATGGGAGAGGTTCATTGAAGTGGTTGTTCGGTTTAATGGTTGAGAGGATTTTTGATGTGCTATGCTCGTCATAAAGATTGAGGATGATCCAGTGGGCTTGGTTTTTGGGTAACGTCTGTGGGGAGTGTGTAGCGCCAGTTGTGAGTGTTACTGCAGGCGGACGATGGCAGTGGAAAACAGTTCGTTGCCCAGGGAGTTGATTTTAGTTGCGAAGAATGAGGAAAACTCAGAGCTAATTAAGAGTTCTGTTATTTCTTTAGAAGTTTTAGCCAGTTTGTTCGATTGTTGTTTTACCAGTTGAAAGAGCTTGCGGGGTCTATTCTTAGCATTTTCAAGTTCTACTCTGAGAATTTTTTTTTTTTAAATACGAATGCTCTTATTGTATGTATTTTTGGTCTTTCTAAGAAGCTTTAGTTGGGAGGAGGAGGGGTGTTGTTTCCAATTCCTTTCTATTAGCCGATGATGTCTCCTTTCGGCGTTTAGGGCCCCGTTGAACCATGATTTTTGACTTTGGTCTGGACTCTTTTTTAGTTTCAACAGGCTTGTAAGTCAATTATATCCAACATTGTTGAGTTGGAGTGGTCAGTAAGTTCACTGACCGTTCAAAGATTGGAGGCAGGGGAGAGTTCTGTCTTGGATCGTGCTACCAGCTTCTCGGCATCTAATTTTTTAGTGTTCCGGATCCATACTTTCGGTTTCACTGGTTGTACTGATCTTTTCTTAGTTTGCAGCCAGTATTTGGAAGGAGATAGCATGGTGGTCAGACCAGTCACAGGGCGCAACTGAAATTAGCCTGACCGCCGTGTCCTTTGAGATGATCCAGCCCAGCGTGGCTCCTTTCGAGTGTGTGGGTAGAGTGCAGGCTTGAGTAAGTTATTGGCCATCCAGGAAGTCTGAGCGTCATTGTGGGCATTCCAGTGAAGGTTGCAGTCTCCTAGGAATATATCATTGGAGTGAGGGAAGGCATTTGCTACAATGATTTCCATGAATTGGTCAATGAATGAGTATTTTTTACCTGGTGGGTGGTAGAAGGTGGGTAGTTTGCATGAGTGATCTGAGTTTTCACTTATGGAGAGTACGAGGAATTCGCAGGAGTTCAGAGGGTCGGAGCTGAACTGGGTACTGGAGAGGTCGTCGCGATGGATGCAAGCGATATCTCTCACTTTTTTAATTTGTCTGTCAAGTCTAATAATGTTGTAGTTTGAAGGTATCTGAAGGTCCATGCAGGGTGAGGAAGCTTCATTGGGCCAGGATCCGTGAGGATTGCCACGTCAATTTCTTGACTCAAAATGTGCTTGGCAATGTCGGAGGCATGCTTCACTGCTGATCTGCAGTTAAGAAGGAGACTCGAGAGCGGAGATGCAGAGAGCCCCAGAGTTAAGCCGTGGGTAGGGGTGGATTAGAGTATTCGTATTAGGTTGCTGCTCTGTTGATGTAGCTGGTAAATCTGTTTGTGTTGATTGAGATAATATCAATCTTGTGTTCGCCTTCCTTAGTAGGAGGATTCAGGGCGGCAGGAATTTCCACGTAGGATTGAAGAAGAGCTAGGGTTTCCTCTTCTGATAGATAGTTAAGTTGATTGCGAGGGCGATATTGTCCATAGGCCAGTGACAGTGGTTGAGTGTGAGGCTTAGCAGGGTGCTGCATGATGACTATGTTTGAGTGTAGCGAGTGAGTGTTCAGAATAGTGCAGTGTTTGTAGGTTTTGAAGTTGAGGTCGGCTCTTAGGTATTGCGATGGAGCGGTCATCATTTTGGTGCCATACGGAATGTTTCTGGTTTCAGTAACGTTCAGTAAGTTTAATATGGTTGTTCGCCATAGTGCAGTTTTCCTGGTGTAAAATTTAAGGTCATTGACAATGGTGCCCTTATCCTGGTTGAAGTCAGGGTCGGAAATCAGTGTCTCAGGGTGTCTTCTCAAGAGATTGTGTTTGGAGGTTTTTGAGGCAGACTTAGTTAGGTTGTGAGGGTAAGAAAATATTATAAGTGTTGCATCCTGCAGCTTTCCGGCATGGTGCTGCCATTCTGGTGAGAGTGATTCCAGTTGGTAGCGAGAAGAATTCTATCCTCTGTCTCAAAGAGTTGTCCTGGAATGCGACAAATGCGAGTGAGTGATGCAGAGTAGAAGGGTCTAGCGATATCACAGAGACGTTCGTGGCTCATTGGTCAGTGGTGAATAACTGCAGTGGGAACGGAGATTGGTGCGCTCATCGGCGAGTCGGTGAAATGTTGCCCAGCTTCTTGCCTCTGGCACGGGAGCCAACCCTCAGACTGAAAACATGCGCGACCGACCAAAGTAGGAGATGACAAAGGAAACGGAGTTGTATGAGGTTTGTGGAGGGCAGCAGCAGTCTGCAGGCTGGACACTGGAAAGAGGTGGAGTAGAGAAGAGTCCCCCAACTTTGTTGTAAAGGAGAAGTGGTTGTCCCAAAATCAAGATTACACCCTAACAGACTGCGATATCACTTATTGAAATGAGGTGAGGTCTGATTACGGGCGTCATTTTAGGGACAGGCATAGGAATTATGAAGATAACCGTGCTCCTAGATGACAATAGGTTTCGAATCGGCATTCAGCACTTGTTTGCTGGATCAAAACACTTTTGTATAACGAAGAATAGTTCTATACTAAACATACTTTTATGCAAAAATATATCTCTATGCAAAAACATTTTTACATGTGCCACGAGGTAGAAATTTTGCAAAACGTAAGAATTCAAAACATATTTAAAAAATTATTAAATAGGCTTTTTAGACACATTTCTCTCTTATTTATCAAAAGAAAAACACTACGGTCAATATAGAAGTCCAAAAACAAAAAGAAGACACTATAAGACCAACATACTGCTCCAGAGACTTAGGACTGTTAATGATGTCAGCCCTCAGTCTGGTATCATAGGCAGGAATGGATCATAGGGCAGGATGTACTAAGCTACGTCCTGAGAGTGTTCTGACTCTGAAGCCTTACCCTTCGCTACAGGAGTAGCCCAGAACTTTGTTTCAAGCCTGTTTGCCGCGTCACCGTGTGGAGAGGATCACCTGTTTGGCCGCAGCGGAGGTGAGAGGCGCCGCTCCGGGACTGCGAGGACCAGCATTCCCCAACAACAGCTGGTCCTCTTCCCGTGTGAGCCGCGCCCCCTCCCAGTGCCACGCCCCCTCTCCGCCAAAGAGAATACTAGTAAGATCAGCGACGCGCACAGCGGGACGCGTGCGGGACGCAACCGGGGCGAAGACCGGGCAAAGAGCGGGCCGTTTGAGGCCGTTCGAGACCGTGAGGAGACCGGGCCGGGCTCCCCCTCTAAGCCCCATCATTCACCTATTTCCATATCATTCTTCTGTATATCAACGTAACAAATTTCTCCTAATCCATCTTTATGAAAATGAATACCAGAAGTAACAAACAGAAGAAATTAAAAAAGGGAGGGATTGGAGAACAGCTTCTAGGTCCAATGGACGATTTTCTGACCAAGGCTAATACTTTTATCGATCAAAGTATTAGTCTGATAGAGGGAAGAGTATCGACAGAGCTCGCAATTGCGAGGCGATCCTCCATGGGACCACTGGCCATAGCAAGAACTCCAGAGGTAGAAAACGCCCTAGCCGATTCACAACAAGGCAACAAGAGGCGTAGTCTCCCGAATAACGTAGATCTTTCAGCCTCTCAACTCTCCCTCTCACTCACCAAATCAGATTTAGAAAAAACACCTGAACTCCTACGCGAGCAAACGCCAGAAGAAGTCAGACAAGCAAGAGGGAGGAGGGAGGGGGCTGTTAAGAAAAGGAAGGATAAGGGTAAAGCAGATATAGTTAACGGAATCGAAACAGCCGAGACAACTGACTTAACTACGCCCCCAAACCTGACTTGCTCACCACCAAGAGCAGTAGACCCTACTAATCATCAGGTTCTAGTACATCATTCCTCACTTAATAACAATATAAATACTACCGTTATAGGTTCACCCGTCATTATTCCCCATAGCATTGAATCAGGTCCTCCTGACATGGTAAACATAATTACCTCAGCACTAAAGTCTTTACTTCAACCGCTTTAAATGAGACTAATAAATATTGAAACCCAATTGCTAATAATTACCAAATCTCTGCAATCTAACTTAACTAGAGAATCCCAAAAAAAAGGAACAAATAATCAACCTGCTTCTTCCCTACAAAGTAAAAAAGTTACGCAAACTTGTCCTGTAACAACAACTACAACCACCCTCAAAAGATCCCGCAGTGGGCAAACCACTTCCGGCAAAAACTATACCACCTCCAAACCCCAACATATTACCAAAACCCTCGGACATAAAAACAACAAAAGTCACCACCCCAGCCCCTAAAACACCAACTGTTACAAATATTCCCCAGAACAAATCAAACCCCACGGTAAATAAAGGTACTACGAGAGGAGCTTTTGAGGGCAGATCTTATATGCATCTACCACCTGAAGCATCGCCATTCGTGGTCGTTATGACGGGTGTACCAGAATTAGTAGGGGAGACAACAGAGCCTAACTGGTCCTTAAAGAATAAGGTCCAATATTGGCTAAACACAAATCGCCCTTCTCCCCCTAACTGGAAAAGCAGGATAGCAACAGTCAGTAGGACCCCTTGGGTGGGACATACATAACAAGTAATACAGGGTGATTGCATTGTAATCACTTTCGAGGACCCCAAAATCGTTGACTACATATGCTCTTGGGAACAACATAATCCAAGTGGGGGAATAGACACAAAGAGTCTTTCCTTTTTTTATCCCAAAAAGCACTATAATAGTCATCTCAATGAACAAGATAACTTGTGGCGTAAAGCAGTTCCACAGCCCTGGGATTTTACTAACGCCAGACCCAAAATCCCCCCACAGCAGAATGGTCAAGACCCCTCCTGGTGGTCGGTCGACCCAAATTACTATCAACAGGACGGCCCATGGCAGGTAATGGGACCCCGTAACAGAAGAAGAGATTGGGAACAATGGGGTGCCCCACCACAGCGGCACTTTAGACCCAGATATGAAGAAACTCCATACTGGGAAAACTGTCTGGGTATTCCAACTATGAACCGATACAGCAGCCTGGAGATGGTCGATTGACCATCACCAGATTCCATCAATGATGAACCAATCATTTTATCTCAGGTCCCGGAAAGGAAAATGACCACAGGACAAGATAACAGGTTACGATCACTGTCTGTCATTTTCTGGAACATAGCGGGACTTCGCCCTAAAATAGATGATGGCTCAGCAGCCCAATTTTTTGAGGATGGCAAAATAATATGCCTTCAGGAAACATGGGCAACAAAAGAGTTACACGTCGCAGGTTACAAAACTCTTTTTTCCCCAGCCCTTCCCAGCACCGTGGGTAGGCCCAAGGGGGGTTTGATCACCTATATAGCGAACACAATCCCTAGCTTGAAACTGCTCAAAAACGAAAATATGCCGAACTTACAACTAATTTCTATTTCAGTTGGCAAAGACACTATTGTCATCCTAGTAAACTTCTACAATAACTTAGAAGAGGATAATTTTATTAAAATTCTTCAGACAATCCAGGAAAAAATCGCTAGGGTTACCAAACTATACAGTAAAAAGGCTACCGTCCATTTACTATGGGGAGGAGACTTCAATATTCATCCCTGCCCATGTTTGAACAACCATAACTGTGGGATAGTGGACGAGCAAGACAATCCCCTTGCTCATTTCACCCATGATGGAAAAGGGGAAGCGATGAACAATCTTCTTACAGACCTGGAACTGTCAATAGTAAACAAGCAAAATCCGGATGATAATACTTTCTACCCCACATACCTAGGGAGGGGTCATGAGACCACTGTCTATTATGTCCTTGCAACGGATGGGCTGAGACAGCTAACCACGGACTTTACCTTATTGGCAAATGATTTGAGCGACCACTCAGCGCTTAGAGTGGATTTGGTCCTCCTAGATCACCCAACACAGACAACCATAATCGCACACACCCTTTCGCAAAATCGGCTAGAAGTGGGCAGACCAAATGGTTTTACGGTGAAATGGGGTAAGATAGACCCAATCCAACTAAGCAGTAACATAATAAAGACGCTATATCCTAACATAATAAAATGCCTAGATTTGGAGTCCGACGATAACACCATCCTTGAAAACTTCAAGATTATTTTGGACAAATTCAAACAAATGCTGACCAGGGAAATTAAATCAAACAACTTAACAACTCCAGGCTGGTTTAATCATGAATGTACCGCCGCATTAACCAAGCTAAAAGAGGCTCTCAGGCAACCAAAAAGAGACATACAATTGATTAAACATCTAAGACTCCAGTACAAAAAGGCCAGGAAACAAAGAAAACAGGAGCTGAAACAGTCCTTGTGGAACGACCTACACAAAAGCTCACTCACAAAGAAAAGTGAGTCTTTTTGGCGGATTGTAAAAACGCCTTTTCTCTCTGATTCTAGCAGACCCCAAATCGACGTAGCGATAGAAGAGGAAATATGGGTGAATCATTTCTCCCATATATTCAAACTAACATCACCAAATGAAGAAACAACTCACTCTCATCCTCCTGTCTACTTTCCAATAAACATCCAGTTTGATATTCTTGAGGTACTGCAAGCATTGAATCTAAGCAAAGGGGGCAAAGCCCCAGGACCAGACGTGGTCCCTGTTGATCTTTTTAAACAACACCCAGATCTTTGTGCCCCTATACTCACTAGAGTATGTACTGCAACAGCGAGATTGGGCTTAATGGAGTCTTGGTCCAACTCCATTATGGTCCCTATTTTCAAAAAAGGGGACCGCCAAGATGTCAAATGTTACCGACCGATTTCCTTACTAGATTCCGTTGGAAAAGTAGTTGGTAGAGTAATTCTGGAACAACTCCAACAATGGGCTGACGACAGAAAGATTTTATCGGACCTTCAATTCGGTTTCAGAGAAAGGTTTGGAACCGTAGAACAGGCCCTCAACCTAAGCCTAATTGTATCCAAGTACATCCACGCAAAGCAGGGGACAATGTACATGGTGTACGTAGACTTGTCCTCTGCTTTCGACTGCGTATCTCATTCAAAGGTATGGACTCTTCTGCGAAAGATAGGGGTGGATCCCCCACTACTGGACTTCTTAAGGGAATTATATACGGACGCTTCTGCGAGAGTGCGCTACGGGACAAAGGGCGAGCTTACCCCGTCATTCAAGGCAGAGCGAGGAGTCAGGCAGGGGTGCGTCCTTGCCCCCTTCCTCTTCTCCCTGTACACAAACGGGCTGGAGGAGAAGATGCTGAAAGGGGGGCAGGATCTCCCAAGACTAAAACCACGCATGATCCCGGCATTGCTCTACGCGGATGATGCAGTAATTTTGGCTCGCACCCCTATAGAACTTCAGAAGTCCCTAAATAAATACGCTGATTTCATGGGTACACTAGACCTGCATATAAACGTGAAAAAAACGTTCGTAATGGTGGCTGGTGGAGGGAGAAAACGAATAAAGAACATCACTCTTAATAACCAAAACCTTGAGAGAACCCCACAGTATCCCTATCTGGGCATAATGATTGACGAGAAACTAAATTGGAAAGCAGCTATCGAGTCGAGGAGACACCTTTTTAGGAGAGCCAATACTGCCTTGATTAGTTTCTCACAAAGGCTGGGAAGGAGATCACCAGTGGAGATGCTACAAATCTACTCTGCAAAATGCCTAGCCACTGCCCTATACGGGGCTGGCGTTTGGGGACATGTTGACGCTGCATCCCTTCAAACAGCTGAGAACTCATTTATTAGATTCCTCTTATCTGCCCCCAAGTGCTTATCTACATATGCATGTCATATGGAACTGGGAATCCCCTATATAGAGGACCTAATTAAAGTCCAGCCACTGCTACTCTGGAGGCGCATATGGTTATCTGACAAGAACATGCTGACCAAGGCCATTTTAGAGGATTCAATGGCCCTGGATAACGCCCATAGAATAGCCTGGCTTACCTACGTAAAACGATTCTTCACGGACATGGGTTTAGAAAGATATTATTTTATTCCACTATCTCTGACTGAAATAAGCAAGAAGGAGCTGAAACAGAAAGCAATGAGCCACCTAGAGTCACTCAGAATTACCCTGCTCTCGAACAAACAATCTGTACAACACGCAAATATGGTACAGTTATCGCCACAAATCCAGCCTTATCTTGCACTGGAAATTAACTCATATGAAAGGATGCTTTTAACCAGACTATGACTCAATCTGTTTCACAGACTAGTCGCTTTCCCGCAAACGAACACTTGGGAATCAAAATTGACCTTATGTCCCTGTGATGAGACTTCCACACAAACCTGTATGCACACGCTACTGTTCTGTAAATATTATCTCCCCCATAGGAAAATCTGGCTTTTCCCACTACTAAAAGCATGGGGTCTTAGACAATGTCGCCCGGCCATGATCCTTTTACAGATGTTAGACTCTGAGCGCACCTGTTATCATATATTGAACTTTTTAAAATGTATTATTAGGCATCGAAGGAATCTTTAAAAATCTTTCTGTGTGAATTATTTTAATGCTGTAAATTTCATATTGCTGCTTCTATGGTTTTATAATGACAAAAACCGAATAAAGAAATTTATATATATACTAAGCTACAATTTGAAGCACGCCATTGAATGTGTGCCACCTTTTCGTCAATCAAATCACATTTTGCAAACCAACCTATGTACTAAGAGGTCCATTTGGAAAAAATGGAGACACAGGATGTTGCAGATCAACCTGGCTAAGTAATATTCATTAAGCAGATCACAATTTGATACTCTAGGTGATTGAATGCAATAATAGGATGGTGGCCTGCAACGGACAGCAGACCACCATCCCGGAGATTGCATTCCAACATTAAAACCTTTTTTGATGCTTTATAAAAAAACACTGTCCATTTAGGAAGAATTCAGGGGGAGCGGGCAGTGGTCCGTTGGAACCCCATATCCCCCCTGGAAGCTGCCAGACAGTTTCTTAGAAGGCTAGGGGTAAAAAAAGAACCACTACCCCTTTGCAAGTCATTTACCACCCCACCTTGGTGGGTCGGTAACAGAACTGAAACTGGAATTGTGTTTGCAAACCATGGATTCACACTGTACCAATTCATGATTTGATAGGAATGCCCCTTTTCTGCCCTACCAAGTTGCAATTTAGTATGGGTCGCTAATCTCATTTTACAATTCCACGACACTATAAGAATAACAAATGGGTTTAGTACATATGAAAAAGGAAATTAGCGGTCACAAACCCCATGATTTTGCTAACCCCAGAGTTTTTCAACAAATCTATTTCCGTTCTCATGGCTTTTTCTTGTGATGGCAGCGTGCGTATATTAAAGACACCCAAGATGAACAACAAACATTGTAAGTAATAGGATCTTCATTAATATTTATACATGATGCAATATAATAGCAAGTTCATCCCATCAATGGTGGTGGGGATTTCCAATGCAAAAAGATCTATGTATCATGTTATGTTTCGCAAGTAGGGCTAAGAGGCATTTCTGCTTTTGCCAGTGTCTGGCAGAGATATGTATGGATCCACTTAGAAAATATAAAAAATTAGAACATTCCCAAGGACAGCAACTGTAGCTTCACGTCTATCAGGTCTTTGTGTGTCATTGCCGGTCATATCCCTAATTCATGTTGTCTGGTTTTGGTATGTCACAGGAAGGCTTTGGGGATTGTTTTCTATGTTATTTTCTATTCCAAACCCATTAATACGTAAATCCATATTATTGTTGTGACAATAAGAAAGTGTTTTGCTATCTTGTCTGTTCGGAGAGGTATTCTAATATTTATGAACGGTAATAAGAATCCCAAAATGCAGTAGCGTAATTAAATAAAATGTCTTAAACATACATGTGGTAACAAGGCCTGAGGTACCGATTTAATAACAAAGTATTTAATACCAATATTAGCTAAAATGGAGAGTGTTTAGGGCGCTGGACAATATCCAATGAAAAACAGCACTTCGCAGCATTCAGAACAATAAGAACCCAGAATTACTTATTAATTTGTTATATAGTTTAAAAACATCCATACAATGGCCATCCAAGCATAATCCAAGAGAGCAAATCCCTAATGCAATGTTCGTAGACATATATAGATATGTCTCTGCATTTGAAAGTATATTAAGAACAAAGGCCTTAGAAACGAATTCTATATTAAAAGAATTTAGGGCAAAGCAGTATCAAACAAAACAACTTATTAGCAGTCTTAGAACATCAACTAAATTTTTCTAGTGTACAACATAATTTGAAACTGCAAAGCAAGCTCTAAACTAGCAATTAAAATCAGGGGGTGATTGACGGGTATACAATTTAAATATACTTCACAATCCATATTTACTTTGGTGTGCTTAAGCCATTTTGTGCTTAAGCCTTTTTCAAGTGAGGTTTTTTACCAGCATAAATAAAATCATTAATTATCGCATTTATTTAAACTCTGTTGCGTTTTCCTACCTGATCTCTTCTTCGGGGCTGTGATAATGCCACTGTATGGGAGTGCTGGCGACGGCAAATATATCAGCAGAGGACGACAGAGCGAAGTCGGCCTTTATTCTGTGGTAGGGCGCTACTTTGGTTGCCTGTTCAAGAGATCAAAAAATGTATTATTAACACACAGAATACGAATTACAAATATGGGAACTGACTAACACTTTACTCAGTGTGGACAATAAACGTTAGCACTATACCACCTGAAACATGCTTATGGAAGTAAAACTGGAGGTGGAGTGGCCTATAGGGGAACCCAAAGTGTTACCCAAAAGGCAGCTAGCCTGAATGAGGTTGGTAGGCTGAAATATTTTGTTTGAAAAACCTTTAGTTTGAAAAGCAGTTTCAAAATATTTAGGTCCTGATTTAGAGTTTGCTGAACGCTGGACATCTGCCAAAAATACATAGATGCCTTTACCATTTTATCTAGAACCATAATTATCAATGCACTCTAGACAGAGCTGACAGGACAGCTGCCTTAGATTAATACCAAAGGCTGAAATATAATCTTTAACCAATACCACTAATTACCAAGACTATGCTCTAGTACCCAAATTGGTAAGCACTGAAGCTATGGCAAAACCAGGTTATATTTATAGTGAGGGCAAGTGTAAAAACAACATTTTGGCGGGGGATTGGGATGGCAAACAAAAAACTCACCTCAACAAATAATCATTTTACAGTAAATGTTTTTCATGAACTATTTCACACTCAATGCATTTCGAAAGAGGTTTCAGTCTATGTACCAGGATTCTAGACCGAAGAAGCTTTCCCCATCACTCTTTCATTCTGATTTGTCAGAAGCACCAGGCTGCTGACAAATCATATCCTGTTAGCCAGACTTCATCTGGTCTACTGGATATTTCAGCAGAGCCTCTAGTCTACGGGTTCTTCATCAAAATCAACAATGTTATACCAGATCTAGTTCACCCTGAGCACATTTTCTTTGTCACATATCCTTATTGACCGGTCCGCTCTTGAGATTAGTTTATGCCATAACCTCCTTATTATCCCGGTCAATGCACTACTTAAAATGTTCTTGTTGGTTTAACAAGCCTTTCCAACGCATTTCTTTAAGTAGTTATTTTGCCTCTGTACGCGTTCTAATCCGGATACTAAAATAGAAATATAATACAGCTTTCATGCACATCCCAAAAAGTGTAGGCTTACAGTGGGTGCAATATATGGGGTAATGGTTGACGTCCAAAAATAAAACTCTAACTTACACAAAGGAATTTCTGAACCCTTTGATGGCAGAATAATGCACAGCATGGGAATTTACAATAGGTTCATAGTGCAAAATTGAACTTTTCATGTTCATTCAACGTGATAACGCTCGAAACCTTTCAGTCTACTCACTTACTTATCAAGAAAGTCTGTTTTTAGTGGGCCGGATGAGCTAGCAGTAAGCAAACGCAATCTAGCCTAACTTTACGATTACCTATTCACCAAATTTATTTTGTACAAAGTCATTTTTGGTCAACTAAATGTAAAAAAAAAATTTCAAGTCATCTCAATGACAAAACGTATAGCTGACGTGCAGTGTGACAAACTAAATTCTATCAGAAGCGGACATGTGTCCACACTGAAAGCTGATCCACAGGCAAAACTAAATGGTGGATCAATGAAGTGATCTGCCACAAAGAGATTAAGAGTTCAGCAACTGAGTGTTATGCTAGAACCACTGATGTATTGAATACAGAAGAAACCTGAGTTGTAAACAAAATGTGAACATGGTGACAATTGGGAAATATAAACAAAACTTCCAGCTAGTAATGAAACAGTAAAGCGTTGTAGATAGAACATATTTCCTGCCTACCACATTAACCAGTACAAACAACACTTAAATTTAAGTGACCAGATAAAAAATGTAAAGTACCGGGTACTAATCCTGGTGCTGAAGAAGGCATGGTGTCCGTGGTATGTACAGCTGAATGGCTGGAGCTACTGCATGTTATCAAATTGAATGTTTTCTTTATGGGGACTTTAGTAAAGAGGTGGAGCTGTATGAGAATATGGTAAGAATTATATTGCTATTAACTCAAAATAAATAGGTGGAGGATATGCTCCCGTACATCCCCCCTACAAATAACTAATGTATCACAACAGGGAACGTGGGCTTACTATACACAAGATAAACCAATTAGTCACAAGGGAGAGAGTTTCCTACATTTTAGGAAAGTTCTCAGCACTAGAACAATTTTACATAACAGGATTTTGACTGAGTGGGAAAGCCACCCTTTATGGAAGAGGATGCCTCACACACATAATAATGTCATGCTTCATCATCTGCATCCTCTCCCCACCCTGGCAAGATGGTACCACCAACTCTGTATGGAGGTCGAGTCCGTATTCAACCTCCTTGCAGACTTGGCGATAGCAGGAAGTTCTTGAATAAAGTTACTGGACAAAGCGGGATCCAGACTATCTAAAAGTTCCTTGGTTATTACCATTATTAGTGAGAATTCTAGGTGTGTATAAAAACACTGTATCAGGCAGGTAAATAAAGAACAAAGGCTCAGACCTGTCTGATATTAGCCAACATGTTTCTGACCACAGTATCTAGCCGATCTGGTCTGTGTCATTCATCAAGGCTCTAGGATCCCTAAATTCAGACAATAGACTCTTTCTATCCTATCCACCTACATTACCAAAGAAAGACACCTAAGTGAATCCTATCTGAGTTTTTCAAAAGGCTTAATAGGTCAACCTATTAGAAAGAGTTTCCAAACAATAGCATTATGTTAGACACATTGTGAACTGAAAGTATAAATTATTATTCTCTTACTAGCGATTTATTATCTTTAGAAAAGAAAATAAATTGGATAGTTTTCCAATACTCGCCTTAGGTGAGTAATAAACACCAAAACGTGAGCAAGCAACTGGTTGTCACTGCACAACATACACTATTGCGAAAAAACACATGTAATGAGTAAGAAGCAACTTTGATTCCACAAGCAACCAATATATCCATCTCCAACTTGATTTCTACCTGCTCAGGTCGAAATCTGAATATTTTGCTGAAGCTAAATTTACATGTTACTCAGACAGATATTAGTCCAATGTGCCTTTCATGTCATCATACTGTTTAAATTGTTGGGGTAAATCTCCTTCGGCCACCAAGGGGCTGTTTTTTATGGTATGATGTTTTTATTGTTAGTGGATGCATGCAGGTCTGTGGTACAATTTAGCGTGGTGATTAGAGATTTAGTAGTTGGATTAAGGAGTAGGAAGGGACATAAATGCTTTCTGGGATTGGTGGACGGGGAGTTTTTAATGATTTTGTTGTACTCTTTGCAGGCTTAAGTAGGACCTTTGGTGACTGATTGTGGTGCGAGATGGTGAAGAGGAGGGCATGGCGGTGTGGACGATCCAGATGAAATTTGGATTTGTAAGGCAAAGAGAGAGTAGGTGTGGGCCACTGACATTTGTTGACAATCATCTATTAATAGATGCCCCAGTTACTAAAATGTTTTCAGAAAGTCTACCTTCTTTATACATAGAAAATATATAACTATGTATTCAATAATAAATCAATGTAAATAATTTAAATCTTTCAATTAAAATCAACGGTGGTAATCCCCTCGTTTCTATGAAGTTCAGAAGAGAAGAGAAGACTATCTGTTGAACTCAAGATTAGGTGAGTCAATTACCCAGCTAGAGTGTACCCCCTGCTACCTACCATCTTCCCACACTTTCTGTGATAGACAGTGTTCTGAAGCATAGCCATCTGAGGTGCAAACACTAAGCCAGGTCAAAAACAAACAGGTGATAAAAAATCTATTTAAATCATTGGTTACATATTGATCATGTTGAATAGCTAATTGGAACACTTAATCAGATTAAGTACTCATTTTTAAATACAAAAAATTCAAATTAGTTCTGCATGCCTAATAAAACAATATTTCCTTCAGATTTCGTACAAGTTGAAGACATCTGCATTTAATGTTATTG
Source organism: Lissotriton vulgaris (assembly GCF_964263255.1). Taxonomy (NCBI): domain Eukaryota; kingdom Metazoa; phylum Chordata; class Amphibia; order Caudata; family Salamandridae; genus Lissotriton; species Lissotriton vulgaris. The sequence goes on along the minus strand of NC_141688.1, from coordinate 194,699,187 downwards.
CTTAGCGAGTTAAATGCTTAGTATTAGGATTTGAGCGCATTCCGAACGTTACAGTCAGATTCCAGTTGGGCAACTCAATTAATGACCATTCCAAGAAGGTTTAATCCATGACATTGAGGTGGCAAATAGTGAAACCCAGCACCTACGCTGTCTCCTCCTCTCAAATCAATGGATAGCTGTGCAATACCACTATACTTCAACAAGGACCCATCACCTTCATGACATCTTTTGTAAGGCTGCCATAGAATAGCTAAAATCCTGATTTTTAAATTGGAATTAAATGCTATAAAATGCTTTTGTGCACCAGAAATGAGGAGAGGAGACAGCATGAGCTCAAGAGATTGGAGACACATTTTATTCAAGAAATGGACAGTAATGAACCCCATGGCTTCAAAATAAATGAAGAACTACATACTTATTTAGGTTAAATTAGAGTGTTGCCTGGAGAGTTGCATGGTGCCATTATGGGGTTGTAAATAAATGGCTTTAATAATTAGTTATAAAAGAGGGAATGCTGATGAACAGTTTTGAGAGTAGGAAGTTCATTGTGGTATCATATGTCTTTTTATTTATAAATGTTTTTAGATGCTATTCTTGCATGGGACTGGTGAACAATTCTTGGATTCGAAGCCCACTGTGGCTGAATGTAAGAGGTTGGAAAGGATGCTCTATTTCATACACAGGAATAGCCAACCAGGGATATGACTAACCACTTATAGAATGAGACATTGGTGAATTAATACTGATTTGGTATTGCGACAGAATTGATTATTGCTGAATTTGGTAATGTTTGATTTATCTTGTTTTATGTTCTAGTGTACACATTATGAACAGATGAATAATTGAAATTATGAAAAAAGGATATGAAGAAATCAATATGCAATCTGATTCATTTTGTAAAAGTACTGTACACATGATAAATTGATAACTAGGTTTAATTTATCATGCAGTAGTTTTATATACCCAATGAACGGAATCTTAAGTTTACATGCAGTAATTTCTTACCAACTTTGAATCTAGAAACTATGTTTGACATCTTCTTATCCTCCGATTAGCATATCACTTATTTGTTATGTATCGCATTGTCTATATACAACTTTTTGATTCCAACAGGTAACCAGCAACCATTTAGCATTTATTCTGTTAGTTTCTTACTTATGTCTGTGCATATGAATTATAATAGCGCCGGCATCGTGACCGAGTATGACACATGTAGCTGGAACAAGTTGATGTACTTTTTTTGCAACCAGAATTAAACTTGGAAAGTAGTGACTAGAGTACTGATCTCTTCTCTATAGAGCCAGGATGTTTGTGATACCTGCAGGCGTCACAACTCATGCACCACCGGCCGTTGAGAGTACGCCAGCAGACGCAACTACAAGTGATTGGATTACGAAAATATATACAAACTATATATTTTTATAAATAATTGATCAACGTGATCCTGTAGTGCGAGTCCTATTTATTCATTCCTTCCTTCCTAACCTCCTTCCTTCCTACCTTCCTTTTTTCATTTGCCAATAACTTTGGCGTCTTTGGCTGAATCCTTGCAAATTTTTCAAAACTAGTTTTCTACTCACTTCAGCTGCTGCCTTGAAAGTTTGAGTGATCAGTCAAGCGGGGACCAAGAAAAAGGAGGAGTGTTTCCAAGACACATTTCCCCATAGAAAACTTTAGACATGGCTTCAGCTCGAACTGGTGGACAAAATTAAACCACATTTGGCAGAATGGATGTGGTTGGTCCAGAAAGCGACCTTATTGTAATTTGGTGTATACAGTTCAGTAGATTTTCAAATTTTAGAAATTCCAAATGTTTATATATAGGGACATGGAGGATCAGCGACCCCTACCTGATCTTGTGCTGAGATCTGATTGGGTGCCAATACTTCAAATCAGCTTGAGCCGAGTGACAAGAAAAAACATTTTTTAAAAGAAAAAGGGGAGATTAAAAAAATACTCTGACTCCCAAGGCTTCTTGAGGGGTCCCACACGCACCCCCTAAGGGTCAAAAAAACATTTTTAATTCTCAGTGGGATCTGCAGATCCTGCCGATAATTATAAAGAAACAAGAAGAGCGGGCTCCAGCACTTCGTTAACTATTGGCCCCCGGGTGAGCCAGATCCCGGGGGCATTTCTTTTAATAAGGGAGGGTGGAGGCCCGGCCCTCCACTCCTGGGGCTTAATATTGCCCCAGGGATCACCACCTACCCAAGTCTTCTTAATAAATGAATAGCTGCCCCGGGTATGACCACCTCCCCAGGGCTTATTTACTTTTTAAATGGGGGCCTCTCAAACCCTCCTCAGCTAAATGGACACCTTCCTGGGGCTTTACCCGAAAAACTACAGGGAGGGAGGGTAGCGTAGACCCACCCCCAGCAGCTTTAGTTTCAATTAATGTGCGAGTCCAAGCAGATTACCCCATCCATGCAGCCCTGGGGACCACCACCTCCCAGTGAAAAAATTCAAGAAAAGCGGGGGTCACGCAACCCCTCCCAGAGCCACAGACGGACCTAGAGACCACTACCCTACCCAGGGACGGCTCTTGCTTTGTCCCGGCGTGCAAACCCCCAGTAAGTTTGGTCAAGCTCGGCTGGAGCTTTACCACTCCCACCAAGCCATAGCAAATGGTCTGCTTCTAGTAAGTGAGAGCATTAAAATGCTCTTGCGTGCTAGAATCGGACCAGAATTGCTTTCACAGAGGGAGCTGCATGTTCAGCGGCACCCTCTCTGTAAAATCAGTATCGCCTCCCACAGCAGACGGAGAGCCAGCATGAACCGCAGGGGCCTTTAGGCTTCCCCCACGGTCGTCATCAGTGGTGAGTGGGTGCCCAGGGTGGGCGGGGAGATGGGGTCCCACGAGCCAAAATCGACCCGGGAGGGTAGCTGTCTGACCCCCCTCCCTTTAATATAAACACAAAAAAAGAAACAAGGACCAAGCCCCCCACCTCCTGTAATACATATTTTCTTAAGTGCCGGACCGGCAAGTTGCTGGAGACCCTGGCCTCTTTCACCATCACTCTGCAAACGCACCTCCTGGTGCATCACTGATGAAGTCCACTTTACTCCTGATACTGGACTATTTTAAATATAGGACTTCGAAAGAACACTCTCCAACCCAGTCGCAAAGCATAAACACTCCATAAAATAAAGAGTATCAGTGTGTAGAATGGTAACTAAAGTAGTCCTGGAGATTTGAGGAGCCAGAAGGTTGTTACTTTCATAGGGGACAATATAAAGAATAACGGCCAGCCGTAAATATGTGGAAAAGCCCAGAGTCAAATGTTATGACATAACTATTGCACCGTACTAGAGCTATTAACCTACATGAACTGTGATGTCCTTTTCTTTTTAATGCTCTTATTGTAATGCAATGGTTTTAATTAACTTATGCAAATAAATTCAAAGTAAATTCTGAGACTCCTTGGGGGTCAACTGCCCATCCTGTTACCACCAGTAAGTCTCACACAGCAGGAGTGCTGAGAAGTTTTCAGAGGCCACAGCCCCTTTCTTCACCACTCTGCAAACGCATCTACGGGTGCACTACTGGTTGGGGGATGAAGTCATCTTGGATGCTGAAGGACCCTGGGGCCATGAAACCCTCCTGTATGTCCCATACAGCAGGATTCTGGAGAGCTGGTCAGAAGCCTCGCCCCCTTTCTCTACCACTCTGCAAATGAGTCTACTAGTTAAAGAAATTCACTTAAAAAAACAGTGGTTAAATGGATGTTACAGTTAGGCTCAGATTTTACTCGTACAACACCACAAAAATTCAACAGTTATAGTTGCATGAGCTAACTATAACTTACGTCCCAGAATGCACTGCTCATGACCACACATATTACATTACTCATAGATGGTCAATGACATCACTGATGACATCTCAAATGACATCAATGATGACTCCTTCCACAGAACCACTCACACACCCAATCACACCCCCATATAACCTATTGTACGCCCACTCATACACCCACACAGCCACTCACATACCCATTCACAGACCCCATAACAGTACTCACACACTCACTCACTCGTCCATTACGCCACTCACACACCCACTCATTCACTCGAACAGCCACTCCCACAACCATTCAGTCGTCCATACAGCCACTCATACTACCAGTCAATCACCCGTACAGCCAGTCACATTGACACACACTCGCCCGTTGTACGGCTGAATCGCGTAACGCTGGGTTTATGATGAAATAAATCCACTGTGCTTATCTCATCTATCGTGACCTTTGTGCTCGCTCTACCCAGTCCGAACTTTGAAGTGATTAACGGCCTGCTCCGCCAGTCAGCGTGCCGCCCTCCTTGGGTCTCTGGCTCCCGGTAGGAGCTCTTTGTATTGGATAAATATATTTGCACACTCAATTGGAAATTTATTTTAAAAACGTTGCAACTACGGTAAGCATTTACCCCAAATCACAAAAATGCAATTTCCTGAACCAATATCTACCTTTCTGTCAAATCTGGTGTGATTTCCTACAGCAGTTTGGGCTGTAGCCATGTTTAAAGTTCCTTTATAAATTAACATGGGGAAAACGTATTTTTGTACCTCCACATTTTTCTCGGCCACACTTGATGGATCACCCCAAAACTGTCTAGACAGCAGCTAAAGTGAGTGGCAAGCTAGTTTTGAAAAGTTTGTGAGGATTAATCAAACCATGGCAAAGTTATTGTCAAATATGGAAACTAGGTCCTAACTATAACTACTAGGGATGGATGGATATCTAGATCTATATATATAGATCTATATATATATTTTGAAATATTGACAATTCGATTTACAAGCTGTCTGATGCAATTAGATGGAGGACTTCTCTCCTTTCTTGCAGGGCAAGTTCTCTCTTTATTTAGAGACGTTTTGTTGAATATATACCCAGTAGCGCGTCACTTTTCTGATTTCCATAATAAGGACAGTACCAAATTAACATACTTTGGGTTGGATCATGTACCTAATAACATCAGGGGTGGAGATAGATTAAGACGACTCAGAAGACTGGAATCAAGATATATTATCGATTTAGCTACGAAACATCCGGGGGGCCTTAACAGCGGGGAGGAAATGGCTATCCATCTAGGCAAATTAATTTCTTATATTCTTTCTTATATTGGTTATGAGCCTTATGTTGATATCCTGCTTTATAGTCATTGTTAAGATAAGATATAAGCCTTGAGGATGGCCTCGGAGTAGAAGTGTTTGAGTTTCATAACTCTAGTAAATGAGTACAGTAAACTGGAGCAAGAAAAAGTTTTTTGCAGACTTTTTACTATGAACTTGTACAGCCCATTCATTAACCTGTATATATATGTACATACTTTCTGAAACTTTGAAGGAATATGAAGTTAGGATAATCTTCATATGTATTTTTTGTATATATACTTTCCTGTAATATTTTTCAGGTGCTATGTATATATGTGTATATATGTGTATATATGGTTATGGATGTATTTTCGCTTTGATTTTCATGCCGATATAAACCTTATCCTTATTACAGCAGACTAATAATGTAAGGACTTATGCCGATCCACGGCTAGATACTGATACATTGAATAACTTGTATAATTATGGATTTTGGCATCTACCTCTTGTTTTTTCAACCGATACACGGTTTGATGATTTTGGAAGGGTAATTGTTGTGTTGATATTTACACCTTATCCACTACAAGATGGCGCCCATATTCGATCTTGGGTTTGTCCTTCACCTATGTCTGCTACCACTAGGAGGGTTTATATTGATATCATGTGCCTAGTGTCATTGACACGGACGAAGGCTGACGCCGAAACGCCTTTGTTTGTTGACTTTTGCAAATTGAACTGAGACCGCTGTGAAATCTACCACCTCCTGAGTGCTGTTGTTCCTTTCGAGTAAGGGGACCTTGAGCGTTCATATATATTACCTACTGGCGATAGCCAGTAGGTATACATAGTTAGGACCTAGTTACCATAGGAAATTCTGAACATTCTATTGGGAATAACTATGGCGCCGATTGAGGGATCTGCCTGTAATTTTCCTTAAATTTGCCTCGCTCCGCTCCGCTCCTTCCATGAAAGTTTCGGGGGGATCCGTCAAGCGGGGCCCGAGAAAAAAGGGGGCTCCCAAAACGTGTTTTCCCCATGTTAATTTCCATAGGGACATTCTGACACGGCTACAGCTCGAACGGCAGAACGGAATTACACCAGATTTGGCAAAATGGTAGGGACTGGTATGCAGCAGTGCCTTTTGTATGTTTGGTGTAAATCCCTCTAGTAGTTGTTGAGAAAATTGAATTTGAGCAAATTATATATCTATATGCGCTCACCGTACGCGCACCGTACGCGTGCGTACCCTTATGTGCGCAAGCGCGTTTCTGATTGGCTGGCAGTCGACTGTCAACATTCCAAACTGTCCAAACCAGAAAGTGTTGGCCACCATATTATTTTTCAGGAGTACTGAGGCACGAGAGAGCCCAAAACAAGAGTGGAAAACACAAAAAGGGGGCAGGGTACAGACCCCCCAACCCTCTAGCCCTTCTCAGGGGGTCCCAGAAAAACCCCCAAGGACAAAAAAAAAATTCACGGGGTACGTGATTTAAAAATAAAAATAAAAAAATGTTTTTGCACTTGGCGGTCCTTCTGGGACCCCCTGAGAAGGGCTAGGGGTCAGGGGGGTCTCTACCCTGCCCCCTTTTCACGTTTTCCACTCTTTTTTTGTGCTCTCTTGTGCCTTACTTTTCCTGAGAAACAAGACGGCTGCTCAGGTGGTCCCAGAAGGATAACAACATATTTAAACGTTATCCGCTAATAGAATTAGCATTTAGAAAACCTTTGAAATGTATTGAAAAAAACTATAGGATTCATGCCTGATATAGTTATGAATTCGCATTTAACAAACCTTGCAAATTCACTAAAAAAAACATAGGTTTCAGGACCTATATAGTTAGGAATTAGCATTTAAAAAACCTTGCAAATTCACTTAAAAAACCAAAGGTTACAGGTCTTATATAGTTAGGAATTAGCATTTTAAAAACCTTGCAAATTCACTTAAAAAAAACATAGGTGCAGGCGTTATATAGTTAGGGATTGGCATTTAAAAAAACATTGCAATTGCTCCTATATAGTTAGTTGGACTAACTATATTTGGCGCACCCGCAACCCACTGCTGATGATGTCACATATTACAACATTCATGACATAGTCAGTGACTTCACTGATGACATCTCAAATGACAACACTGATGACATCACTGATGGGATCTCAATTGACATCACTGATCACATCACTGATGGGGAAACATCCTTTACAACGCAACTTTTACCACGTAGTGCCTTTACGACGCAACTATTACAACGCATGTCATTACAACACTTAGCGCTGGGGGGCGCTCTAGGATAGGGAATGGATTTAATTTACTATCCAACACCTTCCCTACTATACACGGGGACTGGAGTTTGAATAGTAAATTAAACTATTCCCTATCCAGCACCCCTCGACGTCATGCGTTGTAACAGCATGTGTGGTAAAACCTGCGATTTAAAGGCATGCGTAGTAAAAGCATGCGTTGTAATGTCATACATTCCACTGATGATTTCATTCATGTGATAATACGATGCACCTCCTCACACTCTAATATAACCTTTGATACACCCAGTGTTAAATACAGACTACCATTCTTGAAACCATTGACACATAATACCAGTTACTACATACGTACTCACTGATTCCTAGGTCTACACACACATCCACTCATTCACCCATAGAATCACTCATACATACAGTCACTCATCAATACAACACTAACATATGCACTCATACACCTATACAGACACTCCCACACTGCCACTCATCCATGGAGTTACTCACACACCTAGTCAGTCATGCAAAGAATCAATCCACACTTCCATTTCCTCAACTATACAGTTATACACACAACACCTTACTTATTCAGACATATACTAACACATACTTACTCTCTTATACAATCACGGATATAAGTACACAATGATCCATACAGCCATCCATACAGCCACTCGCACAATCACTGGCCCTCATGTCTACTCATTTATATATGCCAACTATCACATGCACATGCACTGTGTTTTACATATGTACTTACTTGGACATGTAGCACTGACATATCCATTCACTCACCAACACACCCATGCACACAGTCAACCGCCCATACAGCTGTTTCCACATGCACTCTTGAACTCATACACCTAGTGAATCAATTGCTCAGACATCTATGCACAGAGTCACACACCTTCCAGCCACCAACACACACTCTCAGTCTCCCATACAAATACTTGGGCAACCAATTAATAACCCATATAGCCACTCATATAGCTACTGATCAACACATGCAGCAGCTTACACTACAACAGACATACTGATGCACACATTCAGACAGTTTAGTCACTAACCAATGCATTTAGTAAGACACATTTAATCACTCACTCATACAGTTAGTCACGCACCTACTAAATCCTTCATCCAGATACTTATACATCCACTTATTCTTCAATATGTAAAACAAATTTAAACTTTACAGAAACACACAGTCACTGGATGATGTCATCAGTGATGTCATTTGAGATGTCATTTGAGATGTCATCAGTGATGTCACTGACCATGTCATGAATGATGTAATATGTGACATCTTCAGCAGTGGATTGCAGCTGCGCGAAATATAGTTAGTCCAACTAACTATATAAGAGCAATTTCAATGTTTTTTAATGCTAATTTCTAACTATATAAGGCCTGAAACCTATGTTTTTTTAAGTGAATATATATATACACAGACACACAGGTACATACATAAATATATATATCTATATCGCATGCGAACAAGGGCTGCAAAGCTCGAAACGCGTCATGGTTGGTTGGTTCACGAAAAACTGAAAAAAAAAACTTACCTGGAAAATCGGAGGTGGTAACGCGGAATATATATATATATATATATCACCAAGAGGGGTTTTGCTAGAATCCTGCTCCCTTAGACAGGTGGCGCGTGTGAACAAGGCACCAAGTGTGCTGAAACGCGTAGCGTTAGTTGGTAAATAAATTTAACCAAGTTATATTGCTCCGAGTGCGCGTGTTGCTTATTTAGCATACTTTGGATATTGGATATATATATATATGGATATATATATATATATATATATATATATATATATATATATATATATATCAATCACGATAAGTCCTGTCGCAGAGGGAGCGCTTTGTAAGCCGGTGCTGGACTCGGGACCAGGACCGGGTCCCGTACTAAATCACACACGAGAAAATAATCCAGCACTCCGCTCGTTGGATGCAGTTAGGTTTATTGTAGCACACTGTTAGAGCCTACGCGTTTCGAACCAGATGGTTCCTTCTCACGGCAGTGTTACACAGTAGTCCTACTTTGCTCTCAATATATCCATGCATATTACAGTGCATTCTGGGACATGCAGTTTTAGGCTGTACATTAATATATACGAACATTACTTCATGTTTGTATTACATTATTGTATATATAATGTTATTAGTTCGTGCTGTTTTTGCACTGTTTTTCACTTTTGGCGGCTGAGTGCCCGCTTTATGAATGGCATGTCCTTATGGCACTTGTGCTCGGTGTATTGGCAGTGTTCACAACTGTGCACTTAGTCTGTACTGCTTTGTACAATGCATGAGACCTACATGGGTTGGGTTCTTGGTTAGTCTGTGCTGTCAGTTTCCATATCTAGGGCTGAGTGCCCTTGCCACTGCCTTGACTTTACACCAATATTTCAAGCACCGATCAAGCAAAAGCAATTAGTTATCAGTTAATGTACCTTGTCTCAATGTCTGACTGTTAAGCAGTTTAGAGAGTACCATTTAGAGATGAAAATATAACTCCTCATCCCCATTCAATCCTGTCGGCTGTTTGGTTTTGAAGCGCATGATAAGTTTTGATTCCAGTCTCCTTAGCTTTAGTTTTCTGTTCCCACCACGTTCATGTTGCTGGATTGAGGCCATGCCAAAAAATTGAATGTCCTTCCTTGTTTTGTTGTTATGTGTTGTTATATGTTTCGCCATGGCATAGGCGAAGTCTTTGTTTTGTATGGCACGGATGTGCTCCAGAATTCTTTTCTTCAAAGCACAGGTGGTGCTCCCAATGTACTTTTTACCACAGTAACATTGTAGCATATAGACTACAACACTGGTTTCACAGGTTATGTACTCTCTGATGGTGTAGATCTTGTTTGTTGGATCTGTTATTGCTTTCATATTTTTTCCTATTTTGCAGGCCTTGCAAGTACTGCATTTGACGAAGCCTTTTCTTTTCCGATAGCCAATTATTTGTTTTTTTGTCCTCATAGTGGCTATGTACCAAATGATCCGCTAGGTTGGGAGCTCTCCTGTAAGTTACCAAGGGTCTTTCTCCAACGATCTTGCCTATGTCCGGATCTTTGACGATCAAATGCCAATACTTGCTAAGTAGTTTATGTATTTTGTAGCTTTCTTTGCTGTATGTGATGATCATTCTTGGAGGTTCAATCTTTGTTTGTTCTCCGTTGTTGTTTGTGTTCTTTGTTTTTGGCAATAGAGTTTCAGCTCTTGTTTTTGTCTAGCTTTGGTTTCTCCTTGCTGGATGTCATGGTATTTGTATCCGCGCTGCAGAAATCTCTCTTTTGTTTCTTTAAAGTTCTTTTCTAGTTCGCCATCTTCTGAACAATTTCTCCTCATTCTCAATAATTCCCCATAGGGGATGCTTTTCTTCAGTTTCTCGGGGTGGAAGCTTCGTTCGTGCAATATACTGTTTGTGGCAGTTTTTTTCCTGAAAATGGTTGTTTGTATTTGGTTGTTGTACACATATACTTTAGTATCCAGGAATTCCACCTCTTTATTGCTGATATTGTAGGTGAATCTTAGCCCTACTTCGTTGTTGTTGAGTTCATTGAAGAATTTTAGGAAATCAGATTTTGTTCCTTTCCACAACAAGAAGAGATCGTCAATGTAGCGTAGCCATAACGCTCATTGGCCATATGTCGGTAATTTTCTTCTCTCCAAGCTATGCTCTTCTCCCACCACCCCATGGTGAGGTTGGCATAGCTTGGAGAGAAGGAAACTCCCATCGCGGTACCAAAAAAGGAATACATTGTTGTATAAACAAAGTTTGATCATTTCGATCAACATTTTTGAATGGTCACGTTCCTTGATAGGTCGCTGCTGTAGGAAATATTGTACTGCTTTGATACCTATCTCGTGTTCTATCGATGTATATAAAGAAATAACATCGATAGTAACAAGCATGTAGGTAGGTTGCCATTCAGTTTCCATTAAGATACGCAAAAAATCACCAGTGTCTTTAATGTACGAGCTTAAAGTTGGTACAATTGGTGATAAGAAATGGTCAACGTAGTTTGCCATATGTTCATATAAACTCCCACATGAAAGGAACAAAATCTGGTTTCCTAAAATTCTTCAATGAACTCAACAACAACGAAGTAGGGCTAAGATTCACCTACAATATCAGCAATAAAGAGGTGGAATTCCTGGATACTAAAGTATATGTGTACAACAACCAAATACAAACAACCATTTTCAGGAAAAAAACTGCCACAAACAGTATATTGCACGGACGAAGCTTCCACCCCGAGAAACTGAAGAAAAGCATCCCCTATGGGGAATTATTGAGAAAGAGGAGAAATTGTTCAGAAGATGGGGAACTAGAAAAGAACTTTAAAGAAACAAAAGACAGATTTCTGCAGCGCGGATACAAATACCATGACATCCAGCAAGGAGAAACCAAAGCTAGACAAAAACAAGAGCTGAAACTCTATTGCCAAAAACAAAGAACACAAACAACAACGGAGAACAAACAAAGATTGAACCTCCAAGAATGATCATCACATACAGCAAAGAAAGCTACAAAATACATAAACTACTTAGCAAGTATTGGCATTTGATCGTCAAAGATCCGGACATAGGCAAGAACGTTGGAGAAAGACCCTTGGTAACTTACAGGAGAGCTCCCAACCTAGCGGATCATTTGGTACATAGCCACTATGAGGACAAAAAAACAAATAATTGGCTATCGGAAAAGAAAAGGCTTCGTCAAATGCAGTACTTGCAAGGCCTGCAAAATAGGAAAAAATATGAAAGCAATAACAGATCCAACAAACAAGATCTACACCATCAGAGAGTACATAACCTGTGAAACCAGTGTTGTAGTCTATATGCTACAATGTTACTGTGGTAAAAAGTACATTGGGAGCACCACCTGTGCTTTGAAGAAAAGAATTCTGGAGCACATCCGTGCCATACAAAACAAAGACTTCGCCTATGCCATGGCGAAACATATAACAACACATAACAACAAAACAAGGAAGGACATTCAATTTTTTGGCATGGCCTCAATCCAGCAACATGAACGTGGTGGGAACAGAAAACTAAAGCTAAGGAGACTGGAATCAAAACTTATCATGCGCTTCAAAACCAAACAGCCGACAGGATTGAATGGGGATGAGGAGTTATATTTTCATCTCTAAATGGTACTCTCTAAACTGCTTAACAGTCAGACATTGAGACAAGGTACATTAACTGATAACTAATTGCTTTGCTTGATCGGTGCTTGAAATATTGGTGTAAAGTCAAGGCAGTGGCAAGGGCACTCAGCCCTAGATATGGAAACTGACAGCACAGACTAACCAAGAACCCAACCCATGTAGGTCTCATGCATTGTACAAAGCAGTACAGACTAAGTGCACAGTTGTGAACACTGCCAATACACCGAGCACAAGTGCCATAAGGACATGCCATTCATAAAGCGGGCACTCAGCCGCCAAAAGTGAAAAACAGTGCAAAAACAGCACGAACTAATAACATTATATATACAATAATGTAATACAAACATGAAGTAATGTTCGTATATATTAATGTACAGCCTAAAACTGCATGTCCCAGAATGCACTGTAATATGCATGGATATATTGAGAGCAAAGTAGGACTACTGTGTAACACCGCCGTGAGAATGAACCATCTGGTTCGAAACGCGTAGGCTCTAACAGTGTGCTACAATAAACCTAACTGCATCCAACGAGCGGAGTGCTGGATTATTTTCTCGTGTGTGATATATATATACATACACATATATATATATATATATATATATATATATATATATATATATATATATATATATTACCTACTGGCGATAGCCAGTAGGTATATATAGTTAGAATTTTTTCCCTATGGGACTTTTGAAAATTCTATGTCTAATAACTTTGGCGTTTGTGGACGGAATCGGCTGAAATTTTCAGGAAAATGGCACATTTTGTTTCTGAGCAGCCTCTGAAAATTTGGTGGGGTTTCGTCAAGGGGGGCTGAGAAAAAAGGGGGGTCCCAAAACGCGTTTTTTGCATTGAGTTTTCCATAGGGCGGTTGGACTCACTTTTAGCTCGAACGGCTGAATGGATTTGCACGAAACTTGGCAAAATTGTAGGGACTGTTAGCCCGATGTGCCTTTGCTAGGTCTCAATATATGTGCTCCAGTAGTTTTTGAGAAATTAACGTTCAAACCAAGATATATATCTGTAACAGCGCTCTGGGCAGCGATCCGGTCCGCTTACTTTTCGCTTATCGGAACTTTGCGCGCAGAAAGCTGATTGGCTCTCCGGTGTCTGTCAACATTCTAAACAGTCCGGAGCGGACGCCATCTTGTCTCTCGGTAGGATCGAAAGAGAAGAAGAGGTGGAAAACGAAGGGGGAATTTAATGAAAGGGGGCAAGGTATCCCCCTCTTGACCCCCTAGGAATGTTGTTGGGGTTATTAAAGGGTCCCGTGGGGAAAATAAAAAAAAAATGATTTTTCACGGTAGAAGCGCGGCCGCGAACTGGTAGCGAAACGGGAATTCGCCATTTTGTGCTTCGTAAATTAAATTACTAGTTATAAGTGGGTGCGGGAGACGTATCCTAATCCCCTATGTTTCCTGAGGGTGGGTGAGGAGGCTGATATATGTTGATACATCTCTTCCAGCGGCTGTGCGTGAGCTTTTTTTTTTTTTTTGCTGCGTGACAGTCCGGAGCGGCCGCCATCTTGTCTCTCGGTAGGATCGAGAGAGAAGAAAAGGTGAAAAACTAAGGGGGAATTTAATGAAAGGGGGCAAGGTATCCCCCTCTTGACCCCCTAGGAATGTTGTTGGGGTTATTAAAGGGTCCCGTGGGGAAAATAAAAAAAAAATGATTTTTCACGGTAGAAGCGCTTCACGGGCCGCGAACTGGGCCGCAAACTGGTAGCGAAACGGGAATTCGCCATTTTGTGCTTCGTTAATTAAAGTACTAGGTATAAGGGGGTGCGGGAGACATATCCTAATCCCCTATGTTTCCTGAGGGTGGCTGAGGAGGCTGATATATGTTGATATATCTCTTCCAGCGGCTGCGCCATCTTGCCTTTTTTCGAATGCCACAATTTTGTCGTGCACGGCAGCCATTTTAGATGCCAGGCTGGTCCCAGGCTATCACCTACCCCTGCGGATGTAGTTTATGGCCCCAGCTGTAGAGAATTCAGACATGCCAATCCTCCTGATTCAGGCGTGTGAGTACTGATTTCAGTGCTAGTCTCCCGCCTCCCGATTTCTGCAAGCAAAAACCCGGGGGCATATTACGAACAACTAGCGATAATTTTTGTCTATAACTTGTTTAGAGACAAAAATTATCGCCGCACATCGGCGATTTTTATCGCAGATAAACCTTGCTATTATCGCAGAAAAGTCAGCGATATTCATGTATTATCGACCTAATGCTCTTAGCCATGTTATCCACCTCCCATTGGATAACATGGCTAAGAACTGCTCAGGGCAGGTGTTAGATTTTGGAGATATTCGCGCTTAGCGCGAATATCTCCAAAAGTTGGTAATAGAAGGTAGCGATGTTAGGGACTGTTTCCAGTCGCTAACATCTTGGCACGCCACTTTGCATGTCATTAGTGATAAGTATCACTGACATGCAAAGCCGGGCCCAAGATGGTCGCTATCTCCTTTTAGGTGTCACTAACTGGTGTTAGCGACAGCTTGATAATAGGGAAATAATTTTATCTCCGCTTTCATGGTTTTTAAAGCCAAAAAAGCGGAGATAAACCCCCTTGATAATATGCCCCACGATTCCTTGGGGGTTTCAGCTGACATGGCTTGGTATTGTGTTACATGGTAATTTTTCCATGAAACGTCAGAGGGTCGATGTAGGGGTTCTAGAAGAGGTGATAAACCATTTAAGCCTCATGAACAAGCGCATGGTCTTTTAAAGATTTGTGAAGTACTCGGGGCGGCGGTGTGTGTGTGCCCTCTTTCAGGAGCGGGCGGGGGGGCACTGCCAGCAACTTGCCAGGTCAGGTAGTGTTCAACACGTGCATCACCCTTTCTCTGCCTGCTATTGCGCTCCATGCTTCGGAAAGGTAAGAAAAAGAACGTGCATTTGAGTTTGAAATGTCCGATCCTGCAGCAGCACACTTCCAAAGCCCACACATGACAATAACCCGATTCAAGGCCCCATTCACCCGTTTTTCAAAAAATAGATAACACTCCAAAAAATTAAGGTTATAAAACTTTATTAACTTTTAACGATAATGAACAGAACAAAAACTAAAAACATTTAAACATTTATTAACACAAAAAGCAACAATGGTTAGAAGCTGTCTTTTGTGCGAATAGTCCCAAGGCAGCACAACGTGCAGAGTTCTGGACGGCACCCAGGTGATGTCGCCTGGGTGCCGCACTGGTTTAGGGATCCTACAATGCTGCTCCGAAAATTGGCGTGGGGCGTCCCGGGTGGGGCGGGGGGAGGCCTCGTCAGTAGCGGTCTGTTGTGCGAATAGTCCCAAGGCAGCACAACGTGCAGAGTTCTGGACGGCACCCAGGTGATGTCGCCTGGGTGCCGCACTGGTTTAGGGATCCTACAATGCAGCACAGAAAAACAGCGTGGGGCGTCCCGGGTGGTGCGGGGGGAGGCCTCGTCAGTAGCGGTCTGTGTCCAGTGTCACATGGCTGACACAACATGTACGACAGGCACCCAGGTGATGTCCAGTAAACTGCCGCACTGGTTTTGGTATCCTACAATGCTGCTCCGAAAATTGGCGTGCGGCGGCCCGGGGGGGGGGGGGGGGGGGGGGAGGCGGCGTGAACGGGCCTCCCCAGGTGGCGGCCATCTAGCTGAGTTGCGCTCGCTCTTGCGGCCACAGCGTCTCGCTCACCATGTTGTGGAATTGCTCCCACTCTTGCAGTGCAGCGATAGGCGGCTGCCACATGGCTGTCAAAATGGCGGACGGCTCTTCGGTTTTGGGCCTGGTCCACTGAAATGGCCCTGGGACACCTTGGAAGTCGGACGCTTGCCTGCTAGGGCTTGGGCTACATTCTCGAAAAGCGTCCCCTCAGCCGTGAAGATTGTATAAAAGTCTTGGGGGCCCCCGACTCCCGCAGGCTTCCGGTGGGGAGCGGCTGCCATGATTGCTCGCGGAATGACCACGACGGAGCCACGAGATGGTGGTGCTCTCATGCTGACGCCAGCTTCAGTCTGAATGATCCAGAAACAAGGTGGGGCTTTCATCGTTTGGGAAAAAAAAATGTTCTAAACCAATGAAAAGTGTTATTTTTAGGTCATATGACCAAGCCTTCCATCTTTAGGAAACCAAAAGTAAAATGAACCAATGAAAAGTTTTATAAACAAGTCACATGACCTGTTATGCGACATAGGGCTACAAAAAGCGTAGAAAATCCGTTGGCACGTGAGGCGGCGTCAGTAGCGGACCGATGTGCGAATAGGCCGAAGGCAGCACAACGCGCCGAGATCCGGATGGCACCGAGGTGGTGTCCAGCAAATTGCCGCACTGGTGTGGCCATCCTACAATGCTGCGCCGAAAGACGGCGTGTCCAGCTGAATTGCGGTCACTGTTGCGGTACAGTGACTCGAACGCGCCGAGATCCGGATGGCGCCGAGGTGGTGTCCAGCAAATTGCCGTACTGGTGTGGCCATCCTACAATGCTGCGCCGAAAGACGGCGTGTTCAGCTGAGTTCCGGTCACTCTTCCGGCACAGTGACTCGAACGCGCTGAGATCCGGATGGCACCGAGGTGGTGTCCAGCAAGTGGCTGCACTGGTGTGGCCATCCTACAATGCTGCGCCGGAAGTCGGCGTGGGGTGCCCCGTTGGCTTATGAGGTGATGTCAGTAGTGGACTGATGTGTGAATAGGTCGGAACCAGCACAAGGCGCCAAGATCCGAATGGCAAGTCCTGGATGTTGAGTGCCTCAGTTGAGATTTCTGAGCAGTGCTTGTAGAACTGTCTGAAGCTTATTTGCACCTGCTGCAGCTTCACTAGGTCCGGCGGAACTTGTTGCCTTTTCCTTTCTGCTTCTTTTCCTACAATGCGTTTCTTCTGAAGACACGACCAGGTCCCTGAATGTGTGCAGGGGGACGCTATTGAATGAATGAACGCGCCGAGATCTGGATGGCACCGAGGTGGTGTCCAGCAAATTGCCGCACTGGTGTGGCCATCCTACAATGCTGCGCCGAAAATCGGCGTGGGGTGCCCCGTTGGTTTATGAGGTGATGTCAGTAGCGGACCGATGTGTGAATAGGTCGGAACCAGCACAAGGCGCCCTGCACTGTTGAGCCTTTTTCAATGTCTGTTTTTTGTTCTTTCCCCTCCATCAAAAACAAAACAAAAATACAAGGCGCCAAGATCCGAATGGCAAGTCCTGGATGTTGAGTGCCTCAGTTGAAAGTTCTGAGCAGTGCTTGTAATACTGTCTGAAGCTTATTTGCACCTGCTGCAGCTTCACTAGGTCCGGCGGAACTTTTTTCCTTTTCCTTTCTGCTTCTTTTCCTACAATGCGTTTCATTTGAAGACACGACCAGGTCCCTGAATGTGTGCAGGGGGACGCTATTGATTGAATGAAAATGGCGGCTTGACACAAAGCTGACTCAAGCGTTACTGTTGGTGCTATACAGACAAAAATTGGTTTTCAGTTTGTACATTCTTCAGGTTTTTTTTTCCATCCAAGTCTGATTGAGAGTTTGTAGAAAAATGGCTTCAGATTTTCCACATACTACTCTTCAACATTCTTCCTAAATGTAACAATGTGAAACTCACTAGGAGAACGGCTGTTTCTGTTTCCTTTCAAAATGCTGCCACCAATATTTTCTGAATGGAAGACACCATCTTGTAACATAAAGGGCCGAAAGGGGTTCTGGTCTGGCCGATGGTTGGTGGAGACATTTTGACTATATCTTGGACCTGCCCGGCCTCGCCCAAAATGGCGCCGGTATAAATGGGACTCGTAACTCTTTGCCCGCAAATGTATATCTAGAAAATGTTATTGTAAGTGGCCCTGTCGTATTTTAATTACAAAATGTACGTCCACCGATTCCGCAACTGTTAGACACCTTTGTTCTTGTCACCTAATGGCCCGCTCGTTACGTTCTTCTACAGTGTAAATGTCTCCTCATCATATACGATTTGAGTTTGCTCCGTGGCCGGCCCACGTGGTTATAGGCCCGTATTTGTATACTGACATTTTCACAATAAAGGTTTTTAAAACCAAACACGGTAGTAGTATTTTCATTTGTAAAGTTTTTACTTTTAGTGACTGTTTTCGAATCAGTAAAAGGCAAGTGAAATAAAGCAGTCCAATTACATGACGGATAAAAGGTATAATATGTAGGAACGCAGTAAAGATAAATGGTCAAGGGCAGTTGTGTTTTTCATGTCTGCAACATAAAGTGATCGATAAGAATCTGATAATCAGGCGTATCGGCGACTAAGACAGCAGGCCGAATCTCTTTTACTCAACGGCTCCGTCATGGAAGGAAGAAACGCCCTTTTTCTCGAAAAAGGAATATATTTTACTTGCAAGACAGTTGTAAATTTTCCGGGAAAGTACATTAGCCTGGAATATTATAACATATGTTTGAAAAAAAAATATTGTTCGAAAATAATAAAAAGCGTAATTTTTAGGTCATATGACCAAGCTTTTCATCATTAAATTAACAAAAGTAAAATGAACCAATGAAAAGTTTTATTAACAAGTCACATGACCTGTTATGCTTACGTTACGCGCTGCGCGCCGCGCCTCGGATCACTTCCGGGTGCGCTAACGCGGCGTGTCATAAAACGCATTACGCGACAACGTAGGTCAAGAATATAGTCTAAATGTCTCCACCAACCAGCGTTCAGAACACAACCCCTTTCAGCAGTCCAAAAAGTTCTGTTAAATGACAACAGAGGGGACAGGCAACAAGAACCATCAGTCAAAGAGGGGAGGGCAAGTTCTTCTCTTCCGGGTCATGTTGGGGCGCTACCGGAACTGATCGAATTGGTAGTCTACAGTGTTTCTGGATGTTTCAGACTAAAGCTGGCGTCAGCATGAGACCACTACCATCTCGTAGCTCCGTCGTGGCCATTCCACGAGCAATCATGGCAGCCGCTCCCCACCAGAAGCCTGCGGGAGTCGGAGGCCCCCAAGACTTTTGTAGAATCTTCACGGCTGAGGGGACGCTTTTCGAGAATGGGACCCAAGCCCTAGCAGACAAGCGTCCGAGTTCCAAGGTGTCCCAGGGCCATTTTAGTGGACCAGGCCCAAAACCGAAGAGCCGGCCGCCATTTTGAGAGTCCTGTGGCAGCCGCCTATCGCTGCACCGCAAGAGCGGGCGCATCTCAACTACATGGTGAGCGAGACGCTGTAGTCGCAAGAGCGGGCGGAAAACAGCTGAATGGCGGAAGAGGCACAGTGTAGCAAAAGCGGGCGGAATGGCAACTAAAACGATAAAGGGGCGCCTCACTACAGCTTGTCTTCAGGTCAAACGGATTGTGGGACAAGGTCCAGAATTGAAGAGTCATCAAAAGGCAAAAAGTACCGCCGGACCCCGGGAGCCGGCCGCCTATGTCGGGGGCGATCTCAGGCTACACCAGTGCTATAAGACTTGGGGAGGGTGTCGGAGCCAAGCGTCTTCTCCGAGTCCATGGCCATCACAGCGCCCCTCAGGGGCCTCCGTCAAGCTGTTTAGGAAGGTAACATATCACATTGTTTTCTAATGCAGTCAGGTCCACAAACGACACTCACTTACTTTGAGAATAGTGAAGCTGCAGTAGGTGGAAATAAGCTTCAGACAGTGTTACAAGCGCTGCTCAGAACTCTTAACTATGGCACCCAACATCCAGAACTTATGCTATTTGAGAATGGTAGTGACATCGAAGCATCTCAGGGACCAAAACCATTAACGTACTTTCACGTATGAAAATCTTACTTGGGGAGGGGGCAGGAGCGAAGCGCCCCCTCCCAGTCAGCGCCACCACACCGTATGTTGAAAATCTGAAGCCATCGTTCTACAAAGTCAACCAAACTTGGATTGAAAAATCTAGAAAAATGTACAAACTGAAAACCAGTTTTGGTCTGCATAGCATCAGTAACAACGCTTGAGTCAGCTTTGTGTCAAGCCGCCATTTTGATTCAACAAAGCACAGGCATTGAAAAAGGCTGAAATTCAGAACTCTAAACTATGGCACCCAACATCCAGGAGCTTGCTATCCGGATCTTGGAGCCTTGTGCTGTTTTCGATCTATTCACACATCGGTCCACTACTGACATCATCTTATAAACCAACGTTATGTAAATAGTTTTTTAATAAAATGTTTTACCCTGTTTCTTTGCTGGTGTGTTGTCTATATTTTTAATATTTGCATAGGGTTTGTCATTATTTTGTGCGGGATGGGTGATGGAGCCGAGCTGTCTTGCAGCCCTCATGGTGTGGAGCTCAGTTCATCTCACTATTTTCGTATTTCTCAAGAAGGGTTGTTCCTAATATTTCTATTTTAGCGAGGTCAAAAAGAGATCCAATTAGTGGCCTACTGATTTTGCTCGATTACTTTTATTTTTTTACACGATTTTTCACTATCTGCAAAGACTAAACAGAGTATTGCGACTTTGTGCTTGTTTGTAAATAGAGAATGATCCAAAGAGAACCAATTCTAAAACAGTAAATGCTTGGACAACAATCAATCAAATGGAGAGACAAGGAGGTACGACGGATTACAACGGGGGTAAAGGCCTGCGTTAACTACCCTTCTGTATCTGCAAAGAGAGAGTACTACTAAGGCAAAAGAGGGGAGGGGGGGGGGGCAGCGTTCAAAGCACATCAGCGTGCATAAATACGAAAATGTTTTTATCTATCACGTACTTGACATTTTAAAGCTTTTCATATTTGCTATTAAAAAACCAATGAAATTCACAGAAAAAACCATAGGTTATAGTGGATATATAGTTAGGAATTTGCATTTACAAAACCTTGAAAATTCAATGAAAAAACCATAGGTTATAGGCCATATATAGTTAGGAATTAGCATTTACAAAACCTTATTTTACTCGCATAAAACCATTGAAATTCCATATATAGTTAGCTAACTATAAGCGCTAACTATATATCGCGCACCCGCAATCCACTGCTGATGATGTCACATATTACATCATTCATGACATGGTCAGTGACATCACTGATGACATCACTGATGACATCTCAAATGACATCACTGATGACAACTCAAATGATATCAATGATGACATCTCAAATGACATCACTGATGACATCACTGATGACAATTCAAATGACATCACTGATGACATCTCATTTGTCATCACTGATCACATCACTCATGTGATAATACAATGAACCTCTTCAGACTCTAATATAACCTTACATACACTCAGTATAAACAGACACTCACAGACTGTCACTCATCCATGGAGTTACTCACACACCTAGTCAGTCATGCAAAGAATCAATCACACCTCCATTTCCTCAACTATACAGTTATACACATCTTACTTATTCAAACATATAATAACACATATTTACTCTCTTATATAATCCCTGATACAAGCTCACAGTGATCGATACAGCCACTCACACATTCACTGGCTCTTATGTTCAGTTATTTATATATCTCAACTCTCACATGTATTGTGTTTTACATACGTACTTACTTGCACATGTAGCAATGAGAAATCCATTCACTCACCAACACACCCATGCACAGTCAACCGCCCATATAGCTGTTTCCACATGCACTCTTGAACTCATACTCCTAGTGAATCAACTGCTTACACATCTATGCACAGAGTCACGCACCTCCCAGCCACCCACACACACACTCAGCCTCCCATTCAAATATTTGGGCAACCAATCAATAACCTATATGGCCACTCTTATAGCTACTGATCAACACATGCAGCAGCTTACACAACAACAAACATACTGATGCACGAATTAAGACAGTTTAGTCACTAACCCATGTACTCAGTGAGACACATTTAATCACTCACTCATACAGTCAGTCATGCACCTACTAAATTCTTCATCCAGACACTTATACATCCACTCATTCTTCAATATGTGAAACATATTTAAACTTTACAGACACATACAATCACTGGTTGTTTTGATCAGTGATGTCATCAGTGATGTCACTGACCATGTCATGAATGATGTAATATGTGACATCATCAGCAGTGGATTGCGGGTGCGCGATATATAGTTAGCGCTTATAGTTAGCTAACTATATATGGAATTTCAATGGTTTTATGCGAGTAAAATAAGGTTTTGTAAATGCTAATTCCTAACTATATATGGCCTATAACCTATGGTTTTTTCATTGAATATATATATATATATATATATATATATATATGGAATGCATAACTATTAACATGTATGATTTAATAAAATTGATAACAGTTTGTGTAGCCGCCACATAACATGTCAGAATAGGTCAAAATAATGTATTTTCTATTAAAAAGTTTATACTCTTTTCACACACGTTCCCAAAACAGCAGTTTGAAGGAATTTTAGGGTAGGACACAATCATAAGCATTGAGAGCCATTTAAAGAAGGCACAAATGCTTACATTTTTAGTCATCAGGTTGATTTCTTACCGCCAGGCTTCGAGAGGACATCTCTGCCCTGTAACTCCTAATATCTTCCAAATCCAATGTTGCAGTCAAGACCTCCTGTGGAACAAGGATTATATCAGCAAAGTGAGCACACACCATTGTTAATGAAATAGAGGAGTCCACTTGTCCCCCTTAACATATTCATGCACATATGTGATTTTAGACCAACAGAGATAAAGGAGCACAGTACAAATATACCATTTAGGTGGATATCATTGTACCCAAAACAACCTACAATGAAGTTTTTTAACAACTTCAGATGAAGTAAATGCAAGCATACTGAATAGCTTTTCAGCCCCATGGCAAAGATGCACTGCTCACCCCAGTATCCAATCTATTTGAGTCACAGGCACTGCTTAATTTACAACAGTGGAGCTTTAGCTGAGTTTTCCATTGGCCCATCTGCAACATGACCCTCAATTTTCGAATGAACGAAGGCCCACTCTACTTCGGGGGGGAGGGAGAGAGACGGGGCTTCTGATGGTGATACAGCACAGGACCTCCATGCAAGAAAATGTCCCAGATACAAAGGGAGAAAATATCTCCCCCATCAGGGACAGTGCTAATTTGTTCTAGAGCGGGTTGTAAAACAAAGAATTACCTTCCAGCTACCTTGATATGGTTGGCCTACAGTTTTCCAGAAATTAAATTCAGCGGATTTGTGGGAACATTTTTTGGGAAATACTCCTCCTAACCAGATGGGAGATCTACAATTTCTTGACAGCTACCACAGTGCTGATGTGAGGTCTCTGCTGCCCTTGTGATCTCGCACCCTGTCGTTTAAGCTTTAAGTGAGACCCATAACACTGCATATTCATTACAAACCTACATCATAAATTCAAGGTCAAGTAACAAAGAGAGTAAAAATAATTCTATTACTGTTAGAGTTAGAGATTTCTCACACAGAATCCTGGACCACATTTCCCACTCATGTACAGATACTCAGATTATCAAAATGCATTTAATTATAAAATAAATGTATAGTCATTATTCAATAATTGTTCTGGTTGGCCTTATCCCAGTGTAACGACTGGATTTTTGGACCAGATGGGATCAGCTCCTGAGAGCCCCTCCAACCCAGCCGGAACGTAACCACCTCCCTCCTCAGGACCATCTATCCAGGCACCTGGGTACCTACCTGAGGATGGGGAACTCGCAATATACAAGCTCATATCATCAGAAACACCACTAAATCTATAGGGATACTAAGAATACTCACTGATTACTAAGGACATCCATGCCCTACACCACACTCATACCTCATAGTCTCGCGACATCATAGGTCCAGACTAATCTACCCTGGGGCAGTTCTGATTATCTACCATTACACACTGATTACCCTCAGTGCTCACTCGACACGCAATCTGGCGTGCCATACACACTGAGCTGCAGCCTCAGTGCTCACTCTCTTTCTATTGTGTCCACAGTCCAGCGGAACTGCACACCAGTCTCCTACCTGGTGCTCACTCACTTACAATCCGATCTGCAATCCGGCAGATCTAAACACTGGTCTCCTTCCCAGTGCTCTCATTTACACACGATCTACAATCCGGCAGATCTACGCACCGTGTCCTTCCGGTGCTCTCATTCACACACGATCTACAATCCGGCAGATCTACACACTGACCACAATCAGTGCTCTCACTAACGCCACTTACCAATGACGACCACTTTCCTATGAATACCTTCAGCTCTCTGTCTCTATGTTGGGAAGTCTCTCTCACTATTCACTAAGGGTTTGCTACTACAATAATATTATGGGATGGCCGAATTAATTAGTATGAACTTTATCCCTTAGTTGCAGGTCTCCTCTCTCCCTAATTATTCAACTATCACTTACCTGATCAGGGGTAACATCTGTTCAAACAGTAATACCTGACTAGGAGACAAGGTTACCTCCACTGTATGGGGACAAAAGATATACACACTATGTGATTGAGTTATTCCCTGATTTAAGCGCTCCTACTCCCTTTTGATCCTTCAGTTGCTCAACAGCAACTGGTTAGAAGAAAGGTTAGCTCTATCTTAAGAATAACACATGCACACTAGTTCACTAAGAACTGGGGTCTCTTTATTTTAACAATGATGAAATACACATACACAAATCTGCGGGGTCTCTATGACTAACAGGAACTTTAACACACCGCTGAAAGAAAAGGATTAGACATACAGTACAAGGTTATCTGCGGGGTAACAGGAACTTTTAACACACCGCTGAAAGAAAAGGATTAGACATACAGGGACAATGTTAAGGTTTGTAAATACAGAAGGATATCACCTGAGGGGTATGAAGTCTTGCTCTAGCTGTCATCTGGGTTCCTCTCTCGTCTGTGCCTTAGCTCGTCTTAGATTCTCTCCTGCACTCTTGGACACACCTCTGCGCTGATCACTTTGCACTGGATTTCTCTCCCCCACGGACTCTCTCCACCTTTCAACTTTAATCTAATGATTTCTGCCGCTCTGATAACTGTTCATTCCACTAGCTTGTTCACTCTGGGTAAAGTCTCTGTGCCAATGTCCAATTAACTCCAGCTGCTCCCACAGGTTAATCCACGATATAACTTCAGTCTCTTCTAAAAGGCATTACTTCAGACTCCAGCTATTCACAACTCCTCCTGATAAGTAACTGCTTCCTTCAGTTCCAGCTCACTAACTGTCTGTTTGTCTTCTCTCTGTTCCAAGCATTTTCTGTCTCTTCTCCTCCTGCAATTCCACTCCTCCAACTCTACCAACACTCTCTGCTCCTCCAACTCAACTAACACTCTCTGCTCCTCCAACTCAACTAACTGACTCCGCCTCTGCACTTCACTAATATAGAATGCTGTCTCCTCATGGAAAGTTCCAGCCAGCAGCTTCCTCCCACCGATCCCATGTACCAGGCTCCTTGCGCTAGACGCTCCCACAGTGACCAGCTGCTTGTTTCGTCTAGAGACCTGAGCCCAGAGACACTTCCTGATTAGATTCAGCTCTGGCCGGTTCTCTCCGGTTCGCTTAGGGCGAACAACAGCTCAAAACCAAAATATTACCTTTTCCCTTGAAGCCTCTCAGCTCCATCAAAATGGAGTCTCTCTAGTTCTGGGCCTTGTAGGCCTGAGAAGGATGAAATAACCCGTAGCTCTGTCAGAGTACCTACATAAACCATACCAATGTGTAATATAAAGTCAGGACCACAGGATCCAACCTCTACTATAAGCAAAAATGACAGGCCAAAGCCAATAGGCAATAGATGGCCTCTTCTAGGTCTGGAAGAAAGGGCTTAAAAGGGCCAAACAAGCTAGGAATACATATCCTAGATGTGAGCAAGATTAAAGTCTTTATCACTCCCAAATGGGGCCAAAAAGCCTGTCAATACACCCAGTCATATGAATTGCTACAGCTAAGTTTTTCTCTCTAATTTCCTATATGAATGTATGCAAAGTTAACAAGCACCCAAGTCCCCATCATTGCACACCCACCGGTGTATTTAAAATAAGCACAGTGAGACTAGTGGGTGACAAGAAAACACAACACTATATGGAGTATGCTATCCTTCACATGTACACAGGGCTCTACAATTTTTAAAAGAAAAGATGCTAGAGAGGATGCGAGAGATGTGGGATTCTAGATAATCAATACATTCATTTGAATGTTACCTTAATTCTACCAATCAGATCTTTAATTTGTTACATAAATATTGAACTAAATAAACAGGGAAGAGGTCATGAATAATCCACGAAGAACTAACATTTAAAACATGAAAATCCAGGCCATGATGATTACTCTCAGATGTAGAGTTGTTAGAAAGGCAACATACCACATCATCTAATGAGAACTGGGCACCTTGTGAAATAATGTCCCCATTCAAAGAAATCATGGCACACCCATCGTAGTAGAGGCGGTCACCATCGCAGCCCTTCTGATTAGCCAGTATATAGACACCACCATTCTGAAAACATACCAGAGATCAGAGTTTATCAATGTGTGTCCATCATGCAGTACATTGACGGTTATTCAAGCCATGACAGGTCAACATTCTAGGAGGCACCTTAACGCCTCCATGAAATTACAAAACAACAGTGAATGGTATTAAATATAAGATCAAATATAATACTCTTAAACTTGAGATTTTCCAAAGAGAGACATTTAAAAAAAATTTTTTAACAAAATATAAAAAAGTTAACAAAAATTAAAATATGTGTCAAGACAAGAACTTGCTTGTACTGTACATCTTCCATTACAACAATTAATTTCACCTTTATAGTTAGAACTTTGAAAATGTGAGACAAAAGTCTTGCTGTTCACTTATGCACCTAATTGCCTTTGTAGGAGCCAACCTCTCTGTGTTCTAGAGATCATAAAAAAGACAAACAGTACTATAAATTAATATTAGATTTTGTACAAAAAACACACGCCACCAGGTAGCAATTAACACCAATACAGGTGCTGTCACTCAGTATGCCATATTTCTTTGTGCAGCTTTTTAGTGCATTGGGTGCTGGTGCACTGAGGTAGTTATCCTTAATGAGTTACACTTAGTGGAGCTTAAAAAAAGAACATTGTAGGTTCAATGCTGATGGAATCACAAGGGGACCTGTGAAGCTTAATGTTAGGATTACACAGGAACTACTAAATAGGCAACTGCGTAGTATTAACGCTAGAGAGAAAAAGTAAGAGCAAAAGACACGTTTTAATGTGTAGGAAATAAGTACAATATTGGAAGATTGCAAATTAGGAATCATGTCAGTTTTTCCAATGCATCCTCATCAAATTACCATGCTAAATTGAAACATATGTTCCAGCACTTCTAGACTCTCCCTTCCTCCACAACCCCTGCACACCTTTTTTTGATTTTCTGTAGATATTGTAAATAAATGTGCAGGCACACATTAAGGTGCATCCACTGGAGAGCTGGCCAATGGCAGTATTGTAGGCCTTCATTAGATACTCCATCAAGCAGTCAGATAGCAAAACTATTCCCAAAAGACAGAATGGTTCATATTGAATTGCTAGTATATTCACCAAGTTTCAAAGCAAAATTCGGTGGAGATCAAGGCACTATTTACTTCCCGGAGCAAACAAACGTTTGGGTGTTTGAGTAAAGAAATGCCCATGTGAATATAACAATTGATCAGCTTACCAGAAAGAGAATTTCCACAAATATCTTAGATGTGTGTTCTGCAACCAGGGATTTCAGTTAGAAATGAGCACTGATGCCGGCTGGGTACCAGTTTAAGAATAAAACGTTTTCAGCATTTCTTGCTTCCTCACACGTGGGCATACATTAATCTGGCTATAGCATTCTATACTGTTCTGAAGTGGGGCTGCTTTTTGTCACCCCAGACTTGGAGCCCTGACCAGGAGAAGAACTGTCGAGATCTTGTCCCCTCATACAAAGGCTGGCATCAGCTATAACAAGCAAATAGGTCTCGCATTAGGAAAGTTTGAGCTATTGGTATTGTAAATGACAATTTTTTTATTTATGTGTTGGTTTTGAAAATAGCAAAATTAATAGCTTTGTCATTTACAATGCCAATAGTTTTAACTTTTGCAAATGTGACACCTATAGAATTTGTAATGCAATATGTGTTTTATTTACGTGACTTAGATGTATCGTTATTACAAATAACAATGGCTTTTATTTTTTTTACATAATTAATACTTAAAAGTTATTGTAATTTATAATGCCAATAGCTTAAACTTTTGTAAATAACTTTTGTGAAGATTATGTTCAGCGTATTTTATTGTGACGAAAATACAAAAACAGAAGTGAAATATTAACATCTTTTTTATAAGAAAGCTATGGTAACAGGGAAAGAAAGATAGTATCCAGGCCGAAAGATACAGACAGAAAGACTGACTAGCCTGTCCCTTAGTGTTCTTTGCATGTGGTGAGATTCTAGTTATGTTACAGGAACCTTAAGTGCACATATGCCAATAAGGTCCCCTTGGAGCCAGGAAGATAACAGCATCAGACTGCCAGCCTCTCATAAATATTAATCGGTACATTTTGATCAACATAAGTGTCAGATCTACAGCCTCCTCATAGGTCAGGTTCCAGGCTCCAAGAATATCTGGCACTGGCACCCACCCATCCGACTGGACTCTAGCTGCCCCTTTCTATAAAAATGTACATTGATATCTCCTCAGGGGCCCTGAAGTAATGGCGAGGTAACATGTAGCAGTTTACAAAACTCCTAAAAATTCTAATAGTCAGCTGCGTGCTACTCGCCGAAAAAAGCGCTTCGACGCCTCGTCAGAGTTAGTTAGCGCTATATTAATGCAATTACTATTACTGCAAAACAAATAGTCTTTCCTCTCTCCCACACACACACCACAATGTATCTGTACTTAAGAGCCACCCGCACCAAATACCACACGAGCCTGGCAGGCCTCGCTCCGGCCCTGCTCAAGCGGTTGATGGCCTGTCATGGAGGCGGCACAGCCGCCTACGGTACATACGTGGCTTCAAGAAACTCAAAGCGCCTCACACTGGGATCCTGTCGGTTACAGTACACAAGGTTGGGTTGATTTCTTTTGGGGGATGTGGGTGGGAGTTACAGGAGATTAAGAGGGTGGCCAAAAATCACAGGACGTTCAACAGCATTGATCAGTTATTTGAACCCTTTATCAAGCCCTCCTCCGAGAACTTCCTCCCCCTCCTCCACCGATGCAGGCAAGATGAAAGAGGAAAAAAAACAAAAGAAAGCAGGCTTCCTCGTCATGTACTAAGACAGTGGCCCAAAAGTAAACATTTCGGCATTTTCTTCAATTAAGAAAACTAAACAAAAACAAGCAGAACGCCTGCACTGCATTAATCTCTGGAGGAGAGGCTGATGTCACTGAAGTCCTGGAGAGCTGCAGCCAATCCCGGCGCAGCCCTCTGATGACGCGGCGGCAATGGCTGAAACTATTCTTTTTTCAGACGATATTTTTGTTACCCATGTTCTGAAGTACTTCCTTCGTTTTCATATGACTGTGATTGTGTTTGCTATCCGGTTGCTTTAATACTTGCACATGTGGAGTGAGACATTCGGATTCAGGCACCCGATTGTGGAACTTTTGTCTTCACAGCCTGCATTTTATCACAAATAGAACTACCTTTAAAAACGAGTCCTCACCGCCTTCCCTCGGACGGTCCTGGTGGGCAAAATCCAAGTCACAGGGGCAGTCCGAGCCTGGAGAAGCGAGCTCCGTGTGCCGGCGCCGCTGAAAGCTGATCTTGCGGCGACCCGGAAGCTCTTGCCCGGCCGGCCAATCCACTCGCGGCCGACCGGAAGTCCCGCCTCCCGAGGTCCGCGAGCTGCGAGCTGCCGGCGCATGGAGCGCCCTGCCGTCCGGGGTAGCCCGGGTCCCCAGGAGGGGGCCGGAGAGAAGGAAGAGTGTGGCGCCTGTTGCGGGGCTCCTCTGACCTGAGGGAGCCCCGATTTAGAGGATGAGACACGCCGCGCCATGAGGAGCCCCGCCGGAAGAGCGCAGTCGGTGAGTGGGGCCCAGGGCTGATGTGAAGTGCGTGCGTGCCTGTGTGTATGCCTGGGGGGAGGGGGGGTGGGGAGGTGGGAGTGTGTGCGCGCGTGTGTGCGTGAGGGAATGTGTGTGCGCATGCGTGACTGTGTGTGATTGAGAGAGAATGCGAGGTAGGGGATAGTGTGCCTGTATGTGTGCCTGTATGTGTGCCGTATGCCTGCGTGTGCATGCGCGCGCCTGTGTGTGTGTGCGTGCGTGCGTGCGTGCATGCAGAGGGGTGGGGGCTGCCTGTGTCTGTGTGAGAGCCAGGGCTTGCACCACGCATGCGCAGCTATCAGACGCTCGCTCCCAAGGTGAAATCCGACTTTGTCAAAGCGCGCGTCTGGTAGCTATCCACTCTCCTAAATACCGGCAACATAAGTTGTCGAGCTGATGAATGCCACAATAGCTCGACCTAATAAAAGTGCGTGTTTTTTTACATTTTATTTTTGCACACTGTGAAGGCATCCATCGCTTGCACTCTGCTAGCTTCATGATGGCGTACACACAGTTGTACTTGAAGTCGCTAGGTGGCCGTCGGTTCTGAAGGTGGGTTGGGAAGAGAATAAAGCCAATGGCATATTTACGTCTTCTGGCGCATCTCTGCAAATCAGCAGGTTTGCGCCAGAACAGATGCGTCACGTAATCCCCCCCCCCCCTGCGCCACCACAGATGCGTCTCATTTACAATGCGGCGCACCAGGGTGCAAGGAGGGGCAGATGCGTGACGCATCTTGAGGCGCACGGGCGACTCATTGCTGGAGTTGTGTCGCAAACGCGACGCAACTCCTGCAATTTACAGGGGCCGCCCATACTCCACATGGTGCCTCACTCCTTACTCCTGCTTCAAGCAGGCGTAAGGATTTGACGCAGCAGCGTCGTAAAACTGACCATCAGTTTTACGTGGCTTTCCTGCAAGGGAACGCCCACCCTGCGACAGAACGCCCACATGAAACCTCGCCCACATGAAACCTGACGCATGTTTCATGTGGCGCAGGGCTTTACAACGTGACACATCTGCCTAGATGCGTCACGTTGTAAATAAGTTGCAACGTGGCGCATGGTTTACGCCGCCGCTGCGTCACAAAAGTGACGCAACTGCAGCGTAAAAGTGTTGCAAGGGGCTTGTAAATCTGCCCACCAGTATTTAAGTAAACGTGGCCAAGCAATCACAGCCGACAATATTCCTCTGAATGTTTTCATTCCCCTTAGAGTTAGACAGATCTGCTTTTGAAGGGAAACTTTTTACATTTTTGTTTCTGAGGATATCTAGAGACCTTCGACCTGCAGTTCTGAACTTCGACCTGCTGATCTGTCTCGTGAGTTGAAAGCGCTCAGGGCAGTAGTCCAGCCCTGTGAATACCAAAGCGTCCTTTGCGACTGTGCTAGCAGGTGTTAAGCCTCAGAGAAGACATGTGTTGTCTGGTAGGCGGAGGCAAAGGAAATGCCACTGTAAATTGCTGGGTATAAGCGTCTGCCTCTGTATTTTGCACACTTGCCCCTTTCCATTATCGGCTTAGGAAAGCTGGGCTCTCGATGGACTGGTTTGTGACGTTCTGGTGGGCTCTCCGAATGCAGGGTGGGGCCTCTAGTTACAGAAAGGTCGCCACTCCTTGTTTTACGGATTACTGTCTGTGTGGCCAGTTGTGATGATAAAACGCGTGCCACCGGGCCGCTGCAGCTACACAGAGCTGACTCCCACCATTACAACGATTTCGATGATTTATTGAGGGGATTTCAAAAACTTGCAGGTCTCGCTGCGCATGAGGCAAGCAGGTTTCATTATTCAACTGAAAGGCACATATAGTTTCGATCTTGAAAGGGTGAAGCCGAGCCAGCACTGTCCCAATTTGGACCGGTACCTTTAAGCCTGCACAGACCCCTGTGGCTCACTCACAGCTTGTGCTGTGAGCTGTGTCTTACCAGCTTCAAATATCCGATTGCACATTTTCAATGAATTCTGTTTTAGAGGGAAATATAACCTGCTATCTTCATCTAGCGTTTATTACCGCAATTCCTTTTGTAAGCACTGTAAATTACCAGTGTTTATCCCCTTATATAATGTAGCTTGATTTATCGATTCGGAAGCATGAGAAACCGATTTGGCTTTGCCGGATTTCAAACTCATGACGTCAGCATTGAGCAACTACTTCCCTGCCTTTTTACTTATATTGGAAAGTACCACCGGCGCTGCCTGTACACGTGCATTGCCAGGCGTTGCTTGAATGAGGCAGGCCTTTGATGTTGAAAAGGTTGTGAAAATAAAGCTCGAGAAGACCCCCAACCCCATCACCCTCAGATTCATGGCTGCGCCCGGCGTACAGGAGTATAGCTACAATGGGTGCAGCAGGAGCAGTGGCACCGGTGCTCACAGCAGTCCTGATGTGTCCATAGACTCCTGATAATTCCTGTAGTCTACTACCCCAACAGCAGTCAACGGGGCCATTCTCGTTGCTTGCATCCTTGCTTCAGTACTGCTAGCCTGACCGCCACACATCTCTCGGGATAGGCCTGGCTTAGATAAGTCGGCCGCCCATTGCCCTGCCCATCATTCTGCTACCAGTCAGGATTGTCGCTGCTCATCCACCGCTAAAGCATGTTCGATGTCGGAGCAGGAACCGCACGGGAAGCCTGGAGCGAGGCGGCACCACAGCACCTCCTCCTCTCAGCCACAAAAGAACAAACAGAGCGCAGGTGCTCCTGGGACGGCGGCCTACTCCCAGGGCTTAGGCAGCGAGCGCTATGCACTTGTAAAGTCATAGCCTGGGACTAATCCGGCATGTGCACTGGACGCATTTGTGTTATCTTGTACCAATGCCACGATCTCGGCTCTCGGATGCAGTAGCACATATAACTATGCAAAAAAGTTTGAAAGGAAAACAGTGGTCTTCATTACAAGGGTTAGCGCCTTCTGTATGCTTTGCCAGGAGGATAGGGTGACCAGATTCTCAAAACAACAAGAATGAAACGAACTGCTGCACGCGCACCAGCGCGAGACACCGCAAAAACGATCCCGTTCCCCAGGTTCAGGCGTGAGTAGTGCACGAGGTTGGAGAGCTCGAGACGCCGCCGTGAGCGTGAACGTAAGCAGCAGAGGATCGCCGGAGAAGACATGGAGCCTGATGCCGATGCCGAGACTGACCTACTGCGGAGGGAGAGTGACACGCGGAAAGAGCCAGGTGAGTGGGGGTGTGTGGTATTGGTGGGGGAATGTGTGTGTGCATGTGTCTGAGTGTGCCGCTTAGTTGTGTGGGGTGGGGGGGGGGTTCTGTGCGCTCCTGTGTGTGTGTGTGTGCGCGTGATTGAGAGGCGAGAGGCTGCCTTGCTGTGCACAGTTGGAGCAAGAGATGTGCATGGCTGGGGGGGCGGGGCCAGGGGGCGCGTCCACAAGGTGTTATCGGCGCTCGTGGCCAGATCTAGGTCGCTTGACAAGAAACTCGGTAACAATAGGTCTAGCGAGACCTAAAAATGGGACCTTCAGGGTCCTTGCTCAGTAGAATCCTGGACCTGTGGTAAATTCAGAAGGACTGCCTTGCTGTGTCGGCGACTGCCTTTCTGTTTGAAGGACTGGACCGGCTTGCTTGCACTCCAAGCTGTCCAGCGTGACTCCGTAGGCCAGTTGGCTGACCTAACATAGATACAGGGACATAAGCTTCCAGAGGCCTCCCAGCAACTACCCAGCTAACAAGTAACAACCAGACATGCTGTAGCCCTGCTGCTGGCCTCTGCTGGACTGAGCTCTGATGGCATCAGTGGAATCTCTTAAAAAAAGAAAAAGGTGAAAAGCTGAAGTTGGGCTCCTCGTGGCCTTCAACGTGAACAGAACTCTTTGAGCTAGACTTGAGAAGGTAACTCTTCAGCGTGACTGACTTGGTCCTTGTATACGGCCTACGCTCCATTGCAGTCGGTCTGAACTAGTGACTTTCCCCTGGTGTAGCACAACCAGGCACTTTGTGCTTTTAGGTGCTATTTTCACAAAACAACCCAAAAAATCTATTTTACCGGTTCTACTGATTGGATGATTAAAATGTGACTTTATTTGGTTTTGGATTTTTATTGTGTTGCATTTTACCATATTACTGTTTGTCTACTGCAAAAATACACTACCCTTTGCCTCCAAGTTAAGCCTGACTGCTTTTGTGCCAAGCTACTAGAGGGTTAATTTAGTGACTTCTGTTGTTAACCCTGGCATGGATTGTGGTAATTGCCTGATGGGAGCACCGACCCACCTCAGCCAACACCCATTTTCTTACACTGACATATTATTTTGCTATTTTTTTATAACATCTTATCATACCTCCACGATCCTAAAGGCCAATTGAAGAAGGTAATGGAAATATTCAGGAAATTCGAGAAATTGTCAGGCCTAAAAGTAAATTGTGACAAGTCGTATCTTTTGGCACTGTGTCAGGAAACAACATGACTATATGGAGTAGATAAGTGAACACTGTCCTTGTCGGCCCTCACGTTCAAGTGTTTAGAGATTCAGATATACCATCTGCGTTCAAACCTCACAGCCGGCAACAAAGATTGTGCCATCCGTGCGATACATAATTCAATACGTTTCTGGAAAAGTCTTGTCCTCTCGGTTATTGGGAGGATCTTCCTGGCTGAGACGGTAATGCTCCAGGATCGTTTCACATTTTACAAATTTTCAGGTAATTCTGTTATGTTCATTTATCTGAGATATGATATAATGACAGGGCTACTATGGAATATTTGGAGGTACAAGCTAGCTTTAGACAATATCTGATTGCCACTGTCCATTCAATCCATGAGAGCCCCAGATTTGAAACTATATTAAATTGCAGCTAAACTGAAATTTGTAATGTGTGGTCTCACATCTCAAGCACCTGTTCTCCCTAAGTGAATAGGGAGTCCTATATTATATACAAGGTAGGAAGAAGCACATCCCTAAATTAATGACCACAGCTAAATTTGAGTCCTGGGAACAATTACGAAATAAAAGTGTGGATTGGTTGGCTAAATACAAAGGATACAGGAGGTCCGATATACACGATATTTTAATGGTACGATGGGTAGGTTGGGTGGGATCGGCAGAAAAAAACATCTGGGGTGATTGTATTGTTATCAACTTCCGCCGACCTAGCCTTGTCAGATCAATGCTGGCCGTTAGAGAGATTAATTGTCCCCTGCCCACAAATATCTGTGCACTACCCCTTGGTTTCTTTTATAGACCACCATGTACAGCAACCACTCATCAGCCCCACCTACCAGTCGGGAAATAGGTTTTCTGCCATCTCCGATCTAGATACCCTTGATTGACCTGTTCTTAAATCTCAACTGACTGAACCAGCCCCTACAGCACCTACGGAGACTATCCCAGCTACTAACAACCCCTGAGGCTGAAATTATTTTTGTAAATGATCATTCTGACTCATTATTACAGGTGCTGAGCTGGAATGTGGCCGGATTGGCTTCTAAATTAAATAACGAAGAATGGGTGAAATATGATAAATAAACACGACATCCTTATGTTTCAGGAGACCTGGGCAACTAAAGAGTTATATCTTGAAGGTTATGAGTGTTTTAATATTATTTCCCCTCATCCCAAGCAAGGTAGACCCTCAGGTGGTCTATCGATATGGGTTAGTATCGCATTGGGCGGCAGTGTAAAATCAATTCCCACCAAAAATGCTAATTTTCAAGCTTTGATATACACACGGGGGTTCTATTTGCTTTATTAATTTTTATAACAATGATTTTTTAACCACACCTAATGTGAATTTTGTTAATATTTTAATTTTTTTTTCGGATATGGATAATTTGTTGGGAAAGCAAAAACCGGTAGGAATATGTTCGGGGGCGACTTTAATGCGAAGATTGCAGGGGGAAATACCGTGAGCCCCATCCAGCATACCTCAGTCAATCCGTGCAAAAGGGATATGAACTAATAGACCATTTATCAAATAGTAGTTTTTTAAATGTTATGGATATTGCAGCCGTAAATAATGAGGATAGTCTAATACCTATTTATAGAGGTCTTAGTTGAGCCTCAACCATAGACTATGTTTGTATATCGGCACTATTAGAAGACCATTTAGTTGTGGCAGAGGTTAAAGCATCCACCTTCGGGGATCATAATCCAATCCTAGTCTCTTTTACAGCTGCCCTCACACCCGACCCTAGAAAGGAGCCAGGGGCCGTTAACATAAGAATCTTCTACAGACAACTTAAGAGTTAAACGGAACGGCAGGGACTGCCCCAGGGTGTTCCAAAAGATGGTGAAAACCTATCAATCGCTTTGTGAGACTTATCTCATATTGGTCAATCCTAACCCAGAGGCAGTTTCTGCTTTTATCCTACTATATGCAGGCATTAAAAATGGATTTCTAGACCTGTAGCTCCACTCAAATCCGACCCTAGGTCGTTTAATAACACTTGCTCTAGTGCTAACAGAGAACTCAGAGTTGCCCTATCAGCTTCCCCCAGAGACCCTAACCTTATTAGTTTGTTAAGGCATACTTATAAAAGTGCAGTGAAGCATAGGCGAGACGTGATTTTAAAAGAGCACTGGAGTAACCTGGCCTGTGCTGCTAAGCTTAATAATACAAATTGTTTCTGGTCAGCCACCAAGTACCTGAGAGCGTTTGGCAATACATCTACCCCGTTAGGCTGTAATGTAAGAAGCGAAACGTGGGTAGCCCATTTTTCAAAAATATATGCTGCCACATCTGAGTGTGAAGATACTTTTGATAACCCCGCTCCTGCTCAAATCCAAATATCTTTGTCAGAAGTTGAGGATGTAATTAACCAGAGTCTGGGAAACAAAGCTCCGAGCCCAGACGGGCTACCAATCGACCTTATAAAATCTAGGCCAGAGTTTTTGACCCCCTTGCTACTCAATGTTTTTAATAATTTAACAACAACTAAAATTCCCAAAACTTGGTCTACATCTGTAATTGTCCCCATTTTCAAAAAGGGAGATAGATCCAACCCGAGCTATTATAGACCAATCTCTTTAATTGATAACACTCTTAAGATATTGGGGAGGGTCTTATTTAACAAAATCAGAACTTGGGCAGAGGAGGAAAATATATTAAATAAATGCCAGCTGGAATCCGAAGTCATCTTGGAACGGTGGAACAGTGTCTCAATCTTAACCTAATTATAGGGAAATATACTATTGCCCGACACAGTCCCCTTTACCTGGCATTTATGGATCTTACCTCCGCTTTTGATTTTGTTAATAGATCTCGGCTCTGGCAATGCCTTTTAGATTATGGGTTGGACAAAGACATGGTGCACTTTTTAGGGATTTAAGGGCTCGGGTGAGAATAAGTACTGATGGGGCAGTTTCAGGGGACATAGTGGTTGGAAGAGGCGTCAGACAAGGGTGTGCTTCTGCTCCACTTTTGTTTATTTTATATGTTAATGAGCTACACAATACGCTGTCACACCAAACTACAGATGTTCCAATAATTAATGGCAATATACTGCCTGCCCTATTATATGCAGATGATGCTGTTTTAATGGAGCGTACACCCAATGCTCTTCGTATTTTAGTTAGGGTTTTGTAGCTATTATGAATAGCCTGAATCTTTGCAGACATTTTAAGAAATCTTTTTTAATGTGTTGTGGCCCTAAAAAAATGTCTTATTAATGCTAGTACTTCGGGGTCAGATACACTGTTAAGCACTCGTACTTTCCCGTACCTGGGTTTACAATTTTCAGATATCGGATCCTGGGCACCCCATTTGGCTTATGGACGGACCAAATTTTTAAAAGCAGTAAACTCAATAATAAGTCTCCCTCAACCAAAAAGAAAGGAGGTAGTATTGTCCCTACTTAAATTTTATAGGACACAATGTGTACCAATCATGACTTATGGGGCTGAAATTTGGGGTTTCACAAACCTGAAAAGTGTCCAGGCCGAAGAAAATAGATTCTGCAGGAGAATTTTGGGATTACCAATTTCATCATCTACATTTGCCTGTCATAATGAGTTAAGATTATCTTACTTGGAGGATTATATTAGGTCCCACCCTGTCATGTTTTGGCTAAAGGTCTGGCAAAATCCGGTAGCCTCACTAACCAGGGAGATTTTAGTTGATTGTTTAAAATGTGACAGGGGAGGTGATATACCGTGGCTCGCGGAAGTACGGGCAAATCTGACAGCAGTTAATTTTGGTCATATTTTCCATAAACCCGACCAATTAGATGCAATTGATAAATAGATTGCCCGCAAAGTTCTATAGAAACATTATGGGGATATAAGGTACGCACAGGAACACACCAAAGTATCCGTGGGACAATATATATCAATGGCAGAAGAAGGTGGACCTCCTTCAAGTTTACCTGTTAGTTATCTCCTTGGAGACATCACTCACTGGGAGCGAAGCCTTCTTTTTCGCCTTAGATCAGGTACAATAAAATATTTGCTGTGCTTTCCCTTAGGCTACCAACCCAATATTAAGTATCTGGCTTGCCCCTGTGGCAACCAAGGAAAGCAGTCTATGCGGCATTTCTTGTTTTTCTGCACCTTTTATCAAAAGTACAGTATGCAGTTATTGATCCCATTTTGTAGGGCTAATGGAACAACGGATTTTAAGGTTGCATATAAAACTATTCTCCAGCTTAATGATGTTGATCTAACATATCGAGTTTGCACCTTTTTAAAAATGGCTATTCGTTCTCGTTCTTCCAGGAATTCCGGAACGTCGGATTAGTATGTACTATATGCACTTTTTGATTTAATACTTAAATAGGGTAATATGTAATATAAAGAATATTTGGATGTATAGAGCACAATGTATGGAATTTAACAAGTTTACCCTTTTGCTGCTATTCCTTTCATCCTTACTCGCATTATGGTCATTGGCACTTTCTCATACGATGCTTCTATTTGTAATACTGGTAATATTTATGTGATGACTATCAAACTGTTTTATGTTGCTTGCTTTTAATAGAAGCTGTGGGCTTTTTAATGTGACTTAATAATTAGCCCATCCTTGCTGCTGTCTCTTGAAATATTTGCACTTTGCACTTTGGCGCTTTAGCATTCAAGCGGCTATCAAACATGCATGATAACTCTGCAATGTTTTTCACTGAATAGTTTTATAGTTGAGCTCTGCTTTTTTACACTTTAAGATGATGGATTCATATAAATGCTTCTATGACTAATTATGAGAAATGTTTGTACTTTTATGGATAGTGCATATCCGAATAAAGACCGATGAAACTGAAACTATATTATATTGCAGCTAAACTGAAATTTGTAATGTGTGGTCTCACATCTTTAGCACCTGTTATCCCTAAGCGCATAGGGAGTCCTATATTATATACAAGGTAGGAAGAAGCACATCCCTAAATTACTGATCACAGCTAGATACTGTTAGCATCATTATCCTAGCAAATTAAGTAATACATAAGCATATTCAGCTCACTGGCCATTGGAAGGCTTGAGGGGGTTGGAACGAGCATTGCCCGGGTTTTATGTAAAACTCTTTAAAAAGTAATCCTTTAACAAAATAGGAAACTTATTCCACTTGGGTCTGCTTTTTATGTCTGAGAAAGAAGTGACTACGGAATAAAATCTGACATATTTCCAGCCTATGATTCCCTTGCCAGAGCTTAAAGGCTAGCCTAGAATACAGGAGAAACTGAACCCAGGCACAACATGATGTTGTATGCGATGTTAACACAAGAGGAGGAAGGCATAGAGAAAACCTCAACAAATTAAAGGCTTTGCTCAAAAATACTGTCTATACACTTAGATTTAAAAGTTAAATAGGAGAAAAGTTTAGAAAGGGACATTGACGATCGTGAATGGGATAGGATCTCACCAAAATAGCCATAAGTATCCAAGAATAGGTTTAAATTCAACTCGATTATCTACATCAACCATAACCACACCAGTTCAGCTAGGCAGTAAATTCAACAATGGTTCGGGCTTCTGCCCTAGGTTCCACACCACTGAAGCAAACTATATCCACATGGTGTGAATTGAACCAATACTGTCCCTTTACAGGCACAAAGTCCATAATGGTTTAAACAAGACTACTCTGCATTCCGCGAGGTTGTCCCTCGAGGCTTGTCTGCTCAGTTTGTTCCCTCACTCATCCAGGCTAAATATAAGAATAGACCTATTGCCGCTGCTGATAAAATGATAAACAGCCTTAAGGCGGATGGCTGTCCATGCTCTCTCCCTAACAGAGTGGAATTCCGATGCAGTTAAGACGGGCTTTGGTAGAACCCGTTGTTTTTCGTAAGCGTTGTTGTACAGGCACCACTTGTAAAGTACTAACGCCTTGTGAAGAAACATTAGATAGGTACAATCATAAGTATGATAATCTACCTCTAAGAAAGAAAGGTATCACAGAAAGTAGGCTGATATTTCCTGATTATTGGTGCACCTCTGGGAGGCAGACAGAAGCTGAGAGGTGCTTAAGAGATTTATTGGTGACTTTTCTTCAATGATGCCTATTGCAATAGACGTCAACATACTATAGTGGTGTCCACCTGTCCTCGTGTTGTTGTTCGTTCTGGTTTGCAGATTTCGATAATGTGTAGTCTTCCCCAAGATCTATATTATTACTCATACTAGTGCCTGGATAGCGTCACGGGTGGATAGTGTCATCATACAAATTGACCTAACATAACATACTGAACAGACATGATGTGATTGCAAGTAAACGTAATAGCTTCCATAAAGTCTGTTATAAAACAAATCTTCTGCAAAAATAAAAACGACTTTACCGATTACTACGAGACAGTAACAGGTAGGGGCTATGGTGGTGCTGATCTGAGAGAAGAGTAGTCTTCATGATACATGAAACAAAAATGTAAAAAAGAAAAAAAAGCTAAAAGTAAAAAAAAAAAAAAATAACGTTAGTGTTAGGACGGTTCACTATAACAGCAGAGGTTTTAGGCTTTAAAACAACAGAAAGAAAATGAAAGAGATTCTTTAACATTTAGGACAACAAACTAAGATTTGTTCTGCTATTCATACAATGAGGTTTTAATATCTCTCCAAGGCACTAGTAAATCAGAGAAGTTTTTTGGGAACCCCAAATATAAAAAGTTTTATATCCATATATATGGAACTTATGTTCCCTTGTTGTAATGAATTCTTCTACAGATAATATGTAGACAATTTAAATAAAAGACGACTGAGCATTGGGCCTTTCCTTAATTAACTACAGAAGTGATAGCTTGATTGTGAGAAGTTGGCCTGATATGTGATGTTTCCAATTCTGGAACCACCTTGTATCAGTCCAAACAATCCCTTATGGTGTCTTGTTGTAAGTCAACCTTGTTAGACAAGCTATCCTAGGGGTAGCATGGACTAAGCAGCCTAAAGGCTTAACTTAAGAGGTCGTGTTAAGCGAGCTGTTTTACCACATACAATCCTGTAATACCAAATGAAAGGACACCACACAAGTATATTCTATAAAAATAGATGTGTTTATTTCTAAATTAATCCCCAGTACTCTTTATGAGGAAAGGGGCACAAGCGTTAAATCAAAAGCACAGTATAACATACAAAGTTGCACAATTATGGATAAGGGCGGGTGGCCACTCAAACCATATACTAAAAAAATGGTATAAGAGATACCAATCGAACAGTGGTTAGGCCTAGGGCCTAGAGAATCGCTGGGAGCAGTCAGGACTAGCAATGCTGAAGTCGGGAGAAGCCCGCGGGATTCGGGTGCAGCACGTAAAGTGCGGCTTGCACCAATGCAAAGTCAATGGTGCGTAAAAGTTACACATAGTTAGTTTAAAGATACTTCCGCTGAACCTAGAGGAACAAAACTTAAGACACAGACCCTAGAGGTGTGTACCAACGTGGGCACACCGGCGTTGCAATGTTACCTCATCCACAGGAAGTGGGTGCACAGGGTCGAAGTGGCGTCGGGTTTTGACACGCAGGTTCTTGGTGCTTGGAGCTGGAGAAGCTGCAGGCGATGGGAAGCAGAAGTGTCCGGTGTGATCCAAGGGTGGATCGAAGTCGAGATGAATCTGAAAGCAGAGGGGACAGAGTCTGGGTCACTCAGCAGTGACCAGGGTGGAACCAGGACGGAACCAGGCAATGTCGGGCGCAATCAGATGGTTGTCGAGAGGCTTCTCTCCGCTGTCACGTGGGCTCTGGGGCATCTGCGACGTCCAGGAGCAGGTAACGATCTGTCCCACGCAGGCTCTCGCCGTCAGCACCGTCGGCTTCAAGATTGCAGCAAACAGCACTTGGCAAAAGCAATCCACGCG
Source organism: Lissotriton vulgaris (assembly GCF_964263255.1). Taxonomy (NCBI): domain Eukaryota; kingdom Metazoa; phylum Chordata; class Amphibia; order Caudata; family Salamandridae; genus Lissotriton; species Lissotriton vulgaris. The sequence continues at coordinate 194,656,543 of NC_141688.1, read as the reverse complement.
GAACCAGGAGATTGCTTCTCACTCAGACCAGGAAGGTCAGAGTGGGGGCTCCTTTTCACAGGAGCTGGTGCAGATCTGGAGCAACCAGAAAAGCAAGTCGTATTCAAGTTTTCGTCGGCACAGGGGCCACAAGCCAGCTGGCAAGTGACCGGGCCAACGCGTCGAGCCAACACAAGCAGAAGGGCCCCACGCAGCACTCGTCGAGTGTGGAGGGGGTAGCTTTGGTGCAAGTGTAGCTCAGGGTGGGGCTTCTCAAACCCCGGTGTACAGCTTCGAGAATCCCTCGTGGGCTGGACGGTCAGTGTCTCGTGGCCTTTTCCTTTGATCCAGGCCACGCTGGGACTGGGGCTGGTGTGCCCCAGAACCGCTTTGGCCGGATTATGCAAGGGGCAGCCTTGTGCTCCCCAGGCAGTGTCTGGTTTCTTTGAAACCTCCCTGCTACAATCCACTATCTCCTGTCTGGGGTGGTTTGACACCGCCCTGCGACAGGAAACTCTTTGTCCAGGCCACCATTTGCTGAGTTTCGGTCAGCAGCAGGAGGCCAGACCCATGTCTGTGGCAGAGGCATCCATTTTGAGGATCTGAGGCTCATTTTAAATCAACCGCGTTTCAGCAAAGTAACATGTCTTCTCCCTCTCGAAGGGTGGAATGCTACCCCCGTTGCCAGGACTGGCGAGGGGGTAGTATTCCAATTCGTATGACACCTTACACGACATGTTTTGATAAAGCCAAACCAAAGTTGACATATAACCGCGAGGATTATAATGCACTTAATAGTATATGGTTTGGCATTATCCCGGAACAGCTAAGGGAATTGGTCCCGACAGCTGCAGACAGGCTCAGCTCATGCTAGAGCACCATCTCACATTAAACCACGCACTCTGCCTTCAGGATTGTTAAGGCCTGCCATAGGAGTGGCTCACAGGTTTATATTTGTATTCGGCCCAAGATGGCCGCCGGGTAGGAGCTCCTGGTCGGATCTCCGAGTGCTTGGGATTCCAATCTTGGATTTAATCCCTGTTAGCACTCAGTATCCCGGGTATCCGTAGTTACGCAACTGAATGTAACTACAACAGACAACTCAAGTAACTGGAACATATTCTTAACGGCACGGGAGAGGACCTTATCGCCCCCGCCTTCACCGGACATCGGGCTGCTACTGCCCATCGCAGGAGCCTAGAACGGACGTCTGACTGCCTGGAGCTTGCAGGGGCGCTGACCGAAGCCAGCAGATGAGACCAGATTGGGACCAGAGACACCCGGGATCGAGACATCCGCTGTGAGCCTGCTGGGGCGCTGACCGGAGATGGCAGGAGATACGAGGCTGGGACCAGAGACGCCCCTGGTGAGGGATTACAAGCGAGGTGCCTGGAGCTTGCAGGGGCACTGACCGGAGCCAGCAGATGAGACCAGATTGGGACCAGAGACACCCGGGATCGAGACATCCGCTGTGAGCCTGCTGGGGCGCTGACCGGAGCCGGCAGGAGATACGAGTCTGGGACCAGAGACGCCCCTGGTGAGGGATTACAAGCGAGGTGCCTGGAGCTTGCAGGGGCGCTGACCGGAGCCAGCAGATGAGACCAGATTGGGACCAGAGACACCCGGGATCGAGACATCCGCTGCGAGCCTGCTGGGGCGCTGACCGGAGCCGGAAGGAGATACGAGTCTGGGACCAGAGACGCCCCTGGTGAGGGATTACAAGCGAGTTGCCCTCTCACTGCGCGGCGGTTCTGCCCGGGCTCATGCGGCACCCATAGGAGAGTGGGCGCACAGGCTCGGGGGGGTCGAATGAGCTGACTTCAACGGACGGCGGGAACCGGCTGATGGGGTGCTGACCGGAGCCAGCAGAGGATACCTGTCCGCTGACTGGGAGCAGTGACGCCCCCGTGAGGATCTGCGAGGGAGCTGGGGACACACGACATCGCCTAGCGAGACGGGAGGGGCTGCAGGTTAGGAGCTCTGGCCGATTTGCGGTCAACAGCGAGGTTCCTTCGGCGGACATGACTCCCGGTGCCCCCCCCCTCTCATGCTGCTGCAAGGGCCCTAGGAGCGGACCTGCGGAGCAGACTTGCGGACCTACAGCCTTCTTGCGGTGCTGGCGGGGACCGAGGATCGGGCATGGGGGCTAGCATGCAGCCTGCCAGTAATTCACCGCATCTTACTTCACCTCTTGACTAGACCATGGATGCCTGCAAAGTGTGATATCGGCAATACTGCACTCTAAACTCTAAGGCGCCACTGAGCTGAAAATAACCATAAGGTACTTTATTTACTCCATTCATCTCACATTTTTAAACCGCCATTGTTCACAAGGGCAGGGGTCACTAACTGAAACCATAAATCTCTGTCTGCACCTCCAGAGGCCCACGAGGCTCCTCGGCATATCTCCTCCACACAGGTCCAAAGCAAGAACAACAAACAGAGGACTACGATTCCCCTTCTTGGCGGCCATTTTAGTCTGATCTCTCTCAGTGGCGGCCATCATGGACTAGTCACTCTCACTATTGGAGCAAGAGCTGAGAACCAGACACATAGTCTAAGTTCTACTACCGCGCACCTTACTTAGCCTGTATCGACACGCTCTTGTGATAGTGTCTGCCTTTTATTGCAGCATTTTTACATCTATTTGTTTTTATGCAATTGTTCTTTACCTGTAATGCACCGACTGCTACAACATATATTCTTGGATGCTCACAGTGTACAACTATTTTTTTTTTTATGTATTGGTCCTATAACCTGTTTTTATGTAATTGTCTTACCTGTAATGCACCGATTGCTACCTCATATATTTTAGGTGCTCATAGTCTACAACTATCTGTTTTTATGTATTGGTATTATAACATGTAATGTACCGACTGCTACCTCATATTTACCTATGGGTGCGCATTAGTGTCACCTGGTACACGTAACTCCTGTACTGCAACATTTGCTACCGCATATATCTTTTGTTTGCGCTCTAATGTCACCTGCGATTCATGAACTTACTGTGGCTTTTGTATTTTGCTCCAGTATACTGACAGCACCATACATCTACTTGTATTCAGTACATTTAGACAAACTGCACCCGTTTTAATTTTTAATTCTTAACCTCCTGTAATGAACCGATGACTCAAATCACCGCCATTCCCTTCACCCCAGTCTCCACTACCCCCACCCACAACCCCACCCCCTCCCCACGCACCAATCCTCAGAACTACACACATTCCATTAACACTCATTTCGCCCCGGACATCAAAGCTCCCACCCACACTGCTCTCACACACAACCCCACCCCTTCCCCTCCTACCAACTCTCAGACCTCCAGACATACCATTAACACCCTTCTTTCCCCTGACACCACAGCTCCCACCCACTCCCCTCTCTCCCCTGACATAACCCTCAACACCAACCCTTCCCGTTCGACCAACCCTCGGATCTCCACACATACCATTAACACTCCTCTCTCCCCTGACATCACAGCTCCCACCCACACTCCTCTCTCCCCTGACAGCACCCTCAACTCTGCCCCTACCAACCCTCGGACCTCCACACACCCCATAAAGATTCCTCGCTCCCCTGACATCACAGCTCCCACCCACACTCCTCTCTCCCCTGACATCACAGCTCCCACCCACAACCTAGCTCAGCTCCGGAACGACACACACAACGACAATTCCCACCCGTTATCCCCTCCCATCCTCAGTCCCCACTACCCTCTGACTAGATACGTAGAACACACTTCCGCTCCCTACTTAACTCCCCCACCTCTCAACAGGTCCACCATCAATCCCACTTCCCACCCCCACTCTCAGTCCTCACTACCATTACTGCACCTCCACCTCCTCTAACTTACACCCAGCCTCCACCTTGCTCTCTCCGCCTTCCACCAACCCCCTCTCTACCTCATCCACACCGCCCCCGCCCAAACTCTCTCCCCTCCCTAACTCCGTCCCGTACATGGACACTGACACAATGGAGCCCTACACTAACACCAGCCTTCCCCCCCCTCCTGCTCGCTAATTCACAGGTCAGTCATGCACCTCTGATCCCCGCCCCCACCTCCATCGCATACCCCACGCTGGACAAGATCATGGCCACCCTCATCCAGGTCAAAGAAGAACTGCACATCATCAAAGAACTTCTCTCCACAAACCCCATACAACTCTCACCCAACTCAACCCAACCCACCAAGTAGTTTAAGTGTACTAATTACACTTGAACCACTACTGCGGACTCTTAAAGAATATGCACAGACCTTACTCCCTGTTTGACCTCTTTGTTTATTGGTATTATCTGCATTTTTGATCTACATCGTTTTGTGCTGTTAGCTTTACTGACTTAACTGTTGGATTAGGATCATGTACTCTCTCTATGTAAAGCGCTCTGATATCTGCAAAGATCTTGTTCGCGCTATATAAAACTTTCAAAATAAATATAATAAATAAAAATAAATATGTGTCCAGATAGGTTTAGATATAGGCATACCATATCTAAGCAAGGGGTGATTACACCACCTTGCCCCAACTGAGTGATCAGCCAGTTGTGTCAATTTTAGATAGCCAGCCAGGGGTGGCAAAAGATATGCTGCAGCCCCTGGTAGGCCTTGGATGCACCTATGCCCTGGGCACCTATAGTGCTCTGTACAGGGGCTGATAAGGTGACCCAAGCCAATCTAGTTATGCACCTAGGGTACATGGAATCCATTTTACAGAGAGAGCAGATAGCCTGGGGCCCTGATTAGCAGGGAACCAGGCCAACTAAGTCGAAAACCAGCTAAACACAAGGCAAAAAATCTGGGGTAACCATAGTCAGGTAGCCACCTTCCTACATTGATAATGGCAAATAACTGTTTTTAAAACGTGGTCACTCAGAAAATATTTTTTCCATGTACGAGGGGTTTTGAAGCAGTTGACCACCCTCTTTGAAACGATAATAATCACAACACAGCCTATTCAATGAAATAAATAAATATAACAGCCACGGATACAAACAAAACATGATAACCCATTTGAACTCCAATGTTGACTGTATCCAATGTAATAGTAGGACATTAAATAGGAATATACCTAAATAATTATTGAGTTATAGGCAACTTGGCGTTTCAGAATGACCTTCACAGTGAAATGAGGGTTAGCATTTGGTTGCTTATTGCATTTGAGCCATAGGTTCAGACTGTGTAGAACGGAACACGAAGAGGCTGAGATACAAAATAAAGCACCCATTCTCCTGGTAGTAGGATGACTAAGGGGGTTAGACCACTGTTGACTGAACCAGAAGCAGGTTCTTGTTACTCCGTTGACGTGGGTATGTTACACTTACTTAAGGCTTCTTCAGCTACTTGTAGGAAGAAATAAATAAAACAAGTCTTTCTAACTGTTAATCTTTGACCACAGTAGGATTAAAGTAGGGCCTTTTGCTTGCCTTTTCTCTGTGTACTCCTAAAACTTGCATATGGGTGCAAGGTAAGCAGTGTCCAACACTCCTGGAGGAGGCCAAATGACACAAAGGGAATTCCTTTAGTTGGCATAACTGGATGCAGAAGCCTGGGAGATCATGGCGGTTCAAAGAAAGCTGCAGTTTGCTGCATGAAGGACAGCCCAAAATGGCTCTAATCCGTATATGAAGTTGCCACCGGTGCAATGTAATAGAAGACACTGGGCATGTGCTGGTCATCAAGCAGCATTACAAAGATATGCCATTGTGAATGGGGTAATGTGTGCCACTTGGTTAGTGTCTGACAGTGTGAGGGTGATCACCCTAGTACATTTTTTAAACTTAGAGGAGAACAAATTATAATCCACATATTATTTTCAGGTTAGGTACTAACAATTTAGACTGTCCTACTTAACAATATAAGAAGTGCCTCATAATTAGCCCTTTTCAAGAAACTCATCAAAAATGTACACACTGACAAATACCTAACCAACTTAACACAGATTCTTTTCACTAATCGTGCATATAGGTATGTTTATCTACTGTTAAAAATACAGCCTCTAGTTAGTACCAGTGAATAGCCTCTAGTTATCTCTCATCTGCTCACAGTTTTTGGGTCAGCAAAAAATACTTGCATTGCTCTTAGCAAAACACCCATACTTGTTCTTTATCCCAGTGACACAATATATCCTACCTTAGACTTTACATACTATCATGGCAGAATACATACAGTTTGCTGTTTGTTTTCAATATAAACATTTCATTTGATCATACAGATGACACACCAACATTTTGTACAGTCCTTTTTATATTATCTCAACTTTATATACTCTGGTAATATCCCCATGCAAATATGTACACAAAACAAGTACTATAGTATTTTGTTTTACTCTTGAATGTAAATCTCATCTTGTTGTACAGTTCCATGACACCCGCCTGTGTTAAGTAAAACTATTGGGGGGAAATGTTATATTCTAACTTTTGCAGCACAATGACACGCTGATGGCATTCTGCTTAGCTTACATTGAACTGAACAAATTTTAATCAAATTCTTCAATAAACATAAAAACAACAGAGTCAGAACGCATGCTTCATTTATGTAGGGCTATCATTATTGGCTTGGTTATGGGCCATCTGGAAAGGCAGAAGACAGACCACAAACGTAAAGGTATACAAAGAGCATCAACACGACAAACATGCTGAAATACCTCCCTTTATAAATTTCAACAAGCGTTCTAGTGTCAAAGGCTCCCTTTCCAGCAGTTTACTGTGTAACATGATCCATAACGATGAAAATATCACTCCTAAAACACAAGACAAGGTCTTGAAAGCTCTACCTTTGCGGTCGTGGACTTCACCAAATCCACTCTCCTGTCGGCTTTCCGCAGTTCATGATGACTGCCCGAAGAGTTTGTGAATATCTCAACCCCATCAAGACCCATTTCTATGTGAGGGCTGTTGAAAAGCAGAAACATACAGACAAGTTAATGTTCTCTCCTAGAAGATCTGTACAGCATGGAATGGTGTACTTGGAATCTAGAAGCATGAATATCCAGTGACTCAAAGGAAAACCTCAAACCCAAGTCTGATCTATAAATGTTCTTTGTCCTGTAATGGGTAAGAGTGCAATTCTACTAAATACTCGAACACAAGCTACAAGAGACACTACGCTTAGGCAGCTACTAGTAACTGAAGGTTGAGGTTACCGAGGGAATTACTTTTCCTACTAAATCGCACATTATGGCATGTGTTTGTCCTCTTGGGAAATGGAAAGAATAAGCTATTTGTTTGCTATTTGGAGCGCTATACAAAGGAGCCATATGCTGGGAACAGAAAGACCTATAGAGTCCATCAGCCTCTATAACTCAGAGAGCTGGTGCTGGCACATTCTGCAGCTGTGCACTTGAAACTAAAAAGCTCTCCGCAAGGGACATTACATTTTGTACCAAGGCATTTGGAGGAGAAAGTGAGAATAAAGAATAAACATTGCACCCTGGGTTTGTTTTAGTGGAATATTTGCACAGGAAAGTGGTGGAGACTGGTAGTGGGTGGCATGTTATAGACACAGGACCAAACTCTACTAGCTCGGCTACTGACAGTCACCTGCAGACAGCTTGAGGAAAGATGGAGGCACACCAAGATCACCGCAGGACACACAGCCTTCAAATCCACCATCACCGCACAACACCACCTCATCAGAACAACAAAGAAAGCAGGCATTCAGGAACGCATCAAAGCCAACGTACCCAACGGCAAATAATTCTTCGCTTTGGTCAATACATTAGCTAAACCCAACACAGAGACAGCAGACATTCCCCTATCTTGGGAAGTCTGTGACAACCTCGCTACCTTTTTCCACCACAAGATCAAGGAGATATATGACAGCTTCGCAACCCAAGACCCAACCACCCCACCCAATGGCTCACACCACAGCAGACCTTAACCAACTGGGCTACCCTCACCTCTAGATGATGAGGAGCATCCATTCTGAAGACTGGAAGCACGCAGAGATCAACCCTCTTGCTGAAGAAACCTTCTACCAACCCAATGGACCTCAAGAACTATAGACCCATTTCTCTGCTCCCCTTACCAGCCAAAGTCATTGAGAAAGCCATGAACGCCCAACTTTCAGAGTTAATCAAACCAAACAATATCCTGGATATCTCCCAATCGGGCTTCAGAAGCAACCATAGCACCAAGACCGCTCTCCTCGCCACCACAGACGACATTCGTACCCTCATAGACTGAGGCGAGACAACTTCCCTCATCCTCCAGGACCTCTCAGCAGCCTTCTGAAAGACTTCACGATGCCTACATCCGTGACAAAGCCCTAGAATGGATCTACTCCTATCTCACCGGCTGAACGCAGAGACAGGCTTCTGCCGTTCAACTCAGAACCTACAGAGATTAGCTGTGGAGTGTCTCAGGGATCCTCCTTGAGCCCCACCCTCTTCAATATCTACATGGCCCGCTTGCAGCTATCATCAGAAGCCACAGTTTCAATCAGCTGACGAAACCCAGCTGATTCTCTCGCTTACAGACAAACCTACAGCCATCAAGAGCAACTTCCACAATGGCATTAAGGCAGTTGTTACCTGGTAGAAGGACAGTTGTCTCAAGCTCAACTCAGACATGAACGAAGTCGTCATCCTGGGCTCCTCCCCTTCCACCTGGGACGACTCTTGGTGGCCCGAAACACTCAGAACCCGGCCTCCACTCCCCCAGAACCAGCACGAAATCTCAGCAACATCCTGGACTCATCGCTCTCAATGAACTGCCAAATCAACCTGCTACTTCCTCCTTCTTCTACGTACTCCGCCTGCTTTGTAAGATCTTTAAGTGGATCCCTACGAGTCCAGAAAAAAGGAAACCCATGCACTCATCAGCAGCAGACAAGACCACAGCAACACACTCTACGCCGGGACCACACGAAGTAAAAAAAAACTCCAGACTCATCCTGAACATCCCACATCACCGGCCACCTGAGAGACCTACACTGGCTACCTGTCAACAAAGAATCACCTACAAGCTCATCACGCATGCCTACGAGGCCCTCCACCACTGCCTCTCCTTCTGCACTCCCAACAGACATCTCCACTCCACCCAACTGGCCCTGACCACCCTCCCACAGACCTGCAAGGGCGCTCCTAGAAGAAGTTCCTTTTCAAACCTCGTAGCGAATAACTGGTACTCCCTTCCTCTGCATCTAAGGCAATCACCATCACTGCTGCAATTCAGGAATGACCTCAAGACCTGGAACTCCCTGCCTCTGCACCTCAGGCACTCACCACTGCTGCCACAATTCAGGAATGACCTCAAGACCTGGAACTCCCTGCCTCTGCACCTCAGGCACTCACCACTGCTGCCACAATTCAGGAAGGACCTCAAGACATGGAGCACCCTGCCTCTGCACCTCAGGCACTCACCACTGCTGCCACAATTCAGGAAGGACCTCAAGACCTGGAACTCCCTGCCTCTGCACCTCAGGCACTCACCACTGCTGCCACAATTCAGGAAGGACCTCAAGACATGGAGCACCCTGCCTCTGCACCTCAGGCACTCACCACTGCTGCCACAATTCAGGAATGACCTCAAGACCTGGAACTCCCTGCCTCTGCACCTCAGGCACTCACCACTGCTGCCACAATCCAGGAAGGACCTCAAGACATGGAACACCCTGCCTCTGCACCTCAGGCACTCACCACTGCTGCCACAATTCAGGAATGACCTCAAGACCTGGAGCTCCCTGCCTCTGCACCTCAGGCACTCACCACTGCTGCCACAATTCAGGAAGGACCTCAAGACATGGAGCACCCTGCCTCTGCACCTCAGGCGCTCACCACTGCTGCCACAATTCAGGAAGGACCTCAAGACCTGGAACTCCCTGCCTCTGCACCTCAGGCGCTCACCACTGCTGCCACAATTCAGGAAGGACCTCAAGACATGGAGCACCCTGCCTCTGCACCTCAGGCACTCACCACTGCTGCCACAATTCAGGAAGGACCTCAAGACCTGGAACTCCCTGCCTCTGCACCTCAGGCACTCACCACTGCTGCCACAATTCAGGAAGGACCTCAAGACCTGGAACTCCCTGCCTCTGCACCTCAGGCGCTCACCACTGCTGCCACAATTCAGGAAGGACCTCAAGACATGGAGCACCCTGCCTCTGCACCTCAGGCACTCACCACTTCTGCCACAATTCAGGAAGGACCTCAAGACATGGAGCACCCTGCCTCTGCACCTCAGGCACTCACCACTGCTGCCACAATTCAGGAAGGACCTCAAGACATGGAGCACCCTGCCTCTGCACCTCAGGCACTCACCACTGCTGCCACAATTCAGGAAGGACCTCAAGACCTGGAACTCCCTGCCTCTGCACCTCAGGCGCTCACCACTGCTGCCACAATTCAGGAAGGACCTCAAGACCTGGAACTCCCTGCCTCTGCAGCTCAGGCGCTCACCACTGCTGCCACAATTCAGGAAGGACCTCAAGACATGGAGCACCCTGCCTCTGCACCTCAGGCACTCACCACTGCTGCCACAATTCAGGAATGACCTCAAGACCTGGAACTCCCTGCCTCTGCACCTCAGGCAGTCACCACTGCTGCCACAATTCAGGAATGACCTCAATACCTGGAGCTCCCTGCCTCTGCACCTCAGGCACTCACCACTGCTGCCATAATTCAGGAAGGACCTCAAGACATGGAGCACCCTGCCTCTGCACCTCAGGCACTCACCACTGCTGCCACAATTCAGGAATGACCTCAAGACCTGGAACTCCCTGCCTTTGCACCTCAGGCAATCACCATCACTGCTGCAATTCAGGAAGGGCCTCAAGACCTGGCTCTACGACTGAAACCAGAGCTCCCTCCCTCTCCTCCCCAACTCAGCGCCTTGAAACTCTCATGGGTGAGTAATCACACTCTATAAGATTAATTATTTAGGGATACTCTATAGTAGATGAGGACCAGGCACATTGCCCACATCTATCCCATTGTTTTCTACAATAAAGTTACTCAATATTAAGGACCTGCCTTTTTATGTACACTGCATTCAATCAAGTAAATTATTTTACTGACTGGGTCCAAAGCACTCTCTATGTGTCTCTCTACATCCCACCACAACAGGCAATATTTTCACTGTCTCCTGTTCTAAACGCACACCTTGACTGGGATATGTTTACCTCCTCCCCAAAACTTATACCCATTAAGGTAAATAATATGCCTATCAGATGTTTGGGTATCTGATATAGCACGAACATTTCTACAAGGCGTGCCTGTCCAACGGTTAGTTCCCCTCAAGCATGGATGCCGCAGTAGGAACACTATTTTGTCCGTCGTGAGCCAGATACACCAGACTGCATAAAGATGCACATTGGAACACGCAAGTGCAGCACTCAAGTCATTTTAAATTACACAATTTTACATTTATTCATATTCAATTACACATATTTATAGTTAGAGGTGCGTAGAAATCTGAGACTGGAGACCCTCACGAGTGAGTAGTCGCGCTTTATAAGAATACTGATGAATTGATTCATCCAAGTGTGAGGCGTAGATTAGAGCTTTCAGTGTCAAGGATGTGCATTTAGAAACGATACCACATCTGATCGCAGCTCCTCGCTAGCTCTGCTCTAGCTTCTCCCTATGGAGGGTTTCTGGTGCACACTTTATACTAAATTTGATGCTCCTCTCTGGAGTATTTGAGAGTTTTTTTGGTATGTGGGTAGTGTTTCCACATATACATCAAGTTTAAAATAAAATTCATAGGGAAATAATTGGTCTTCAGTTACTGTCTAAACCTTTATCTTGCCCGACTATCAGTCATACCCGTCATTTAGAGGGTGGCCGTAAATACTGTGGTAATGCCATAAAGGGGTAGTAGCATTACACGAGGCATCTGTGCTGAATTTAATAATGCAAGGGCATTAGACTGCTAACATGTTGGCAACACGAGTACTTGACATCTTTACCACCCTGATACATTACCAATAATTCGTAAATGGTAAAGAGTGCTGATAAGGTTCAGTCAAGAGGCAAAACTAAGTGCTAAATAGGCACACACACAAAGAAGCTACCCTCGTTAGAACTTGTGATACTTATGAAGAGTCACCAACAGGGAATGTTACCTTACTGTTTTGACAGACCGTAGCTGTACACAATCAGTTACCTGTTCGGTGCCCAGAGCTCCTCACAGATCTCGCTTCCAATGCAGGTGTCCTTAGTGGCTATAACCGCATCCCCGAAGGCCACTGTTTCCTAAAACAAACACTTGTGTTCAATAATTTTATTAAGTTTAAGAAAGGTATATGAATAGTAAGACTGTTGTGAAAAAGAGCAACAGAAAGTCTACGCTCTTGAAATTTGAATAAATATACATATGATGGAATTTGTGTCAAAACAGCTATCCCCAAAAGTGGTAGTTAATAATAAAGTCTGCAGCTTTAAACAGTAATTGACAAAAGGCTCTTACTTATGTACATGTGTGTCTGTTGAGTGGGTGAGTTTAACTTTATGTGGGAACGGTGAGGTTTGGTTGTCCTAATAAAGTATCGTTCAATTAACAAAAACACACAAGAGTTGGAGGCAATTTGTACTGCATAGTCCTGCTGTTTTGTTCCATATTTTTCCCCCGATTGGTGACCGGGACAAAAATTGATTTTCTGCATACAAAATCCTCATTATACGTTTTACTCTCCACTGAAGCACGAATTGTTGAGCATGCTCTTACTGAGCACGACAAAAGTTATGTCCCGGGTGTCACTCCTAGCACCCTATTGTCTCATCTTTTGCCAGCCAGAGGGGCTGTCTTCATTTGTAGTCGTTAGACCTACAAAGTTTATCTGTGGACCTACATTGATTGGCCAGCAGCCCAGAGACTTTTTTTTACAACTCACCATGTTGGATCTCTTGAGCCCACCAGAGAATCTCAGAAGCTGGCAGCACATGATTTTTCCAGTACTCACAGACCTACAGCGAACAAATATTCACTATAATGAGATTTATTCAGCAGACTACGGTGACGTCCGCCAATCATTTCCATAGACTAGGCATGAGTACAGCTGTTGTTTAAATCACTATACTGACTGAGATCATTCTTGGTTTGAGGACAGTCTGAGCACTTAAAAAAAATATATATTAAAAGACTAATAGTACAAAAAAGAAAAATTCTGACAAAGTTATGTTTAGGGAGGTTATGGTTGAGATCTACTAAAAGATATCAAAAAACGCATCTTTTTGTTGTTTAATCGATATTCATTTCAGCGAATTTCTATGTTTTTATACCAGACACTATTGTCTTTTAAACATAACATTCCTTTAACATATGTTTTTTCAGTGAACTGTTTGGTTTCGTTAAGATATGGTTTAATATCCTGGTGTTCTGTAAAATCTCTTTTTTTCACCCTAGATTGTTGTTATGGGGTAATCCGGGACTCCCTGGGATTTTTTTTTTTTTTTGAAAATTCTTTATTGTCAGGAATTCAGAAGAGATAGCAGTACGTCATTATGGCATTACAGTAACATAACAGTAGCTCGTTCCCCAAGCGGGGACAGTACGTAACATAGTGTACAATAACAGTTACCGTATATATGCAGGGCCTAGTAAGTGAGGTTAAGAAACAAATATATGTAGCACAAGGCCCAGTGGATCCCCTTCCTCGAAACCCCATCCCGCCCACATGATTCCAGGGCAGAAGGCTGAGTTTTCTCTTACAGCGCAGGAGCGGGGATTCATAAATATAAAGAAAACCAAACAAAAAACCAAACAATCGTCATCTTGATATCAGAGTCTGTGTACAATCTTCTATACCTTCTCACATGCTCACAAAATCAGCATTGCGTTTAGAGTGTTGGAGCATGCATTACTCCTCCCGGCCCCTCCCCTGTGCACAGTGGTCCTCCATGGCCACTAATCATCCTCCTCCTCCGAGTCTGAGTCCTCACCCTCTGGCAAAGCTTCACAAGGGTCACCTCTATATGCGTTCCATTTCAGCCACACCCGGTTCCATTTGCGGGGACAGGCCCTCAATACATACACTGCTCTTTCCTTAACCATGAGAAGGTCCATATTTCTTGTCCACCCTGCCACCGTTGGTAACTCCGGAGCCCCCCATCTCTGTGCAATGTCGCGTTTGGCCACCGTCACTGCTAGGGTGACCCACAACTGTTCATACCTGCTTAGGTCCGTTGGCTCCCAAATGTTCAGTAGGCACCTGCGAGGTTCCGGGAGCACAGACACATTCATGGCTTGAGAGACTGTTCGCATAATTTGACGCCATAGTTCCCTTATTTGTGGACATTCCCAAAATGTGTGTAGGAGAGTCCCCTCCTCCCCGCATCCCCTAAGGCAGTACGGGTGCTGCGCCCTATGTATTCTGTGGAGCAGTGTGCGTGTGTAGTAGGTGCGGTGTAGCACCTTGAGCTGTATCAGGCGGAACCTGGCTGAGATGCCCACCTCCCTTGGGGAGGCTAATGCCTCATTCCACTCCGTTTCATCCATATCGTTTAGCTCGGCCACCCATTTCTCTTTCAGCTTGTGTGTGGGATCTGGCATGTTATTAATTAATTTCTTATATGTGAGCGAGGTTGCCTTTTGCTCCATGTATTCGGTAAGCAGTCTATCCTCAAGGGGCGAGGACTCTGGGAGTGTCGTGTCTGGTGGGATGGCTCGCAGAAGTGCATGTCGAATCTGTACATAGCGGTATGTTTCATTGGGCCCTAGGTCGTATTGTTGCTGAAGGTGTTGGAAGGGAACAACCGTGTCTTTGTCCCAGAGGTCCCCAACCACCGAGATCCCTATGTCGTCCCATCTCGCAAAGCCTTTACAGGCCCTAAGGGTGCCCAGTGCCTTGGTATCCCAAAGGGGCGTCAGCCTAGTGATCTTCCCCTTCCATCCCAGGCGTGCCTGCGCCGTGTGCCAGAGTGTTGCTGTGTGGAATGTTGGGCCTAGCAGGGTCTTGACCTTCGCGTAATTATACAGTACTGAGAGCATGCCATTAGTCCCCAGTTGCGACCAGTCTGCCTTGTATGCGGGGTCTTCTCTGGAAACGTGAATCCAGTGATTAATTACTTTAAGCTGTGACGCCCAGTAATACAACTGGAGGTTGGGTAGTGCGATACCTCCCTCGTACCAACTCTTCACCAGTTTTGCCTGTGCTATACGTGCCGGTCCGTTACTCCACAACAGGTTGGAGACCAACGCTGCCACTCGTCGGAAATACTGCGGGCTAACCAAATAGGGGGAGTTCTCCAGGACATACAGAAACCTCGGGAGAGCCATCATTTTGTAAAGAGCTGCGCGCCCTAGGAGGGTCAGTGGCAGCGAGGCCCAGTATTGGACATCTGCACGCAATCGCTGCAGAGGCGGCTGCAAGTTTTCGTCATAGAACTGTTTAGCATTTTTCGTTACATAAATACCCAAGTACTTGAAAGAGGAGGCGGTCACTTTAAGAGGGCAGGTAGCCGGCAATACCGGAGCCGGGCCGGCAAGTACATATAGTGTCGACTTGGTCCAGTTCAGGGTATACCCGGACGCTTTACCATGTTCATCGCAGATCGCCAATAGGGCAGGTACCCCTCCAGTCGGGTCAGTCATGTACACCAACATGTCGTCGGCGTAGAGGGAGACCTTGTCTTCCCACCCGTCGTTCCATGCGATTCCTCTAAATAATGGCGTCGCACGTAGCAGGATCGCCAGCGGCTCTAGCACTATCGCAAACAACAGGGGCGACAGCGGGCACCCTTGTCTCGTCCCTCTCCCTAGTGGAAAGGTTGAGGATATACGCCCGTTCGCAACCACCTGCGCCATCGGCCTGGTGTAGAGCAGCCGCACCCATGCCAAATACAGGGGCCCGAAGCCCATGCGGGTTAGTACAGCAAAGAGGTATTCCCACTCAACTAAATCAAATGCCATTTTAGCATCTAAGGAAAGTATCACAGCCTGTTCCTGTAGTAGATGCGCCTTTGCCAACACCCCGTGGACCCTCCTCAGATTAAGTGCTGTGCTTCTATGTGGCATAAAGCCCGATTGGTCAGGGTGGATTAGGGTAGTGAGATGTTTGGTGAGGCGGCTGGCCAGTAATTTCGCCAGGACCTTCGCTTCTGTATTAAGCAGTGATATAGGTCGGTACGAGGTACAGTCGGTTGGTGGCTTAGACGGTTTCGGGATAGCCACAATGGTGGCCGTGCGTTGATCAAGTGGGAGCAGCGCCTTTTGTAGGCTATCATTGAACATGTCAAGGAGGGGTTTGGCCAGGATTGAGTCCATCGCCTTGTACCACTCCACAGGAATCCCGTTCGGGCCTAAGGCTTTGCCGGACTGTAACGCCTGTATAGCCAATTGTACCTCTCCCACCGTGAGGTCTGCCTCAAGTTCCTGCTGCGCTTCTGGTGAGAGCACAGGGACATGGATGTTGCTAAGGGAGGCCATGGCTTCCCGCTCAGTGACTGGCCGTGTCGGTGTGTAGATGTTCTGGAAGTGGCAGGCTAGAGTTTGAATTATGTGTTCTGGGTGAGTTTGCAGTGTGCCGTTCGTATCGTAGAGGCCATGAATCCCCTTGTTGCTGCCACCCCGCTTGTCGAGCCATGCTAGCATCTTCCCGGCCTTATCGCCCACATCATAGATTCTGTGTGCTGTACTCGCAAGGTGCCCTTTAGTGATCACGGTAAGGTGTGCCTGATGTTGCTGCTGGCGGAGCTGCAGTTCATGGAGCGTCTCAGGAGTGGGGTCTGTCATATGCGCAGTGTTCGCCGTGTGCAAGGCTACTTCCAAATTGGCCAGTGTGGCCCTCGATTCTCTCTTATGCCCAGTAATGGCTGATATGGAAGCCCCTCTGAGGACCGTCTTATACGCCTCCCACAGAATTGAGGGTGAGGCGACCGATCCCGTGTTCTCAGTGAAGTAGTGTGTTGTGATTAATTTGAGCTTCTTCTTGATGCCAGGGACCTGCAAATAGTTGGGATAGATCGGGTATAGCCTACCCCGCTTACAATCCTTGGTGGAAATATGAAGGGAGACCGGGGAGTGATCAGAAATTCCTCGCGGCAGGATGTCAATACTATCTACAGAGCTCAGTCCAACCCCCAGAGTGAAAAAGTAGTCGATTCGGGAGAGGGTGTTATGGGGTGCGGAGTAGTGCGTGTATTGCTGCGCAGCAGGGTGCAGGTGACGCCAAATATCCGTGAGGCCCATAGCAGATAAAAAGCCCGGGAGTGCTGCGGCTCCTCTCGGGCGAGCTCGCTGGGGAAAAGTATCCAGTAATGGGTCAGTGATGGCATTGAAATCTCCCCCCATGATTACATCTCCTTCGGGGAGATCAATAAGGAATCGGCTAAGCACCGGTAGGGCTATAGCGTGTAGTGCGGGGGGGATGTAGACAGACACCACATTCACGGCCCTCCCCTCCCACTGGCCTGAGAGTGCTGCAAACCGGCCCTGGTCATCAGTTTTGTGGCTAGTGACCAGGAAGGGGGAGTTGTTTCTGAGGAGTATCCCTGTGCCCCTGGAGCCCGAGGTAAATTCGGAGTGTACTGCCATGGTGTACCCACGCCTGTTCAGGGCCTTACAGGTGGTTCCCGCTAAATGTGTTTCCTGCAGCAGTACTAGGTCAGACCGAGCACGCTTAACAGTTTGCAGCACCAAACCCCTTTTTATTTTATCTCCCAACCCTCTGACATTCCAGGTGAGGAGCTTCAGTGGGGGCACTATCGTCGTTACAGGGGTACCCATCGCTGGTGTAGTTTGATCACGCTGTGCCATGTGTTACGAATCGTGTTCCCCATTATCAGGCGGAGAAAGGTGTCAGGTTGTGGAGGCGGTGCACGCCGCCCACAGAGTGCAGTGCATTCACGCCCTGTGAGATTGCAATAAAGATGACGATGACCATGAAACTTAACTTTAACTTGAACTTCGTAACTCCCATCCCTCCACCCCCTCCCTGCTCCCCTGCACCACGGACGAGTTCCCGCCCGCTTCCCCAACTTGGCAGAGTGCTTGTTTCCCCCCCCTATCTGGTCTTACTTGCTTGTGGGGTTGGTGAGTCCCCTACAGGCACCGGCCATAACCCGCCCTACTCAGTTCCATCGGCCCAAGGTCCCAAGTGTAGAGTTCAGCGTTTGATGCTTCCAGCGTTGTCATTCATCCCCTGCTAGGTTGACCTGAATCAAAGGGATCCCTTTCAAGATCGGAGTCTAGGCCCCCGGCCGCGCCCTGTTCAGTGGCCGGGCTGGGCTCGCGGCGCTCCGGCGTTTTGTCCTTGCGGTGATCCTGGCGGTCCTTGCGCGGGCGTTGAGGCTTGCCTGCCGGTCTCCAGCCATCCAGCCATTCTCGTGCTACTTCAGGATTGTCGAAGAACCACGTCCTTCCCTCGGCCACAATCCGCAGTTTGGCGGGGAAGAGCATCGAGTAGGGTAGTTCCCTGTCTCGCAAAGTCTTTTTGACCGCATTGAAGGACTTTCGACGCCTTGCTACCTCGGCCGTATAGTCCGGGAAGAACGCCAGCGTGGAGTTCAGGATCTTCACCGGCGGCGCCACCCTGGCCGCCTGCAAAATGGCGTCCCTGTCTCTATAGTTAAAGAGTCTGGCCAGCACTGGTCGCGGTGCAGCCCCTGGTTGGGGCGTACCCCCGGGGACTCGATGAGCCCTTTCAACGGAGAAGAAGGTTGAAAGTCCCTTAGGTTGCAATTTTGTCTTGATAAGATCCTCTATGTACAGGTCCATGGCACCTTTTCCCTCCGATTCCGGTAGGCCCAGAATACGGACGTTATTCCGTCTTGAGCGTCCTTCCTGATCGTCCAGCTTTTCTTGCAGTAGTTTGGTTGTCTTTTCTAGCCGTTCCATCGCCACCTGAAGGTCAGAAGTGTCCTCAATAAGGGATTTCGTGACCACCTCTACTTGCGACACCCTCTCCGCCATTTTTTTGAAATCTGCTCGCATCAGGTTCACCTCCGTGGAGATTGTGCCAACCGTCGCCTGGACGTCTGTGAGAGTTCTCATGATGGCCTCCAGTGTGACTTTCCCAGTCCCGTTGGTGTCAGAGGAAGCACCGGTTGAGTGCCGACCTGGACCTTGTGAGTGGTTGTTATGGGCATAAGCAAACTTATCAAGTTTTGATTGCGTCGCCGTCATGCTCCTCGTGTTCTTGCCCGTCATGATGGCGTGCTTGTATTCAGCAGAGAGGTCGTCGCTGTGTCGATGGCGGCGTGCACAGGTCCCGGACTCCGTACAAGTTGTCTCCTCCACGTGGGCCGTGGCGCCGCGCGTTATGGTCGCCGTAGCCGCCGGGCCGCCGGGGACCGGTGCCACCACGGTGAAGGCTGCCTTCCTTTCCAACGGCAGTTCGGAGTAATGGTCAGTGCTGTGGTGGGTCCGCGCCGAACCAGGCGTCGTCTGTCTAGTTGCGCCGTAGTGGAGCTCAGCGCCAGGCAAGGAGGAGCAATGCCGAGTCCTCCCGGCCAGAGAAGGTGCGCTTCCGGTCGGCACGCCCCCGAACTCAGGGCCGGGGCTGCCGAGTCGCTGTAGGCCTCGTCTCACTATCGATGGATGGAGCACTTTCCGGCGTCGGATTTTCGCTGGAAGCGGCTCTTTATGTGCCGCTCGGTCCCCGGGGCCGATTTCACCCCTTCAGGCAGGTTAGTATACGGATGTGCATGCGGATTATTGTGCGGGCCGGATTGCCTCGCGGAGCTCCCGGGTTAAGCTGCCGCCATGTTCGGCAGTTGGCCACGCCCCCCTCCCTGGGATTTTTAACGACAGTATGGCAAATATATGGTTTGCTCATGGCAATAAAACTTTAGGTGATCTATATGGTTATCACGGTTTCTTGGACTTTGAGACACTTAAAAATGTATACAAACTGACGGAACCAATGAGATTTAAAAATTTATACAAACTGACGGAACCAATGAGATTTAAATATATTCAAATTTATGATTTTCTTAAACATAAGATGAAAGTGCGGGAAATCCTGTATTCTGATATAGGGAACTGTTTTTACTCACTTAAGAATAAATCCTTAATCAGTGTAGGTTATAAATGTTTCAATACTTATAAAATCAGTGACTGCTCCAAACTGGCGGAGAAATGGAGTAGTAAGCTGGGGATAAATATTACATCTAATATGATTGCTGCCTCTTTATGTAATATTAATAATCTTGTTCAATCTTCAAGTTTAAGATTACAGCAATTTAAGACCAGATGTATCTTATACTATACACCAGAAAGGATTTCTAAGTGGTCTACAAATATTCTTTTCAGTGACCGTACTAAATGCCCCAAATGTGATTTAGTCGAAGCAGATCGGGAGCATATGCTGTTTTCCTGCCCGGTGCTGACGGAATATTGGTCAGCTCTGGAAAAAATGTTGAAACAAAAACTGGTTAAACCGCCCTCACTTACCTCACCAACAGTATTATTAGACATACATACCGTCACTATTCCGCAGAAAGCCTTAGAAACTATTTTATTGTCGTGCTTCAATTGGCTGTTGCCAGAGTCTGGATTTCCCCGAAAGCCCCTCACATTATGGAATGGTGGTCATTGGTCAATGAAATTCACTCTATGGAGCATGCTTTAGCAGGATTAAGAGGTCTCCGATCATTAAGGAAATATGATAAAATATGGGGTACTTTTATATGAAAATCTTGGTTGTAACACTGTAAAATAAGAGGGTAAATATACTTTTTTTATTTTTTATCAGGCTTTATCCCGCAAAGTTCTCTGTTATGGCACTAAGTTAGATTGATATAATATTGGTTTGTAAAGAACCTTTTTTCATTCTGCTATATTGTTTATTTCTCCCACCTTGGCATGTTTTGCACTGTTAAACTGTATTTTTTCTCGTGTTGTCAATAATTTTTTTTTTTTTTTTTTAAACTGTTTGGTTTCCGTTTGCCTTTTGCATAAGAACCCAGAGGGCACTGGAAGACACTGTGCACAGCTAGTATTTGGCCTCTTCCATCCTCATCCCTGTCCTTCATCCTCTGAGCTAATGTAGATTACGTTCTGCAGGTTGCAGAAGGCGCTGGGCAGAGGGTATATCATTTATTTCTATCTTACACAATGCCTCAGTGTTCTGGATTCACAACACCCAAATGGACCCAGGGGAGAGGAGTTGGCCTAACGGCTAGGGTGGTCGACCTTGAATCTGGGGAACCGGGTTCGAGTCTCGGCAATGACGCTGAACATCATGTGATTCTGGGCCAATCACTTAATCTCCCCGTAACTAACAAAACAAACAAAAAAATGAATGTGACATCATGTAACGCAACTGGTGCTATGTAAAGCACTCCAATACCCGGTCAAGTATGAGTTATATAAAACTCCATAAAATAAAATGAAAAAAGCATTTGCATTGTTCCATGTCTTCCTGTAGCAGCACCAAAGCCCAGATAGATCTTGCGGAGCACTCGTTTCAGCCATGCTCAGAAGATCCTGGATGCAGGGCTCGGTCAATGTCCGCATGCTGCTCCCAGCCCTTAGGCCCTGGAGCACAGATCTCATGCCCTTCAGAGAAGAAGAGTGTGCCCTGGAAGCAGGAAGTGGCATCCACCATACTTTGCACCAAGTAGCTCTTACAACAGCCACTACACTTGGCTTCTTCTCTGTGCAAGTTGCTGTGCTAACAGACCAAACAGCTCATGGCACCCTTCCTGAAATAATTTCTGAAAGTGTTTCAAAATACTTCCAGGCACACAGGCCAAATCAAAAACACTCAACAAATTCAAATTAACGAATATGCTACTTACCAGTATGCATCTGTTCTTGGCATGTAGGGCTGCTGACATTCATATCTGTGCATAGATCGCACCCTAGTGTTGGGTCCGGATGATTGCACATTGTTGTCCTGGAAGAGTCTTCGAAGTATCATGAGATAGGTGGCTCCTCCCGTGGACTACAGTGCGCATGGGCATCGACTCCAACCTCAGATTGTTTTTAGCCATTGCTACCAAGATGGAGTGAAACTGAGTGAAAGATGACCATGCTAGAAGTATGTGTGAATTCTGCAGCTGCTACAGCCGCCGGGGAGGAGGGATGAATTTGAATAAATGGCTCTTGTATAGTTAGTGCCTGGAGGTCACTAACTCGTCGCAGCGATGTAATCGCAATAAGGAAAGCCACTTTCCATGTTAAGAACTGAATCTCGCAGGAATGCAATGGTTCAAAGGGGGGACCCATCAGCCTGGTGAGGACCACATTGAGGTTCCACTCCGGAGCTGGCGGAGTCCGCGGAGGATTAACACGCTTGAGCCCTTCTACTTAGGCTTTAATAGCAGGCACCTTGAAAAGTGAGAGGTGCTGCCTGTTTTGGAGATAAGCAGCCATCGCAGATAGATGTATGCGAATGGTATCATAGGCCAAATTACATTTGTACAGATGGAAAAGATAACAAATGATGTTTTGAATAGATGCATCTAGCGGGTTAATGTTGTGGTCTGCACAGTAAATGACAACCCGCTTCCACTTCGCCGCGTAGCATGCTCTAGTAGTGGGCTTCCTTGATGATGTCCATGCAGTCTGGAGGCAAGTTTAGGTAGCCAAACTCTAAGACCTCAGGAGCCAGATCGCCAGGTTGAGCTGTTGCGGATCTGGATGCTGAATGTCTCCATGGCTCTGCATCAGAAGGCTGGGTGTGAGGCGTAGCCTCTGATGCGGTACCACGGACAGTTCCAGAAACGTGGTGTACCATGGTTAGCGAGCCCACGTTGGAGCAACCAGGATGAGAGTCATCGAGTGCTGCCTGAGTTTGCGTTCCACCAGCGGTATCAGAGGTGCTGGGGGAAAAGCGTACGCAAATCTGCCGGACCAGTTCATCCATATCGCATTGCCCTGCGACTGTGGGTGTGGAAACCTGGCGGCGAAGCTTTGGCATTTTGCGTTCTCCCTTGTGGCCAACAGGTCTATCTCTGGATGACCCCACTTTTGGAAGTACGGGTGGAGTACTGATGGATGCAACTCCCACTCGTGCATTTGGTGGCTATACCTGCTGAGCAGGTCCGCCATCTGATTGTCCTTGCCCGGGAGGTGTTCTGCCATGAGGAAGATGTTCCTCTGAATGGCCCACTACCACATGCTCTGAGCCAGATGAGACAGCTGCGGAGAGTGGGTACCTCCTGGTTTCTGAATGTAGTACATGGCCGTCATGTTGTCCGTCCGGATCAACACGACCTTGTTGCACAGATGTACTTTGAAAGCTTTTAGTGCCATGAAGATTGCCATCAGTTCCAGAACATTGATGTGCATCTTCCATTGCTGTTGCGTCCATAGGCCCTGCACAGTGTAATGGAGTACATGAGCTCCCCATCCCTGGAGAGAAGCGTCCATTGTCAGGATGATCTGTGGCACAGGCTTTTGGAACGGTCTTCCCTTGCAAAGGTTTAGTGGATTCCACCAATGCAGAGAGTTGTATGCCCGACCGCTCACCAACACTAGGTCTTTCAACTGCCCGTGAGCCTGAGTCCACTGACGTGCAAGGCACTCCTGAAGCGGACGCATATGTAGTCTCGCGTGTGGGACTATGGAGATGCAGGAGGCCATCATTCCTATCAACTGCATAAACACTCGCGCTGGAAGCGAGTGTTGAGGTCTGAATTTTTGTATCAGTGATTGAATGCTGCTGACCCTCACTCGATTCGGCTGTGCTGTGACTGCCAGAGTATTTATCGTCGCACCCAGATACTGCCGTATGTGGGCGGGCTGGAGGTGGGATTTTGGGTAATTCAGTGAGAATCCCAGATCGTGAAGGAGGTGAATGGTGTGCGACATGTGAGCGGCACACTGCTGGGCTGACTTCGCCTGGATGAGCCAGTCGTCCAGATAAGGGTAAACGTGGATGTTCCGTCTCCTTAGGTGCGCCGCCACTGTCGCCAGGCACTTTGTGAACACCCTGGGTGCCGTGGTGACTCCGAAAGTCAAAACCTTGAACTGGTAGTGTTGGTTTTGGATGGTGAACCGGAGGTACTTTCTGTGTGAAGGGTGCAGTGGAATGTGAAAATACGCATCCTTTAGGTCTAAAGTTGCCCCTGACTGAGCAACGGGAGCACTTGCTGCAGGGTCAGCATATGGAAGTGCTCCGACAAGATGTACTGGTTGAGGGACCTGAGGTCCAGGATGGGCCTGAGGGACCCGTCCTTTTTTGGTATTAAGAAGTACAGGGAGTAGACCCCTGTGCCTCTTTCCTGCACAGGCACAAGCTTTATTGCTCCTTTTTGCAGCATGACGATGACCTCCTGCTGCAATAAGTGCAAATGCTCGGCAGACATAGGACAGTGTCTTGGGGGTATGTTGGGTGGAGTGGATATTAACTCCAGACAATAACCGTATTGTATAAGTGTTCTGACCCACCTGTCTGTGGTGATGGTTCTCCAGACCGGCAGGAACAGCTGAAGTCTCCCCCAGACTGGTGTTGCGTGGTCGGGGGGCAGTGACAAGGCGTCACTGTTTGTTGGTGGCAGAGGATCTGGAGTTGGTGTTTGCACAACCTCTGTCCTTGGCACTGTTACCACGATATCCACCTCGACTCTTGCTGGCTTATGTGGACTGAGTGTTGCCTTTGTAGTACTGCGTGGTTTGTGAGAGCTGGCCTCTGGAAACGCCTCTAGTGCTTGAGCGACGAAAAGACCCACCCCGAAACTGCTGGGACTGTAAGGCACCCATGGATTTAGCAGTTTCCGTGCCCTTCTTAATCTTATCTAAGGTGGTGTCAACCTCCGGGCCAAACAGGTGATCTGGATTCACTGTTTGATTAAGGATGGTGGTTTGGATTTCCGGCTTAAATCCAGAGATTCTCAGCCAGGCATGCCGTCGTAGCATAACACTGGTGTTGACAGCCCTGGCTGCGGTGTCAGGCGCGTCCAAAGCGCACTTAATGGAAGCATTAGAGATCAGCTTCCCTTCCTGAATAAGCATCTCAGCTGCCTCCTTGTATTCATCAGGCAGGTGCTGCAACAGGGTCTCCAGCATGTCATAGTGTGCCCTGTCATACCTCGCCAGAAGCGGTTGTGTATTGGAAATGCGCCAGTTGTTGGCCGCTTGTGCTGCCACCCTTTTCCCTGATGCCTCAAAGACCTTAGATTCTTTGTCTGGGGAGGAGCATCACCCGTAGTCTGAGAATTAGCCCTCTTCCGGGCATTCGAGACGACAAGAGAGTCCAGAGGCAACTGTCCTTTGATGTAGGTAGGATCAGTAGGCGCTGACTTATACTTTTTTTCGATCCTAGGGTTTATCACCCTCACCCTGGTAGGCTCTTTAAAGATCTCTCCAGCATGTTTTAAGACACCTTTAAACATAGGCAGAGTTTTGACAGTCCTCTCCGACACTGAGAAGGTATCAAAAAGGAAATCGACGTCAATAGGGTCATCATGGAGCTGGACGTTATGATTTTTAGCTGCCCGTTCAATGAGGGCATTGAATGCTGCAGAGTCTTCTGTAGGAGACGTCTTCACAGAATATATTTGAGTCTTGTCCTGAATGAGGATCAACCGGGTCAGCGCCAGCGGCCCAGGGTTCATTGGTATCCTCAGGGTCTGTATAGACGGATAGCTGTACTCATCCTCATTATCGCCCTCCCCAGCGTCCACATCCGAGTAAGTGGGCGAAACATTATGAGTCTGTGGAGAAAGTGGTTCCACCAAGACAGGAGTGGAAGCAGAGTCCTTCTTTTTCTTCAGAGGAATCTTGTTGGACTCCATTGGTTGTTCTGGGGCAATTTTCCGCTTGTGGAGGGAAAGCCTGCTCGTTTCGGCATCAATAAAGTGTTCTTGTTGCTCGTCCACTGAAGGTCGTCGAGGCTTTGGGGTGAGCACCACCGTCGACGACTTCGGCGCCGAGGAAACCTTCTCGGGGACGCTGGCGACCGCCTTAGGAGTGAAAGCCTTCGGCGCCACCTTTGGCGGCAACGTAAAGTGAATGGGCGTTGACGCCTTGTGAGGTTTCTCGACCGGCTTCGGAGGCGGAGGATCCTTTGGTCCGACCGATGATGCCTTCTCCCTGATGCGCTGTAGGGAGTCCGTCACCTTCTTGGTGAAAGCGGCGGACGGGTGCGCCGGTTCGACAGGATCCCTCGAGGTCTCACCAGGAGTGGACTCTCGGGGTGCGCCGCTCTTGGCCCTGTCCTGTTGACGCGGAGTCTCGAGAACCGTTGGGTCACTGAGTCCTTTCTTCGGGTCACCGAGAGCTTTCTTCGGGTCACCTAGTCCTTTGCTTGTGTCGACCGCCTTCCTGAGGATGGAGTCGATGCCCATGCGCACTGTAGTCCAGGGGAGGAACCACCTATCTCGTGATACTTCGAAGACTCTTCCAGGACAACAATGTGCAATCATCCGGACCCAACACTAGGCGGCGATCTATGCACAGATATGAATTCAGCAGCCCACATGCCTCGAACATGAAGGATATATTCTGAGCAAATTTGTATCTTTGTTCCAAAATCTATGAAGTTCCATTTAGAAGATCTTGTTTTAGAAGAAAGCAAAAATATTATTTTGTATCACCCCAAATAATTTTACTTCCACCTTTAACCAATTTTGCCAGAAATGTCCAAGTATCTGTGCCAATTGTTGTGCACATTTATCAAACAACACCCAAGTTGATAGTGAAAACAAAGAAGAATATAAAATCCACCATTTGATTGCTGCCCAACAAGCCTTTTAATGCATATATCAGAAACACTACTAAATTAATCTACACCAAACAAAATAAGGGCCAATTTGTGGAAACGCTCTATATTTAGGCTGAGTGTGGTGTAATTCTGGTCATCGTTCTACATCACAGCGGAGCAAAAATATCCAGAGGGCATAAAATGGGATATACTACTCTCGGATCATCTCATGTAAGTGCCTCTCCTCGTGGTCATTCAGAAAGTTATATGAAATTAACAAAGTTAGCTAGATGTAATATGCAATTGATAAACTTAATTCTGATCATCTAATCGCCCCAACCTTATTTGATTTTCAGAGCGTCCCTTTAGAAAGGAGTAATCAACTCAACTGTAGGAAAATCACACTTTTATCCTTGTCTCCACCATTGTTTGACTGAGACTGGTAGTTACTGACTCTGAAAGTGCCCTGGGCTCTGCTGACCAGAGCCAATGCTCTTTCCTTAAAAGGTGTAGGGTAAATTGGTATAATTCTTATTGGCCAGGACAGCCTACTTGTAAGTCCCTATTATATAGCAGGGCGTGTAGGTTTAGAGACCCCAGTAGACTTCATTCATTTTAGTGTGCACTGCTGTGGTGTCTTGTGTCATTTTAAAGTCAGGCCTGCCTTACAGGCTACTTTAAAAATAAAACTATGTCCAACTCTGACTTTGGATTCAAAAGGAATTACAAATTCCCAAACCAACTTTTAATTACATATAAGTCACCCCTACAGTCTGCCCTGGGTGCCCCAAGGGTAGGGTGCATTCTTATAAAAAAGAGATCATGCAAAATATGTTTTATGAGCTCTGGTAGGGAAACAGTCAAAGTCGTTTTTCCCCATCGTAGTGCTGCTAACCCCACAGACTAACATGGATAGGCTTTATTAAACTTTAATCAAGTCTAACTTTTGATTGGAGTCAGCTAGCAGTATAAATCAAAGTATCAAAATAATGGTTACATTAAACCAACAACTTGCCAAGGTAGAATGTTTTTCAGAGGAAGATCTGAAATTTGGGGAGCTTTTTCAAAGTTTTGGTGAAATTCTCTATAAGAAGACCAGCATCGATGACGAGACTCAAGCAGATGACGCTGAATCGCTACTTGGCCTGACCACGCTGGTTTGTTCCACTGAAAGCTCCAGGGTTCCTCACAGTCGCCACCGAGGAAAAATACTTTCAGGGCCTCACCAAGGAATCGCACTGCACCAGGCCGTCATCATCAACATGACTACGTGCGATGGTAAAATCTTGCCTGGTACATAGCACTCAACCTAAACGACCCGTGCTCCATCACGTTCAGCCTATAACTTTCACTTTGTCCCAATTCAGCGTGACCAGATAGCCACG